>NC_069129.1:66586046-67786046 GCF_026914265.1 Mya arenaria | reverse complement strand
TGGCCAATTTTCTTGGACACGACATTAATATCCATAGACAGTACTATCGGCTTCCAGAAGATACCATTCAACTTGCAAAAATAAGTAAGCTTCTATTGGAAATGGAAAATGGAAATATCTCCAGTCATAAAGGAAAGACCTTGGACGAAATACAGATTGATACTGAAGGTCAGTTGATTTTTTTGAATGAATGAATGAATGAATGAATGAAAGACTTTATGTAACGAGGGTGACTCAATTAGTCATAAGACTAATCTCCCTTGAGGCCCCCAACAATACAATCATTTCATATAGTATACATTTTTAACATTGAATATGGTGATATACAAATAATAAACCTTTTCACTTCATTGTCAATGATGCTCATGTGCAAAAATTCATCAGCTTCATTTTTATATTAAAACTTCACAAATTCACTGATTGACTGATTGTCAAAAAAGCATGGATTTGGGCGAAACGCCGAGTTATTTGGCTTCTCGTCCTAATCAAACACTTAAAATCAGATTTTTTAACACTTAAAATTCAAGTGATGTCGGGAGTCAAACTGGTTTGCCCCTGTCCATCTGTCAGAAATGTCGTCGGCTCTTTAAGTCAAGTAGTAACTATAATGATGGCGGCAAAAATGTCTTGGCCAAGTTTGGTTACCAGTCATTACACCTCAGTTACTTCAGGCAAATTCAATTCTGAGTCCTACAGTGTTAACTAGTCTATAAAATTTCTTGGTGATGTGCCATGATAGGATATACCTTAATTGACAATCACGTTTTGGGCTAAAAAATATTTTACAAACAAAAGAAATGTCATTTTGTTTCAAGAAAAATTTATGAGAAAATGTTACCAAACAAAAAATCTTATGATCATGATTCACAGCCTCAAGGTTTTGCATATTAAATCACATCTTTTATGTTAGATTTTAAATTTAGGAACGTTTTTATGGTATGTTTACAAATCATCAAGTATTTCCTTTATACAGTTCATCAAGATGCAAATTGTTCACTATATATTATCAGTTAATTATCTACAGTGACATGTTTTGACTAAGTGCATGAAGATCTATATATGAATCCCTGCAGTCTTCACATTTAATTCACATCTTAATATGGTACGCGTTGTTACATGTGCACAATATAAAAAAATAATCTGGCATCACACAAAAAGTGATCTAGCTAGCTTTTGGTTGTCTAACTAATTTAATAGATACTAGTCTGTTCACCATCTGCGTTTAATCTATTCCATACTGTATTCTTATGACATGCTTCTCTAAGATTCCTCTCTCAAACAGTGCTCAGGAAACTACATTTACATTGTTTATAGAATAACCAGTCACTGTTGCCAACACCCCATACTCTTGGTCATATTATGGTAAATACTTTTATCAAAAACATGCCTGCAAACTGATCAAATGTCAGCAAGTGCCTTTTTATGCCCCAACACTAAAAGAGGGGGTGGGCATATAGATTTGCCTTTGTCAGCCCGTACGTATGGAGCAGAATTTGGGTATTTATTCATTTGACTACTTGTTGTTTTCATTTGCTTAAGTTTAAATCATATTCCTACAAATTTGATTCATCTGTGAGTAAATCAAAGTTCTTTACTTAAATATTTATTTATTCTTTCTTACTATGTTTATAGTAAGTTGTAATATTCTAAAGCCAATGCCAGTACTTCATCTTAATTCGTTTAATTTAATATTAGATACCAATAAATTAGTTTTTGTTTTAAACATGTGCTATTTCTACTTATTTAAAAGAAAGTGTGTTTTCTCGAACTTGTTTCTTACAAATGTATTTGTGCAACTCTTATTCCCATTCGATTCACACTGAAACTAAATTTGTATGTAGAGGCTATAAGAATTGTTGTTATAGAGATTTATCCATATTCTAACTTTATGAAATTATTAACATTAAACAACCTTAAGCGAAATAAAACTGACTCATTTCAATAAGAAGAACAGCAGAACAAATAAAAACTAGAAACCACGTGATTAATATTTGCTTTTTGTGTCCTAGCTGGGTACCATACCTAAAATTCTAGCGCAAAATCTTAGTGACGGGAGATAACTCATGTATCGCTTCGGTATTTTCCGTGAGCACAAGGTGTGAGGATACAATGCTACGCGGCGATTTAATCCAAGTTTATATCAGCAACATCATTCTTGTCAAGTCAAGTCAAGTCGTTCTGCAGAGAAGAATATAATAATGTAAGTAGCGTTGCAAGCATGTAAGTAGCGTTGTAACAGCATGTAAGTGATGTTTCATATTTGTACAATTTTCGATAACCGAAAGAGGATTGTAGAATCTCAGCATTCGTAGCATTTTCGGATAGGTCCTTTCGGATAACCATCACCTCACATGTAACAACGCGTACCATATTAAGATGTGAATTGTCATGGTTACTGAAAGTAAATTCCTTTCAAATATATAAGTTAGATTAGAAATTCACAACAAGATCCTCATAGATGGCAAGGGGGAAGAGCAGTGTGCACATGCAGCTCAGTAAGAATGGTATCCAAACCAGCACGCCAGTCCCTTTAAGTGGTTAAAATCAGTGTGAGATGTCTCGGGTTTGATTCACAGCCATTCAGTCCATATTCATTACAAGGCACAATATGCATGTCTGCCATTTTCTTATGAATATTGTTGAGTCAATTGGTCGAAATCAATTTATTGACAGTTAAAACAGACCATTGTTAACAAAGGTGCTCGTCACATTGCCTGGATACAGTTTTTTATAAAAAAAAAAATATTTTTTTTTTTTAATTTTAATTATTATTTATTTTGGTCGAAATAGTGAATATATGTCATTTAAAAAATTATTCCACAATTTTTCATGAAAGAAAATTAGTATTTATATATTATACTAATTTTCTTTCACGAAAAATTGTGGAATAATTTTTTAAATGACATGTATTCACTATCTTGACCGAAATAAATAAATAAAAAAAAAATTAAAAATAAAAAAAAATATTTAAAAAAGAATGTATTACTGTATCCAGGCTATGTGACGAACACCTGTGATTGTTAATTTTTTTTTTATTTCTTTTCAACTTTCTTATCACTAGCGGATCCAGTAGGGGCGCACCCGGCGCGCGCCCCCCTAATGGCCGTGGACCTATGATTTTTTTATACCCCAAAACGCTAATTTTCCTCGCCTGCTTCGCTCGCGATTCATCTTATACCAAATTTTACTTGAAATATGTAGAAATATGGTCAAAATATGCTACAAAATGACTTATACTCAGCACTTTCAATGGTTTTTACCCCCCCCACCGTTGACAAAGTCCACGCCCCCTCTAAGGTCAAATCCTTGACTTCCACTGCTTATTTATGTTGCAATTGGTACATAAAAAACTACTGCACATAATTATTACAGTTATTTAAAACAATTGTTCAAACTAATGTTGTAATTGTTCGTCATTTCAGGGACAACCAAATTACTACAGTCAGAAGGGCCATTTATGACCGGATCATTAATGTGGCTAACAATCTTGAAAACGACAGACTGGGCAATTATGAGGTTGAATTAGATAGCATTCTGACTTATCTAACACAAGTGTCATATCATGAAGATGTAAATCATGTAATACAACTCTGCCTGAATGCCTTAGAATTGCTGATGAATGTAAATGACATCAATACCGCCAGCTCATCGCAATTACCTGTTGAACAGTTGATAACTATCAGTCCAGGTGGAAGGGGCAGACCATTCATTCATATTTCAGTTGAAGTTCTTGAATTCTTCATAGAAAATGGATTCACAATAAAGAATATGTCTTCATTGCTGTCAGTAAGTGAAAAAACAATAAAAAAACGATTGAGTGAATTTGGACTTTCAGTACGCCAAACATACACTAAATTAAGTGATGAGGAATTAATGGCATTTGTAAGGAGAAAGATAAATGAATTCCCTTCTATTGGGTACCGGAGTATGAGGGGTCATCTATGGGCAGATGGAATAAAAGTGACAGAAACACGTGTCCGCAGCATCATGAAAGCTGTGGACCCTCTTGGTGTTCTTGTGAGAAACGCTCTGTGTTCAACATACAGAATAAGACGCAGGGCCTATTCTGTACGAGCCCCAAAAGCCTTATGGCATGTGGATTCAAACCACAAGCGGATACGGTAAGATAAAGTAATATTAGAATTTTTCTATATATTCCATAAAAGTACAGATTTACTGCTCTTTGGCTCACCTGGCACGGAGTGGCACACAGGGGTCACAAGCTTTACAAGTATATAGTTATGAAAAGCCTGGATTAATAATTATCAGTCATTTTTGCTTTGGCAAAAACAGTCATGATTTATAACCTCATGTTAGGGCGATAACATATTTACCCTTAAATCTTTCATTTCACTATTTTTTTTATTTGATGTATTTGCATTGACTGAACACTTAAAGGTTTATATATTGTCATTGAATTGGACCCAAGTCCATATTAGATAGTAAGGAAGACACAACTTATGATTTCTCTAAATCACCATTATTTTGCATATAGTATATACAAGTTGATCATTAGTACATATTCAAATATATGATCTTTAAGTACTAAAACATTATCTTATTTAAGGTGGCGATTTATATTTCATGGAGGCATTGATGGATATTCTCGACTGCCGGTGTACATTATGGTGGCATCAGACAACACCGCAGAGACTGCATACACTGCATTTCGGTCTGGAACAGACTAGTACGGTATTCCGGAGAGAGTAAGAACAGATAAAGGGATGGAGAATATAAGGATAGCCGAGTTCATGTTAGAGTTAGAGAAACATGGTTTGAATTCAGGATCACACATCACTGGTAGAAGTGTACATAATCAAAGGTAAAAAGAACGTTTTGTTGTATTGTTAAACCCTTACAATTTTTACAAAATATACCCTCTCTCTTGCAAACTTAATCTGTATGGGGTGTACATCGTTGGGTCTTTTTGTTGCAGTATAATACAATGAAGTTTGTGAATCAAAGTTCTACAGATAGAACATTGAAAGTTGGTAGAGATTACCATCATAGATAAAACTCTAATTTGTGTTGAAATGAAATGAAATTCCTGAGTTATGAGCCCTTAAATTTTGACCTTTTTTCTATATATTGCAATTCTATAGTGCATAGTTTGTGGATCAAAATATTTATACAGTTTTTCAGATTAGTTTGTGCATACACCATAAAATAAACCCGAACAATGTGCTCTGAACAGGAACTGTACTGCAGAGTGTATAAAGATTATCATTAATAATTTATTCCTAAATTATACTTTTAACGATGTAAAAAAATTACTGAAGGTCATAATTATGATGTTTCAAATCTGCTCAGTGTTTGAAGCCAAGTTTTTATATAGTTTGCTAACCAAAGCACGCTGATCATGGTAAGCTATTAATGCTTCCATGAGCTCGCAGTTTTTATTGAAAGATGGCTTGTTCTGAAATATGTTCAGATAAACCATTTAGAACTAATATTTTTTCAATTTAATATGGCCCATAATGACATTAGTAATTGGGAATTATGGAAATATTTTTCAGGATTGAACGGTTTTGGCGCGAGCTATGGGATGGCTGCACCAAAACATACTATGAGTTCTTCTCAAGAATGGAAGATGACGGACTACTGGATGTTGACAACGAAGTTCATCTTCTGGTGTTGCATGTTGTATTCTTGAGGAGAATGCAATCATCTATTGATCAGTTTGTTGATGCAGTTTCCAGACTGCGAACTGAACACAACAGAACACCACTGCAGCTGTGGATATCTGGGCAGCTTGAAGACAGAAACCACCATGAGAATTTATCTGCTGAAGTAAGTAGATGTCCTCCAGGTGGGATTGTATGTTTAAACCATTTGGTATTATCACTTTTTATGATTTTTTGCTAAAGTAGAAAGGTGCTCCTTAGAATACTTGTGTAAGTGCTTCGTTGCAATACGAATACACCAGCCAATAAATAAAAAGCAAAATGCCTATAATTGTCATGCTTTTGTGGTATACAGAAGAAGTTAAAGTTTTGCACCTCTTATCATTGTCATTTGTCAACGAACATGTGGACTTGTGAAGTTGTAAATATGAAATAATTGTATTTATTTTTAAATAGACACAGAAGATTGTTTGCTTTGAGTACTCGTGACACTTGCAACATGCAGATGTAAAAATGACCTCTGTCTACAAAAAAAGAGAGGAAAAACATCAACTATTCATAAATCAATTGTACATTTTCATTCCACCAATTTCTTTTATATCGATCTTTTTCAGGATCTTGAACTCTATGGAGTTGATTTTGACTGCAATGAACCAGTGTGTGACAATCCTGATATTGTGGTGCATCCCCTGTTGGAGCTAAATCCAGATCTCATAACTGACATCAGAAGAATGGCTGACAGAAATATTGAATCACCATTTGAAGTTCAGACATTCATAGACATTTCAACATATCTTTCCAACTCCATTCAATGACTTGTTATGCTCCCCGTGAAGTCTCTGGGAAGCATGTAGGCCCTGCGTTGTCACGTTTGCACGTGTCTGAAACTCATGTAAGGACCATAACTTCATTGTAAACTGTTTTTGAAATTACTATGTACAACTGTTCACCGTGATGAGATGATGCGTCTTGTGATAGACCCAGCTCTTTAGTCCAAAGGTCATACTTAGAGGTCAAATGCTAAAAAGAAAATTTATTCATCAGGTCCAGTTCACAACAGTCGAGGGCTTAGTGCAATACTGTTCCAACTGCCTTCTTTATTCATATACAGTTAGAACAGTATTGCGTTATTTGTAAAGGGATTATGAAACAACTTGGCACAAATGTTTACCATGATGAGACGATTATACATGGAGGTCAAACACTATAAATGTGGTTTATTGTTCGTGTCTGGTTCATAATTTCACTTTTATGCCCCCGGCATATAGCAGTTGCATTGTCCGGAACGTCTGTCTCACTTTCTTCTCCGCCATAACTTCTCAATTCCTTGATGAAATTGCTTGCACAATTATTTACCTTTACAAGATGATGTGTCGTGTGAAGACTCAAGTTTGTACCTCCAAGGTCAAGGTAAAATTTTAGGTCAAAGCGGAATGTTGCAGGGACATCCATGTCACTAACACATCTTGTTTGTAATGGGAATTTGAAATAACTTGGCACAAGAGTTTTTCGTGATGATTTGTTGCGTAATAAACCCAGGTCCATAGCCCCAAGGTCAAACTCATCTGCCTATATACACTTATCTTTAAGACAAAGCGCAAAATCGAGAAGCATCCACTGGCTATTCCAACTCTTGTTTTTCAGTATACATGTATGTTATTTATATTAGGACATAACACAAGCATGCACATAGCAGTTGATGTTTAAATATGCCAATATTCATCTGATGTAATGTATTAGGTGTTCCCTGTATCAATTTGCTGCACAAGCATATCTTGATACAACTTATTTAAGCTACATTGATGAAACTCGAAATGTTAATAAATGGCCATGTATGCATTATTTCGTTTTCTTTTCTATAATGAACTAGTGGTTACATTGGTAAAGGTAATGTCACTGAAGCTAGAATGTGCAGAATAAAAAATATACCAAAACTTTTGAATAAGGAACTTTAATTTCTATTATAAATTCCCTCAGATTCACTCATCCATATCTTGACTCTTTAAATTTTAAAACAACCATATTTCCAATGCATTCCAATACCGGGTTTTACAATAATACCTATTTTTTTCAAAATTTTTGTAATGATAATTTTTATTTTCCACTTGAAACAAGGATCACATTTAATGTCACTACCATTGAAAGACTAACCATGTTGAATGTCAATACCATTGTTAGATTCTCTATGTGTAATTTCACTACCATTTTCACACTGATGAACTCCATATACTATGTTTATCATATACTACTTTTGTACAAACTATGAAAGTTGTGGGTTAAAAGCTGTTCAAAGTTATTGCAGTCCAGTGAAAAGTCCTGTAAAAACTAAAAAACCAAATGGTAATGACCTTGACCTTTGTTATAATGACCCCAAAATTACTTATGTTTCCTTCACCTGATGTACTACCAATATAAGAAGTAAGTCCTGTTTTCAAGATTCAATACAAACTTTGAAAGCTTGTGGTAAAAAACTATTTGAGTTGTCACAGTGTAAAAAGATGGTCAGACAGACAGACAGACAGACGAATGAACAGATACAAAGTATATCATCTACCTGTCTGCAAAGGATAAAAGTTGTGGGTTAAAGATGTTAATGTTATGGCAGTATAAAGAAGAAAGTCCTTTAAAAAGGCTTAAAAACAAAACAAACAGGTTGTGATTCTGTAATCTTGACCTTTAACATAACCCCAAAATAATGGTGGTTGTCCTAGTCTGATATACTACCAATGTACAAAGTTTGAAAGCTCTACGTAAAAAAAAAACTTTGGAGTCTTTGCAGAACAAAGAAGTAAGTCCTGTTTTCAAGATTTTATTTCACTCAGTCTCCTTGTCTGATATACGACCAATGTACACAGTTTGAAAGCTCTACGTAAAAAAAAACTATATGACTTATTGAAGCACAAAGATGTTTTAAACATCAATACTTAAGATAGAATTGTGCTTTAATTTCTCAGAAAATGCAATAATACTTAAAATAGCCTCTTATCTACCACATTGCAACTGTTTTCCAGAAACATATTCTTAATTCTTAACCAAAATTTACAAGGCCCATTTATACAACAGTGCTTAAATTCACACTATCACAATCACTACATGTAGATGTTTATGCTTATTGACATTGAAAAAAATCGATAATATAAAGCTACAATTTCGAAAGGCAACCTTTGGGATTTTACAATTGTTCATATGTAAACTGCTGAAATGAAAGGTAGGTGAGGTGTTGATCACCAAAAATTGTGTGATGAATCGTTAATAGATGTTAATGCAAAGGAGTCAGGTCAGAGTTAAATTGTGCTATACAACAGTCATTCAAGCTAATCCAAAGCCTTCAGCTTCAACAATGATACAAATCAGATGGTGTTCAAGTTTTTCATAGTTGACAAGTTCTTTCGTTCTTGTGAATATTATTGATGGTGCACATGTATTTACATATGATAATTGATTAGACAAATGGTCGAACTCCATTTCTCCAGACTTAATGTTTCTGGGCAGAGACCTGCATCCTATAAGGGCTTGCAGAACATCACCAAGGTTGATCGTAACCTCCTTCAATGATTCTTCGGAGCTATTCATCTTCACCCAATCTGTGGAGATGGCTCCATCTGAATAATAATAAATAAGGTATGTACAATGCATGTAATTATTAGTTTCTTTTTTGGTAAAGCAGGGAAGTACAAAAACATACATTTGGAGGGGTGTTGCCCACATTTTAACAATTACTTCTATTAACAAGGTGTATAACTTATTCATATGTAGTAATCAAAACATGAATTTTGTTAACCAATGTCATTACAGAAAATGCAATCAGTTCAATGAGACAAACAAGTCCCGTTATGAAAACATTTACCCACTTTCAACTTTCTTCAGGAATTTGCCGAAGTTGTATACGATCATCTCTTCATCTGCCTTTTCATGCTCTGACTTGGAGAATTTTGGCACAAAGAAGGCTAGCACATCAGACATTGAGGTACTCTTGGTGTCGCAACAGAGAAGTGCCCGACCATTCTCTCCATGTTTTGTCAGCAGCAACAGCATGTCATGTAACTTTAGACCTGTGAATACAAACTACTTTTATTACTGTTTTTTTACATGTATTCTGAGAATAAAACAACAATTATTGGTACTATAAACATATTTGTTTTTAAGATACATATGTCATAAATAAGTAAAATTAACATAAAAACTGGGTGCTTTACTCTTAACATACATATATTATTACACATTCATTATTTGAAATATTAAATGCCACATTCACAGAAACCTTTAATGTCAAATTTGAACACATTTTTGCAAAATTAATAACAAATTAAAATTTGTTAATATTGATATCTGTAATATCCACATTGCAGAAAACCAATATGTTTTGTTTGAATTGCTATGCCAATGGAAACATTATTTCAGATCAGATATCACAAATAATGGAATACTAATATTCCAGTCTGTAGCTGTACCTGGTTAAGAAAAATGATTAAAATGAAATAAATACTTTTCAACAATGTAATGATTTATGTAATATGTCTGATGCAACATCTTGTTTACAATTCGCAGCATCTTGCTTACAATTCAAATGAACTAACCGAAATTTAGATGTACCTTCAATGAACTGCAGCATAGGGGGGATGTACTTGTAGAAGCAATAATAAAATTTCATGGTATGGATTGCGCGGTCCCTATTGCTGACCGACAGCAGTTGCTTGTAGCCAGATGCTTCCAATAGATGGCTGTGTCTTTCAAATACGTCCCCTATGGTTTCTTTAGTGGCAGTGGAAATCTGTAAATAAAGTTTTTAATACAAGTTTAAAGCAGCTATCCAGAATAAAGCAGCTATCCAGAACATTCTATGATTTATTTTAAACATTTGTTGGAGCATTCTTATGCATATACATGTATATAAACAAATACAAAGAAATGTTTAATTCCAAATCATTAATCACATCTTTTTTTTTCGGTCTGGCCAGAAGATCCTTTTGATTTACCCCAATTTGATTAAGGCGACTTTTATATGAACATACAAATCAGTTAACAAATTTCAATCAAGGCTATTATTATTATGTAAAAACTTCAGATTTGAGGCAGTACATTTGATGGCACACTATTTTAACCCTAGACAATTTAACCCAATTCCCATTTGCGTAGGTGTACGAGAATGTTGACAGAATGTAAGATCTTTAATAGAATTATTATTTAATATTACTATAAAATAGAATTCGGCTACAATAGAACCTGGAAATCATCTGTATATACACTGACACTCTTGGGCATAATATGTGTTCTTACTTCTTCAATAGCAGCTTTGACCTCTGCATTTTGAATGCAACACTCTGGGATTTCTTCCGGCTCTTTGTTTTCAAGGATGATGTCAACAATTGTCCTGTTCAAGTTTCGAGGTCCAGGGTGACCATGTAGTATGGCCATTGAAGTGGCTTTTCCCATTAGTTGGTAATGTTTCTTCTCAAGAAGATCAGCATTGTAGCTGAAACCATTATCTTCAAACACAGGAGATGTTTCAAATAATAAGGAGAAGAACTCTCGTGTGAGCCCCCCACTGTCAACCCCATCTTCTCCAATAAATTTTACATTAAGTTTTTTCCCCCAGTCTTTTATGTTGCCATTTGATAGTTCCTCCATTGCAGTGTTATTAAAATGGCGTCGGACAACATTTATAGGCCATGACCCTTCCAACACCATCTTGTCAAATCTGTCATTCAGTGCTGACTCGAAGTCGGTTTGTGGGTCCATCAGGCTGCAAACAAAGATGCATTATCTATGTAAATGAAAAAGGCACTTTCCTCACAAGTCTCAAATATTAACTTTGCATTGTCTGCCAATTTGTATAAACCTTGTAATTATTATTTTGAGAGTAAGATAAAGTTGCCCTAGACATAGATTCATTTTTCTTAAAAAACATAAAATTTGCAGTTAAGTAAAACAAGGGGGGCATTGGCCCCAAAGGGCTCACCTGAGGATAGGTGCAATGAATCAGAACGGATTGATTAACTTTGAGAGAGGGTTATCTATGTATCGTTCTTGTAAAGTTTGGATAAAATCCATCACACACTTTAAAAGCAGATATTGTTTGAATTTTTTCAAATATGATTCTATGTGACCCATGTGACGGAGCAAATTATGACCCAAGGAGTATAATTTGAACAATCTTGGTCGAGGACCACTAAATAATGCGACATACCAAATATCAAAGCGCCATGCCTTTTAGACAAGAACATTTTTTAAGTTTTCATTTTGAGTTTTTTTTCGCTCCTGTGACCTGTCACTTAATTACACAATGGAACAAAACAGTTTGAACAACTTTGGAAACTGTGTGTCACCAAAGGATCACGATGTACGGCGAAGGACACAGGGCGATCACAATAGCTCACCACGAGCACTTCATGCTCAGCTGAGCTGAACTAGAGCTATCACTAAATGTGATAAATACCCCCACACCTTTTCTTACAATATTCTTAAGCAAGACATTAAAATCATTATTAAGATGTACCTTTCACTACCCCCAGCTGTTATTGTATCAATTCCGCACCCTGCTGCATGTGCTTCCAGAACATTCACTTCAAAACTGCCATTGCAAACTGGACATACACCCATCTCTTTTTGTCTGAAATAGTAAAGATGAATATAAAGGCTTAAAATATCATAGAAATGAAATGCCATTTGATTTTCAGTTCTGAAGTCTCGTGCCACAGTTAAGGCTGTATGATACTGAAAATATTCTGTGTCGGATTTCATTGAAAATGGATTTGTGTGACGAACGATGTCTTAACATGTGTTGTTTTTTTTTTTAATTATGAAGGACTTTCACTGTCTAGTTTTTCCAGAATGTTCTAATGTTCCTTGGATGTGACTTAAATTACAATCATGAATAAAATATTTCACTGACCACCAATCTGAATAGTCCTTTATACGTCAAACTGTTTAAGAGGAGATGTTGTTTAAACTTTTCCTATAAAACTCTTATGTAAAAAAGTTGTGTGCCCTTGGGCATGGTCAGTTTTGAAACCATAGACATAATTTGAACAGTCTTGATAGAGGACAACTACAATGTAGGTGATGCTACAGTAACAAACAAAATAGTAAAGCCCCAGGCCTTAGCTTGTTACCCCCCCTCGGGCGGGGCCAATTTTTACCCTAGGAGCATAATTTGAACAATCTTGATAGAGGGCCACTAGGTGATGTTATATATCAAATAACAAGGCCTTGTGATTTCAGACAAGAAGATTTTTGAGGTTGTGCTCAGGTGGGCTAAAATCTAGAATGATTTACTGTCTAAAACGTCTGTAAAATGCAAAATACAAATATTTTCAAGATAGTTTGATAAAACAGAAAAAAACTGTATAGATCAGCTAGAGGCTTTATAATTTTTTGTACCTTACTTCCTGTATCATACAGCCTTAAACACTTTTTGGTTTCAAGCCATATGTTATGGCACATTTAGCTACCAGTCTACACCCATGCAAAAGCATCATAACAAACAACAATCAAGCTAATAATTTTAATTCCATCTAATGGAGGCTTATCTTTTTGACCCCCTCCCCCCCCTCCAACCCCGAGATTCAGTGAATTTCATAATTCACTATTTTCAATGATTCAAAGATTTTCTTTTTTTATATCAATCAGTATTATTAATAACATTTTATATAGTTTTACTTTTATTTTAATAAACCTCCAATGTATTTATCGGGACACAGTATGATTACGAATATAAGTGCAAGATAAGTAAGTTTAAATTGCAAAAATGGACCCGAGGCACTAGGGTTAAGCTGAAGAAGAAATTCAAATGCTGTTGTACTCCAGCGTATGAAGCCCCTAGGGACTTACAAATGGAAAACTACATGGAGAAAATTGTAACTGAACTTAGGAATGTGCAACAAAGAAAATACAAACAAATAACTTACAATAATAACTGACAATACAACCATGGCAGCAAGTGTGAAGACATATAACTTATGCGCTGTTCCAGGAATAAATAGGATGGGGTGAGGTGTGTGAATGACTTCCACTGTAAGTAAGGGGGCACTACCACCACCACCACTGACCCATCCAACCGAATTCCAAAACAACACATGCCAGTTTACATTGCTAAATTACCCCAGGCAGCACAATCGTATCCAGTGCATACCCTCACTTTAAGCAATAAATGCATTGGTGAACATTCCAAATCTTGTCATTATTTTTCCTGGAACAACCCAAAGGAACAAAAACACCTTACTACCCCAAAACCAGGTTTTCAATCGAAGGTAATACATGACAAAGTATGTAAACTGGTTGAAAACCTAGTTAATGAAAACATAACAAAAACACTTAACATTTCTGAGAAAAAAAATTACATAGCTAGTTCTGTACAGCTAGATCCTGGAGCCTGTTTGTTGAAAACATAATTTTAATGCATTTTTCATGACATGGCTAATTATAAATAACAAACACTTGTTATCTATTCCTTAGCATGTCCTTAACAGTATCCATATATATCTGTACTTTAACAGTGATCTAGAATGAAAGACATAACTTTAAATAAAATTTCAAAGACAATGACAACTTTTATAACCAATGTGACATTTCCAAATGGTAGTTGACTACTAACACTTCTGAAATATAGAGTCTTAAAAATAGATGGGAAGCTTTGAGCAGTTGGTACACTCATTACAAAACAAGACAGGGATATATCATAATCATATTCAGAATATCAGGCTTCAGGTATTACAGTTGCAGAGTGTTACACTTCCTTTTTCCATGTAACAAAAAGGGCATTGTTTCCATGCATTACAAATGCATATCAGACTAACATAGATACTCTACGATAAGTTTTGTTAAGGTTTTGTAAAAATATATAGAACTGTGAGCGATTTCTAAATTACCTTCAAATTTGGTATGGTTGTGTTTTATACACTGAAACAGCTGAATGAGGAGGAGATGAATGGCACTTCTTAAACCTTCTTACCAACCAATATGTATAATTTAAAATTTTGAATTAACAAAAAAAATCTTACACAGGCAAACTGGCAAACTGGAGTCTGTGTCTGAACTTTTTCTTGGAGGAGACATTTCCTGAAAAAAAAAAGAAAAGATAAGTGCTTATTTTTAAACAAGCTAAGTTTATGTCAAGATTTTTTTTGGTAAAAGGGGAACAACAGAAATGCATGTAGGCTTATGTTCAAATGATACCTGCCACAGGACCAAAAAAAGCACACATTTTATTAGTCAAAATAAAATCTAAACTTTTAGATTGAAGAGGTCCAGATTTTATTCACAAAGAAACTTGAATCATATTTTTGGGTCATATGTCTGTAGTTTAAGTGAATTTGTAGGATTTCCTCTCGCTTAGTAAACATAGGTTTACAAGAAAAGCAAGCAACATATTTTTTATAATCACACTTAGTGTTGGGAATCAAAGGTGCACATGTTTTTATACATTTTAAACAACAACTTAAGCACAACACTTATACCTATTCCGTAAAGTAACACCAAATTCATTAAACAAAACTCTTAGCATTACACATCTCTGATATCTTTAATAATATCCTTTCCTTTTTAACCAACCATAGGTCAAAAATAGTAGCAAAAAGTATACATAATATGTTCATAGATCTCTCACATTAGAGGTTAGATTTAAAATGTTCACATACTTTCATTATTGATAGATGTAAATATCAACCTATTTCTATACAATTTAGCTAAAAGCTTCCCAGGGTGGGGACATACGAATTAGATGGTTTGAAATAAGACCAGATGTTGATATTTAGGTTTACCAATTTATTGCAGCCATCCACATGATCCCGTAACAGGGGTAATGGAATGTTTTCCCCGCACTCCAGACATGCCTCACTTGGTTTATCCCCGTCCATTTTAGTCTTAAAAAAGATTACATTATATATAAACAACCAGAAAAAAAGAAAGTATTTTTTATCTCTGTAACAAGAGGTCATATATAGCTTTTGTTCATATGTGTATCAGTGTCTTGGAGCTTGTTGCACATGTATGTTTTCGTAGAAAGCAGCCCTCTTTATAATATCGCTCAAAATGGGAGTACTAGGAAAATTTATATTTAAGGCCCTAATACTAAGATACATGTATTTAGTATGATTTTATAAAAAAACTAATCATATCTGCCAACAGAGCAATTTGCATGGCAACATAGCACACAACAGGAAATTTTGGTACCTACTTTTGAATTCAAATCCTATGTAACGTTTAGAATTTATTATTGACCTAAAATCAATATTCAATGCTCTACTTCACTAATTAATAATCAAATCATGTGTAGCATTAGCCCATTACCACAGCTCTGATTCAAAAGAATTCATAGATAGACAGGGATGCCCAGAAATCAGGTTTAGCATTAACTAGGGTCTTGTTGGTAACAATTAACTCCCAGTCAGGAGGGACACAGTCAAGTATGTTACTATACTTAATTTAAACAGAGCCTAGAATACTTACACAAGTTGTGATATCAAGGTCTTTTTGTATAGGCCTAAGATAGCAAACTGCTGCCTGCAGGCAGCTTTCATCTGCTAGATATGTTGAAGTGAAACCTCCAGGGGGCATTGGTATTACTTCAAGGGATATCCGACTTCCAGGAGGTGTCCTTAGAAGTTCATAACCCCCACATGCCTTTAATTTCGGGAAGGCATTTTCCAACGCAGTGGTAAAGTCCGACGAATTTGTTGACTTGACCATGGTTAGACGCTTCTCGCCAAATCCCATGGAGTACAGCCCATATTTTTCTTCCCTGTTTGGTACCGTTTCCTAAAATAACAAATGAAGAATAATCTGACCCAAATACAATAGTTGTTTATTTACAAAATAGTATGACACGGCACCATTAAAACTAAATTGGTGACTTATAAATTAGCACATCATCACAGTTTAGGCAGCTCAGTTAGTATAACACCTGGAGCAGGAGGTTCTGGCAAATAACAGTCACGGTGAAACTTCATCAGATATTTCGGAGGTAAATTTGGAAAATCCTATCAATTAATATTTTTCTGCCATTATGTCCTGTAAAATGGTTTGTTATAAAACTGCTATCATGAAATACCTTTGCAATAATAATAAGAGCACAGAATGACATTTAAAAAAGTATAATTTTGGCATCGTAGTAAATGTCTCTTGAAAAAAATTAAAATGTCCTTCAAAAATGCCATTCAATTAAAAATTGTCCTGTGAATTTTCACATGTCAAATTAGTACTTTGGTGATTGAATACTAGAGTAATGCCACAACTCATGTTAAACAAGAGGACCCTGAGGGACCTGAGCCGCTCACCTGACCCTTCTGTCTGTGCTAGATTTTGTCCTCTAGGGCAGTATGAATTGTAACCAACCATCCGTAAATGTTAAACACCAAATATAAAAATCTAGACCTTGTAGCTGAAGATATTACAAGTTTTCCTAATATAACTGTGTAAATAAAATGTGACCCTCATGGCGGGCCATTTTTGACCTATAGACCAAATATCACAGCTCTAGACCTTGTAGTTGCAGGCATGGAGATTTTTAAATATTTCCTTATGCATGTATCTCTATGTAAATCTTCGCAGTGGGGCCATTTTTGACACCAGGGGCATAATTTGAACAAACTTGGTATCATCACTAAATTATGATACATACCATCTATTAAAGCCCCATACCATGCAGATTCAGACAATTTTTTTTTATAAGTTTTCACTTCGAAAATCTATTTTTAACTCCTGCTGCCTTTTTGTACCATGGACGGGCACCATTTGAACAACTTTGAGAGAGGGTCATCCAAGGATCATTCTTGTAAAGTTTAGTGAAAATCAGTCAAGCGGTATAGGAGTTGTCATTTTAAGAAATTGTTGACGACGGACTAACAGACGGGCGGACAGATGACTCGCAACGGACAGAGTCCTTTCACAATAGCTCACCCTAAGCATGTTGTGCTCAAATGAGCATAAAACAGAAATGAATCATATATTATGCAGCTTAATTTTGAACATAATGCTTTTCATTATTACCTGTTTGCATCTGGGAATGACAGCAAACTTATGTGTCCAATATGACACCGGTTGTTTTTTTTCTGGCTGTCCAACTCGCCCCCCTCGACGTCCATAGCTCCGTCTGTTATATGGTCCAAATAACGATCTTATAGCTTGGACAGGTGTAGAGCTGGTTGAAGTTGTACCAGTAGATGGCGGTACTGTGCTTGCCACAGTAGTTACCGGTGATTGCAGCAAATTTGCTGCCTCTCGCAGCAGTTGGGCAGCTCGGATTTGTTGACTCATGTTGCATCTATAAATAGACAATAAAACATATTTTTATAAATTGTAACAGCATTCTATTTTTATAGGCAGCCTATGAATATATATATAACATATGATCTGTCACATTTTAATAAATTCAGATTCTGCATATGTGATGTATCTGTAGATATCTAAACACCTCTAGGGGTAAATATGTCTCTAAAACGGGATCTTTAATTTTACAAAGGACTGCTGTGTGAACTGCTTTTATTTCGTTTATCAACTGTTGTATACGATTCGAAACATGAACAAACATTAATTATCTACACACTGTCCTGATGACACTTTGTGTGAACTGCTTTTATTTCGTTTATCAACTGTTGTATACGATTCGAGACATGAACAAATATAAATTATCTACACACTGTCCTGATGACAGGAAAGTGATGAATTCCAAACATTGATAAACACATCTCTAATTTGAGTTTATTCTTACTTTAAGTCTTGATTGAACATTTTGCTGACAGTGAACCATAGCCACCTGCACTTGTCAAGTTAGATAGACAAAAATCTTTGCTCTTTTGTGCTAGAGACTTTTGACCTCAGGTTCAGCAGAAACACCATCAAGGGTGCATAATGGCAACGGAATTTCATGTTCACCTTAGAAGAGTTTTTAAGGGCATGAAAATTTACAAAGTGATTGGCATGTAAATTTACAAAGTGCTTATCTTTTGTTCAAAAGAGAGCGATTATTGGTTGATAAAAATAGATTATGATTATGTACTATAGATAACCTTGGATAAAACCCAAATTTATGAAATTATCCAGAGGCTATTTACTCAAGATATGTTGAGAGAAGTTTAGACTAATTGCAATGAGGTGCACATAATTTCCCTTTTTCCTATGCTTCCTTATTTATGACTGCTTGTGTACATAAGACACAATATGTAAAAAAAAGTCCTCCTTACTTTGAAATTCATACGTATCTTGACACAGATTCCTGCGTCCCGTAAACCCCTGCAGTCTTAAAAATTGAATTTTTATTATGCCCACCAACAAAGTAGGAGGCATATAGTGATTGCACTGTCTGTTCGTCCGTCCCGTTTCGTGTCTCAGCCATAACTTCTGTAATATTGAATGGATTTGAATCAAACTTCACAGAATTGTAAAGCACCATGAGAAGGTGTGTCGCGTCCATCTCTCGGGTCCCCAGGCCCAAGGTCAAGGTCACACTTAGGTCAAAGTTAAAATTTCTGTGCTTCGTGTCTTAGGCATAACTTCTTTGCTATTTTATCGATTTAAATCAAACTTCACAGAATTGTTAAGCACCATGAGAAGGTGTATCGTGTCTTACTCTCGGGTCCCCCGGTCTAAGGTCAAGGTCACATTTAAAGGTCAAAGTTTACCATTTTAACATTGGCCATGACATTTGAACTAGTACAGGTAGAGACTTCATATTTGGCATGCATATGTATTTCATAAAGCTTCAAATTTTGAGTTGAAACATGTCAAGGTCAAGGACATCCTTCAAGGTCATAGGTCAAATTGATGTCAGTGTGCTAGGGGGGCATTTGTCTCTTACAGTGACAGCTCTTGTTTCATATTTTATTTGATGAGCTATATAAGAAGTTGTAATTCTCTGTTGCAGAAACACTAGAAGAATATGAATGCATGAAAGAAGATGAGCACGTTGCTGTGACATCAACTGGTAGAGTGGCCTCATCAGGTTTACCGCCAACTCCTACAGAGGCACCAAGTACAGTAGCATCAAAACAAAAAGATTCTGAGTGGAAAGTCAAAAGCTCTGTCAAACGTAAAATGTGGACTGAACAAGAAAAGGCTGCAGTCGATAGAAGACTAGGGAAGTACTTTGTGTCTGAGAAGCTACCAGGAAAGCATGAGATAGAAGAAGCAAGACACAATGAGCCTGTTTTATTAAACAGGGATTGGGTACAAATAAAAAGCTTTATCAAAAATTGTAAAAGCTCGAAACGCAAACTGCCAAAAATGGACAAGTGACCATCTAGTCATACAATCTGAATACAACAGCAGCAATTACAGTTTTTTTTTGAGGTACCATCTGTCAAACAGGTGTGACAAGATGACACTGTGTGGAAAAACATGAGATTAGAGATTCATGTGGATTCTATTTGTTGAGAAGTAAATGTGAGATTTCCAAAGATCAGGCATATCAAACTGTGTAGACATAATCCTTTTGCCCATTATTGCCCAGACTTGTGCAAAACAAGATTTTAGTGATTTCAAGCAGTGTTAATGCTGACCAGATACCACACACAGACAAAGCTTCTGGCTCGGGTCAACATTAATTTGAAATGCCTTGTTAATGGAAATCTAACTGTGGCAGTCATATATTTGGACTTGAGTTATGATGATGATACTTGTATGTCATGTAACTTTTGATAAAATGTTTATTGTGGATTAGCTTACCTAGTAGTTGATATTGATTATTTGAAAGTGTTGTCACTAATTTTACAACTTTCGTAGGAAAATCTATTATCACATAATTATCATTGAACCATCTTTATGGAAGAAAATTGTATTTCTGCAGTCCTTTATTTATGGCACTTCAAATTAACAGTGTCTATGATGTCTTCAACATGACGTAATTTGGTATCCCGTTACATACAATCGTTGAAACACACTGAAATTGCAGACTGTGGCGTACGAAATATATACACACAATTTGACAAACAATGGAAGTACCACATAGGATCGAAATGTGGGAACGTCCGTCCGTCTGTCTTTCTGTCTTGAAAAGTTTTTGTCATCCATAACTCTAAAAGCGTTAGTATTACAAACTTGAAACTTCATGGATGTATTACTCAGGGTGGGAACTTGTGCACCTGGGTATTTTCATCCAACTTAAAATAATATTTATGGAGTTATGGGCCTTGATTTAGTGAAAAAACGGCTTTTTTGACAAAGCGCTAGCGGGGGCATCTGTGTCCTATGGACACATTTTCTAGTTTGTACTAAAAACTATAACCAATTTCCATGCTATTTTGTACATCAGAATTCATTCTTTTGTGTTTCTAAGCTACGAACTTTGACTGCTCGACTTTTGACTGCTCGGCCCACTGTCAGGATTAAGTGACTGTGGGGTGTCCATGCCATTGTGTTTGTTGTATGGGTACTTTTATATAATGGATTTTAGAGCTATAAAACGGGTTCGACAAAGTATTGTGACATAGACTCCAGCCATTTTTGCAAAACCTTGAATTGAATGAGAGTATTCCTGCACCGTCACGGACACTACATAAGTGATGTGATTTATGAAGCAAAAAAGAAGGCATATATCCATCTCTTATAACATATTTACCCCTCACAGTTTATTGCTATCATGCTAAGAATTACATAGCTGGAAAAATGACCTCATATGCATCTCCAATTGTATCTAGTCTGCACTTTCTTTTTAAGTCCCACATTTTGTGGGCTTATTGCAATAAGGTTGCAACTCCTTCACTTTTGTGAAGGAGTAACAACCTTATTGCACTGATCCCACCGTTTGTCGCCTCACATGAACTAATGAGAGATACTGTAGATCCTGGAAGTCTCCTTTGTAAGAAACATTTTGATTTCTAAACACGGGTATCAACTTCATGCAGCACAGAAGTAATGCAGAAAGCTGTCCAATGACTTTCTGGATTACTTTATTACTGTATGAAGTGTCAAACATGGAAACGAGCATCTCGGGGGCTCGGTGCAATATGGTTGTAACTTCTTCACATAAGTAAAGGTGTTACAACCCTATTGCACTAAGCATGAAAGTTACAACCATAATGTAATGATTCAAGTTCCTCTCTTTACCTTTGAGTTGAAATTTCAACTTGGTTAAAAAATTAATGATATAAACTGCAATTTTAGCTTGTTCTCGTGCAATTAATGGTTCAAATCTGAGCAAGCATGATCCTATCCTGATACAAACAACACAACAAATTTATCTGTAAACTTTCAAGCATATTTGTGTTCCTGTAAAGGGTAATTTCCATGGCTGTTTTCATTGTTGGTTAGGGTTTTGTATGTGTAAAATTCTTGTGGTGGTTTGAAAGGCATTTTGTATGCTTAAAAATCAGGACCTGTATAGCGAAATTGAATGCAAAGAAAGATGAGATTCGAGACCAAACTTGACGCATGGCTCAAAAATTGCATTTCACTTTGAGCATTGAGTCTTCATTCTAGGGGCAGTATTCACAAAGCTCCTTTGGAAAATTTTACACCTAAGTGAAAATTTCAAATGCAAATTTCACGTTCCTTTTCTATTATACTTCAATGAAACTTTGCTTGCTTGTGTTTTTTACAAGTATGCAAAGTTTTATTGAGGTATTGTGGGTAAAAATAGAGAAATCTGCATTTGAATAGTAGCTTTGTGAATAGGGCCCCAGGCCAAGCATTCATAAAGCATCTTGAGATGAATATTTCATCATTTTTGCACTAAGCCCAATAAATAACCTTTCCATTCATATTTAATACTATATGGGATTAGTGCAAGAAGGTTGTAACTCCTTCACATTTGTGAAGGAGTTACAAACTTATTGCACTATGCCCGCGACTAGTGTATGAAGAACGGGGTAAATCAGGAGAGTTTCAAGCTACACAGATTTCCAGAAAAGTCACTCGTTGATTATCTTTCAAAGTTGGTTTTTATGCCCTATACCACTAAAAGAGGGGGGCATATAGAGTTGCCTTTGTACCCCTGTCCGTACGTACGTTCGTCCCGAACAGTTTGTGTCTCGCGTAACTCAAAAAAGCGTTTTTTCTACAGACTTTAAACCGTATGGATATAATATTCAAGGTGTGAACTTGTACACCTGGGTATTTTCTTCCGTCCGAAATTATTATTCACGGAGTTTTGGACCTCTATTTTGTGAAAATATGGCATTATTGTGAAAAAGCGGAAGTTTAGGGCATCTGTGTCATATGGACACATTTTCTAGGTTATCATGATTAAGCATTTTCTGTCATCAGGATAATTCCCCATATAGGAAAGTCCCCACAGATAGAAAAAAATGACCATGGTCCCTGGAAACGAAGGTCAAATATTTCTACTAATGTTGATAATGACCTTTCCTTGTTGGAGGACATAAACATCTGAGTCTCTTAAAATACGCTATATCTACGATTTGTGTATGTTTTATGTTAAAATAAATAAAATCGAAGAATACCAAGCGAAACTGCTCGTAACTTAATGACTCCATGAGTGATTCACTAAACTTAAGTTTCACTGTTATAAAAAGACAAAAGATAACTTTTCTGATTTTCTATCCCATGTAAAGAAACATCATGCCATTTACAGAAAAAATGCTACCTTACAGATACATATATAGAAAAGAAGAGCCAATGAAATACCTTTAAGATATATGATTAAAAAATGCAATGAAAATAAATTGGTAAGAAAATATGGTTGGAATTAAACAATAGGTTTGCTGGCCCATGGCGGTTTAGAACTTCTGAGTAGTATGCATATTTGATATTTGTCAAAGAAGATATTATGGCGGCCGCTGTCTCGGCTCTGTTTCTTTCTTTAAAACACACACACACATAAACATGTTCTTTGTTATAGTGTTTGAGAACTCAGATATTCAACTGAATCATATTAAATGTTTTTTTAAAGGCCTCTCAAAGTTGGCAAGCATTGACATATTTAGCACTGTCCTCGTAATGCCGATAGGTTAAGGGGTCCTCATTTCCTTATAAAACATTGACAAATAAATAAATGGCAATTTCATAGAAACCAAAAATAGAAACAAGATATAATAAACATGTTCTATATTATAGTGTTTGAGAACTTAGATATTCAACTGAAGCATATTAAATGTTTTGTTTAAAGGCCTCTCAAAGTTGGCAAGCATTGAAATATTTAGCACTGTCCTCGTAATGCCGATAGGTTAAGGGGGTCCTCATTGCCTTCGAAAACATTGACAAATAAATAAATGGCAATTTCATAGAAACCAAAAATAGAAACAAGATATAATAAACATGTTCTATATTATAGTGTTTGAGAACTCAGATATTCAACTGAAGCATATTAAATGTTTTGTTTAAAGGCCTCTCAAAGTTGGCAAGCATTGAAATATTTAGCACTGTCCTCGTAATGCCGATAGGTTAAGGGGGTCCTCATTGCCTTCGAAAACATTGACAAATAAATAAATGGCAATTTCATAGAAACCAAAAATAGAAACAATATATAATTTTCAACATTGGAAATTGCCGTTCATGAACAATATATACTGAAAAAGACGACGATGTAGCGTCCATATTAACAATGGGTCCTCCGAGCGTCGATATATGTCAAGGTCCTCAAAGCGCATGTGTGCGTGTGTGTGTGTGTGTGTCCCAACATTTATCAACAATTACTAAATTATTACGGTATGTATCAGTAAGTGACAAATATAGTTTGAAGTCAAACTATAAAACTAAAACATATTTAGCAAACTTTTGAAACAATACTGATTGAAATATGTTACTTTGTAAGCAAGTGTCTCTATTACAATCATAACAAGAAAATGAAGTATTTAACACATATTTCTAGTTCATATTTGTTCACAGTTTAGTTTTAGAGCTCACATCTTTCTGACAGTTCACTCTTCATTTTACATATCTCTCGGCAAATGTTTTTGCCTCAAGATCCTCCTTTCTACAATCAGAATAGAAAGGTCGGACCTTGGAGTATTTTGTGTATAGGTCATCCATTTACAAACCTTGTCAAAGAGGTCATCATCTGTGCAACAATAGCAGCCAACTGGTTTTGTTTTCCTTGCGGTAAATTGGTAACTTTTGCATGATCATCACATATTTCCGAGGTTAATTGAAATGTTATAGGATCAATATCGGATCACAAACTAGTTTACTCTTGTTCTTGAGTCATTTGAAATACACAATCTATAATGCGTTAACCTTAAAAAAATAGTTTCACAATGTTGTATATGTTCAATATTAAATGACCCTTTCTTAATAAACCAGACTTCCTTAATACGTGTTTTATGTTTTAAATTATATGAATCCACTAAAATGTGAATATTAATGACACAAAAATTAAAACTTCAACATGTCATGCATTTAATTCATATACATGTAGTGATGACATTGGTACCTTCGCTCAGCTATGCTGTTTTAAACAGATTTTCTTAAAATGTTAAGCGTTTGCACTCGTCTGCGGGATTTTAAGCAAGCACAGCTAACCTGCAAACAACATTTGAATCCTATATTAGATGAATATTTCAGCGTCTGACAGGAGAGTCAGTTGAGATCACTTTATAAGGATGGTGTGTCCGTTATGATGGGGAATCACAAGGGTTGATACAAAAAGAGCTTTAGGGTCTGGCTTCCTGGATTTTACAAGTTTTTTTTTTTCCTGCGCACATTATTGTTAGCTTCGTAAGACAGATTTACAGCTAGTACTTTAAACAGTTGTTGATGTTGAATGGTATCAGAAGGGTAGACGATTAATTGAGTAAGATATCAAAACTTATGCAAAAGTGCTCACTGATATTTTAACGAATGGATTCGAGCCATGCAACAAAGTAAAACCATTTAAGATTGTGTAAAAAGGTATTTAAAATGAGTTAAGTTAGGTTTTGATTAACTGAGATAGTATTTTGTTGTGAATCTGGTGTAGACGATACACTGATAACATTACTTTCATACTCAACAGTTATGAAGGGGTCGGTTTACAAGAAGTTTTTGTGTTTAAACTTATTGCATAGAGAGACTGATATGCAATAGCATGCACGGCAGTTCGTGCAGTATACCCATTAATGAAAATGAATGCGAGTTCGCCAATGATTGTGGCCAGGGATCACGAAACCTTAGCTGCAATTATCCCAGTGGCGTGGAACTGTCAACAGTAATTTTCCGAATGGATACGAAACGTCAAAAAATATTAATGTTAGATTAAATTAAACTTGAAAAAATGGTCAAGGGGGAGTTAACTTAATAACTATGCAAGAAAAGATTATGGTACGTGTGCACCACTGCACTTCCTTTCATTGCCATATATCTTTATACCGAGTTTCGTTTCAATTACATCAGTAGTTTTGAAGGTATGTCCCTGACAAACACCAATTATGAAGGAAATGGTTGAGTGGAGATAACGTTATACATATTTATGACATGATTATGTTTTGTGTACACTGCACCTCCTCGCATTGCCACAATTTATATATATATACCAAGTTTTATATCAATGTCAGCAGTAGTTTTGAAGTAATGACCCGGACCAGCACCAATTATATAAACAATGGCAAAGGGGAGATAACTTAATTAACATACTGCTTTGGAAAGTCGCATAAAATATGTTGTCAAATTTAAAGATACCACAACTGTGACTTCATAGGCCAAGAAATCAATGCTGCTTATCAAAAAGATAGTCAAAAGCAAATTAAGGCTGCTTTTTACAATGCGTATTACACTGCGAAACTTGGTAAGCCGTAAACCGATAATGCAACCTTCTACACGTTGTATACGGACATATATCACCGACAAGTAGGTTATTAGTGCTTTTGCTGGCGCTATTTAGCAACAATAAAAATAAAATCATTGATACGAGCCCCTTAATTTCGATCAGCAGTAATAGGGCCACGGATTGAGATTAAAAAGAATCTGAGATACTACTGTGAGATCCTCTGTTGCCGGAAATGTCTAAGAGTAAAGGTTACATATACAATCAATAAATGAAGAATAACATAAGATACAATTCAAAGATCAACTGCATAATGGTTTAAAGGGAACTTAACTATTGCTCCAAACCATAGAAGCGCGTAAACAAATATAAATCACCAACATAACTATTCTATAGCCAACAATAACATACTATGATCAGCGAATTACAATTGAACACACTTATAAACACTCGCAAGAAGTTTCAATTGAATAGCATAGCCACAATATTTCAATGTATTAAAAACGAAGTTCGTTGTATACATTCTTAAAACTACATCTGGTTATAAAATATGTAATCGACCAAAAGCTGAATATTGATAAGAAACATTCCACCTGTCAGGATATTTAGGTCACCTTCAACTTTGAAGACGAAGGCTAGTGGCCGAGCTCATTTGCAGCAATACATAATGACCTGTACTGGGCAAAGTACATTCTCCTGCATCCGTCGAAATTACAAAACATGAGGTTACATTAACACTCCCCAAGGGAAAAATATAATCTCCTTCCGACAATGAAGGGTGAATTTGACACCCGCGATAGCACATTACTGCGGCGTAATAGTACAGAAAACATTGCCAAGCAGCTTTCTAAGCTGCCTATGCTGCTGTATTAAGCGGTGATTGCAGATCTACACAAGACAGGATCTTGCTTATCTTGGCGATGGGTTGTTTTCGAACTACGTTGTCGCCATGCTGGTGACGATTTCCACGAAGAACGCACTGGAAGTTGAAGTCAAATGGATGTCAAGGGGTTGGTATATTCCATTTCTGGTGAAAGTTTTGTTTCACTAGAAAAGCTACGTAGAGGCATATGGTTGAGGAAGATGATTGAACAGTAAAAAATCAATCCCATTGTATTGCAGAATGTTAAATACGTTATATGTTATTGGTTTTATGTGAATATGCATTACTGGTGTAAAAAGCGACATCCCTTTCAAGGTCAGGTTTCAGACCGGCACATGCAATTATTAATAACTACAGTAAGGCATATGCCTCAAAAGTCTTCATAATCCATTATTTTTATGAAGTCTTTTTTACTGACAATGACATCTTAACCGTTGTACATTTCTGCATTTAAAACAGCATGAAGACGGACATTATAATTGGTTAAGAGCACGAAAACGCGACGAAGAGAATCCATCACTGTTGGGTGTTCATATTATTTGCTTGCTAAGATTTCATTCCCCAAGATCATGGAAAAGGCTGATGCTGTCCTGTTAAATAATTATGTGAAAAACTACAGAAACAAGCTCAGTAGCAACAAGTTTAAACATAAACCCGGTTAAATGGAACTTGGTAAACGCCAAAGACATAGAACACAAAAAAGATGAATCTAGTCTACAAGTGAGATTAATTAAATGAAATAAATTTATTTCGTTAAAATTAACACAACAGTGGTACTGACAAACAATTGCAGCTTATGTCCGATTTGTTACTTTTCCCATGTACAGTCCTTTAAACAGAGCAAACCTGAGCTCAGTTACAAAAAAAAACTAGCAACAACGATCACAGTGTGCAAAATACGTACGGTCTATTACACAAAGAAAGCAGTGGACATACATTCAAAGTTATGAGGCCATTACGCACATCTTGACAGGTCATATAGAAGCAGTTTTAATCAACCTGATCATAGATATTGTACTTAGCTATACATGTAACTGCATTTGAGTCAAAATAGCTCAATTCAGTACGTCTCGCTCATCAGCTATACCCTTCAACAAGTTCACTATTGCACATATTTATACATTAACTGCAATAGATACAGAACCCAGGAGATTCTTCTCACAGGAATGATGTTGCGGCCAAAGCTAAAGCCAAGAACTTTTGCAAGTTTCGGAAGGACAATGTTATGATGTATTTGCTTCATGTTCATATGGATATTGTGACATTAGCGAGTAATACCTCAGTAGCTATATAAGAACGAATTTCTGCCTTGCTGATGTTCACAATGAGTTTAAATCTGCAAACGTAATCCTTTGATCATATGTTGGAACGTAAGTTCGAACAAAATGTATTTAGATATACCAAATCTTTATGCAAAAGCCTGTATTACATCACTTTGCAAAGTATTATTCATTTGCTGAAGCTGACTAACAAGTGTCAAGCATATATATATATACAAACTAACACTTGCTTTTTAGTTTAACAGTTTCCAATTATACATATATATATACTTACTTTGGTAGAGCAATCTTTTACGGCTGGTTCGTAGACAAGTGAATTTTCATGTGTAACATGCTATCTACTAACCGATGCTTTTTATATAACAAACATTTATTATAATAATAAATACGTATATTAACAATTGACCCTTAGCAAGAAAGAGCTAATTAAGGTCAATGATGGCGGCCAGTGTGAAGACAATGTATCAGTCGGAGCTGATATCCAGCTTCACCAGCTGATAAAAGGAAGACCTGCATCTGCTTATGGGCAGTTCCAGTTAATGATGAGCAATCAGGCTAATTAGAAACTGTTAAGTTGTATATGCATACTAAAACTTACTCTGTCTAACGTTGCCTCAATTTGTAACATGTTCCTCCAAATATAATGATTATATAAAGGATGGCTTATGTGAAATCAACATACTTAAACAGGCTTATATATTTCCGATAAATTTGCCAATGAATATGTTACTCACCTTGCATTGGTATACGAACGGTTCGGACTGTGAGGTGGAGTCCAGAGAATCAGAGTAGACAATGTTCAAAACTAACCTGATAATACAAATTGATACTCTGGCAGATTTCATGATAAATTCCTTGTATATTCCAGCAATTGCTGGAGGCTTTACTGTTACATAAAGAGCGTCCGTACTAGCCCTATTGCTGAGAATGTTGACGTGTTCAAGCTTGTCGTGGAGCTGGACCAGAAAGACATGAACAAGCAAGATGACCCTGAAAACGAAGAGATTCACACCAGAGATATTAAATTGTTGCAAAACAAAGCTTACAAATTGTTGAAGGACCTTATGAACTAGAATATTGAGTTTAAGGGTGTGTTTTCTTTCAAATAAAAATAGAGCAACCAAATACATGGTCTGGCTTCTAGTCCTGCTGGTAACCGGATGAAATCGGTTAAGGTCGAGGCCTGCTACTGGGCTTGCTCCTGCTGTATTTTATTTTTCATTTAAATCGCTAAAAATGAATTAAATTTTCCAAAAAAGCAAAAACATATATAAGTAAACTAAATTATCTTCATTTATTCATACCTAGTATACTTTCCTTCCTCCTGATATTCTAGAAAGACATGTGTGTTTTATTTCAATCGGACATAGACATTACTTGCAATCTAATGACATGTGTATTTCCTCTCCGCTTCAATTTGATGTTAATCACTGCTGAAATAACGAACTGAACCATGATTATGGAAATTATTTATTTCCTAGGAAATGAAAATGAGATTAGTTGGTTAACGAATATATTTTGACATTCTCTTCAATTTACATGTCTTTTAAAATTCAATTTACAAGAGAATGACATAATAGCTCATTTAAAGGAATTTCGGAAAAAAGATTCTTTGTCAGTACAAATTACTTTCAATGTATGTGGATGACAGTATCGGTTAAATCCAGACATAATATGGATAAGTGCAATACTGCCAATGTCCTTTTACTCCGACCTTGGCGGTACTAGAATAAAATAGTGATTTAGATAGACAAACTGTATTCGTTTAATAATCATAAATGATGATAAAAACACAGCTATAATAGATTTTTATGACATCACATATCACATTCTGAAAACATAATGTCTGTGATAAGTACAAAGTAGAGAATTGACCTTCAAGGCTTTCATTTTAGGTCAAACACTACACTTTATATGATGACACAACAAAGTTGGCAATGTCAAGTACTTTGCGATTGTTACTACTTCAGACATCGTTTATGCCATCATTGACACTAACGAAACTTGAACCGATGCCCACTTTTTTAACCTACCGGGTAAGCTGGAAAGCACATTTTACCTGTGAAAAAGAATGGAAATGAAGTAGTACTTGCTGTTGACAGGTTGTCTGAAACTTTGTATACATGAAAGTGTGTCCTGATGTAAGTGAATGTATTGCGTTGATGCCCAGCAGACAGGGACATGTCATCTTTAAGTAGTAAAACGTTTCTGCTAATAGTTTTGAATTGCTTATAATGTATTTATTAGTAAGAATAACAAGAATAAAAAATATGTTCGAGAACTTCTTAAATTTTTCTGAGTCACTATCTGTAATTGTATTGCAAGCCTGATCGTATATATCGTTATTTTGTTCCTCATATAAATTAGTCGGATTAAATCTCGTATAAGCGATTTAAAAATTGCCGTCTTGTTCAGAAGAATGCAGCTTCTCCATGATAGAGCGGCCGGAATTGATATACCACGCGTGTTAAGGGATAGATAAAACCCGTTGGAGGTGTTATCACGAGAGGAGGTGTTTCGGCGCTACCGATTTAGGCCGGAGAGTATTGTAACACTGATGTTCCCTTTGATGGAGAGGGAAACTCGAGCGTTCTTGTTCTCTACACCCTCTTCTGAGTGTGTAAGTTATACTTCACTTTGTGGCCAGTAGCTCACATTTCACCGTAGTCGGCGACGTTTATGGACTTTCAACTTCCTCTATGTGGCGTGCAGTCCGTAGAGTTATACAACTTATGGCTAGACCTGTCAGGCGGGCCGTGACATCCTGAAGAGGTGTCGGTGAGTGCAAAGCAGAATGTTATGCGCTTGCGGGTTTGCACATACACTTATAATAACAATATTGATATATTTCTCACTTGTGAATTGAATAATCGGTAGTTTCTATAACCCACCGGAACTGAAGCAGCTTACAACGATAGTAAACATTTCATACCGGAAGTATTTTCCCATTACATTACAATTCGATTTAGCTTATTGTAAAGTAATATAATACCTTGTTAACTCTAAAAACTTAGCCAGTGATAATGACGAAACATTTTTCATTTTGATTTGTTTCATTTTGATTTCGATTATTATGAAACTGAGAAATCAAGAAACAAACCAACCGCCTTTCTAGCACTTAGATGTTATTCTAATTGTAATTTTTCAACTTTCGGAGTTGGTGTAAATGAATAACTTCATTATGCCAACAGCACCCTGACAAAATCTCAAAGATGTGTACAGGAGTATTCACCAAAGTAAAATATTTTAGTATTCGTGGGTAAGAACCAACTGGCCGGTTAGCTCATATTGTTTGAGCTCAGCTCCGTGCTAGTGCACCGAGCCCCATACCGAGCTCACTTCCCACTGGTTATTTTTAGTATAAAGAAAACATGGGAGGAAAAGTGCACTCATTGTGGGGCTAAAATCCACAACTGCAGACAGACTAGCTTGACTCATTTTCCAGCTGCGCATAACATGTGGCCGATTCTTATCCCCCACAAACTACATGTACAAACTACTTATACGATATTTATAACAGTGATGTAAAGATATAAAAATAACGCTGCTTTAAGGAAAATGTTTGAAACGACTTATATAAATCTACCTTAATCACTTTAATATCATTTGCAACTGTATTAAAAAATCATTAGGACTAATTTCGGATATTTAAAAAATGATGTTTAACACCGACATCATCAAACATCAGATTCCATATTTATTAAAATTTCTTGACTTAATATCGTTTTGAGGATCACAGTATCACTGGCATTTGGTTACAGAAATGAAAAGTACACGTCTATTTTCAGAATGACTGTGATACAGTACATCAATTTGAACCAAACAATGAACCATGTTCCCGTTAAATGAAGCTGTCTTCAGCATCATAAGGTAAAATTCTGGTCAAATGTATTATGAATTAATAACTCAATATTATAGCTACCATTATCAGATACACATGTTTTATTTCATAATTAATACTCCTTCAGTGCATGAGACGATGAACAATGACTTCCAGCATGGTCAAAACACATTTTTTGTCAAAAATAGATTAAATTCCCAACATTCGAGTCACATAGTCTATACTGCAATTTATTGAAACCAATCGATATACTGTATACAACACCACGCATTGGCTACTTCCCTTTTTTAAAAAAATACTTAACTAGCGTTGAAAAATAACAATTGATTTGTTCAGCCTTTAAAACATATTATCGTAAAGAATCTAATTGGCGACGCACAAAATAAAATGATATATTTTTTTATATTAAAAAAAACCAGGAGCGGTAAATCCGTGGAACGAACATCAATTTGGTTTGGCCTAATGCTATTCAAAATCACCTACTAAAATTTCAGGATTTTTAAATGTGATTGGTCTGATAGACGGTACCCAAGAACCTGTAAGAGCGCCGCACGAGTTTGAAGCTGATTATATAAACAGAAAAAGATATCATTCAATCAATATGCAGGTACATGGAAGCAAGTTGTGATGAGTGTGTTATAGTTTAAACTTATTTATTTTACAATGCCTGGTTGGGGCCTAAAGGGTTTTTTACTCCCCCTTACTTAACGGCGACGAAGATTATATGGTGTATAGAAATAGGCCACCTGGTGTGGTATCATACTAGAAACTGCAAGGATGTGCAGTTGACGTCCAACTCCAAAAGGTAATGTTCAGTGTTTGATGTTACACCTCAACAGCCTTGCAGTTGGGATAATCTTTGGCGACATGGCTGAGAGTGCGCTTGTCATGCTAACTGTACTGGTTCGATTCCCGGTTTGGCCTAACGGTTGTTCTCCTCTCAGTTACTTCAATGGCGATGAGGATAGTTCGGTATGTGGGAACAGGCTACCGGGGGAGGTGTAACGGGCTAGAAACAACAATGATGTGTAGTTGATTTCCGGCTCCAAAAAGTAGAGGGGGACAATGTAGTCACTGTAGTGATATAGGCCACTTCATACAACCACGCTGTTGGGATACCTCTTAGCGACCTGACTGAGTGTGTACCTTTCATGCTTCAGAAACCTGGTTTTGATTCCCGGTTGGGCCTAATAATTTTCCTCCTCTTGGTTACTTGAGACATATTATTTTCGACCAAAAAGTGTTAAACAACAAAAATACATAGTCTTGATATCTTACGATCGGCAGCCATACAGTCAATAACTGTCATCTGAAGCAAACCTCTCATGATGATTAATTACCCAAGTTGTACAAGTATAAGCATTTACCGAAGTTGTACAATTACATGCATGGCGGGTGTCGAGTTCGCAAAGGAACTGACTATACCCCGGCAAAGATCATGTTCACTACCTAGCAACACCCTCTAAGTTGGCGTGGAGGCCCTCTCCAACTGATGCTTATGTTAAGAATCGCTCTATTTTATGTATTTTGTTCTTCTCATTTAAGCTGTTGGAAGAGACTTTAAAATAAGTAACGGCTTCCGCCATCTTTAAAATTGTGCGCGTTTTTTCTTTCTTTTTTTGTTTAATTAGCGTTTAACACTTATTTTATTTTCTATCGGAGATCAAAGAAACGGGCGGCGGAAATAAAAATAAAAATTTGAATCTTTGAATACTCTCAGAGATACTAGGAACAAAGCACTTGCACTACTTGATGTTTTCGTCAACGTTGCAGTTTAGGTACAGGTACATTTTTTATATTATCTATTATTGTGCCCGTTTGAAATTTTAGACTGTATGTTAATCTTTTGTATGATCGTTTCGTATAATACTATTATTTTCACTGATCTTGATTGAAACTTTTTAAAGCATATAGTTTTATCATCCATCAACTTTTGAATGATATGTTACAGCACATTTTGATATGGTAAGGGTACTTAAGGAATGCACGGGCAGATTCCTGGATAAACAAAATCAAGGTCTATTATAATGAATTACAAAGATTTATTTTCTTTGCACATAGAGAAAGATGTAAAGTTAAAAATATTATTAGTTTTTTTTTTAAGATATGTAAATACTACATTGTTAAAAAGACTACTTAGTCCCAAAATCAAAATCTGCCAGTCATTCAGAAATAAAAATACTATTTAATGTGGTAACATTTTAGCTTCTGGAGAGGGACAATAGACTTGAAAGAACAAATCCTATACATAGGTGAAACACTTCAACACGCCAACAAATAGGACACGGATCAAATAAGCATACAACTTCTTTTATTACTTGTTTGTCAGTCATAACACTTAACGGTGTGTACATTATTATAGTTGTAGTTACATCTTTAGATACTGATGCAGTTCATACTTTTCAGATTATGTCTGCAATATTCACTCTTGCCATTTATTGAAAGGCAGCTGGATGAAGTGAAACAGCTGTGGAACACTCATTCGATTCGAAGTCAAGAGTTTCGGATACCATTCCTGGAATTCCGGACATTCTGCATACACAAGTAGAATTATATGGTAAACCGTATAGGTGTTAATATAAGACCTTATATGTGTTTAACGCGAAGTTATAGAGTTCAACATAATGCATTTTTGATAGATAAGTTGGCATTTCAGTTTTATTGCGCCAACTATTTTTCCCGTGGCAACGTAGAAGAAAAATCTCAATATTCCTCGTTAGTTTTTTTAGGCTGAGACATAGAATTGTTTCTGTAGTTATTCATATAAATATTGGTAGGGAAATATGAAACAAACAACTATTTTAGGCCAAAGTACACAATAGAGCCTCGCTTTGGTATCCGAGTTAAGATATTTTTGAGAACACAGATTAGGGCGATTACTATCCTAACGGAACTTAACACCAAAATCAAAAGAATAGGGGTGAAATGAAGCAGACCAGAGTATTAAATGACTATCTAAAAAATTTACAAAATTTTAAGCAGAAAATCCAGATGTCAAATGAGGTCTAGCATTGTTCTACATAATTAGCACACGCCATATAAAAATACTTCCTTGATTTTAAGAAACACATTTTTGGGTACAAGTCATCAAAACATGACCTTAAAACTGAAGACACTTAAATCACAGAACGTATACATCATTGGACAACAAGAAGTGGTTGATCAATCATTTTCAGAAGACGAAGTGAAATTAAAGTGGCAGATAAAATTGCAGATGAAGAGGTGATGTTTGAATCATGGACAAGGATTGGAAAAAGGCGAATGAAAATTGTCTGAACAGCGATGTCAAAAGCCGATTTCACTTTACATACAATGGCTGAATACACGTCCTTTCTTGGTCATAACGATAGTGTAAAGAAACAATATCGCGCAGTATCAGAAATGAAAAACAAAATTCACGAAGGTCACGCGATAGTTCAAATGGAAAATTTTCTCTGTCATTTTCTCGCCAGATGAAATCCAAAGTGCATGTTGTAACAGCACTCCTGATAGTTTGCACCAAGTTGTACCATACTACAAGGCAAATAATGAATCCAAACAAAAGCTTCTTCTATGTATCTGACGTACTCAGTCATAATGCCAAAGCTGTGGTGACTTATCAGCAAGCTTACTCCGCTGATACTCTCAGAGATACTAGGAACAAACCACTTGCACTACTTGATGTTTTCGTCAACGTTGCAGTTTAGGTACAGGTACATTTTTTATATTATCTATAGGCACGAGGAATGGAAGGGAACCCTGTGAAGGCATTGGCGGCGTCGCAAAACGACAAGCTTCTTAAGCTGTTAAACAAGGAAAATTGACGATTCAGGTCACAATTTGTATTGTTGTTCTAAGGATCCGAAAAAGTATTAACACGTATTCTCATTTGAATTGGGATATAGAAGAAACAAGGCATTTTAGCTCGACTCAGCCGTAGGATCGATGATGTCCGTCGTCCGTCAACACTTAGTTTGTTAACACTATAGTGGTCACATTTTTGACTCAATTGTCACGAAACTTGGTCAGGATGTTTGTCCTAGTAATTACTTAGACGAGTTCGAATATGGGTAATCTGAAGGTCACATGACCCAAAAATAAAGAAAGCATGTTAACACTCTAGCGGCTTCTTCTTCAATCCAAATATTCTGGAAATTTGTCAGAAGGGTTCTTTTATTGATTTCTAGCTTAGGTTCGAATATTGGTAATTTGGGATCAATAACTAGGTCACAGAGCCCAAATATTGAAAAAACATTGTTAACACTCTAAAGGTAACATTAAGCCCAAATATCCTGGCAATTTGTCAGATGGTTGTTTTGATAACTGTAAAGTCAAGTTCAAATATGGGTCATCTGGCGTCAAAAACTAGGTCAGAGAGCACAAATATGGAAAAATCTTGTTAACACAACAGTTTAGACCGATTTACAGGTGAGAGAACTAGGACAATCATGGTCCTCTTTTTTTTTTAAACCTTTTCATACAGTGATAAGTATAAAGGTTGATCATATACGTATACTCTGTTAAATTATTTTAAACATGAAATAAGTGAGGGGTGTGGAGGGGGGGGGGGTTAAGTGTGATCGTGTGTCAATTTATTAACATCATTTGTATTTGTGTTTAAAATAATGCGCATGAAGATTGTGCACTAATTTAAGTCAATTGATCATCAGATATTGTCTTAAATTTGAAAAGGTGTTAATGTTGGTTGAGTTCAATATTTTCACAAACACATTAAAACTGCTAGTAGCACCATTAATTGATTCTGAAAATATATAATAATATGATAAACTAATAGTAAAAAAGTAAGATGAAACAAATCCAACCTTAATATCATGAAAAAAAATTCTGAATCACATGACCTATGAACAAATGAAGAATCGTTAGATCCCACAACTGTAGAACGCGATATCTGTGATTTTACTAATGAAAGTTAAGTTAGAAAAAAAACAACGTTGCGGGGTATTAACATTAAAAGTGCCTTCATAATATTAAACATACAAGAGGTGGCAAAAGACAAATGCTTCCATATTTTTTGTGAGAATTACTTAAAGAAACAATTACACATACCCACTATTAAAGAAACGGTAAATTTATTACACAATTATTCAAGTACATTATATGTATACACAGTGAACGCCGTGTAATGGTTCACAGTCTTTGACTTACCAGTTGGTTCCGGGGCATGAACAACACAGAAAATATCACATGCATCATTTGAAAATTCAGCGCGTTATCATCATCCTTATCAATCTTCAATATCTTACCCCAAAACCAACAACGGTCATAGGTAGCTGCAACGTAGTCGCATACATGCAGCTATGCCCTCAGGGTCAGAAGCACTACATTCTTTGGGGTTTTCATGGACGATGGATCTACCGACTTTTCAAACCCTTTCGAGTATTTTTTTCTCCATCCAGTGCAACATGATCCTGGTTGTAAGAGACAACTGTGACAATAAAAACTCTATTTCTAACAAGCACCGTTGAATCATCGATTTCAAAAACAGCATGAATCTGCATCGTACGTTTTACAAGTTTGAGTTTGTCAGTGTATTCTACAAGAACACTTACCTTTAGAGCAACATTTGAATTACCAGGGTACTTGCAATTGAGAATAAACAAGGAAAATGTCATTGCCTATTGTATAAGTCACTTGCATTTTGAATCACTACCTTGCCTATATCTATAGCTTTATCTGCCATCATTTTCACAGTGCCCCACAAACCATCGCCTGCCTCAAAGTAAATCCAGATCGCTTTGCAGTCATACACTGCAGTATTGTTAGAAATCGTGTTAAAAATGAGTGTAATACGATACTGGCTAATAGGCCTGTCAGTCCAATAGTGACAAATATCTAAATCAGAAACATTTCATATCATATCTGGATAACATCTAGAAATGTAAATACACTACCCGATTCGTGCAACATTGTATCTGAAACAATAACAACACGTTTATGTGCAAGGTCAGATTAAGAACAATTGTAAACGACAGCTGGATATAACGTGTGGTTTTGTTTCAATATGCAGACTGAATCGCGTCTGGTAATTCTCTCCGAAGTCCATTTGTGTGATAGCAGAGTTTTTACCTATGAACGTGGTCTTTGAACTCTTTTGTTCCGATATTCTACATGATCAATAAATTAATCTCTACTCAAATCACTGTTAACAACTCTCATAACCTGATTCTGTTTTTCTCATTTCTCAACTGTAACCCGTTACCATTGACTTTGAGACATGCTTATCTTATCACTTGTAATGGTATTGCCTATTGACTAGTGATGGGAATCGGTTCAAGCTTTACTATCGATGATCGGTTCCAATCAAGTAACCGATTATCGATAGTACAATCGGTTGGACCATTTTTGACTATACCTTAAATGTAGTAGTATTTTGTACAAAAAGTTAATAACTCATAATCGGTTATATTTCCATTATGGTCATGGTTAAGGTGAAAGGCTAGATTTGTTGTGTTGCCTGAAGATAGAAATTATACAAACTATTACACACAGTACACTATTCAAACTAAATTCCTTTCCTAAAAACATTTTGTAAACCTTTGTCATTAAATTAAACAACATTAACTGATATGTTATGTACTTTCAAAACTCAAATTAAATTTGCACAAGGCACTTTCATTACTACTGGTTCATTAACTTACGAGCCAATTTTTGGGAAAGGTGCAAGTATGTACCAAGTGCTGTCAGTGTGCAGTCAATTATAAAGTCAAGTCAATGTGCAGGTTTGAGAATCAAATTCTGTCAGTGTGCAGTCAATATTCTATGTTTTTCAATATTCTATTAGAACAAATATCAAGCTATATTGATTACAAAGGTTAAACTCTTTACTCAGGTAAGCGATTTAGGGCCATGATGGCCCTCTTGTTTACATAATACTAAAAAATATGATTGGGCCATCAAAATTTTCAGTATCTTTTCTTTCAAACTAAACTCCATTTCCTTCATAAGAACCATTGTTTTCGACATTAATTCATCCTTTTTGGTATAAAAAATAGGTTGTATTAATTGTGGTAAATCTTTGTTTGGAGTTAAGAGTGCATCTTTAAATTCAATGGAGTTATCAGAAAGCAATCTCCATTATGGGTCGGACCCCTTAAGTATACCGGTTAAAAACCCCCCAGACCTCTTTGGGTACTCGGTTTTTCCAATAATTATAATTATATTATTTCATTATGTAAAAAGTCCTAGTTTTCTATTCGTCTTTATGGGTCGAGAATCAAGGCGTTAATTTAGGGTCCCTTCATGTTCTTTTATTTTACAGCTACCACCTTGATCACACGAATACTCGTGCACAGCGCAGTATATGGTACTAGGCACTTTCGTCATATTCGCAAGCTCAGAGGGGCGGTGTTGTTTCTTGCTATTAACTTATATTATTGAATTAAAAATGTTAAAAACATGCTTCTTTGCAAAACTCCAAAATGTAACTGAATTACAACTTGTCACAGGATTTAAGAAAAGCGGCAATAATCATTGGCCAATGAAAAACTAGCATATAAAACCATACCTAGCGCTGAAGTTCTTCCTTAAGCACGGTGGAAAGTTATCCATAAAAACCTTACCTGAATCGAGACTTGTTGACATTTGTTGCCGTGCACTTTACCAAATAAGTCACGTGGGTTCTCCAATGTGTTGAAGTCACACATGCAAACACATAGGAAAATGAAAGTAAAGAAAAGAGACCCTAAAAAGCGATCAACTGAACCACGAACCACGAAATCTTAGTTTAAGTGTATCGTCACAATCATGTAATAAATGACTCTGTTACAGTTATATAAACTGTAGTATGTTTCAAGCATGTATCTTTTAAATACATCTTCATTATGTTTATCTTATGTTTCGATTGTTTTTAAATATTCAGAGTTCTGGAGAATATAACGCAGAATTCAAGACTAATAGAGAATTCAGTTTGGGTTGAGTAGGGTACCATTTAAACATGGACTGTGATTGGGCTATAAATATGCTTGTTTCCAGCGCTTGTTTCAAACGATTCGGTTGAGTTATAAGGAAGGTTTCTTTAACAATTATCTTGCCAGAATTTCAAAAATCCCTCGACATTAATTCACCAATCCATCAATTAATTTCAATATCATGTAAGTTATTAAATGACCAGAAATGTAATATATAAGTGTTCACAGCCTCCAAGTCACCCGCTCACAACTCACCCACTAAATCCCTTATTATCACACTCATACAGTCACTCAATCATTTATTATTTCCCTCGCTTTCAGGCTACTATAACACCTTTCTAATGATTCATATTTAAGAAATATTACACACCACTAAGGGTCACATGATATTATAAAGACTGGCCAGTCAGCCTCCGAAGGTGTATAACGCCTCGCTCCGTTCACCTTCGGGGGCTGACTGGTCGGTCCTTATATGCCACATGGCCGAAGTGTGTTATATGTCTTATATTATACCGAACACATTCTTACCACTTAATAATTTTTAAGTGCCTTTGATGTGATTAATTGATAAAATCTCATAATGTTTACATACAGCACTCGCCAGTTTTATGACGTCAGTGGTCCATTATGTATGACCGATCACCTATATATACACAAAGAAGGGACTCATTTGTGTAAGGTTTAATATATATCAATAGCATTGCCCAAAAGATTAATTGTTCTTTTTGGTGGAATATTAGAGTGTGTGTATACCAAGTAGTAAATTACGTCATATATGCTACGTCAGAAGGCGACATTTTGCTTCCAATGGGGACTGTCCATACCTACCAGAGAAAACAGTTCATGATTATCAGACATTAGCAATACGTTGGGAGCCCTACGACCGGAAGTACAAGCAGACGTCAAATCTGAGTCTGCCCGTAGTGAAGACATCGAAAATGACAAGACCTAATCTTCTGAATCTTTACAGTTTGTTCTACCGGAAAGTGCTTCCACCCGTAATTATTAAATACCGTTATATTCAGCGGACCGGTTTTTCCCGCCATTTTTATTTTCTTGTTAAAAAAAAAAGTACCAAGTATTAAACCCCGAAGGGTTCAATACTCGGTACTCTTTCTCTTTTTTTTTTCATAAACAATTTTTTATAACTGTTCATACACATTTATTCATCTGAAGTATATACATCTAACCATACATTTAATTCACGCATTCTATCAAATAACTGATCAACATTGTCAAAGCCATAAATAGTCAACAGTCTGTCAAAGTCTGGGCTTTCTTGTATATAGTCATCAATTAAAACTCTAACAAGTGACAATTGAGAAAGTATTGCATCGAAATCGACCTGCGGAACTTGTATAACAGTTTCATTTGGATTTAAAATAACATATATCACAGTAGAGGGTAAAACTTCAAATTGTAACAGTAACTGTTCAAATGCATCGCTATCATTATCATCATCAATAATTAGCATCTGACCATCGTTTGAGTCATCTGTGTCCATGAAATCACTATATTCAGGGTCACCGGGGTTTAGGTAGACAATTTCCGGCATTATTCTGGTTTAAGAGAAGTCCATCCATACGAATCCTAATGCTTCGTTTAGGAATTGGTTGATATCATCGATGGAGGAGAAGTCGTTTCGCTGGTCTCTGATGATGACCTCTGCCGCTCGATCTTGGTCTTCTTTCGCCTCTTGGAGGAGTAGATAGGTCTGTACTTCGTACTTGACGATGTCCCTGGCTTTTCCGGCATGATGTTGGCCAACGCTTGTCGATAAATTTGATTAGCCTTCTCAACAGATAGCTCGGGAGCTTCAATATAAGACATATGAGATGGTTCACTAGGTCCGGCTTCTTCATCTTCTGCAATAGGAAAAAACGTTTTACCGGTGCATTTTGGTGATGGTGGTTTTTGATATAGTTAGTATGTATGAAGCTAGTCAATTGCATGGTAGGTGTGTACTTTGGAACAATAAATTGAGGCTCACTTGCATCTCCTGTGCAGTCTGGCTCGGACCTGTGTCTCTTTCTGATGGGCGACAGTGGGGGAGTGGGTGGAGTTCTGGCTGTGGTCACTCTATCTGGCATATCCGGTTCCGGCCAATCACTCATTACCTCGTTCTCAATCCATGTGAGTTGTTCCACTGGACGAATGGGACTACTTGTGATTCTTGGTGCAAACCTTTTACTTTGTTTTTCATACGCCTCTTGGATGCGGGAAATCATCTGGACCATCTCCTTTATTGATGTCTTTACAGGGTAGCCATCTTTCTGTGTGAGGGCAATGGGCTCTTTCTCGAAGATTTTGAACACTCTTACCAGACGAATCTTGTGATACTTGAGCTTTTGCATAATGTGTGCAGGGATGTCTTTGACTTCGAACTCTCCTCGCGACAGTTTAACAACACGCACTTGTCCATGTCCCATTTTATGCTGTAATCGCCGGCCATCTGGAGCCAGTTAACAAAGTGCTGCTTCATCTCACGAATGACACATCCAATGGGGTAACCTCTCTCGAAGCGATCTGGTTCAAGGGTCAAGTAGTTATCTTGCCTGGTTGGGTCGTGATGTTGCATGGAATGCACTTGTACATAGTCATTTTCTGCAGATATCCAAAATTCTTCAAGTGAAACGTAGTCCTGTGTTTCTCTTAGAATAAATACTTCTATGGCTTCTTCTACCTGAGCCCTCTTGTCATCATCATCGACCATGTCAGTACCGAAATGATCGCCAGTATCATGTTCGTCGTGAATGAATTTGAGCGTGTGAGCAAAGAACCTGGGGTTCGGACTGCCAGCATTTTTCAGAACTTCACTTGGCAACAAGTCTTGATAGATTAACATCCTGTTTCGCAACCCTGCCTCTTCTTCGCTGTAATTAGCCCATGGGGTGGTATTGCACGTCAATAGAATGGGGGTGCGCTCTAGGAAGGCTGGTCCTTTGTTCTTTATGTCGATCTTCTTCTTCATTCCCTCGGTGACTGTTTTGAATTCCTCTACCTGTTGGGGCTTAACTAAGTTCACTTCCGGGATGACAATGACCTGCTTCCCCACACAATCCATATACGCAAAGTCAGCACTAGGGACGGTTTGTCCTACCAGATTGGGGAAGGGGGCGAGTGCGTTGACCCAGTAGGTCTTTCCCGCGTTGGATCTACCGTGCAACATTAGAGTGTTCACCTTTTTGAGCTTTTGACCTAGTATCAGGTAAATGTCTAACATTAACTGTCCTGCTGCAATGTTCTGTTCAGTACACCAACTCATAAAGGTTCCTGCTGTTGCCTGTTGTGGTTCATCACCTTCTCCAAACTCTGCGTTCATCAATGTGTGAAGGTAAGTGTTGGCAGTTCTTCTTCGCTCTATTTCCATTTCAGTAGAAGCTTGCAGAAACATTGCATTCTTATTCGGCGCTACCATGAGTGTCCTCCACTGAAGTATCTCTTCTTGGGGTTGAGGTTCTTGGTTCAAGAGGTGTTCGAGGACCTCGTCGTAGGTCGTAGCGTTGTACCTCCTCATTGTCTGTTTGATCATCTCCACTTTGCGAGACGTGGCTGATATTGGTATCTTGGCTCCCCGGGCTGTAGAGCGCATCATAGATTCCTGAAAGGTTGGAGACTGTGGTTCTGTTGGAGTACTGGCTATCTGTGGGAGAGTCGGGTGCGTATGCGACTGTAGCAGACGGCTGAACACGCTGGTGGTTGTACTCGAAGACTGCTCGTTCGTACGGTCTGCTTCTTCCTCGTCCCAATTCTCTACGTACATTATCTCTGTTGCTGATTGTCTGCCGAACATTGTGTTGACGGTCCCTTCTTCTAATCTGGGTGTGTTCTGCATTACTGTCTCTAGCATCATGGCGTTGTTCGTGCGATGAAGACGCGGGGTGGGCGGAGTGTGTAATTCATAAGCCCTTTGTAGTTCGCGCATTTCTGCGACCGCACCGACAATCCAGGATAAAAGGGGGCTGTCTCCGATATCACTGCCTTGAGACGATTCATTTGGTAACATCCCGTATGCAACGACTGGACATGGGTGTGGACTACCATATGTAGATGTAGGTTTTGAAAACTGCAGCTGAGGTCTAAACGGCCGTCGTGCCATGAGACAACACAGGGCATACTGTTGTAGAAATTCTTGATTGCATTTGCAACCTTCTTGACGGTATCTGTCATGGCCTTGTAGTCGCATTGTGGGGTGCACAATTGATACGTCACTGTATGTCGTGGTGCCCCCGCAAGTATGCTCTCGTCTGAATAGTACTCCAGGCATAGTTCTTGTTTTTGATTTTTAATGAAGCCACCAGATTTTGTTAATTTTGCTTTTTTGGGTTTGAAGTAATCTTCAATGCCAGGAAACGCCTCCAACCCAGTGATGACAACTGAATGTAGTGTTCCTGCTGCAGTGATGTCAGTGTCTCTTATGGTTTCAAATGATATTTTCTGTTTGATGTTGGCAGATCTGAAATGTTATGAAAGAGTGTTAAATGGCCGTTTACCGGAAGTGTATGTGGCACGTAATGGACATGGACAACCCCCCACCATTGTATCTTTGTTTTGAATATCAACAGCTTGTACATTTATTTTTCTTTCAGGCTATTTACAAGTTCAACAAACCCTTCTACTTCAGCTTTTAATTGTCTTAAATGCTCTGTGACTGCGTTTACTCTAGACAGAAGGTCTGGGGCGCTTACATTATGAGGGTCTTCACCACTAGTATCAGAATCAGTCTTTGGTATTTCGGCTGGGTAGGGAACAAATGGTTGTTTGACAATTGTATTGTCTCGATAATTCGTTAATTGATGTAAGATACCATCTACTCTGTCTGTTAATATCTTAATACGTTGTCGGCTAATGACATCATTAATCCTATCAAGAGGCTCTGGGATTTTCGCAATATCAGTCTCATGTTTATGTTCGAGAGAAGCAATTCTATTACCTAATCCCTGAATTTCAGTAGGAATAAGCTGTTTATCAACACGTTCAATTTCTGTTTCAATTGTTGCAATAGCTGTTTGCATTTCTGTTTGTTTCTCAAGATACTCCATACGTTGCTTTTGCATTACATCTAATTGTTTACCTACAGCATCTACCTTTGTTTCTATACCAAGTACTTCTGTGTGAATTTTACTAGCAGCCTCTAATTTTGTGTTTATTTCTGCTATTTGTTTATAGTAACTTGATCTTCAAGCATGTATACACATAAGGTATATTCGTAAGTTACTTGTGTACGATCAGCATGATCTCTCCATTGACATACTAAGTTCCCCTCTAAGTCAAAGAAGATAGTGTCTCTTGCATCAATTACTTTTATTTTAAATCCTTTACTGTATGTATCCATACAAACAGCGACTCGATAATAATTAAAACGAGTCCAGTCTACTCCAGCACCCCAGTCATGTTCTGTAGGGGTCATTAATTCACCATTTAATACACTAATGAACCCCCCGGCTACTGATGGAAAGCATATTCTGTCATTATTGCGTGGATTTTCAACTACATTACGTTGAGGAATATCATCATATGTTAATTCTGGTGCTGTTCTTAATTCAATACCAAGCCTAAACATTAAAGCACTCCTTATCCATCTAGTTATTACATCCCATTGAAAACCAGTAGTTAAATGTACTCTTGTCCATAAATTTTCAAGACCTGTTTGTACTGCATTAATGAATAAATTAAATGTATAAAATGTTTGTGGTTGAAAATTTAATACTGTATTTTTTTGAAATTCTGACCTGTCAGCCATCAGTCAATTCTCTTCCTCTTAGAGGGGGGACTGCTGAAGATGTCTTCCTGTGTGTCTTGGATGTTTGAGATTCCTGACTGCTTTTCGAGTGTCTGCTCGGTCTCTGGGGTGATTGTCAATTTGAGTGTTGGGAAGCTGTCGGTGGCTGGCATAACCTGTTGAATTGCTGTCTGGCCCACAACCTGCAAAGGAGTTGTAAGCGTACTCTCTTGCAGCTGACTAGCAGGTTTATCAAACATTGGTACAGATAATCTACTACCCCCCTCATCAAAATCTTGAGCATTAACATTTATTGCTCTGTTAACTACTCTCATTTTCTTGAGAATACCAGCCTCATTGAGGCGACGGACGGCTTGCACATCTTTAATGTCACATAAGTTTTTATTAATACTACCAAATTCATCTAGACGTGGCCATGGTACATAACTAAAGTTATAACCATGCTTTTTGCGAGTCCATACTGGGTAATCCTCTACCCCTATGGCTCGCCAAGCCTGAGCTGGCCTGAGGTTACGTAGATTGGTAACTTGTACGTCACCATCTATTTCCGGTATGGCTTGTATCGGAAGGAGCGGCCCTGTTACGCTCGTCTTGTCGTCAGCGTCCGTCTGGGTCATTACCCCGTTCTTTACTACGTAGTCTTTGACTACACTCTCACTGTTGGCTTCAAGATCTAGTACGTCTTCAAATAATGATATTTCGTCTTGACTAAAGCCCATGCCCTCCATAGCGGAGGCATAATACTCGGGCTGTCTTAGATGGTGTCCAAGATCACGTTCGTCTGTCACTGTATTGCCGTCACCGGCTTCTGACGTAATGTTTTTAACTACGGGCACGTCATTTACTATTTGGTCTTCTACAACGAACCCTTTTTTGACAAATTCGGCTTCGACAATGTTTTGCATGGTCTGGCTGGTGTCCATGGCCAGTGGTTTGGGGGCAAGTCCGTCATTTCCGGTTTTGAGGGCAGTTTCTTCAAGGAGGTACGCGGTAAGTGGCATGACAAAGTTTTCAGCATGTACACCAGGATTATAACGGAGCACATCTGCGGCAGAGGTTTCATAGGGGTCAAAGTAGGGTTCATTCATTCGTTGACCTTGGTTACCAAGCATTAACATTTCAACCCCCATGCGTGGTGAGAAGTAGAACTCAACAGTAGACGTATAAGTACATTTAAATTGAGCTCTACGTTGGGCACGGCCCCTAGCAGTAAAGAAAGGGGCAAACCGGAAGAAGACTGGCATGGGGGGGGACTATGGGAGAGCGGTTATGTTGCGTAGCCATGTTAGCATGAATGCCCCATACTGTATCGAGCATTTTATTGGCTAGATTAAGTGACGTTTTATTGCACGGGAGGTTATGCATTTCAGCAAATGAGCCTACGGGGATCCGGCCTGAGTCAAGTTCAGAATTAAATACCAACTCATTGCCAGTATTCCAAGTAAACATACCAAATAGACCGTTGTATACGTCAAACGCTTTGATGCGAAAGTCACGTTGGGGCTCATTACGTGTACTTTGGTACATCTCACTTGGGAACTGGATCTTAACCCGGGGTAGTAACCCCTCCTCCCATGTCTCTGGTTCAACTCTTCGAAACCCTTTGTTGATTTCAAAGATAGTTTTAGTGCCTATGGGGATAATGTTAGTAGGTCGAAGTAATCTATTTTTATCAGAGAATACTTCTATAGAGTCTGCCATAGGGGTGGTCACTATACGACCGTCGGCCTGAATTTCGTCACGTGACGTTATGAGATCGTGTATACGTACACCATGATGAGTAATACGATAACTATTACACTTAGACATATAAGGTAACAACTTGGATGGGGTACATGCTGCCTTAGTAGTATTATAAGGCAATATACTAGCCCCCCAATCGTATGAGTAGCATAGCTCTCCTTCTGCGTTGCTCTCAACCTTGGCTCCTCCTTTTTCAACGCCTGGGCCAAGGAAGTGTACAAATCTACGCGAGAATGTTACTGATTTCTTACCACCTGAAGCAACATCTTGTGTAAATTGTTGGTAGATACCATTGCCTGCACTAACACCATCACCAACTCCAAGGTCTGCTAGCGGGCGAAGCCATAAACAACGACATAAAGCTAAAGCCCATTGACGAGTGTCTCTCTCAACCGTAAATTTTATGTAAGTACCGTTATATTCAGCGGACCGGTTTTTCCCGCCAAAAAAAAAAATTTGTTAAAAAAAAAAGTACCAAGTATTAAACCCCGAAGGGTTCAATACTTGGTACTTCTTCTTTCTTTTCTTTTTTTTATGAACAAGTTTGATTGAACATATCACATTTATTCAAAACATATCACATTCATTCTTCACTACTATACACATCTATTAAAATATTTAACTCTCTTAAACGGTAAAACAGTTCATCAATATCAGTAAATCCATACTGAGCAATAATTCTATTAAAGTCAAAATATATTTCATAAATATAATCATCAATAAGATGTCGAATAAATTCACGTCTAGAAAGTAAATCATCAATGTCCGGCACTTCTATTGGTGGTCCATCAATCTCTAACATATCTAGGGCCTCCTCTAATCCCAATTGTTCCTCATCAAACATGTCAAACTCCATGTACTCTGGATCCCCAGGGTCGAGATAGTTTATTTCAGGCATTATAAAACCAGAGAGTCCTTCAGCTGCAACCAAAGGTATCCTAGATGCTTCACTAGTTCTATGTCCATAACACTCAAGTCCCTCCATTCATCAGTTCTTGAACGGACGATGGCGACAGCGGCGGGGTCTTCATCTGCCTCCGCTTCTTGGATCTGCAGATAGGTCTGTACCGTACGTTGGATCTTGTTGTAGTCCCTGACGTTTTTAGTTCGCATCGCTTCTGCATATATTGCAACAGCTTCCTCAGGAGAAAAGCCGGTAGTCTTAAGATGAGTAGAATCAAGTGTTCCACTAGTTCCGGCTTCCGCATCTGGAAAATAAATACGACTGGTCATTTTGGCACTAGGCGGTTGATTGATGTAATGAGTATGAATAAACTTGGTTAATCTCATTTGCGGTTTGTTTACTGGTATTACAAATTCTGCTGTTTCATCAGGAATAAACTCTTCATTAAGATAATTTGATAATTCAATCCATGTACCTCCACTTTCATCAGGCTTTGCCCTCTTTGGTATCGGGGACATAGGCGGCGTAGGAGGAGCGTGGGCCACAAGCAGAGACTCTGGCATGGCTGGTTCCGGCCACTCCGACATCACTTCGTCTTCTATCCAAGTAGAAGCAGGGATGATTGGGCTACTGTATATTTTGGGCGCAAACCTCTTAGAATGCTTCTCATGAGCTTCTTGGATTCGACTGATCATCTGTACCATTTCTTTAATGGATTGCTTGACCGGATACCCGTCTTTTTGAATCAATGTCAGCTTTTCTTGCTCAAAGATCTTATACACTCTAACCAGTCTTATCTTATGGTATTTTAACTTAGCCATAATGTGAGCCGGAATGTCTTGCACTCTACGGGATCGCGAAGCGGGCGAAGCCATAAACAACGACATACAACTACAGCGCAGAGTCGATTGTATCTCTCGCCCGTAATTTTGTCATCATCCGCGCACTATTTTTATTTCTTGTATTTTCATTGGCCCGAAGGGTAGAACTCATTTGTTTACATCGGATGAATTCTTGTGTTCATAGTCCAGGACATATAAAAGAAGTTGTTATTGTGTGACGTATCATTGATGTTCTAGACGTAGACCTGTACACTACCAAACACACAGTGGATACAGTAAGCATAATTTATTACTCTTTGTATTTATTGCATTATGTCGTCTTCTATTTCACCAGATAACAAGAAGAACACTGAGAAGCAGGCAGACCTTGGAGTTGGCGAAGGTGTGAGTGCAAGCAATGGTATCTACCAACAATTTAGTCAAGATGTAGCTTCAGGTGGTAAGAAGACTGTAACATTTGAACGTACATTTGTACACTTCCTTGGCCCAGGCGTTGAAAAAAGGAGGAGCCACGGTCGAAAGCAACGCACAAGGAGAGCTCTGCTACTCGTATGATTGGGGTGCTAGTATTCTACCTTATAATACGACTAAGGCCGCATGTACCCCGTCTAAGTTGTTACCTTATATGTCAAAGTGTAACAGCTATCGTATCACTGGTCATGGCGTACGTATACATGATCTCATAACGTCCCGCGACGAAATCCAGGCGGATGGTCGCATAGTGACCACCCCTATGCCAGACTCTATAGAAGTATTCTCAGATAAAAATAGATTACTTCGCCCCAGTAACATAGTGCCAATAGGCACTAAAACTATCTTCGAAATCAATAAAGGGTTTCGTCGTGTCGAACCAGAGACATGGGAGGAGGGGTTACTACCCCGGGTTAAGGTCCAGTTTCCCAGTGAGATGTATCAGAGCACCCGTAACGAGCCCCAACTTGACTTCAGACTTAAGGCATTTGACGTATACAATGGTCTTTTTGCTATGTTTACTTGGAATACTGGCAATGAGCTTAAGTTTAATGCTGAACTAGACTCAGGCCGCATCCCTGTAGGCTCTTTCGCTGAAATGCACGACTTGCCATGTAATAAAACAACGCTCAATCTAGCCAATAAAATGCTCGACACAGTGTGGGGTATTCAGGCTAACATGGCGACCCAACAGAACCGCTCCCCCATCGTCCCCCCATGCCTGTCTTCTTCCGGTTTGCCCCTTTCTTTACGGCTAGGGGCCGTGCCCAACGTAGAGCTCAATTTAAATGTACTTATACGTCCACCATTGAGTTCTACTTCTCACCACGCATGGGGGTTGAAATGTTAATGCTAGGTGACCAAGGTAAACGAATGAATGAACGTTACATTGATCCCTGGGACAATGCTGCGGCTGATGTACTACGGTACAATCCTGCTGTCCATGCTGAAAACTTTGTCATGCCCTTAACCGCTTACATTCTCCAAGAGTCGGCCCTCAGAACCGGAAATGATGCTCTGGTTCCCAAACCTGTTGTCCTTGACGAGGACATAACTATGCAAGCTAATGTTGAAAGTGAGTTTGTCAAGAAAGGTTACGTTGTGACGGACATGACTTACGTAACCCCGAGTTCTATGCTTCCGCTCTAGAGGGCATGGGTTTCAGCCAAGATGAAATTGACTTATTTGGCGACGTACTCGACCTCGAAGCTGACAGTGAAAGCCAAGCCAAAGACTATGTCATGAAGGACGGCATCTTGACACAGACAGAAAAGGGCGATCCTACCCAAGTGACCGGTCCTCTCCTTCCTGTCCAAGCCATCCCACAAATTGATGGAGACGTACGAGTCACAAACACTCGTAATCTCAGGCCCGCAGAGGCATGGCGAGCCATCGGGGTGGAGGACTACCCTGTATGGACTCGTCAAAGACACGGTTATAACTACAGTTATGTACCGTGGCCCAGACTTGATCAGTACGGCACTGTTAATAAAAATCTATGTGACATACGTGATGTCCAAGCCGTCCGTCGCCTTAATGAGGCTGGTATTCTCAAAAAAATGAGAGTCGTAAACAGGGCAAATGTTGTCCAAGATATGGAATTTGATGAGGGGGGTACTAAAAATAATAAACAAATGTTTGATAAACCTGCTAGTCAGCTGCAAGAGAGTACGCTTACAACTCCTTTGCAGGTTGTCGGCCAAACTTCAATACAACAGGTTATGCCTGCCACGGACTCGTTTCCTGAACTCAAACTATCTTTGACCCCAGAGGACGAACAAACACTGGTGAAGCAGACACCTATGAGCTACGAACAAGACTCACAAGCAGACATCTTCTCAGACCCACCCCGCAAGAAACCAAAGAAAAGCTAGATGGCAGACAGGTCAGAAATCAGTAATAAAATAATAAAATTTGAACCATTGACATATTATGCAATGGATACATTTGTTAATGCCTTTCAATGGGCTGCGGAAGATATGTGGAACAAAGTTCATTTAACTTCCGGTTTTGAATGGAATGCACTAACTAGATATATTAGACAGGGATTAAAAGCAATGAATATTCCAGTTATTCAAGACATGTCTGAACTAGATCTCGATAAAATACCACAACGAAATGTTATCAATGACAAAGAGAGCAATGATAGAGTATGCTATCCATCTATAGCAGGGGAGATAAGTGCTGTATTCAATGGTGAATTGATGACTCCTACTGAACATAAATGGGGGGAGGGAATAGACTGGACTCGTTTTAATTACTATCGGATGGCTATTAGTATGGATAGATACGATTCAGGGTTTAAAATCAAAATTAGGGATGCTAGAGATATTGTCTTCTTTGACTTAGAAGGAAACTTAGTTTGTCAATGGAGAGATACTGGGGAGGATAGAGCGAAGGTGGGGTATGAGTATACTGTAGCTATATACATGATAGAAGAGGTTGTTCCCAGAAGAGTATTCCGTAAACTAATGACTAGAATAGATAACCTTGCCAACGTTCAAAAAGAAGTACTTAAAATTGAAGGGAAAGTTACTGATGTAGGTAAAAAATTAGACACTATGGAAACCGGACGTATTGAGTATCTAGCAAAAGAAAAAGAAATGCAAACAGCAATTGCCAGCATAGAAACAGAACTCGAACGTGTCGATAAACAACTCATACCCCATGAAATTCAGCAATTAGGTAGTAGAATTGGAGCCCTAGAACACAAGCACGAGTCTGATATTGCAACAATCCCAGAGCCTCTTGATATGATTAACGACGTCATTAGTCGTAAACGTATCAAAATACTGACCGACAGGGTGGATGGCATACTCAATCAACTGACTAATTATGACACTAATACCATCGTTAAAAGACCATTTACTCCGTATACTGGTCCTATACCAAGGGCTACTGGTGGTAATGATCCTAACCACCAAAAGCCAAATGATCTATTAAATAGGGTTAATGGAATCATCGGTCGTGTCGAGGATGTTGTACGTGAATTACAACGTCATTCAGATCTATTTAGTGCTATGCAAGAAAGAATAAACACTCTAGATGTAGAAAAACAAAATGAAGGTATGGGGGAGGGCTGTCCATGTCCATTACGTGCTTCATATACAACTGGCAAACGTCCTTTTACCACACTTTTATAACATTTCAGGGCGTCTGCACAATACAAAAGCTTCACAACCTACATCAGAGGCGCAGGTTCAGCAGGCTACAAAAACACACAAAAAAAGTACACAAACGTTCAGAAAAAAGTTTGGGAAACAGAGATATTTAAAGCTGACATTACTCAAGGTGGTCCATTAATCTCCATTGTAATCGAGTTTACTGCAGAGTTACCGAACATTGTTGAGGCTCTACAGCCTCTAAAGCCACAGTACAGAAAAGACGGTGAATACATCCGCAACAAACAAGGCGAAGTATGTCGAACGTACTTTACGTCAGACGACATACATGCGCGACGCCAGTACTCTTTACCCACTGTTGCGTTGTCAACCCCCGCCAGCGTCTACAACAACATACCAGAATTAGAGAAGAGAGTTGTAGATGCAATCAAGGGCACATTCAACAACTCGCCATGTCTTGCCTGCTGGCACGACGGCCATTCCGACGATTCGTGCACGTTCAGGGGGCTACACCTACACATACTCCTCCACTCCCATGTGAACTCCTTTCCACACGGTCACTACCAGTACACTCGGTTGATGACGACAGTGAAGGAGACGAAGACCTTCTTTCCTGGATTAACGGTGAGATATCAGAAATGCGCCAATCTGGATGGCTTGACAGCTTATCTCCTCAAAGACCCACGCATTCTGGTCGGTTGCAACAACGAAATGTTCCTCGAACGAATACAGAAGAATTCACAGCCGTCAGAACTAGGTACCGTGGCGACGATGTGGGGGACACAAGAAGAGCCGGAGGGGGCCCCCTTCGCCGACACTTGGGAGGATGAAGAGCGTCCGAATACGAGCGAGCAATCTTTGGCAATCAGCCCATTCGGGCGACAGCTACAATTACTCTCGTCCCGGACACCCCAGATAGACCAGGAGACTCCGACGACGAGTCAACAATCTCTGACCTTTCAGCAGAGTATGAAGGACTGTACTCCCCAGCAACGCCAGAAAGTGACGATTTCCACAACAGCCCGGAGGATCGAGCACATATTAGCTCGGCTGAAAGAGTGTTCCGCCACAACTTACGAAGAGGTCCTCGAACACCTGAAGGGCCTATCACCTCCACCCCTCGAAGAGATCCAGAAATGGCGCACAATCATGACGTCACCGAACAGCATCAGGATGCTTCAGCAAGCACAAGCGGAGATGGAAATTGACAGGAAACAGTCCAGGAGTTCCTATATTGACACCCTCATAGAAGCGAACTTTGGTAACGAAAGCGACATGATGTCTACACAAGAAACAGCCAGAACGTTCATTGACTGGTGCCAAGAGCAGAACATTACTCCTGCACAGTTCGTCCTGGACTTATATCTGATCCTCGGTATGAAACTCAAGAAAATAAACACTTTCATGCTCCATGGTCGAAGTAATGCCGGTAAAACTTACTGGATGAATTGTCTCATACCCTTGCCTAACATTGTCGGGCAAACAGTGCCATCGGCAGACTTCGCCTGGATGGACTGTCCAAACAAACAAGTAATCATGGTCCCTGAGTTAAATCTGACCAAGCCTGAGCAGGTTGAAGAAGCTAAGTGCGTGTTTGAGGGTGCGACCAAGAAGATTGGCGTCAAAAACAAAGCGCCGCAGTACTTGTATAGGACCCCTCTATTGCTCACGTGCAATACCAAGCCGTGGGCGAATTACACCGAAGAAGAGGAGGGGTTGAGGAATCGTATGCTTATGTATGAGGACTTGGTGGAATCCCAGGTACTACCCAATGCTGGGAACCCAAACTTGAGATTCTTCCCCCACGCCTTCAAGTATGTAAAAGACGAGTTAGATAGTGGCACTGACTTTGGCTATGATATGCAGTCCGACCCTGACAAACGCTCTGAGGTCGAAGAGGCGATAGATGTGTTCCTGAAGAAGGAGCTCCATGACTATGTGTCCCTGGAGGAGTTTTGGGAGAAAGAAGAAGACGAGTTCATCAGACTGTACAATGATGTTCACGTGGACCTAACAAGGACGGATAGATATCTGACGTTAGAGCCAAGTAGACTAGAGAAGGGGTATCCATTGTCTTGCGTGATAAGAGAAATGAAGCAACATTTCGTGCAATGGAAACAACAAGCGGGAGATTATTCTGTAAAATGGGACAACGACAGCCCAGTCTTACTCAACAGCAGAGAGGAACGATACAGAGTGCAAGACATCCCCGCTCACATTATGGCAAAGTTAAAATACCATAAGATAAGATTGGTTAGAGTGTATAAGATCTTTGAGCAAGAAAAGCTGACATTGATCCAAAAAGACGGATATCCGGTAAAGCAATCCATTAAAGAAATGGTATAGATGATCAGCAGAATCCAAGAAGCTCACGAAAAGCATTCTAAAAGATTCGCGCCCAAAATAACTAGCAGCCCCCTCATCCCTGCCGTCACCTGGATAGAAGACGAAGTAATGTCGGAGTGGCCGGAACCAGCCATGCCAGAGTCTCTGCTTGTCGCCCACGCTCCTCCTTCGCCGCCTATGTCCCCGATACCAAAGAGGGCAAGGCCTGATGGAACTGGAGGTACATTCATTGAATTATCAAATTACCTTGATGAAGAATTTATTCCTGATGAAACAGCAGACTTTATAATACCAGTGAACAAACCACAAATGAGATTAACCCAGTTTATTCATAAGAATTACATTAATCGACCGCCTAGTGCCAAAATTACGAGCCAAATCTATTTTCCAGATGCGGAAGCAGGAACTAGTGGAGCAACTGATCCGTGTCATTCTGCGCCTGCCCGTATTTCTTCTGAGAAGGCTGGAGCGCTACTTGAGCAAGCACTGTCCAACCTTGGCGTTACAGTTAGATCATGGGTCAAACATTGCATACAAACCTATCTGCAAATCGAAGAAGCGGAGGCAGACGAAGACCCCGCCGCTGTCGCCATCGTCCGGTCCAGAACCGATGAATGGAGGGACTTAACAGAAATTGATCAGGACCTAGTGAAGCATCTAGGCTTCCTTTGGATGGAGCTGAAGGACTCACTGATTCTATAATGCCGGAAATAAACTCTAGACCCTGGGGATCCAGAATACCAGGAGTTTGACATGTTTGATGAGGAACAATTGGGACTAGAGGAGGCCTTGGATATGTTGGAAATTGATGGACCACCAATAGAAGTGCCTGACATTGATGATTTACTTTCTAGACGTGAATTTATTCGACATCTTATTGATGATTATATTTATGAAATATATTTCGACTTTAATAGAGTTATTGCTCAGTATGGATTTACTGATATTGATGAACTGTTTTACAGATTAAGAGAGTTAAATATTTTAATAGATGTGTATAGTAGTGAAGAATGAATGTAAATATGTTCTGAATAAATGTGATATGTTCAATCAAACTTGTTCATAAAAAAAAAGAAAAAAAAGGGCACAAGTGAGAATGGTTTTATCCATTCTCGCTTGTGCCTTTTTTTTAAAAATGAAAAAAAAAATGGCGGGAAAAACCGGTCCGCTGAATATAACGGTACTTACATAAAAATTACGGGCGAGAGATACAATCGACTCTGCGCTGTAGTTGTATGTCGTTGTTTATGGCTTCGGGAAACATACGACATAAAGCTAAAGCCCATTGACGAGTGTCTCTCTCAACCGTAAGAGAACAAGCCAAACAGAGCTGACCCCTTTACGGAAGATGAAATCAACATTCTCTATCAAAAGATTCACCTAGGTGCAGGTAATTGTCTTTATCTAGTCTCATTTCAGTTCAAATCAGCTGTTAAATGTCAAACTTTGTTTACTTCGCTATGACAACAGGGGAAGCAACACCTAATAAAGTAATGTTATCGATAAGTCCCGTACGCCTTTGCGTACCGAAATATAGTTGAAAATATCATTTCGACGTGTTATCAAATTCATCAGTTGTTTATATTGAAGAGTTAATGTTCTGATCATACCAATTCTATCGTCTGCAGAGTCCCTGATAAGCACGTTACGGCTAAATAACACAATGCACCTGGGATTACGTGGGCGCCAGGAGCACAACATGTGGGGCGACTTGGGCATTGGACAAACTGCATATTGGAGGACATTTCTTGCATATACAGAGAAGGTAACAAAAACAAGGAAAGGGTTAGGCACCGACTCAAGAGCATTTAGGCCAAAGATATTTCAACAACCAGGTGCGGAAAATTGAATTAATTAAATAATGATAATGGTTTCTTAAAAAAGTGAAATATTATAAATACAAGGGTTCATACAAAAACAAAGTTAAAAACAAACACACATGATATAAAGAGATGAATTAATGCAGAGTTAATTATTTACAAAATAATAACGCATTCCGAATTGTACATTATTATAAGTTGTATTTCTTGTTTTTAAGATGATCCAAATTGCCCTTGTGCCAATGTACCAGGAATATGAGATAAGAAGGCCACTTTCCTGCCTAGAGCCTACATCAAATATTACCTTGGAATAAAGAATAAGAACAAGTCCGAAGACCCTTTGGTTTACCTCAGCCCCTATGGGGAAAAACACCATTGGAACAATTGCTAAAAGGATGAGCCAGACAGCAGGTTTAACTGCAAGGCATGTTAACCATTCCGGAAGGAAAACTGTAATATCCAACCCAAATTCTGGTTGCCACTCCACAGAAGTAGCATAGCTGTTTGGGCACAAAAATTGAATGAATTTGAACAGCTGTTGTACAGTATGTACTGAGCGACAAATGTGTATGTCAGCTATTATACACAAAAATGCATCATGTGCTACTGCTCCTGTAAATGAAAATGAAATGAGTGATGCCGAATTGATTGAAGCTTCACAAGGAATAGACGAAGTTGTACATGCTACCTTAAAACAAATTAATAATTTTGAGGAGACTCCTAAGTCAAATAATGATGAGTATGTAGCTAATGTAATAGATCTGCCTGTTAGTCAAGAGTCCTGGGGGAACAATGCAGATTAACCAGTTAATGACTGTTCCGAAGCAATTATTTCAAAATTGTACCTTCAATGGCCCAGTTTCATTCCTTATAGAACCATAAATCAGGCTGTTGAAACATTGTTAAATTGTTTTGGGAACATTTTGATGTTAATGTTCAAAATATTATCTATTGGCAAATGTTTTAATGTCAACACCTTATCACAACTGCGTGGCATGTGTATTGTATTTGTTTCGTTCGAACATATACTGCATAATAATTAAACTTATGTAACATGTTATTGTATTGTTTCTCTTAGACAAGTCTTATGTTTAATAAAATATTGTTTCCCATTTCTTAATCACTTGATGAAACAGTCAAATTCGAAGTTGGTGCAAACTCAAATAATCATGTAGACATTAAGATACGGGTAAAATCATTATTTGCTTTAAACAAAATAAGCAAAATTATTTGACAAAAACTTTTGGTTTTCTCTGGCAATACTAAAATTACTACATAAATTATCCGAAGACATTGTCCGAAGCAAATAACACTTCAACAACCAACGTGAAATATCTTGTTCCAGATGTCCAATTCATTTCAAAATGTTTCTTTGCGAGTATTTGGTTGCAGTTGTAACCGAACCTTCTTATTGAACGAGTGGTAGTAAGCCGCACGGGCGGTGACAAGAACCCTCAGGCTCGACACAGGGCAAAGGCAGGGAGGTTGGGTGTGAAAAACAACTTAGATGTTTGCATTTTTTCATACAATCAATTCAAGAACTCAATATCATTAATTAAATTCAAATGTCAATAATACTGTAAAACCAACATAACTATGAAACTATGAAATGCCTTAGATACACCAAGCTGCTCAGGCAAGCTATCATGTAACTTTAGGCTGTTAGTTTGAAATAATTCTGTCGAGATTCAAAAATTGAAAACAACAGTAAAAAAAGATAAACTCCAGGTTATTTATTTCTAACTATCAATATCAGAGAAATTTCACATCTCAGGTACAGTCATTACTTTTTAAATTGAACATGAAAACAATGTGAGTGGCCCACAGGGAATCCATGCACTACCTTAACAGAGCCAAGGGAAGGATTTTCTTTTTCATAAAATTTATTCATATAAAACAAACATGAGGGTGGGGTGTATAGCGCCCCACCAAACATGCATCAAACAAACACAGTAACAAAACTATCTGAAAAAGATATATACAAGTACAAAATAAGTTTTAGAAAAGATGAAAAGATGAAAGTCAAATATTTACTCTGATGTCACTGGAAAGTTCACATTGAGCTTTATATTTAGTAATCGAAAAATGTTCTTATGTTTTACTAATAATCTAACACAGTATTATGAAGGGGGAGAATATATACATATGAAGGATGAGTGGAAAGATGGTTGTTTGAAATGATATGAATAGAGGTAAAAACATTTTAAATCAAACAGTAATTTACAAGTATGTACAAAAAAATCAATGAATATCATCAGCTCGCAGGAAGATGGCTGACGGTCCAAGCTGTCAGGCCTTTCTCGAACAACCATCAACCTGAAAGCAGAAAACACACACACACACACACACACACACACACAAATGACCACGGTATATAATGATTATATTATATATAATAAATGTCTATCGAATATACTGATTTACATCTAAAATGGTAAAATAATGTACTTTATCGCTTTTTATTAAACAGAAATTCGACCAATATGACTTAAATTTATCAATATTTAACCTTTAAAAATCTATCATTATTCTATGTTTAATTTTATTTCAAAACCTATGAATAAGATCATTTGAAACAACACTTTTACTTTCTTTTTTAACCTCGTTTATGGAACATCAAATAATATGTCTTGATTCAGATAAAATTATTAGGAGAACATATTTCACATGTTCATCACATTCAATGTCAAAATAGTGAAACCATTTTTTACTAAAGGAATAATTTTCATTTGTAACTAAATTAAATAAATACAAGCATGTTCTATTTATTGGTAGAACAAAACCACATTCTATAAAAAGATGATCAATTGTTTCAGGTTTATTACAGAAAGTACACTTAGTTGGAAGGGAACGATTAAACCTTGATAAGAATGAGTTAATATATATATGACTTTGTGAACGAGTTTAAAACAAGTATATTTGCATGTCGGATCAATTGCTCTAGAAAAAATGTTATGGAATGAGTTTTTAAAGTTGATATATGGACTATCTTTAACACATTTTTCAATTTTTCGTGTAACAAAGGAAATGTTTAATTGTTTTGCCGTTAAGATATTAGGCAGAAAAGGATATAATTCTTTAAACTCTTTTAAATATGTTAGACAATTCTTATAAAAGTACGGGACAAACTCACTATGTGGTATTAAATTTGAAGCAAGTGAAAGTTTATAGCTACGCATCTGTATACCAATCCAATATGTTGTAAAATACTTCCAAGGAATATCGTCATCATTTAAATATCTACAAATATGGGACAAATAAAATGCTTTAATTTTTGACGATATACAAGGAACGTTTAAACCGCACTGACGTAAGGGTAAATATAGGGTTTTCCTTGAAATGGGTTCAAAAGTGCTGTTCCATATATATCTAAAACACGATCTTTGAAGCATATTTCGATAATATAGAGGCATATCTTGGGCAAAAATATAGTACAATATTTTAGAAACTACATAACTATTTAAAATGGTACTTTTTCTTTTAAAAGACATACGGCGAGAAGACCACAAGTTCAAAGTATTTCTAAAATTATTAAATAATTTACTCCAGATGTCATCATAAGTCAAATTATATCCAAACTTATACCCCAGTAATTTGCAATTCTCTACCCATGAAATTCCAAAGGGATGATCACTTCTATTTTTCCATTTTCCTAAAAACATTGCTGAAGATTTATTGTAATTAATTTTGGATCCCGATATTCTTTGAAAGTTATGAACATGTTTAAAAAATAAGGTAACAGATCTATCATCGGTTAAAACAGAATATTATCATCAGCATACAGCGACATTTTAACATGAAATTTACCGCCTCGATCTACAATGCCATGTGTATCATTATCATTTTGCACTTTTTTAGCCAAAGATTCTAAACATAGAATATAAAGTAACGGAGAAAGTGAACATACTTGACGAACTGAACGCCCTAAATGAAAAAATGTCCATTTACAATATTGAAGATGAGACATCGTTATACAAAACTTTAACCCACTTGATGAATTTTGTATCAAATCCAAAGGATTCTAAAACTGAAAACATATATGGCCATGATACTCTATCAAAGGCTTTTTCTCGATCTAAATTAATAAAGCAAGCGGTTATCTCTTTTTGTTCGAGATAATCAATCAAATTTCTCATTAAATGCACATTATCGAAAATAGAGCGACCTTTAATCGAACATGTCTGGCTAATTCCAATTACACTAGGCATGCTTAATCTGTTTGTAATATTTTTTGACAATAGTTTTCTATCTATATTCAATAAAGAAATAGGCCTATATTTTTTCATTACTGATGCCTTATTTTTATCTTTACACAATGATGTTATATACGACAACTTTTGAGATTCTGACATAAAACCAAGTTCATAACATATGGTAAAAAGTTTCTCGAAAATTGGACCGAATATATCAATAAACTTGGAATAAAATAAGGACGTTAAACCATCGCTGCCTGGTGTTTTGTTATAATCAATTTGTTTAAGCGCGTATTCGATTTCATAAATTGTGATTGGCTTTGTCAAATCATCATTATCATCCGTAGAAATCTTAGGAAGATCATTTAAAAACATATCGTTTAAAGAACTATTAACATTTTCAGCTGTGTACAAAGTTTTATAAAAATTCCTAAAGGAGTCCAATATTTCTAAAGATGATTTCTTCACTTTATTATTATCATCTATTTCATATACAATTCTATCTTTACCTTTAGAAAACTCAACATCATGAAAATAAGTCGAAATATTTTCATTCTGGTTAATTAAATTAGCTTTACTACGAATAAAGGCACCCTTTTCCTTCTCTTTATAAAGCTCATTTATTTTAGATTTAATACAAATCTTCTCCGCAACAGAAGGTGTCTTGAACTTGTTTTATTAAGTTCCTCAGTTCTTTATGAAACTCAGTACTTTCATTTACTATAATCTATACAAAACTCTTTAATTAATAGTTTCATGTTATCCCACCACTCAAGGATAATTTTGTAAATTTTACTAATAATTTTCCAATAAAACTTTAAACCTTTGACAAAATCTTCATACAATAATATTGAATTATTCAATTTCCAATAAGATTTCCCAATACTAATATTGTTATTAATTTTCAATTTAACATAAATAAAAACATGATCAGACATAGAGCATGGTAAAATTCCAGTGTCAAAAACATCATCTTTCAACTTTGAAGGTATATAACATCTGTCTAATCTACAACCAATATTATTTCTACTAAAGGTTATAGCATTTTTTGTTGGGTATTTATATCTATAAACATCCGTCATACCATATGTTTTAATAATTGAAGAAAAACACTTAGACCCAAAGCAACCTTTATCTGGGTTACCACCCATTTTATCTAGTTTGTCGTTAAAAATAAATTAAAATCACCACATAAGATTAAATTCCGAGATGAAACAAAAAATTGTTTAATGTTATAAAAATATTCATTCCGGTCTCCTGGAACATTAGGCGCGTACACATTACACAATCTAGCTTTAAAATCAAAAACACTAAAATCTAGGTAAATGAATCGTCCATCGAAATCAGTCTGAAAATTGTCAAGATTAATTTTATCATCAATAATAATTAAACATACACCACAAGACTTTCCGTGTCCGTAACTCCATATATACCTATATTTATCGGATATCATTTGTTCAATATTTCTTACCAAAAAGAAACTATCAATGTGTGTTTCCTGAATATCATATCAATATCATTATCATGTCTGTAATTCTTTAAAAAGGATTATTTAAATTTTTGACCGAAGTCCATTTATATTTAAACTATATATTTTTACAGACATTAATTTATAAACTTATGACGCAAAAACCTCTAAAATAGGGTTTCCGATATTTTAAATTAAAATTTATTAATGGTCATTATAATCACATATCAAAGTACAATAGTAGTCTTAAATCGCTCATTGCTGATAGTATTGCTCATCCCGATTTTTATGGTGATGTTTTAAAGAAAATTCGTGAAATTAGAATGTTTCCAGCAGGTAGTTGGGCAGATAGACTTAATAAATTACTTGGATTTTCTGTAAACCGTGGATATAAAGGCAATATTTTGATGAGCACTTCCCTTCTTGTTTTTGAAGATGAATATCTGAAACTAAATATTGTTTTGAATAAAGCATCCTTTCATAACTAAACTTTCAGTGCTTTGATTTTAATGAAGAATTTGCCAATTCATGTTATCTTTAAAACCTTTTTTGGCAGACACGTATTGACTGACTTCGAGTGTTTTGGCTGTGACTTATTTTTCTTCAAATAGTTTACGTTTTCAACTCATTTGGAAGGAGAGAATAGCATATGACGCATAATTTGCTTTAGGGTTTTCTTAGAAGGACATTGGGTCAAAATTTTAAAATCAAAATTGAGGGACTTAGTCTCTTGTATGTAAATGTTACACACCTGTACTTTCAATAAAACATAAAAAGAAGATAACTAAACTTGTAATTGCTATTTATTTCATGAGCTAAACACACCTGTCAAAACTCACGTAATAGGACAGACGTCCATCTTTATGGTGAACCAATTAACTACATAAAGTAAAGTATTGTGTTACAATGACTAGAACAATGGTCAATGGCATATCCAATAAGTGCATTGTTCACAAAATTAGGAAAAATACAAGAGAAAACCTGATAGGCAGACATTTCGAAAGCTTGAAACAAAAATATGGAAACAAGAGTTTATAACCTCTATACACTTGATTTTTTAAATTAATCTTGCATAGCTAAATAGCCATATGTGATTCATTGCAATTCATAGAATTTATAAATTTACATCATGTAACAATAAACATGTGTGTTAGACAAGCATAAGCATTGAATTATGTTTCAAAACAGCTTTTTAAGTACTTCATTAACTCAACCCACCTAACGTAACAGGACAGACATTTAGTGTAAGCTTATCAGTACATACTTAAAATCACTGACTGATATGTGCTCATTATGAAAATCAATGTAACTTGTGATTAAAGTGACACTCTTATTCAAAATCAATACATACACATGTATAACAAATATAAATTTTGTGTGATAAACCTTTAATTACTTCCTAAATAATGCATTTATGGAAAATATTAATTATTGATAACAAAATAGTAACCGTGTATTTAATAGCTGAAAACGCAAAAGTATTAAATGATTGGTGAGTGCTAAATATTTACTGTGATCTAATTTCATTTCATAAGGTAGAAATACCGTGTTTTTTTGCAACTTTCTTTAATTAAACTAGGTATCCTTCATGATAACAATTGTTTTTGACATGTATTGATCCTTTTTTGTATATTTAAACAATTGTATTAATAGCGTTAAATCTTATTTGGGAATAAGAGGGCATCTTTAACTTTTAACTTCATAATTCTTGTTGAACTTCCATCTTCCACCAGCACAGGACTTTGTAACAGCTGGACAATGCTTCTTGAGAGATATCATCCCGAACTGGCCATCTGTAAAATCCCTCACACTCTTCCATGTACTGAAGGACAACCTCATCATTTGGAAGTAACCTCTTAACCTGCAAAAAGAGCAACAGCAGCTGAAGAACTACTAGTATACTATTTTATGCCAAACATGGAGATAACATTTATCATTCATTCAAAAAGGAATTTACCTTAGCTTAAATATTACAAACTGCTTTTGGCTGTAGTACTATGGAACTTGTCAATAATTATTTTTAAATAATTGAAATTCAGTATTCTACACAATAGTAAAATTAACATACCAAAAAAATGGGAAACACATTATAACTCAAGATTTCAGTAATAATAAACAAACATGTATCAGAAAATTATTTAAAGAAATAACATGAACTATGTAATTCTAAAAGAAAAATGAACACATGAAAATATGTTTGAACTTTAAATTGTGTAAATACCTCTGCGACATACTCAGCAGACCTATTCCCTAATCTAATTTTTACAAGGACAAAATCTCCTTCCTTGTATTTGGGCCTTAAATGTTAAAACAAAATGCATTAACAAACACCATCATTAAAGATTTTTTTTGCAGAGATATGCTTTTAAATTTATGTAATCTTACTTTTACTCTAATGGAGCCCAGTTTGCTCTGTAATCCATTAATTTATAATGTAGTGGTTATTTCGCTAAGAAGCAGACTGTTATTTTATGAGAATACAAAACCTAATGCAGGTATAATCACTCACTCTGAATCAAAGCTTTCCATCATACTCCTATCTTGTGTGCCAAGATCATCATCAGAGCAATCTTTAGAGAGCTGGGTGCCTTCAGTGGGACCTGGAAGGTGAACTTCAGGCTGGATGAGTGCCACAGCAGGTTGCTCTTCATCTGGCTGATCTGCTGGCTGTACATTGGGCACATCAGGGTATTGAACCGCAGGCTGATCAAGTGCTGCAACAAGTAAAATCAGTAAGGGGCTGAAAATCAGGAAGGGGCTGAAAAATCTCGAGTCAATATTTTTAAGGGGCCGAAATATCTCATGGGATTTGGTAAGGGGCCGATTTGTCTCGCTACCAATGCAAACAGCCTCAAGAAATACTTACATTGCAGAAAAGTTAAACATGTGTGTAATATTGTCTATAATAGACAATGTCCATATATTATCAAATTGGAAAAATCTGCAGAAGTCAGCAGCTTGGAGGCTGTTTAACTTACTGGTTATTTTTATATAACTTTCTAGAAAAAAAAACAATTTTACAGCTGTGCATACTATTTTTTTGGTTCCCATTAGCTATCAAATTTTGATAATACATATATTTAATAAATATATGTTTATATGTATTTGTATACTTTTAAGCAAACATTTGTCTACGTTTAACAAATGGAGGATATGACTATGATGTCTAACTCGAGTTACTAAATCATGTAACAAGGACAGACAATATGTCTGTCATGTTACGTGTAACCCACAGTTTGCACATTACATACCTTTTGAGATATAATATTTACTCAGCTTGTTGCGTTGATTCATACTAATGATATATGATCGTGACATAGGCAACAGTTATTTATAAGTGCAACTTACTGTCGGCTTTCAAAACAAAACAAAAACAGTATGTCTGTCTTGTTACGTGCCAGATTCGGCGAATGTCTGTCCGAATTGTGATATTCTGACGAGAATGTTGACACCAATGCAGCCTACTTAGTGGGACGTTTACCAACAGTATTTTCCAATATATTTCAATTTTACGACCACTTTTAATAATAAAAAACACCTTGTTCCGACAGAGTGACATGAATAACAATGGATTCACGTAACTTACCATTTCACGTAACATTTGGACAGACAAAATTCATCCATGTCGGCTGGTTTGTTATTCGACCTATATTCGTCTGCAGTTTGACAGTGTTGTAAATACCCGTATGTTACACACACGCGCATATCGATTGGTCCAAAATATACTACGGAATGTCGTCATCGAGTTCAAAGTTCGTTCACTCACGTAACTCATGAAAATGGACAGACAGCGAGTGTTATTTATTTGTTTGTAAATATTTATAGAACAAACGCATAGATTTGAATCATGCGGCATTAATTTAATACATTATGAAAAGATATTTCTAAAATAACCGAAATAAGCGTTATAATTGATAATTACGTTATATAAATAGATGGCTTACTCCTTCCAACGCAGTTGACAGACTGTTACGTGAATTATTTTTGTCAGTTCGTCGATCTATTTCCGACGACAGGAGAAATCTAAGCACCAAATTATTGCACAAAATAAAAATTAAAACACATCTTTTTAATGCAAAAACATTTCATGTAAACAAATATTTCGGCACATTCGACAAATTTTGGCTTGTTTTTCGTCTTTCAATTTGTCCATTTTTGTCTTAAATAAAGCTAGCCTTTCTTGGCCTTTAATCGAGCGGGGAAGAAAAAGAAGGACATAGTTTTGGCTGAAACTGTTTCTTCTATCTCTTTAAAGTACCTACATGTGAGAAAAGCATATTTTTTGATAACAAACAACAAGAAATTACAGGCCTTGAAAGTTTCAGTATATAAAAGTACTGTAAAGCAAATAATGAATCATATACTTGTCGCTTTTATTTTTAATAATGTTTTTCCTTTATTTGTTCCCAGTTTTAATACAACTGATGCTTTTTATTATGAAACTCTATGATCACACAGTTTTAAACCTGTTATTTTATAAGGCAGACTATGTGTAATGTTTTTGGTTTCAAACGATGACTGCATGGTATCTTTGAAAACTATTTGCATTAGGATGCTCTGAATTGTTTCCCTCCGTCTGCAGATAGAGTTGGGATCTCTAATCATCGAAGTACTTGGGGTTTACCTTTTCGTTTTGTATTATTATTTGTTTTATTGATAAGATTCCTCAAGTTAATGCATACTTTGATAAGATTTACCTTTTGCGTTTTATCTTGATTAAGAATTGTAGTGGTAAGAGAGGGTTTGTGCACATAAACTGGTTAAAACCCCTAGTAAATTTACATTTTACTGACCGTTCCAAGGCGGTACCTAACAATTCTTGATAAACATACCAATGATATATATATATATATATAGTATTTATGCACTGTGCTGTTTGTAGAGTTTTGTGCTGTTCTATGTTTCTTTGTGATTTTGTGTTCTATGTCTTTGGCGTTTGCCCATTGCCACTAAACCGGGTTTATGTTTAAACTTTTTGCTACTGAGCATGTTTCTGTAGCTTTTTGCATATATATTAATTAACCGGCGAGTAAAATCCATATTTGTAAAATATTTAATGAAAAAAAAGTCGGGATAGACGATACATTTTCCCAATATTTCCTATTGCATCTGGCGCAAAATCTATAACGATGTAAAAGAGTACACGATGGAAAAACACTGACTATCTTTCTAGGCTGCATTGTTTAACGTGTGAGTTTAAATGTACATGAAATTTCAGCGAGTGTTAAGAACACAGTGTATTCATGGTATTGGAAAAATTAATGAAATGTACACAGCTGAAATGAGATAACACTTGACTGGAGAAAAAATTACATGTACATTACCATTTTAAGAAAAGGACATTATTATTGTTATTTTTATATTTTAAAGAAAAAAGGAAGTTTTAATGAAATTTAAAATATGACTTTTTCTGACTAAATATAGATAAAACCAGCAAAACCGTATTATCAAATCATTGTTCGAAATCAAAGTCCATTTTACGATCCAAATTATTCTCCATGTTAGCATTGTACAATCCATAATCTAAGTTTAGGTGTCAAGGGTAAATCAAATAAAATCAAAACTCCATAGTAGGGCTCTGTTAAGCCATTAGCTCATGCATGACCGAATCCTGGGCAGTGGACTCCGACTGGGTCAGCTGATTCTCAAAAAGAATCTGACTGACCACCGTAGGGCCACCAGACCCGGCCACGCATACGCTCCTGGACTTCCGTCTCTGACGGGGGGCCGGAGTCCAACCCGACTCCCGTTCATCAGAAGCGGACCGCTTCTCCCCTCTCATCTCAATAACCATCACCTCATTTTCCTCTTCACACTGTCCGCCCTCCTCACGTTCCTTAGTCCTCTCCTGACCTACAGTCCCCTCCTCTCCTTCAGCTGCGACACCTCTCACCTCCTGGTCATCCCCCGTCTCCTCAGCGACCCCTCTCACCTCCTGGTCATCCCCCGTCTCCTCAGCATCTTCCTGTCTGATCTCGCCTACCTCAAGCGTCATGTCTAAGGTCAAACCAGCAAAATCTGCCCTAGCTTTACTTGCCATGCCCGGGCAGGGAGCTCCTTACGTGTCCAACACACATTTACATATCAGACACAAGGGTGCACGTCCCCGCATCGTCACTAACGCTTGACTCCCACACGCAGAATAAAGTAAATGTGGAATAATTCCCTTTTCCTTCTCAGTCACCTCAAGCTTTACAATTCTTACACCGTTCCTAATCTTAGCATCCCCGTATTTAACAATCATGTCCTCAATACTCATCACCTTTCCGTAAGATTGAAAAATCTTTTTCACAACAAAGTCTCCTATGTGAACTGGGAGCCAATGCACTCTGCACTCAACTTTCTGCGAGTTAGAGTTAACAATCGAAAAGCACTTCCCTCTATATGTGAGATCAGCTTATCTACAACATCCTTTGACACCAACGACACTTCGAAATACTTGGTTGTTGGAGGTCCTTTTGCCACAGTTTCGACATCATCTGGTCTAATGTAATATTTTTAAAGCAGATTCATAATGTCAGTAAAACTTAAATATCCAGTTGAACATTCAATTTTCACAGATCGCTCGATAACAGTATCAACAATTGCCTTCCCCGCAAGAGCTGGGAAAGGCCCAACAACGGACCCCATGTTGGTACCCAGAACCGAACTATTGTTATAATATCCACACTTTTACAACACTAGTAGTTCACTATCCAATTGAGCTAATTAACAGTTGCGAATTCGCAGTCATCGGTACAACGTCACTACGAGTTATGTCGAGACTCACTAGTGGTGGCTGAAAGTCTTTTGCAGTGCTCTTAGAGGCAAAAACTACCTACACAAAAATGATGAAAATATCGTCAGAGGACAGATATCTAGTTAATTCCATTTCAGTCGATGTTTAAGTAAAAGAAAAACAAATCCAAATATCGTTTGTGAAATATGAATATTGATTACAAGTAGCACAGTGTAATTTGGTTATAAAATCAACCAAAAGACAAAGCTAAACAACTTTATAACAAGCCTATATGTTGCTAATTATAAAACATTTTAATCGTATAATTTATTCCAAACAAGCTACTTAAAGAAATCTATTTTATATTTAATATCAAAATAAGCACATTTACCAATGAAGCATTTACGAACAAAATCAAACTAACAAGATTTGTATATACAGTTATTAATAGACAGCAGACAGTAAACTCTGAATATAAAATTATATGATAACGTATTACATTAAACTGTATATGAAATTGAAAGAAGTATTAATTGTAAATCATACTTATTATATTCCAGATATATGTAATAATATTTTATGGCACGGGAAAATGAAGTAAAATGTACCCAACAGTCTACACTACAGACTTCCGTGATAGTAAGTTGCTTGAACCCGTTACACAGTCAAAACATTTCCTTCTTTTCTTCGAGCTTAAACACAACTAGACATATGTATTAGAGCGTTTAATAAACGGCGTAGCCGGGCCGTTACATGATAATTGGCCCTCGTGCTCATAACGACCATCGACTACGTCTCGGGCCGTTATGAGTCACTCGGGCCAATTATCACGTAACGGCCCGGCTACGCCGTGTATTAACCTCTAATTCTTTACGGGAGTAAACTCAGTTTCAGAAAAGCCTTAAAACGGAGCAAGCAAAGTTCGTGGCCAAAAGGTTGAATTAAGTTTATGCTAAGTGGCACAACCATCAAAATGATAAATGGTTATATAAGGTAAAAACAAACTATTAAGCACATGCATGGGATGTTACACTTGAAATTATTGTCATAGACTTGGTGCCAGAAAACAGCAAGGCCAATAACTATCTATTATAATTGAGATTAGTCTCTTTTTCGAATACTATTAATGAACGTTGGCGTTCGCTCTGTGGCGCTCTTGTTTTGAGGAAACAAACATGCAGTGTAAACATGACCACGTGGTGTGGAAGCGTTAACCTGTGACGTGAAAGTAGTGAAGTTTGACTTTTTTAAAAAAAACACCAACAAAAAAACATCGATTGTTATACATCAATGTAAAGGTCTTTTAAAAGGAAATGCATACCTGTTTATTTCAACCTCATAACATTTGTCATTAAAGAGTTATGGTCCTTTGAAATATTATAAAATGAGAAAAAAATCTGAAAGTGTAATACACACTTTTGATGTAAAATAGGAAAAGAAGTATGAACATATATATTGTTTTATATCAATGGAGAGGGCTTTTTAAAAGAAATATATTTCTGATTATATCAAGTTTATGTCCATCCTTTGTTTGAGAGAAATGGCCATTCAAAATATAAGAAATTAAGAAAAATTCCCGCAATAAAAACAAACAAGATACACAGATTAACTGTTGTCAAATGTTTAAAAATTACTGGGATTGTTGTATATCAAGAGAGGTGTTTTAAGCAATACATACACTCATGTTTATTAAAAGCTTTTGCTAATTGTTTTCAAAAGTTGTGGCACTTAAATATAAGAAAATCTGAGGAAAAAAATAAATTATTTTATACAACTGATGGAGCAAAACGCCCATAAACTCTTGCTTAAATTGACAGACGGACAGATAAAGGACCTACCAGAAATATTTCTATGGATTTGGAATGCCATTTGCCTAGTATTATGCCTGTTAATTTCGTTTGTTGATGGTCAGACTGATGGCAGCTCATGCAGACAAAAGGGACCAGAAATGCTCACTGTGGGCTAAAGTGCATAAAAAAGTGATCGAATGATTGTGTAAAGATGAATTGAATGACACTTACCATATATTTTAAACCAGTATTTGTAGGTCATTCATATCAAGGTGGTCGGTGTCGTAAATAATGTTGAACCAGTCTGGGAAACCAGGAACATGCAACAAATGTTATTTATGTTGAATTCTGCAAATAGCTGACAACTTGCTATACGGGAAAATGATTTACGTTAATGTCACAAATAACAATGCAAGGCATGAAGCTGTAACCTACAAACAGGGCTGTTGTTACTTTAAACATAATGTTATAGCAAGCATAAAATGGAAAAAAGCTAATACAAAATTACCTTTGTTGTATAGTTAGTGAGTATAATTAGTATTATTTGTATTAGTATGCAGCACACACCTGTGATATTGCCTGTGTACCATGTCTTCTTGGTCGTTCCTACCTTCTTCGATTTATAACCTGTGCTTCACTCGCTTTCCAACAAGGATGTGTTTCTCCTCCTTGTTCTCCTGATCTTTCAACACTGATTGACTTATTTACATTTTTAAATTTGATTTCAATTCTTCAATACTTAAACTTTGTCTAGACTTACTGTCTTCAACAGATTTGCCGAGATTAAATGGTTTTATTTTTGTCATTCGGCACTTGCAGCAGTACACTTTTTCGAAATTGTATCTGCGCTTTCAAGACATCCACCTGATCAGTTTTTTTTTCGAGTAACTTAGCATATTATCGACCTGTGACTCCGACTGCCAAAGAACGTGTCTCATTATTATTTGTATAGGCTGTCTGTTTCCTTAGCCTTTCTCTTTCCTGTCTTTCTTTCTGTCGGAACTTTCTCCTGAACCTATTCCCATCTTTTCCTTAATTTCTTGTAGCCTTAGTTTTGTAAGTAGTCCTGGGTCCGTATTACAGAAGCATCTTAATATTTATTTTAAGTAATATTTTATCCTTGAATAATTTCCTTAAGTAAGGAAAAAAAAGAAGATTTTCTTAAGTAGTATTCCTAAAAAATCTTAAGGAAATCTTTCGTAAAATATTCCTTATCTAATATTTTTAACCTTAAAAAATATCTATCCGCGTTTCTAAGGAACTTCGGTAATTCCGTGTCTAAATATAGAACGGATTTTGGAATTCCAATAGTTCGCCAACTAAATATAGAACCGGAAGCTGGAATTCCGGTATTTTCCAGCACAAAAATAGAACCGGAATAAGGAAGAGCGCACTAAATATATCGTGCAGACGGCATTTGTCTTTGGTTTACCCTTCGTAAATATGGAGAAACAAGATGTCAAGAAACGTTCTCCCATTTTTCCCCTACATGATTGTATGCTGTTGGCAGAGGTTATGGGAGGACCAAGCGGGACACACAATCTAACCCCTTACCAATACGTGCATAACAAGCACACACCCTGTGAGTATATTTGTACAACTAAAATATATCTAAGCAGTAGTCAGTGCCAACTGACGGGAACTGTTTTAATATTGCATCCTGACGGGACGAAACAGAACGAATGGATACTAAAGGACTAGTGATAAATCATCGCAAAAATATACTAACTTCCAAATAACATGTATACATGTTTGTATCACAGAGGCAGCAGAGTGCGTTGTTGTTTTGACACACCCCTTTGACCAGGCCCCCCCCCCCCATATTTTTTAAATCCCAGTCTCATTTATAATGATGGTGAACTTGTTACTATTGATAACTTACAAAAACAATGTTTTTTTGGAATTTTTATTCTGTTGTCTTTGTAATATACAAAGTTAAGAAAAAAAATTCCAACTACACACCCTGCCCTGTGGTTTGTACAATTAGTCAGACAGAAACAGTCGAAATATTGAGACTAGTGTGATCTTATGTGTGTATCAAAACTTTTTCACATACAATTTGTTTGGCGTTGTATTACAAGTTTTTGAATTTAGTCACATTGAGTGCATTTTGAAGAGCTACAGACTCACCTAATTCTTATTGTTTTTTGTTTGTTTTTGTTTAAGCTATTACAACAAAAACCAAGCGGCACATGTGGGAGGAGACCATACCAAAGATGTACAATGCTAGATCAGAGTTCCCAGGCTCATCCATTGATCTTCTGAAGAAGTGGGACAACTTGGTGCAGCGGCATAAAAACCTTTACCAAGATTACATCCAAAATCAACAAAAAACTGGTATAATTCCTTAAATTCATTTAATGTATTGTTGTTGCTATTCATATTCTATGTTCAGTACACAAAAGTAATGCACTTTATGGATAAAATTGCTGTCAAAATGGTTTTTCTTTATATAAAATTTTATTCTTCATATTGTGTGTCACATAATTAAAGTGACAATCTTATTCAAAATCAATACAATCACATGTAAAACATACATCACTTTTGACTGAAAATCCTTTAACTACTTACTAAATAATGAATTTATGGAAAAAATTAAATACTGATAACATGATTTTAACCGTATATTTAATAGCTGAAAGCGCAAAAAAATATTACTGATTGGTGATTTCTTAAAGATTTACTGTGGTCTACTATAGTCTCATAAAGAAGAAATACCGTGATTTATGCTTATTTCTTTCAAATTAAACTCGGTACGCTTCATAAGAACCTTTGTTTTCGATTTTTTTATACATTCATAACACTAGTAAGAAAAAGCATATGTCATGTGTTTGCAAATTTATCATTTTAATATTGCAATAGTTGATCATGTATCAAAAAATCTTAATACATGGAAATGCTATTGTTTATCCATTTTTTCGATTATGTTCCACAATGATAATCATTTACACTGCACTTATTCCAGGTGGTGGACCTAATGCTGGGACTATTGGTCTCTTGACAGATGCTGTAATTTCTGTAGTTGGAAAAAAAGCATGCGGCCTAATTGGAATATCCGGCCAGGCTGGAATGCCAATGGACTCGGGATTTCTACAGCTGCCCTCCAACAAGTAAACTCATTAATCGTTGCATGTATAGCTGTAATAGTTACCTCCCACCCATATTGAGTGTAACAGATACTGCTTTTGTTACCATTAAACAGCTAAATACTGGGATTTCATTGCTACCTATTTCTAATGTAAAAGCAGGGTTGGTTTCCGTTGCGATCAGATATGAGAATTTTTACCATGTTGAATTCTAGCCTCTAACATTTTAAACGAGTTGCAGACACCTTAACTTTAGAACCACTCTTCTTATCCATGTTTCCTTAGTGCATCAGACTAAGATTTTCATAGTATCATTCATATATAGAAAGACAACAATGCGATAAATAAAAAAAAATGTGTTCTTTCAAGTGTTCGTTATTGCATTATAAATTTATAAAGATTAAATAAATAAAGCTAATGACATGTAAATAACTAATGGAGTTATCATTTTTTAATTGTTCACCTGCAGCATAGATGAAACATAAATAAGCACTCCATTCTTCCAGGGAGTGGGTGCATTAATAAGTATTAACACTGTACATACAAAGAAATTTTATAAAAAGAATGAAGTTACATACTTTAAACAAATTGTTCAGGTAGTGAATGCATCTTGATTGATATTAACTGTTTTCATAAATGTTTTATGTATCACAAACTGAACATTTAAATTTCATTGCAATCATAAACCAGAAAACTGTTTATATCTTTTCAGTGTGGCCACAGGCATTTCCACAACTAATGGGAGTGATCTGAACAGGTAAAAGTATGGCTATAATAAAAGCAACTTTTAAAATAAATGTTAGGATTAAGAAACAATATCAATTCGCAAATATAATGACCGTTAAGTTAATATGTAAACTGGTTATACATATTACCAGTTATCTCATACTGATACATTTCTGTTTAGATTGTGATGAAAGCTATCACTATATATAATAAATAGAAAATATGTATCTAGTTCAAGTGAACAAAGGAAGAGGCCACAAGAACAACAACAACAACAGGGTTATGTGAAAAGCTGAGAATGCAAATTCAAAATGTGTGTTGTTTTTTCCAACTACTTTAATTGTAAATGATATCTGTATTTTATTAATTGTACCAAGTATTTATATCTCCTAAAACCATTACAGTGCATCAACATGGGGAATAAGTGCCAGTTCCAATGCAAGTCTTAGTGCCAGTGAAGACTTGGTTACAAATTACAGGTAACTTTTCAGGACTGTATCATTTATTATTACTATTATAAGGAGTTGCCAAAACGGTCAATTTTTGAGAGTGCATGTTAATGCTGAAAATCACTTGTGTGTGTGTATATATTGGTCCAGGGCTGGTCATATTTTTCAATATTGGGTCAGCAAATATATATACATGTAGTACCATTTCAGGGTTTGCTCTCACCAGATATGGTTTCCTTTCCCCTGTATATCACATAATGGGTCACCTTATAATCTCTGCAACTTATATTATACAATGAAGTACAATTATATTACAGTAGTGGTAAAAACTTGCAACTGTTATGTTCTTCATACATCAATATATTATTAGTCATTTTTCTCAAGCTATTCATTTTTAATGTAATGATTTTTTTTTCTTTCAGCCCAGTTCAGATGGTGACAGACCTTAATGTGACCAGTAAGACATACAACATGTAAGTAACACATTCATGCCAAATTTTTTACTGCAAACTGTGTAAATAATGTCTATTCATAAAATGAAGTTGTAAACTTTTCATCAGCACATCATCCAATGATTTCAGGCCATGGCACAATCTAAAACAAAGGATAAAAGTTGTCACTGTGAATAAATGAACTGTATATGTCATTACAAAGTAAAAGAAAGTGCCACAATCAATTCTTGTACTGTATTTATCAGTACCAAGTTGACTTATAATATGGAGTTGAATGAAACTTTATACAAAATGCTTATACTTATATGGCAAACCTGTTTCTGTGGTAACTTTGTTTGGGGTGTTCAAATCACCTTTAGTGATAACTCAAGTTTCTTTTTATACTTGTAATTAAAACTGACTTATTGTTTGCAGCAGTAACTCAGTGATCTGCAGCTGTTCCTGCAATACTGTGATGCAAGCTTTGCGGGAAGAGAAGCTACGGCTCCAGATCAGGGTGCTCAAAAAACAGCTTGGCGAAGAATGATTATAGCCTCGGATTAATTTGTACTTTTAATGTTCAGGTATAAGATCATAATATATTTCACGGAGTGACTACCGAAATCTCTATTTCACAAGTGGTGTAGCTCATCTGTGAAATATTGGCTTCTGGGTTTACAATGTGAAATATTTTGCTATCTTACACTGAAATCAACACTTCTTTTATTATATGCATAAATATATGAGATCAAATAATTAAAATTTATTGGAAGTTTTTCAGGCAACCTGCCAAAATTTAGGCAAATGTAATGTCATTTCAGAATTGACATCATAAAAAGTGTGTACCAGCACTTTGCACGTTCATTTTGTATATGCATTTCCTTTCAGTAGGAGCTTGCTAAAATTTAAAAAATTAAAGAATGGTATCAAAATGTTATTTCACCTATTGAAATATCCTTTTCAATTCATTGGTTAATCTCTGTATAAAACAACTTACATGTACTGCTTAAAAGTAGGTGTTGGCGAAGTAATCTCTGTACTGCATACCATGTTGAGGAGCAATGTTGTTGTCCATGTTGTTAGCATTGCCGCCGTCATCAATCACGTCTGGCATTGGTATGTTCCGCACTTTACAGATATTGTGCAAAACAGCGCAGGTCAGAACAATTCTGTAATTTAGAGAAACAATGGAATGTTCTTATTCAGAAATTTAAGAACACTACTGTTCAATTTCAGAATAATTATGTTAACACCGCAAATAACTTGTTTTCTCTAATGTTTTTGAATTAATGAATTGAGACACTTGTGATTTTTTGGGAGATTATTTTTACAGCCTGTGCCTTGCAATTTGGAAAAAAAGGTTCACTTTGGGAAAAAAAACCGGGTAACATTGGCTTAACTAATGGCAAATATACATGTTTTTACCTTTTTATGAATACATTATCCTGTAAAATAGTAAGTCTTGTAGAGATTTTGTTCATTTTCAAGAAATTCATTGTTTTTTTTTAATTTATCAACGTAGCCTTCATTAATTAAATTGGAAAAAATATATGATTTTGGTGGGGGTGGGGAGGGGGGAAAATTACACGAGGATAAACAGCCTTTAGAAGGCAGTAAATTGCAACCAAAAGAGCAAAAAAAAATAATTTGAAACAAAGATGTTTCATATTATGTATTGAATCTAATAAAATTAAATGTATCAAAAATATAATATGAAAAAATCAGCTGTATATTCAGATATTGTTTCAGAAAATGTCTGTTAATCCAGTATGTAAGTAAACATTGAAATCAACAAACCAAACTGACCAAAAATAATAATAATACCATAGATGTGTTTTTTTAAATGGATTGAATTTACAAATATTGTCAATTTAATTTTGTAAATTTGAAAGGGTTCTTTCAACAACATTAAACAAAAAGAGCATACATTGTATAAACACAGTATTAAGTGCTTTTTGGTTATTTCAATGTATTAGGATTTGATTAAAAGAGTGTTATATAGTAAATACATGTCAGTACTGGGTGTTTGTATGTAAAAAAAAATCATTTTTAACTGAATCTTAAATCATATTAAGAGGGTTAATGCACCCGGTGAAAGGTTGTTTTTATTTTCTAATTTAACATATGTTTACATATATATAACTGAAACAGTGAGCTCATGAGTTGTATGTTTGACATGTTATGCTGTAAATTTGCTGGACATAACAAATGCAGGAATGAGTTGAATAAAACAGTATGTGTTCAGTAAATTTTCTGTGTCATGCTTATGTTTGTACCAATAATGCTCCTTTAATTAAGCTTACACAAATACTTAAATAAAAACTTTCCTGAAAGTTTTGGCCTATGTATTTTGTCTAGGACACAATAGCTAAAAATTTCAGCTCAATGTCACCATAAAACGTTTGATATAAACCTCCAAATCAATAGGGTCACCTACCCATGATCAACATGTCCATCAAGTTCCTGGGCCAAACATGTTCATTGTTTCATTAGGAAGTACTCTTCTGACAATGGCCACATGCCCATACATCAGTTTTGTTTTTGTTTGAAAAAGTGCATGAAACTTAAAAGTATATTTTTTATGCAGTTTTTGTTTTGCATATTACAAATACCTGCAAGCTTTTTCTGGCTGCACCCTAATTTCACCATGAAGAATACCGAATCGTCTTTTAAGTTGGCCTATGCCTCTCTCCACCTTGGCTCTAGTAATTTTATGGGATCTGGAAAAATATATATATCATTACATATACATTTACGAGTGTAAATAAGATTATTTTCTTACCACTGCCATATCAAAGCAAATGCACCGTGAGAACATGTATGCATCAGTGTATTCAAAGGAGTTCAGAAAGAAAATAATAAAGAGGGCATTGTTGTTTTTCGTTACTTTGACGAAGAAATAGGTTTAGTTATGTCTCGTGAAAGCTTCTAGTGTTACAGATCACCTTATTACATGATTAAATTTTACAATTTTCTTTCAGTGTTGACAAATGTTTCAATAATTGTTTACTTTATCAAAGCCATGCAGAATAATTACATTTACCTATTGTATGCTCTTTGGCTACCAGGCTGGGGATTGAGGTATGGGGTAAGTAGCCACCTTCGCCCAGCATATCCGCTGTCCCCAAGAAGATGGTATTGACCATTAGGTATGTGACCTTCATCAAATAGGTTCCTAAGGCCACTCTGCTGAAGAATTCTGCTGTCATGTGCAGACCCTGGCCATCGGGCAACCACATTTGTTATTCTGTCAAAACCATCAAACACAACTTGTACGTTAATTGAATGGAAACCCTTCCTATTGACAAAAGACGGCTCATCCTCCGAAGGGGCCTGAATACGTATGTGGGTACCATCTATGACACCCACCACCTTTGGAAACTGTGCCAGTCCATAAAACTGTTGAACCTGTGCATCAAGCTCCCTCACTGTTAGTGGGAAACGCACAAACCTTCCCAAAACATCAGCAGATGACAGATGATTTGGCGCTTCAGTCAATTTTTTTGATACTGCTGGTTGTGAGACATTGTGCATGTCAGCATCGTTTAGCTGAATTCCCCCTGTTGCTAAGTACCTTAGCGTAATAAGGAGTTTGTCCATAGCCGACAAACTCTTATGTCTCATTGTAGCTGGCTCCAGTACTGGTCCAAACACAGTTTCAAGGTAATTGAGGCCTGCCCTGTTGAAGCGATACCTATCAACAAGTTGCTGGTTGGTTAGTTCATCTAGGATATTGCCCCTATCTGTCATACTGGAAGGATGGAACTAGCCGCTGAAAGTGTCTCGCCGAACAAGTCGCTAGACTTGTCAGCCAAAACCGGTCGCTGAAAGTGTCCAGCAGACTAGAACTAGCCGCTAGACTTGTCAGCCCCAACCAGTCGCTGAAAGTGTCTAGCTGCACTAGCCACTAGACTTGTCAGCCCAAACGGGTCGCTGAAAGTGTCCAGCAGGCTAGAACCAGCCGCTAGACTTGTCAGCTCAAATCAACTGCTGAAAGTGTATAGCCGCACTAGCCGCTAGACTTGTCAGCCCAAACCGGTCGCTGAAGGTGTCCAGCAGGCTAGAACCAGCCGCTAGACTTGTCAGCCCCCACCAGTCGCTGAAAGTGTCTAACTGCATTAGCCGCTAGACTTGTCAGCCCCCACCAGTCGCTGAAAGTGTCCAACTTCAACTACTGCAAGACTTGTCAGCCCCCACCGATCACTGAGTGTCCAGCGGGCTAGAACTAGCCGCTAGACTTGTCAGCCCCCACCGGTCACTGAAAGTGTCTTGCAGAAAGAGATGCTGGACTTGTCAGCCCTACAAGCCTGTGAAAAAGCAGAAACATAATTAAAAATAATACAAACCAAAATTTGCGATGTTAAATGCCAATACTACACACCTTTATCAAAGCTGGCTATTTACAATCACAAGGCAGACAATACATAAAGATGCAAACATGTGGCTTACAATTAAATCACTCATCGTTACATAATCAATTAAATCCGAAACCGAGCCTCATCCGAATACGTATTTATACTATTCAACTAGTATTTATACGACTATTAAATATTTGGCCACTTGAAGCTTCACATTTCGTGCGATAAAAGAACGATGTAATGACAGCAAAAACAGTATTATCCTTTTGTTTTAAACAAGGAAGTGCACCACTCTTTTAAAGAATAATCGTGAGCAGGGGCGTAGCTGGCCGTTTTTGAACTTAAGGCCCGATTGGGGATCAAAGGGGCGGTTGCCCCTTTGTCAGGGGGTCTGGGGGGCGAAGGCCCCCCAGAAGCCATAAACAACCTGAGAATAAAATACTCTGAAAACGCCTAATTCTTATACTACGATATTTAATTTCTTTCACATAATATTTACCAATTTATAATTTACGGTAAGAGTTAAATAAACTCCATGTTTCTGCATTTGGCAGACGCGAATTTGTTGATGATTGTGTCGATGTCAACGTCTGCCTCTCGGTGAATGTGTAATATGCCCAGGTTAGACAACCTTTCACCGGTCATAGTACTGCGAAGGTACGCCTTTATGCGACGCATTGAGCTAAACGAGCGCTCACACGATGCAGACGTGGCTGGCATTACACAGAGTATCGACAGCACACGATGAATGCCGGGATAGGCTGTCCGTGGTGTTGCATCCAGCGTTGCTAGCAGCGTAGTAGGCTTTTGGATATCATCATTGGTCCAACGCACTTTCCATCGTCGAACCTCGTCAGCAAACGCTTCTTTCGGCGATTCTATATCGTCCTTAAAGCTGTTATAAATAACATCAGTCTGACCATCGTCAAGATCCCTCAACCGGACTGGTAAGAGCAACTGTGCACAGAACCGTTCTTGGTTGGCCATTACCCTGCTAGATACTTCTTCAATGAGGTGATCGACGAAAACATTGTACAAAGCAATGCGCCAGTATGTCTTCGGGTCTTCAACTTGGTAATTCGCCCTGTTCCGTTGACGTTGGTTCTGGCGAGGCACGCTTGCATCAATCTAATAAAGTAATTATGTCTTACGTTAAATGAATAATAGTTACGTAAGTTGAGCATGTAATCAATAAACACACTCTATGATGCGGACAGCATGGAATTGTTTCATTTTGCGCGGCCTCGGCTTCATAATGCAATGGTTAGAGTTGTAAACCGCTATAACCTCTCACTTATGAGGGTCGTGGGTTTATGTGAGAAACACTTGGTAGAACTACATGTATATATGTACGAGGGGCGATGTTTACAACTGATTATGAAACTATCCGTCTGCATATAAAACAACACGAGATTATAGCTAGCAGAATATAACACACACACACAAACAAGAAATGTTCGGTTGTGTAATTCTGAACGTTGACCACTTTGCCATTCTGTTTTTAGTTTCAGCGATCGTTATCTTAATATTTTGCTGAGGTCTCATTCAAAACAAGTCACATGTTCCTGGCAGGTTTCGTTGATGGATTCCATCAACGATACCTTCTATTGATGGTCTAGCTTTATTCTAACTCGAGAATGATGTTTAAGTAAAGTAGAATATCATAATTATTCAAAATGTAATTGTTTACTTGAAACTCCGAAGCAATATCAGCTGCCTTCTGGAAAATGGCATCAAACACAGTTTCATCCATTCGCTCGGCTCGCAAGATGTCTACGACTACACCAGCCTCTCGTACAGCCTCAAGTAAATCCATACTAACCTAAAATTTAAAAAAAATCCTGATATGTTAAAAAAACATCAAAACAAATAAAAATGAGGCTCTAGTTTAAACGAGCACCAGGTTTTTTTTTTAATATTTATGCAGAATGTAAGTGAATCATGCAAAGATCTTTTTGAGAATGAGATAGACCATGGCGATGACATATTTGCTACAGACGTACACCCTGGTCAGTTTAAATTGCAATATGTGTGATATTTTCATATTATTATACAGTGTATATCGGACCTGGCAATACCAAACGATCTTCGTATTTTGAAACCCAAAATACGAAATATTGTTTAATTTCTGACTTTTTTTAAATTAAGTATTAGTTTACGAATGACTAGTCTATGTGTATTTATTGCTTTGTATTATTATATACATGTAATACGTTTTTTAAATGAAGTTTACCTCCTGTAAGATTGCAGTCAATCCAACGAGGGAGCTGAGTACCTATTCACATGCCACGAGTGTAAGGATAAACTCGAATATCAGGATTGCACGCACGTGTTCTCCTGCTTTATCGTCACCATCTGCTTCCAATGTTTCCAAGGCATGGACGACAACTGCAAATGCCTGTGTGAACGTTGTGAGAGCGTCCGTGCGACTCATCCATCGCGTTTCGCAGAGAGTCTTCAACTTCTGGCGACCATCCATCTGGGCACGTGATACAGGATCCTGAGACAGCTCAGTAGCGAATGCATCTAAACGTTTCGCAGAGTAGGAAAATGCAAATCCAATATCCTGAACTGTTTTCATCATTGTTCTAACACATTGTAGTTTACATGTATGTACCAAAGCCAAGTTCAAACAGTGAGACTTACAATGTACGTAGCTCGCAAGTGGTACACGTTCCCGTATCAGTGCTTGAACTCCATTGTATTTTCCTGCCATGTTCCCCGCTCCGTCATAGCACTGGGCACGCAGTTTCAAGATGTCCAATCCACAGTCTTGGAGATACTCTACAATGGCCTCAGCAAGATTAACGCCCTTAATTGATCTACAAGTAAGAAAGCCAATGAATTTTTCGTTAAGCTCATAACGTCCTTCGTTGACTGTAAGAAAGCGAATGCATATAGATAACTGTTCTTTTGTGGAGCAGTCGGTAGCTTCGTCGGCCATGATGGCGAAATATCCGGCTTCTTTACACTGTGTGAGGATACACTGAAGAACGTGATCGGCACATAACGTAATAATCTCATTCTGTATATCAGGCGATGTGTATTTGGCATTTTCTTTTCCGTTTCGGAGGTGATCTGCGAGTATGGGATCGTTTAACGCGTGGGATTGGAGAACCGCCATAAAATTTCTCCTTTCTTCCGTGTGGCCTCTAACGGGTATGTTTTGTTTGGTAAGCAACAAAATAACTCTTATTATCTGTCCAAGAATATGTCTATTTCTTTTTACCAAGTCCTTGGTAAACGAAGATAGCTTACAGACAATAGACTCCTTCTTCCGTTTCATGACATCAACGAAATTGTCCGCCATAGCGACACAATTTCTGTGGACTTTGTCTATATGATGACGATTAACATTGGCTGACAAATTTTTCCAATCATTAAAAGGGAGCGTGGAAAAACATCTGGTCTTCCTTGTATCGAAGATCACGCAAGGGGCACACATCACGGAGTCCATATTTACCGAGTACCTCAACCACGGGAAGTCGTTCAACCACTTTGCGTTAAATGCTCTGAGTTTACCACCAATAAGCCTGTAAATCAAGAATAATTATGTCATTTGATACAATAAGGCCTACAATGAGGACTATTTTTGAAACAAATCACGCGGAAATCTACATAAGAAATTAAGAACACATCGACATGCGTTTTATTTTAACAAACTATATGTATTTGTTTTTCCAATAATTTTAATCGAAAGAAAAACAGAAAAGTCGTCAGTTTACCATCTCAGACAAGCTTACCGAAAACAATAGTTCACCCATTAAACTTGGTGCGTTACTTTATATGAGTAGTATACTTAATAAAAACAAAATAGCAACTCTCCCTTATCCTATTATTTAAGTTCTTTTTTTCTCTTAACACATCGCATAATGGTTTCAAATATAGATCTAGTTTCTTTTGTTTAAAAAAAATGACGTTTCAAAGGAAACACATTGGGTTAAATAATAATTAAATTCAATGTGAATGTCATTAGCATTTGCATAAAAGTGTCAAATTTACCTTGACGGAAACGTATAGGCATGTGCCTCAAACAGGACACGGTAAACAAACTCAGTTTCTCTTGTTCATCAAGTTTGACAATGGATCCAGATTTGGTAAAAAGGTCGGGGTAGGGCGGGTTGAAATTGTCCGAACTTGCCATTTTGGAATTTGCCGCTTTGTAAACATCATTCGGATACTGAGTTTCGTTACGATAAAGCGCTGTTGCAAAAATGGGAAACAACTGTTGTCGAACTAAATCTATACTTCGCGTAAAAAGTGCGTTCACATATTACGGACATAATATTGACCCGACAAGGCGACAACCGCAATTAAAAGTTCATATGAGACTTAACTGATTGAAGGTCTTTAAAAAGTTGTGGATGTAGCCCTCACCCCCCTCTGTCTTCATTTTTATTACATTTTTCGCATTTTTTTTAAATTTCATTTTTGACTATTTGAAAATATTTTTAAGGCCCGGGCCAGCTGTGCCTTATAGGAGCTACGCGCCTGGTGAGGGGATGTTTTCTTTCTTTACTTCCGCTGACGCAATTCGCGTTTCAAGTCATAATGGAAACCTTTAATACGGTATTATCGGTATCTAAATATAAATACATACCTTTGGTAAACCGCCGATTGTATTATTGTCTGCAAACGATAGTTGTCGACAAAAACAGGATCAGCGTTCCTCGGTCTTGTAATTTCCTCAACTTCTAAGAATTTTTCCTCAACTTCTAAGGAAGGTTCGGACCTTCCTTATAATTTAAGGAAGAAATCGCTCCATTTAAGGAATATTTTAAGATAAAAAGTTTCTGTAATATCACTTAACATATTTCTTAAAAAATAAGATATTTTTAGTATTTAAAGGACTTTTTGTATGAATTAAGGATAAAGTTAAAGGTAAGATGCTTCTGTAATACGGACCCTGTACCGTGGTATTTGTTTTGATGCCTCTAATATCAGCTTATTTCTTTACATTTTCTCCTTTGACTTCAACCACACCATAGTTCTGTTATTTAAAAACATGATATATGATTCCATTTGATTTGGTTTTGTGCGCATTAATCGAAAGTACAGTCCTTAGAGGTATTTGTGTGCATTTTTTTGTCCAGAGCGTTTCTCGGTATATTTGTGTTGGGGGATATCTGAAGTTCAATTTTTAGCGAGGTCGGACAGTTGGCATCCTCCAAGTTTCCATGGAAACCAAGAAAACATCCAAAATGGCCGCCGTTTTTTGAGCCCATGACTTGTCTAACTGCATTTATCATAGCAATTTAATACACGCATTTATTAATTTTAATATTTGTGGTTAGTTATGAAGATATGTCGGGCTTTCTAACAAACTATCCATGCCGGTCATTTAAGGTCAAGGTCATGGTCATTTCAAGGTCGAAATGCAAAAAAGTGCTGAAAAATCAGGTATTTACCTATATTTGTTTGCAATATTTCACAAACTTATGCCATATTTCATTATAATAGCATATCTCTGTAACAAATAATCATTTCTCATTAGAATAAACCAAAAGATAACAACATAAGATGAAATGGTCAGATACACAAGCCAATATAGAACCACAACCTTATTTTGATTTTTGCAGCAGGACTTGCAGACAGCCAAAATAAAGAACAATGTATAAGGCAACAAATATACCATAGGTATAACTTTGAAATTACACTTTTTCATATTTTTGCTCATTGTTTTTCACTAAGATATTTATAGTATAAGTAACACAATTAATTGTTTTTGATAACTTTTATTATGAAAGACGCTAATTAATTCGAACTTGAATGAGCAAGGCCAATCATTCCAACTTTTTATTTATTAGCTTATATATTCTTTTAAATCTTTCAACATTAGCATTGTTGGAATATCCAGTGTTAAAGAAAAATAAATCATAATGCAGATTATTAGATTTAGTTACGTAATTAAACTTTTAAAGTGTAATTAACACATGTATACACACCGTTTTCTTAGTCAACTCTTTTTTTCAGATGCTGGCAGAAGTGAAATTCGTTTTTGCTTGTGACTTCAGTTAACTGTGCTTGTCAACAATGTTTGTTTCGGCTAAACTAGAACAGACCCCAGCAGGACATGGTAATCTATTCATTAAATAATGAGTATCTGTATTGTGTAATGACTGATATATTATCCACTGTGCTTTATTAATAAGGTATGAACGATTAATGAATACTAATATCTCAATTCTTGTCACTAGGCTGATTGTTTAACCATTTTAAATTAGTTTAAGTGACTGTTGTATATGTGTTTTGGTAATTCTTAGTTTGTCAGGGAAGTGTCTCTTATATTATAGTAAATATGTGAGGTTATATGACTATGAAAGTAAAAGGTTTTACAAAACTGCATTTTCTGTGAAAAGGCAGGTTTTTGCTGAAGTTTTTAAAGTCATAGATGAGAAAGTCTTGTCTGGAGAAACTTTAGTCTTAAGTGATTTGCGGGACAAAGCAAATAGAAATGCTGCTGTTTCAGAAATATAATTCAGCAACAGAGAAATTTGCTGAAGAGACTCCTTTTGCTTAACCAATATGACCCTCTTCTTGTTTCTCGGAAGCCAAAGGGTCTGCATCAACAGTATTTTCCATTGCAGGTAAAAATCAGACATTGGAAGACACAAACTCATAAAATGATTGCATTGACAAATGTGCTAAAACAATACGAAATGCCTTGTTGAATTGTGATCTGAATGATCAGTTTCGCAATGCAACCGATTTGAAAGAAGCATAGGCAGATACAAAAATACCAGCGCCATCACTAGGACTTTTTGGTGTACTGTTTAACTTTGATATTGAATAATTTTACAATGACTGAAGAAAGCAGTGAATATCAAAAGCCTACAAGCAATAATCAAAGAAAAAGATGAAGATGGAAGCCATTTTCCAAACACTGTACTATTATGTTCACAATGGAAGCAGACGAACACCTCTTCATTTGATGACTGCATAAGTCATTCATGAAAAATGCAAAAGCAGAAAGCTCATAACAAGTTTGATTCACTTTGGTCTATCAGTCTCATACAATGAACTGCAACGGTATCATGATGACATTGCAAACTAACTTTATAATTGAGCAATCAAATGGCAAAGTACCACTTCCTAGTCTGTTTCACCCGGAGAATTTCACAAGTGCAGCCTTTGATAATTTTGACCATGAAGAGGCAACACTCAGTGGTATTGGATGAAGCCATGACACAGTCTCTGTTCTTTTCCAAGACATTAGTGACAAAGAAAAAGCCATGCATTTCTGAGACGAAAGTTATCCCGGGAAAGAAAGTATTAAAAGACCATTTAGAATGCCAAGAGATTCTTGAATATTTAATGCCTGCTAAAAGGATTAATCTTCCCACATGCTACAATAAGAATGCGGAACTAACAAGCGCCGAGCACATGAAGCAGTATATTGCATTTCAAGATGTTGTATGGTCTCTTTCAAGACTTGATTTTTCTGCCATTGGAAATGGAGCTCTATATCCAGAGAATGATTCGCAAAAGGTACCATCCTGGAGCGCCTTCAACTCTCTTGTAACCCCAGAAAATATTTGGGAAATGATAGTAGGATACATTCGGGTCCTTCCTTATCCTGTTACAGAATATGCAACTGTTTATACAGCTATGAGGAATTTCCAAACAATCCTGAAAGAGTTAAAGCAGAAAACACTCGCTATCACATGTGATGAGGGAGTCTACCATATTGCAAGAGAAATAACTCTTGACTCGACCAGAAGAGTTTCAAGATGTTGTACTCATGCTTGGATATTTCATATGACAAAAAAATTCTTGGATGTATTGGCAAATATCTCAAAAACAGTGGTGGGGAAACTATACTTGTGGAAAGTGCGGTGTTTGGACCGAATGTTGTCAAATCTGCGCTGACTAGAGGGAATTATGTGAGATCATTTAAAGGTGTCATGCTCCTAGGAGAATCACTTCAGAGACTTTTGTGGATTGAATTATTCACTTTCTCAGATATAAAGAAATATGACGCAAATTTGACAGTCCTGTGCCAACTTCAAAACGCCATATCAATGAAGCACAATGACAACAGCAAGACGTTTCTTGCAACATTCAAAGCCAATTCAGACATACTGCTTGATAATTTCCACACTTTTACTGAAGAGAACTGTAAGAAAAGTGAAACATTCAAGTGCTGGCATACATTTCTTAACCTTGTAAAGCTACTTCAGAACATTGTCCTGGCTGACAGGGAAGGAAACTGGCATTTGCATTTGGCCACTGTTCAAGATATTCTGCCATATGTTGCAGCCTTTGGCAGTGAAAATTATCTAAGATGGTTTTCTGTTTATCTAGAAGACATGAAACAACTCCACAGACACAGCTCCTGTAGTTTATGAGGCCTTTTTGAGAGGAAAGTTTGTGGTTAGAAGAACTCCAGGACAGTTTAAAGCTGTTGATGCAGACCAGTGCTTAGAACAAGCAATAAATCCGTCTCAGAAAAGCACAGGTGGCATAATAGGCAGCACCCGAAGAAAGAACTATGTGGCCCAATGGGAAAACATTTACAAAGATGATGGCTGTCAGTGGTCTCCTTAGAGACAAAAATTGATCGAAACCTTTTTATCATGAACTTACTGTGAAACACGAATTCAAAACTTATAAAAAAAACAAATGCAAGAAAAGCCAATATCACAGATATGATTAGATGCATACAACTTCATGAAAATCCATTCCACACAGAATCAGTAGAAGTGATACTACACATTATTGTCAATCAGCAAATCATGTCAGAAGAAATCAGACATTCTTGCAGTTGCTATAGAAGGCAAGGACATATGTTTGGAATTCAGAATGGAAAGACTTATCAAACAAAACAAACATTTGTCTGACACTATTCACAGACGCAATGTAAAAACCTGTGAACACATAGAAGAAAGTCGGGGCAAGTCAAGTGTGAAAATGAAAATTAATTCAGCAGCGGGCTATAGGGTATTAGACATATGTCAGGCAAGAGGGTACAGTAGAACCTTTTCAAGTATGATCTTGTAGCAACCAGTGACTTATTCGATAAACAGGGCTTGATGACAAAACCTGTGAAATACTTGTTAATTCATGAATTGGAGAAGACACTCGAACCTGTTCACAAGGAAACATCGCCTTTGGTATGGCAAAAAAAGCACACAGCATACATTGTTGACGCAATGGCCAATGTTAGAAAATTGAAACTTTCCGGATTGAAAAGCTTTGGTGACTTTTGTGCAATTATCACCAAAACAGTCTTGTTTAAGCAAGATAGCAACGAGAATTGACTTTGTATTTGACTCCAATTCCGAAGGATTTATAAAAGACAATGAAAGATCAAGGCGATCCATGCATACTCCGGTTGATGTTGTCATTCTAAATGAAGATACAACTCTGCCAATTAACATGGATGGACATATTCTGGGTTTCAGGCTCAAATAAAACGAAGCTTCAAAATCTCATAGGCAAATGAATCAGGTGCAAAGTACATATGGACTGATGCCGAAGTGATATTAAGCAGTACTTTGCCAAACGGAATGATAACTGAATGCTTTTCGATAAAAAATAATACTGAATCATGTGTGGAGTTACTTAAGCTGCAAATTGAGGAAGCCGATATCCGTATCGTGCCCGACGCAATCAACGCCACAGAAAATGGTATTGGGAGAATTGTGCTACTTTCTGGCGATACAGATGTTATGTTCTTGGACTTTACTTTTGGAACAGCATGTCAAAAAATGGACTAGTAGAGTAATGGATGAGGGCTGGGGTTGGAAACTCAATTCGTTACATCCCTCTTCATGAAATTGGAGAGACAAATCCTTCGCTGTGCCAAGTGTTACCTGCCGTACACATTCTAACTGGATTCGACAGTACAAGCAGAGTTGGGACTTAACTGTCTGCCTTAAAAGCCAACTCAGAAATATTTCTGACTGACTTTGGTCAAGCTTTGGCTAATACGCCAGATGACGTGATTACAAAAGCTGAAGAATATTTAGTCCAGGTTATCAAGCCAAACTGCCAGTGCAAAACGATGAATGAGCTCCGTTACACACTGCATAACATGGGAAAAGCAGTGGACATACAATTTCTTCCCACAACAAGCCATGTCAACCAAGACCATTATAATACGCAGGTGCCTGTATACAACATCTATACAAATACATTGTATGGAGCTGGAAATTCTGAGCTGGATCCCCACATGTACGGATACAAATAGGTCCTTCTGAGAGTCTATTAATTCATCATTCGATTGAGGCAACACAGTTTATTATTTACAGAATAGTGAGTGTTGAGTCAGTAGTATATACATGCATCTACAAAAGAAAAAAGGCTATAAGCATGACATCAGAAAGGCAGTATGCAAAATTAATTTTGAAATCTTGTCCGAGCCTGTACTTTTGGCGGCCTTTTCTGTGATTTGTTAATATTTGTTAATATGTTTTTGGGTTGCCGAAGCAGATATTTCGTTGTCCAAATAAAAAGCACATCTGAGACAACAGGACAATTGTTAACTTTGCATACTGCCTATATAAGGTTAATATTTTAAGCGACTTCATATTATAAGGATAGAAATGTTAACATATAAGCAACTAAGACTACAACATACACGATACACGTGATTACCAAAATTCTGTTGTATCACTCCAATTTTGTTAAATAAATTGAATAATACTGCAATACATTTTGATAAAGGGGTAGTTGTAGTATTCTTTTTTTTTCTTTTTTTTTTTTGGGGGGGGGGGGGGGCAAACATCCTTTACATTATTTATAAATATGTGTACTGGCGGAATTTGTTGAAAACTATATAAAATGCTAACTGAAGTTGATATGTATACAAAAATATTCCTCAAGCAACCAAGCATGGGCGACCCCAAAGTATGCAGTTATAATATTGCAGTTATAATATAAAGCTATTGTGCATGTTTTATTTCCATACAAAGTTTGATTATATTTCTTTGCTAATAGTGAAATGTAAAGAAAAATATTATTGACCTAAAATAATACCCATTATAATATCATGATACACTGAACTAATTTACGACACCCGGCTAGTCTAACAATATGATATTTGTCAATAAACTGTTATGGCCGATTCACTTCCGGGGTCGCGAAATCCCATTACTTTAAACACAAAATGGCCGCCGCTCATGACCCTCCGAAGTTAAACAAGATGCGCAGAAATGTGCTGGGGACTTAAGATATAAAATATATTTATCATTAATCAAAGAAAGCCTTACTCTTACTAAAAACATTCTTCTGTGATCTTCCCGCTGTAAAGATTAGCACAATAACCTATTAAAAATTGTCAATTTGCAGCGGGTTTTTTCGAGCGCGAATATCATTTTTTTGCATATCAAGCCTAAAAGACCGCGATATTGGGGCCGAAACGCATATTAAAAATTTCTATGATCAGTTGACTGATTACATGACCGCTTTCACAAAGTAGGCCAACTAGTTTTCGGTATGTTTTGACAGTCGCATACCTACACAAAATGTATTTTGCTGACATTATTTGTTATTGTCTCGATAAATAAATATATTTTAACTAAACAACATTACTTTCAGCGTTTATTAACAAATTCATTTATAACCGATTGTTTCATCCATGTATTTATATTACGCAAGAAGAGAAATACAAAAACGCGGCGATCGTGGACGTCACTAGTAAAAGTATAGTAAATTTCCAAATATGGTAACGCTGAATCGCAGAAGGCGGAGCTTAAAACCCCCACAAAAAGTCGGAATATGAATAAGCTTAATACTTAACGGGAGCCGTTTTGTCATTGCATTGGCCCAAAATGTAGGCTGTATTCTAATAAACGTTAAATGTCGGCATATTTGTTGCCGATCATCATGTGTGATAATTGATGACAAAATGAAACTAACTAATAAAGACGCCGTGATCAGCTTTTAGCTGCTGCTATTGGTGGCAGGGAGGATATCGAACACGTTGAAGAAGCAAAGAACCTTTTAGCCACCGTCTTTACACAGATAAGATCTGTTCAGCCAAATATGGACACGCTCCAAAATGCATAACAGACGGGAAAATATTTATGTAAAAAGCTACAGAAATAAGCTCAATAGCAAAACGTTTGCAAGCATGGTATGCATTTTAGTTCACGTGAGCGTGTCGGTAGAACAGGCGAGGGCAAAAAAGGATGTCTTGATGTGTACCATTTGTAAAGTTTTGAACCCAAGGAAATATGAAACGTGTTAAAGCATTAAATACCATATTTCTTAAATTGTCTAGTGATGTCCAGAGAGTACGCTCTCGCGGATACAACAACCACTAGAACACTTTTTTCGAACCTTCTTTAGTCCCTAAGGGCACGAGTTCAGCACAGTTTAGGTATTTTTTGTGTTTATTCTCATTTTGAAGAGTTTTAAGATATTTAAAGTATTTTCATGATAATCACGATAGAAGAAAAGTTAAAAAAGAACAAAAAACAACAACAACAAACAAAATAAATAATTTTGGTTAATAAAATAAGACGTTAAACTGTTGACTTTTCGAGACATTGAGGCCAGGTTCCAAAATAAACTAGGGCCGTTTTCTTCCCAGGAAATGGACCCGAGCAGTAAGCTTTATAAGCTTTCCGTTTGCCACAATCTAGTAAAAGCAATTGCGTTATCAAATCTCAAAAAAATGATAGACTGTAGCGTAATGGTTTAAAAAAAGTTAAAACACCCTCTTTTAAATAAGCAGTCGTATATGGCATTTATGGCAAGTATAGTACTTGGAACAGTGTTGATCTGGGCAGCTTCTCATATTTTATACTGCTTGGCAGCTTAATATAGCAATAACAACGTAAAAAATTAATTTAATGCGGTATATTAAAGTGATATATCATTTTAAAGGTTACGTCATTACAAACTCAAATATGCACATTTTTTCAAAATCCATCAATTTTTGACAGAATTATGGCCCTTTTAATTTTACATTTTTATCAATTTTTCTGCCAAAATAGGTCAAATTCAAAACTTCGGAATTTAAATGAAATAAATAATGTCAAACAACACATTTTGTTTATTTTCTATAAAATTAATACACATACCTAAATATCAGAACCTAAACAAAGTTTTAAGCAAATTATTTTACTTTAAGAAAATGATGAAAAAACGTCCATTTTTAAGAAATTTTAAAATTGCTTTATATTTTGAAGAATGAGCTTGAAAAAGGTAAAAGACAAACAACATTTACATTCTTCCATTCACTGCTTGACTGTTGCATTTTTACAATTAATAGTATTATAAATAGGAAGATTAAAGGCAAACAAAAAATTAGTTGCCATGGTAACCATTCAATAAAAATACAAAAAAATGCTTTAAACATCGCTTTTTGTTAAAAAGGAGAATTATGTACATCTTGCCATGATTTGCCTGACAGTTGTAATAAAGGTGAACTTCAACCCATCTAGCAATTCTGAATATTTCAATATAAGTATGAGATTGTCAGCAATTTTCAAGGTTAAATTATAAATATAATTGTATACAAAGTATGACCAAATGATTAACAAATATCAGAAATATTTCATTGACTGAAGCGGACATGCTAAAAAGTATCACATTGCAAATACAAAGGTTTTTAGACAACAATTACAGTTTCTTAAGAAAACTAGACCCTATAGTTACCATGGCAACTGTTTAAAGTGACACTCTTATTCAGTATCAATACATACACATGTATAACAAACATATACTTTGACTGTTAACCCTTTAACAACTTACTTAATAATTCATTTTTAGAAAATATTAAGTATTGATAAAAATATTGTAACCGTGTATTTAAGCTGAAAAAGCAAAGATATTAAATGATTGGTGAATGCATAAAGATTTACTGTGATCTACTATGATCTCAAATGGTAGAAATACTGTCTTTTATGCACATTTCCTTCAAGTAGAAGTAGGCATCCTTCATTAGAACCATTGTTTTCAACATTTATTCATCCTTTTTGTAATAATAAAACAAAAGTATTAATTGTGGTAAATCTTATGTGGGAGTAAGAGTGCATTTTTAAAAGAACCGACTTTTTTTTTAAATTGACATGGAAACTATACACATGAATAATACCAGATAATGTTTAGAAACAAACATAAGGACAATATTTCTGTTTCAAACCAAATTTAAAATACTTTAGTTATTGGAATCAAAATGTGCATAGATTTGGAATCATAATGTCCATGCATGTATTTGTAACCATTCATGACAAGTTTTACACATAAAAAGAAAACATTTTATATAGAAACATTTTCACTCTATAATCACTCAAAAAATGAAGGAACTGTTCATGCTGTACAGGGGTATTTGGAAGTGCAGATACTTCTTATTGCAAGAAAATTAATCCTCTTTGCACTAGACTGTAATCTTGGATATTTCAGGAATTGAGAGAGAATCTGTGAGACACTTCATGGTATGACTGTTGCATGATAGAACCACTGTCAAATACTGAAAAATACTGTCAAATTACACCAAGCTGTTTTTTTTCTCAGAAACCATCATGAGCCTGAAAATATAACAAAGGAATGTGTTGATTTCAATTAATACACATGTTCACAAAAGAAACTACATGCATTCAGTTTATATGGCAACATATATATACAGATGTATACATACAATGTAAAAAGGTTTTATCACATTTAAATAAGAGAATACATTATATTACCAGATATTGTCTTAATATTGTCTTAATAAAGTTGACATACATACAGAGAGAAATAAGGATTTTCTAATTTAAAACTTCATACTGTTCAACATTTTTGTCCACTTTTTGTACATAACAAATTACATTTTCTCTATAATAATAATTTATTTTTCCTTTCAAAATTATTCCTCAAAAAAGTCAACATTATATTTTTAATAGAGCACATAAATACAATTTGACAAAAAAGTACATACAATTAGGTTACTGAATCTGCATCAGTCAGGTGAGAGGGAAACTGAAAGTAAACAGAAACATAGATAATTATGTATTATTCAGAGAGGGACAACTATGTATATATTTACAAATGATAAAATATGTCATCATACAAAATGTCAAAGTTTATAAAGAGTTCTCAATAACTTCAGGTATGATTTCAAAGAATTAAGCAAATGGCATGTTCATGAGATATTCTCTGGTAAATATGCATCATAGTTCTAAGTTACCTCAGTTCTGCAATCCTTCCCATCATTCTGACTGGCTGAATTTGAGTGGTATGAATGTATTCTATGGCTTTATTTCTCACTGAAAGGAAGAAAAGATTAAATAAAAAAGGGAAAAAAGACTAATAAATGACAAAACTGACCACCCATGAATTGGCAGACATACTAATGTGTAAAAATACTCAAAATATTTAGTCAAAAAGGAAGAACAGCCATTTATGGAATGTGAAGTTTAAAATAATTTCAAATGAATAATCAAAACATTGAGTTAAAAATTAATGACAGCAATTGAAATCCTATCATAACAGGAATTCCAATAAATCTGAAGACAAATAATGTTTGAAAAGTTGAATAATTTTTACAGAGAGTGATTTTATAATCCAAGTAACTAAACAGAACATAAAAATGTTTCCTGAAATTTACACATTAAAACATTGATATGTTGAAATTTGAAACTTTCCAATTATTATTTAAGTATTAGTTACTTGGTGATAATGTATGATCTATAAACAATTAAAATTGGTAGGCATCCAATTAACTGTTTAGAAGATTAAAAAAATGCTTACTTTCTTAGTTTCAATTGTGAAATGCCTATATAAGCCAGCTGCATTTTTCTTATTAACCAATAAAACACTAAATGGAAACTTGGCGTTGTAATTTGATTAATTGGGTTTTGGTTGTCGAGCTCTTTTAAGTTATTTAATATGAAGTTGTCGGTCAATGCCCGTTGCAGAAACATGCGCATAAACAATAACAAACTTCAGCTTGACAGATTCTTAATTAATAATATAGAATGGCTTAATAAAAAATAACTGCCAATTCTCCAATAGTTTATTTACATTTTTTAAAACCGAAAGTGACCTGATCCTTAAAGAACCCGGTCTGTTTATTTCATTAAAACCAATCACAATATTGCAAATGTCTTATTTATTCAAATTATAAAACATTTGACCAATGTTCATGCAAAAGAATTGGCAACCCCTTATAAATAGCATTCTAAATATAATAAAACAATGATATGCATAAACCTACCTCAATGTTTACTCAAAATAAATTACTATCTACAGAGGTTGGCATTTAAAAAGTAAACAAAAATTACTTCCTGGTTTATTCGGATACTCTCGGCTTTTTAGGTTGCATGCCTTATGAGTCATCAAATTGTTCTTGTTTTTGGCCACTCTCAGAAACGATGTGTTTATAAATAGCCCTTGCGGAAAAATGCGACAGATTACTGAATCAAATGGATAGTATCACTGTGTAGATAAATGAATGTATTTTCAGAAATTCGATGATGCATTGTTGTTCTCTTTCGATTTGGACCTATAATTCAGCATGTTTTATCCCCTGTTTCAGTTTTTGTCAAAATAAAAGCAGAAAATATACATAATAATTCATTAAAGTTATACTCACCGATGCAGGAGACGTCAATGTATCCTTGTAAAGTCATTGACAATCAAAACAATTCTTAAAATATCCGAAATCGAAAGTATAAAATGACAGTCAAAACGTCCCAAGACCGGCAGAAAAACGACATATTACAAAAAATGCTTGTGAAACTTTTTGCTCGTTTTATTTTGTTTCACATAATTAGATAAAACCCGTACTACAGTTGATAGATAATTTATTCATGATTATTTTGGTACCATTTTCGGCAGTAAGTATAAATGTTTGCAGGAGTAATATCCATTGGAGTGAGGAGTGGTATTAGCATTGTACAGAATAGGGAAGTGTAAAAAACGACGTTACGTTGTTATTGCTACTTAATATGTCAATTTCTTTATAACCAAATACATTTTAAGAATGCAAAGGCAAGGGTTTTATTGTGATGGTGAGTCTGGTCTGAGTTGCCTCACGTCAAGTTCGGATCGGAGCCCGTGATTGTGTAAGTGTCTTGATGACTTTAACCAGCAAGCTTATAATTTGATGGTAAACAATTTGACTGTTGTTTTTATATATTTATTGCCGGTGCTATGATGCAACAAATGTTCGCGACATGTTGCAAATCTCTCATCGGTTGCCAGCAATGCCTAGAGACTGGTATGCAACGCCGATGCAAAGCTTGTGCCCCAAATACAGGCATCCAGATTGTCAGGCGTCAACAATCCTCGAAGAAGGAGGACATACGCCATAAGTGCGCTTGGTGCATTGTTTTAGCAGGAATAGTGTGTACTGTGCAATACAACGAACATTGCTTTTGTTGATATATGCAAACATTCAATTTCATTTCGTCTTTTGTCAGGTTCAGTATAAAATAAACATTTTAGTCTTTGAAGCTTTTATTAACATTTGTTTACACAACTTGAGCCTAACATATACAGGTTTCCAAGGAAGGAATCATGTATTGCATACTAAAATGCATACCATGCATGCAAATATTTGCACATTTTAGCAATGTTGTGAAGGTCCAAGGAGCCATAGCAAAAATGCTTAACCCCCCCCCCCCAAAAAAAAAAAAAAAAAAAAAAAAAAGTATGTACAAGTGATACGTGTATTTCGGTTTAAGTCAGAAATGGAAAACATTTTTTTATGATTTTGTCAGGATGTTTTCGAATTAAAGTGCATTTTTTGCGCAACCAATTGTTATCCAATATTGACAAAAAAAAAACTATGCCTTTTTTATATGGTAGGTCCTTATCAACTTTGAAATGAAACATGCGTTACTGTTACCGTTTGATATTTCAACTTTGTAATATTGCTTCGTAACGTTGACGCTTTCAATAGCCTCTTCATTGTTATATTTTCAATAAACCATGTTTGCTTGCCATGAGACTAGACAATACAGTGTCTCTTTTAAGGTCAAATCATTTTTAAAAAATGTTGCCAAAGAGCTTTTAGAAAGTGCAATAACATTTATATGTGGAAACGCATTTTTTGACTTATATTGGCATTTAGCATAAGCCTAAATGTTGAATAAATAAATATGAAAGTCGTGTTTTAAACTTTTTATATTACAAGTTTGTTTGTATGAAATTTTAACATGGGCGTTTTCAAATAAAACAAAATTTTACCTAGCTTTAATGATCAAACGATATATGCATTTAATGTTTTCTATATATGTATAATATTTGTTTAGGCTTAGAATCAATTATCAGGCAAGTACACTTACTTTACACTGAGAAATAGCCTTTCGATACCATCTCTTAATAGCAAATGAAACATGCGTTATGAAACTTACGTTACCAAGTTTTTTCATATTGTTAAAGTATTGATGTACGCGAAGAGAACGGGATTTAATTCACAATGACGTCATCAATGACATGTCGGCCTTGTTTTCAAAGTTTATTTCCTAAAGCAGTTAAATTTCTTGTTAATTAATTGTTGTGTTTTGTGAGTAAATTTAGTTTTAAGCTTGCCTTTTGTTAGCTGATGTAAACAAGCATTGCCGTTTTCGTAATCATTGTAATCGCACTTACTAGCTAGTTCCATGTCTTGAAACATGCGGATTTACCGCTCCTATTTTTATCTAAAATGTAAACAAAATATTTTTTTTTGTGCGCCCGCATATTCATTTTGATTGCCAACCAGATTTGTTCAGGTAATATTTTTTTTAAAAAGGATGAAACATAATCAATTATATTTTTCCACGCTAGTTTACGTGTTTTTGTAAAGGGAAGGTACCGATGCCTGGTGTTTTATACTGTATAACGACCGGTTTAGCAGTGGTTTCAATAAATTCAATCAAAATGGCGGCTTCTGGTTTAAACAATGTGGCTGGAAATTTAATCTTTTTTTACAATAAATATGTATTGAGCTAGTCCACCTAAATAGCCGTTCAGCAAAGAAGGAATTACATAACCAGTACTGGACTTTCAGACCTTCATGAATACATTTGTAGCCTAACATGATAGCATCAATTAACCTATCTCTTTGCTAATTATTTTAAATTCGCCAACAACAATTTGCTACATTTAACTTCATAAAAGTGCTTCATAATAAAAATTAATATTGGTAAAAGTGCAAGTGCATTTTACAATAACATAAAATAGTTCCTTCAAGGTCGGCATTTGTCACCTTCACACTTCCAGAAATATTGGCAAATGTCGCTTCAAATGCTTTCATCTTGCAGTATATCAACACCTGTTTATGTGTACTTTCAGATAATTCACTATAAAACATGTCAAGTATGAATAGTACAAAAACACCACACCAGGACACATGCATTCAATGGCTGAAGATCATACTGAATATCCCGTGAACTCTCCCAGTGACACTTTGTCAACCCTTCGGACATTTACACACAATAAGGCTACACCAGGGCTTAGTACATGTAACCCTGAAAGCTGGACACCTGAAAAGCAGTCGAACACCAGCTGCCACCCGAGCGCAATAAGAAAGTCTAGTCTGGACAGGATGAAAGTTTTCAAGGACAATCTAGACACCTTCAGAAGCCAGATGGGCACGCAGCTAAGGGCTTCGCTTCACTGTTCCCATATCACTCAATGGGACATAGGATGTTGCCAGTGCCCCAAGTTTTATGAGAAATGCTTTAAACGATTTTCATGGCAGGGCAGTGGTCACGTGCTATCAACTTTTGTTGAACATAGTGCTGACATTCAAGAAAAGCATCACTCCAACAACATTCAGCGCACATATCAATGGAGAAAAATGAACTGAATAAAAATAGGTACAAAACATCCAGAAGAAATTGGTATTGAAGGGGCCCCAGGGGCCGATTGCTTAAAACTTCAGTTATATTTAACAGTATGTTACCTTAACAATCCGTCAAATCCATAACTGACTGTTACTTAACGGTCAGTTAAATGTATGTTGGTCATAGCTAGTTAACGCTGCCGTTAAGTAACGCTAGCGTTAAATGCTTAATGGTCAATTAAATCCAACTTCCTGTCCTATAATTCATCTGTCACCATCATTCAGTATCAGTATCACAGTCTTCTGCTTATGATACTGAAAAACAAAAAAAGGAGAAAAAAACTAATTTCATAGCTAGTGATTTTTTGATAATAGAGGAATGTTTGGGAGACTTCGTGACAAGGGAAATGCTGATTTAGAATTCCTAATGAGAAAAAGAAAAGGAATTGGGAAGAAATAGTAAATGTTCTGCCCTTAATTTGTGCTCCAGCGGAGAGAGAGAGAGAGAGAGTAGTCGGTACTGACACGCTAAAGAAGACTACAGATCAAGCCAATATAATTGTGTCTATACATGCTGATGCCAGTTGATTGAGTTGTAGGTGGGATGGACTCTGATGAGCCAGGTAATTTCGTGATAAACATGATAATTTGATATATAAAACATATGGTCGTCTGATACATGAAAGGGAATTTTTTAGTGAAAATATACAAATCATAGCCTTGTTTACAGATTGTGTTTCTTTTTTTAGTAACAAGATCCTCAAACGGAAAACATTGATTATAATTGAAGAAGGCGGGTAACAGGCTAAGATAAGTATTTAGAACGATACTGATTCCTTACCTTAATCTATTTCCAAACGGTGAATTCGCTATAAAGTTGTTATTTCAATTTAAATAAAAGGTGTCTCACATCAATTGTTCACATCGTTCACCTTCAAATACTTCGTCGAAGTTAAAACGTCCGAATAAAATCGACTCTGACTATAAATCAAGTTAACACAGTTGCCTCCCTTATCTTAATTGTTGCACCATTTATTGTGTTTCGCAGATGGTCTTTCGTTCATACCCAAGTTAACGGATGAAGAAGATGCGGAAAGTGAAAGCATTAGTTCATTAAAGTTGTCCCCGCCATCTAAGGTCATAATGGCAGCACAGCCTACTTCAGGATCATCAAAGAGCAGTCACATACAGTTACCAAGAACAGAAACAGGAACGTGATTAAGTGTTTGCCATGTATTCAAACAACTGCATTGTAAAAATACGATCTATGAAATATACACCAATTGAGTAAACTTCAACATTAACAGTTTGAATCCACACGTAATTTGATTATTTTTGTCACAATTATCAATAGTTTCAGTTCGCTGTCCTTACTTTTATTATGATCATTATTATCATAATCATTATTGTTAATAGTGTCAAGAGAAGGAAGACCAAAGCAGAGGAACTCATTGATTGGCAAATTCTATACTTCAAAAATCAGGTGGAATTTGCACAGCAAGAGGTATGAAAAAGACAAGGGTAGAGACTAAGGGTACGGAGGATGTTACAAAAAGTATAAATGTACATGGACATGTAGTTCAATGCAAAAGGGGATTCAACCACAACGATTATATGTTAGATGAATTATATATGGCAAAGAATAAAGATTGTATTACCAAAAAGGCAAAGTTGTTTATGTTTTGTTTTGTTTTACAGAAGGAAATCAATCAGGTGAAGCTGAGAGTGATGCAAAAATATGGAAAAAAAACTTGATAAGAGGAAATAGACGGATTCATCCGTACAACCTTCTTTCAGAGTTGAACACCAAAATGTGATATAGTTTATTTCATTTCGTTTTTATGGCGTTTTTTAACTATTTGACTGTATGAAATTCATGTAAGAGCTTGTAAAGTTGTGTGGCCCTCTCTCTTTCTATGACCACACAAAAAGAATATCACCAAGTTCTTAGAATCGTGATCGCAGTTATTTATATCAGTCTTTCCAGTTATTCTATTATAAGTACAATAACTCAACAAGTCCGTGTTCGTTTTAACACTTATTTATTCTATGTTGATATATATTCTCCACAGTTATTTAAGTAAAGTTTATACTTCGACTACATGTGATATAATTATAATACGAATATAGTTTCCGTATTTCTGGTATCAAGTTCGCCCGTGACGCAAATTGAGCGGTTCTCCAGGTCTGGCGCGCTGATCAAAAGTGGCCAGGTCTTTTATACTAAGGCTAAGCCAAATGAGCACAATTTCCATATGGTCAATCGTGACACTAGGCACAATAAATATGCCCGGCATTACTATTTCGTGAATTCTTTCTGTCTCAATCAGACAGTAATAGCCAAAGCAGTAAATATTTTATTAAGGAAACTTTGTATCAGCAAATATAGCAAAATGTGGATTCAGCAAATTCATGCAGAAACCTTGTATGTTAACAGTTGCCCACATGATGTTTTTAATTCAGTGTGAATCGTCTGTCTGTGATATTTGGGCTATTCTGAGCTATTTACCTGACTTGCCAAAATAAAGTGAGCGCATAAAGAATCCATGTATCTAATTAGTGTTGTATTCCATAAGTGCCTTTCCACAATATATATGCAAAAAGCTACAGAAACATGCTCAGTAGCAAAAAGTTTAAACATAAACCCGGTTTAGTGGCAATGGGCAAACGCCAAAGTAATACACAATCAATTATGAATGAAGAGCGAACAATGTAATAATTATATTTTTTTACTTCAAGAGATGTATAAAGATGTTGATAAACTAACAACGATGATAATGAACTAACAGTGGTGATGATAAACGAGCAGTGGAAATGATGAACTAACAGTGGTGGTGATGAACTAAAAGTGGTGATGATGAACTAGCAGTGATGGTGATGAACTAAAAGTGGTGATGATGAACGAGCAGTGATGGTGATAAACTAACAGTGGTGATGATGAACGAGCAGTAATGGTGATGAACTAACATTGGTCATGATGAACTAACAGTGGTGATGATGAACGAGCAATGATGGTAATAAACTAACAGTGGTGATGATGAACGGGCAGTGATGGTGATGAACTAACAGTGGTGGTGATGAACTAACAGTGTTGATGATGAATGAGCAGTGATGGTGATGAACTAACATTGGTCATGATGAACTAACAGTGGTGTTGATGAACTAACAGTGGTGATGATGAACGAGCAGTGATGGTGGTGACCTAACAGTGGTTGTGATGGACTAACAGTGATGGTGATGAACTAACAGTGATGATGGTGAACTAACAGTGGTAATGCTGAACGAGCATTTATGATAGCAGTGGTATATATAAGTCAATATCAATACTATCCAGAGAAGAAGTTTTCCACAATAAAGTCTCTAGTGGCCACGCCAGTACCACCATCTTGGTGTACTCCCATCATTCCCATTCTGTGGTTGAATAAATTCATCGTCGTCCGTAGGCATGTTCATGTCCACTGCACTATTATGGAGGATAACACATGTCACAGCTACTTTGCATGCCTGGTCTGAGGCATATCTGTAAAAATATATAATTTAATTGAAAAAAGGTGAATATTTGAACGTGTGCGCGTACATGCATGATCAGTTGGGTGTTTGTTTAAGTGCGTGTACTAATACTATAACTATTAATATACGATACGATAAGATAAATTAATCTTTATTTAAAGTTGTTTATGATAATCATAAATAACACTAGCTGATAGCTATTTCCCAACATAATAGATTATCCAATAACAAACAAACAAAAGACCTGAAAAGATTCAAGATCATGATATCACATATTATAATATTAATACATTGGTTTCAAGATTATAGGCTTCATTATAAAAATAACCAGATACATCAAAAGTTACAAGATAAAATACATGCACGATTTAAATACTAGCACAATACATTAAGTGGGATTTAATTAAAGGCAACAGTAAGACACACAACATGTAATTTAAACACTATTTAATAACATTAATTAATATACAACCATTATTAATATACACAACTAGTACCTCTGAATGTAGAACATGAAATCTTCTCTTAAGCCTTCCAAATGCTCTCTCGATGCAGGCCCTTCTCCTAGTGTGTGCCTGTTGATATATCTCCTTTGCTTCACTGTCAACCTAATAAAAGGTGTCATGAGAATAGGCTCCAGGGCGTACCTGCATATAATAAGATATATTAGTGCAATTTGGCAAGGATGGATGTGTCTCTGATTCGTAAGTAAAATATCCAATAAATAATAATTTGTATTCACATTACTGTACCAAACTAAATCTTATCAATCTAGACATGTACAATGACTTGGCATCTTAGCCATTCGAGGTGCTAACAAACTACAGTGGTAAGTATGTCAATGTAAGACTGAATGCATGGATGCTGTGATAACCTCACAAATTCAAAAACAGTCAAGTAAAACTAGAGAGAAGAGCAAAGACACTCAGACATAACAGCAGCTAGAAAAATTGTTAAAGAGCAAACTAAATTAGAAAAAAGCAAAGACACTCGGAACGAAAGCAGCAAGGAAAAAACATGCAAAGTACAGCTAGAGGAAAGCAAAGACGCAGCTAGAGAAAAACGTACCAGAGAGTCAAGAAATACCAATAAAAAGCCAAAGGCTCTCATAAACAACACCAGCTAGAAAAAACCCGGGCCAAATAGCAAAATAAAGTTAGAGTAAAGCAAAGACACGCAGACATAACAGCAGCTAGAGAAAAACATTACACAGAGCAAAGTTAACTAGAGAAAAGCAAAGACACGCAGACATAACAGCAGCTAGAGAAAAATGTGACAAAGAACAAAATTAAGGTCGAGAAAAGCAAACACAATCAGATATAACAGCAGCTAAAAAAAAACGTACGAAAATAATAATAAAAAAAAAAGCTAAGACACTAAGACATAAAAGCAGCTAAAGAAAAAAAAACGTGCCAAAGAGCAAAGTAGGGTTAGAGAAAAGCAAAGGCACTCTGAGATAACAGCTGCTTAACAAAAAAGTGCAAAAGAACAAAACATCTATAGAAATATAATGAGATGCAGTAAATTAAAAGGACAAAGAAAGTGATATTTAAAGATCAAATAAAGGCCAGAATGAAACAATCAGTGTTTATGGTAGTGCAGCAGGATTTCATGGACCGTCTTTCATTGTCCTGAGTGTTGTGTAAGGTTCATTCATTTCATGTCAACCTGCCACTTGCCAATCAGTCAACGTTCAAATGGGTCATGTGCGGTCAAAAACTATGTCATAAGGTCAAATCATAGGAAAAGCTTGTTAGCAATCTAGAGGTCACATTAGTGAATGTATCATCGGGAATCTTAGTCAGAATGTTTTTATTGATTACCTCTAAGCCAATTTCGAATCTGGGTCATGTGCAGTCAAAAACTAGGTCACCAGGTCAAATTGAAGAAAAAGCTTGTTAACACACTAGAGGTCACATTTACAACTGTATTTTAATGACAGTTAGTCAGAATGTTTATATTAATAATCTCTAAGTCAAGATTAAAACTGGGTCATGTGCGGTCAAAAACTAGGTCATTAGGTCAAATCATAGGAAAAGCTTGTTAGCACTCTTTGAGGTCACATTTATGACTGCATGTCCATGAAACTTAGTCAGAATGTTTATATTGATTAGCTCTAGGCCAAGTTTGAATCTGGGTCAAGTGCGGTCAAAAACTAGGTGACCAGGTCAAATAATAGGAAAAGTATTTTAACACTCTAGAGGCCACATTTATGACCATATGTTCATGGAACTTGATCAGAATATTAATGTTGATGATCTTTAGGTGAGCAATTCAGGGCCTTCAGGGTCCTCTTGTTTCTTTTCGCTTTCAAAAGATGTTTTCCTCTTGTCATGAAACTTCCAGTTGTGATAAGGCCTTGAGGAAAATACTTACTGCTTTTAAACACACATGTCAGTTATTTTTATACGTCTTTGTTAGTGACTTGGAAATACAAACTGTCAATGCTATCAATTTTTTTCTGACCTCCTTTTCGAGCTTTTTTATATATCTGAAATGAGTAATTGGTCAATTGTCGGGTACATATAATATAAGATACACTGGAGGAAGGGTGTATGGAATATACACCCTCAGAGAGCGTTGATGTCAACGTCTCTCTTCAAAATCAGACAATGCGAATGTCCGTCGGACATGTCCGGTATATTTAAATTTTGACCGACGAAACTTTTATTTTGGTCGGTCACAATGTCCGGTGAAAAATTTAAGTCAGCACCGTTTAATTTTCGGAAAATTTACTTTCAGTTTCTAAATAAATGTTCAGAGTTATTTTTATATCATGATTATTCAGCGTGTTAATCCGTGTTTCACTAATTGGAAACCCCGTTTCGACATGTTTCCGTAAAAGCCGATAAAACGCGTAAGGTTCCGAGTTCAGCTCGTACTCTAATACTTTTATTTTACGGAAATGTTCGGAAATTACAAAATTCCGTATGTAGTGGTTCCCGGCAATCGTGTTAATTTAAATATGATGATTAATATACCGAGCTGACTTTCTTTCCGCTCTGTTTAACATTGCCAATAACATAACTCTACTTTCGTTTTTGCATAAATGTTGTGCCTGAGTTTGACTTGTAGTACAATTCGTTACATTTTATAACCGTATTGTATCTTTAATTTAAAGATGAATTAAAAGAGTAAGATCTAGCTGTTCCATGGGTAGACGAACCAGATATGACGTTGTTTTTTTTTGGGGGGGGGGGGAGGCAAGGGAAGAAAAAAATTATGACACTTATAAGATCCGAATATTGATTTTTTTTACATTATGTTTGGCTTTTTTTGTAATTTATTATAGTACTGTAGGACAAATCTCACCAAAAAGATCTTAACCTGTTATAATGGGGAATTACAAAACTTATTTCAAAAAGAGGCTTAAAATCAAGGTTTAGGCTGATGTAACTGAATACTGTTTGTAACATTGCGACAGGAAAAAAAAATTGGTGCGACAGGTACACTTTCAGTGTTTACCTGTCGCAATGACCTGTGAAGAAGAAAAAGTTTTCGCGTTGTCTGCAAAATGACCCCGTTTTTAAGTCAGAGAAGTTCTACCATAAATCTTAACATAAATCATAAACACGACCGTTTGACCTCATTTGTAACAAAAAAAAATGATGTTGACACAACACATAAGGAGAACAGTTGTAAATGTATAATTATAAACAGTATTTCAAGCCAGATGTTTTAATACTATCAGATCACCTTAAAAATGTAACCTTAATGGTGTTATGCGAGGCTGCTCAATTCTGGCATCTTCATTTTTCTGTGATTATCGTTGAGAGCTTATTGATGCCTCCCCGGACTTGCGAAACCAGCATTTCTGTGTAATACTGCCGGGGGTGAAATAGAAAGTAAAGAAAAGCTTGTTAACGAGGGTTATCCGTAAAGTTCGTGGACTTCGGTATTTACAAAAACATCTTTTGAAAGGAAAAAAGAAAAACGCTGTTTCTCAATAATACTATGTTGGTGTTATCTACTTACAAAAAAAACACACAGAAATATTAACAAATAACAAATGTATATTACATGGAACATTGCATATTTGCAACTGTACGGAGCACTTTATACGACGTTATGACGTCAAGATCTAAAAAGCGTCAATATTTTTCAAAATATTCACCATTATGTGCTATTCATTTCTGATGTCACTCTATCCAAGTGTCATAGATATCTCCGTACCAGTCACTGGAACATTTTTTAACAAATGAGCGAACCTGTGTCTGAATGTCATTCATGTGTAGAATCATGGACTCTGTCCGTTCCTGGCATCTTCTTCCGGAACGCATTGACCAGATCCCGGCGGATAACCTGAATTCGCTAATTGGACGAATAATTTTTGAAACAGTGAAAAAATATAGGTTTATTGTTTAATGTTTATTAAGCTTAAACTGATATAAAAGTCAAAATAAATAATTCAATACTGTATGTTTAGCATTGACATTTTATTATGAGTACACTATCTTTTCATTTTGGTAATAACTGGCATTGATGGTTTGTCCATGTTCGAAAGCAGCTTCCCCTTCCAGTCCATGAAACAGATAAACATCGTTTTCTGAGCGGACTTGCTGACACGTGCCCATTTTGGAGGCGGTGTGCCTGGTGTCTTCCAAACCATGGATTGCTGATTTGTCTCGGGAGCGTAGTTATGATTCCATGTTTCATCACAGATAATAATGCGATCCAAGAAGTCCTCGCCATCACGCTTCCATCGTCGTATAAACGACATGGATGCTGCAACACGTTGAGTGCGTTCTTCTTCTGGAATTATCCAAGTACACGTTTATGAAGAAATAAAACAATAATGTTTCCAAATTCATCAAACGATATTTACGTCTCCATCGACAAAATATGAGTGCCAATACATCAAATTACACAAAAGACGAATGCACACAATGCCAACATGTATATTGTAGTAATAAATCATATCTGGAATAATCCAAATACACTTTTATGAAGAAATAAAACAATTAAGTTTCCAACTTCATCGAACGATGGTTACATCTCCACCGACAAAATATGAGTGCGCTTTCATTGGGTTAATATATTGGGTCTTTCAGAGCTGCAGCACCATAGTTGCTATATAACACCCAATGCAGGTTCGATAAAAGTACATTTTGCATGTGTCTGCAATGCTGGGTTATTAATACAAAATAAACAAAGTGTTTGTCTAATGCTGGCTTGATTAACCAAAATATACAATGCGTCTGTCCCGTGCTGGTGTAATAAAACAAAAATTGTGCATGTGTCTGTCTTTGAGTGACTTTATGTCTGCATCTCAGTTCAATTAAGTTTATACAGTAAAGACCAGAGAAGACTAAAATATTTTAAGCAAAATTTAAGAAAATGAGGCACCAGAAATGGACAAAGATGTATGTTTATCATTGCAAATAATCACAGGGTAGATACGGCAGTAGAATGCATGCGAAATCACAATCTTGAACAGTTCTTATGAAAATGAAGTCTGAAATAGTAGGCTTCTATTCTTGTTCGATATAAATAAGAGCCTCATTAAACTTTTTGCTCTGAAGTCTATCTAGGTCAAGTTTATATACATGGTGAGTACCTTGATTTGGAACACCCGTCATAAAAGTTTTTATTTTTCTGATCGCGATCGGTTTATTTACGATTTTAATCAATTATATAGACGCTTGTCTTAGATACAAGTGTCAAAGAACGCGATACTCATCTAAGTATTTCAAATGCTGCTATAATTCAAAGTTTTTCATGTTCAAATGTCAATAATGGCACGCGTAGGAATGACGTCACATCTCGCGAGACCATATGAGGAGCTCCGTCTGTGCTAAAATATAAAGATTAATTATTGTTCTTACAACATACGAACATTCTTTAGCAACTGAGAAGCCTAAATAGAACTGGATATCACTTTCCATATCAACATACTGTTTGTACAATACAACCTTCTTCAAATGAAAAATGCATTTGTCATTAGTAACGAAAATAAAAATGCTACGAATTAAAATTATTCAGGGGAGATAATTTCGATAATAGTTGATAATATATTTTGATTGTCTACCTTCCGTGCATGCACTTTTATTGAACGTATACAGAATAGTACACTCAGGAAGCGCTGACCACGGCTGTTAGCGCGGTCAAGCGCAATCAGCTCAGCGTGCGTATGGCTGCGGACGAGTTCAGGGTTCCTGTGACAACCATTGACAACCATGTAAAGGCTGAGGATGTGGCCCCGTGTGGTCGCAGATATGATTTGCTTGAAAATGACGAGGCGCCCTGATTGGTAATTTAAAATACATGGCCAACCAGCCGACAGACTGACCCAAAAGAAAACGGTTCTTCAGATAGTCAACTCATATGGTATAGTTAGTATACATTAATCAATCTTGCACTGTGTGCTTTAACATAAATATAAACTATATATAACGTTTTCGCAGAGACAAAGATACATATTATACTCTGGTTTTCGCAAAAAGGGTTGTTGCACACTATGTGAATCTTTTTTTAAATATGATATTATTTTGTCTTGCACCTACACTTCACAGATTACCCAACCAGGATAAACCGTTTGAAAGGCCCATCAAATAACTTAGTGAGATGTTCATAAAGCGACAACCGGAACAAACCGACCACAGAGCCGAGTTAATGGATAAGGTTTTGGGTGTCATTTCAGTTCCGGAAGTGATGGATACATTTTTCTCCTTCTGGTATGAAATTATAGCTAAATATGCACTCGAAAACAATCCAGAAGTTTTTTTTATATATATTTATTTTTTTCGGTATGACAACTTTAACAATGGGATAAATTCGCAGTTATTGGAGTTTGCACTTACTATTAAGTTTTTGTACCTATAGACTTCGTTGTTCCTACTCACAATTAATACTTATTGACAGGGCAGCATTCCACATAGGACGATCGAGGGTGTGCTCACGTTTTGGATAATCAACTTGAGCGAATCGGGCCACATAAACGCTGACATATTCTACAAATGGCTGTTCAAGGTCTTCATCCCGAACGGCCTGTTTTGCTAGTACTTGATAACCACGACAGCCACATTTCCGTTTCCACCATCAAGACCGCGATCGAAAATGGCATCGTGATTATTGGGGTTCCGGGGCACACGACCCACATACATCAGCCATTGGATGTAAAGTTAGTTATTAAACAGTGTCTTAAAGTAAACGCCCTACAATAAGTTATTTACAAGTTAGAAGTGGTTCATTTTAGTGATTCTCAAAATGTGAATTGAGATATCTAGAAATTATCAATAATTAATTGACGGGAGTCAGTTTAGAGCGTTCTTCCTTAACATGTGTTTATAAATCAAAAATCAATTAAAAACGTTTTCAAAACAGATTTTCGATCCGCTGATGTCAAGGGTCGCAAAGTGTGTTACAAACGTTGGTTATATGCGTGATGAAGTTTCTGTTGGGAGCCACAAATTCCCGGCAATACTTCGTCACACCATAGACCAGACTAGGCCGGCCTCAGCACAGAAGGCCTTCGAGGTAACTGGTCTGTTTCCAGTAAACAGGACTGATATCGACAGTTCACAGCTGAAACACCGACGTTTACAACTGCGGAGACCAGTGATGTAGGATATGAAAGTAAACACAACTGTTTATCGCACTACATAACACAAATATGTCAACAATGATGTTATAGCACACACTAGCAAACATTGTGAATAAATTGCATTTCAATTGATACTGTTCATGGCACGATACCCGAATAGGAAAGATTTAGTGCGAGGCAGAAAAATGCCCGACGTGTGAGTACTACGTAAAGAATCCCGTACTGACCAGAGTCATAGTGTCCGAGAGATTGCCGCAAATATTGGTGCCTTCCCCTGCTTAACCAGTGGACGACGTGGCCAAAAAGTCAAAGAAAGGTGTTAAGGACAGGGTGGTTTGCATAGAGAAAATTACTCCCAAGTAAGTAAACATATGTATTCGTATGGTTTTTATTTCACAATTAATAAGTTAATAAATTAATAAGAGAAATTTACTCGTACTTTAAGGAGGCGAGATAGGAGAAGGAAAAAAGGCCAGGTATTGAGCGACAAAAAAAAAGATGATGGCACAGGAAGCTGAGGAGAACGGCAAAAGAAAGAGCAGAAACAGGTAGCCAGAGAGGTGAATAGGAAGAATGTCGAAGATGCGAAATAAGCGAGAAAGAGAGCTAGGATGGGATAGCAGAGCAGGTCCGGGAGCAAGGAATTTCGAGAAAGAAAAATAGCTCGTGTTGAAGCTTTTTATTTTATATTTGAGGTTTATCTTAAATGTGAGCTTCTTGAGTGAAATTCAGCTGAAAATTGGTGAAAATGTTCTACTTTCGTTTGTAAACATGCATGTGTTTGATGGAATAATCGGTTTTATAACTCCATTTACAATATGTTTACCAAATCATTGAAATACGTGTGAAGATTAAACATATTTATATGGCACTGCATTCCCCGATTTCTCAAATAAACCCTCTTAATTGTGATATTAGACAAAATAACGAGTCATACTTACGTTTTATGATGATATCCGTTCTTTTGCTCTAGCTCGGAAGTGTGTTTCATTTGCTCTTTTTATACACAGCTCCTAAAAGAGCTGGAGCCACTGTTTCGCACTCGTGGGTAAGTGGATGTGTGATTGGGGCAGACCAGGACTATTTGAGAAATGAATTTGTTTTAAATGGATTTCAGGACTGATTTATGATTATGAAATAAAGCAGTTGTTTAATGTTGTGTGTAACCTCTGTACTGATTTATGATTATGAAATAAAGCAGTTGTTTAAAGATGTGTGTAACCTCTGTACGTAATCCATAGTCTCTCCGCTATGTTTAGACAAAACTAAGTTTCATTTATTTACGTACATTGAATTTCCGAGAACCAAGTTTACCAGCAACCTCACCAACACCATCGGGAACAGTTCTTATGAAAATGAATTTCTAAAAAGTAGAGTAACTTCTAAAATAAAAGGCTTTAATTTTAGTTCGATTATTCAACAAAAGCTTTATTTAACTTGATCACATATGTATTGATCAAGTTATCATCTGCGTGCTATCTAAGTCATGTTTGAATATAGGTTATATCAGGTCAAAAACTTGCGCATACCATGGCAAAACTTTGTGAACCGCCCGATTATTTAAAAAAAACTAAGAAAAAAAGACACACCCTGTTTTTGTTCTTCCATCGATGTGAAAATTGTTGTCTGCTTCTTTGTGACTGTAGGATGCAGTTTTTTGGTGTTTTTTTTCAAAAATGCGGCCATGAAGCAGAGGTCGTACTAAAAATTAATTCTTAATTTAAAAAAAAATCATCTTCATCTAAACGAGTTTTTGTAAGAACCAGCGACCAATCTGTAGGTAATGCTATAGACTCAGTTTGCGATGAAGCGAAAAAAACATCTGATGAAAAGGAATGGACGGAAACACCACCAGATATAACTTGTAAGGAGGTCTTTGGTGTTGGAAACCGGTTCCTCAATGCCGATGTCTATATCTTTCGTAAAATTATGCATATATACCCGCCTTAATGTTAAAATATTCCAGTTTGCGCCGTAAAAAACACGCTTGTGGTATCTTCGACTAATAACTGGTGCAACTTTCAATGTGCATTTATTAAAGTTTATGTAATGATGTGTTATGATCCAATTTAATATTGGATAGATCCAGTGTAAAGCTTTATCACACCTGACCTCAGTTAAACATACCAGCCGAAAGATGTTTTTTTATCCTTGTCGAAACTGGAAATATCCGTTGAACAATACACTTGTTATCAAACTGTCTATTCTTTGATATATGCCGTGTTATGTGACTATTATAAGTAAGTTCTACTGCAAAGCATAAAGCCAGCAGTTTTCTGAGCCTTACTATTACAATTAAAGTCCTTTTTTTATTTTTCTAGAAAGGAAAACCACCCCAAGGACCGAATGTATAACATCCTTCTGAAGTACCTCAGACGAACTGATGTAGGGTTTACACCAATGCAGGTTAGTTGTGTGCCTGTTTATGTATATAACTAAGGGAAAATTCGCCAATATTTACACCTCAACTTCCATTCCTTAAATGAACTGCCTTTCGACAATTGCGTTTATCAATCGATGAACGCAACATCTTCGAATATGTTCGGATCACAATTAACTTCATATCAATATACATGAAAAATATTGATCTTGTTATTGTTTGTATTGTTTCAGCAGGTCCCATAAAATATAAATCAACACTTTAGAAAGTATTTTTTCTTAGTGTTTTTTAAATGTTACCATAAGTGTTTGAATTTTACGTTTAAAAGTGATTTCAAGTGGTTGATCTTTTCCCGCGTTATTTCGATGTCATTTGAAAAAAATCTTCCGGTTACAATCTTTACCTTTATCTTAATGCAGAACATATGATTCCTCGGGATATTGTTCCTAGCCGCAAGGACATTGATAAGGAACAATGTTCCCACAGTCTCTACCTCGGCCACTAGGAAGGAATTCCTGAACCGTTATGCAAAATCTGGACCAAAAACAGCAATCCTATGAAACATTTTCATGTTCTCAAAGACGACAGCAATAGTCCCTCAGTTTAATATTAATGCGAAAAGCTACAGAAACAACCTCAGTAGCAAAGAGTTTAAATATAAACCCGGTTTAATGGCACTGTGTAAACGCCACAGACATAGAACATAAGATCACAAACAAGAAACATGGAAGAACAGCACAAAACTCCACAAGCAGCACAGTGCATACATACTATATATAAAAAAACTAGGTATGTTTATCAAGTTTATTCTTCCAGATCCTTGTCTGATTCATCCGAAAAGGGCTCAAAACCTGGATATTCTGGGCGACAGTTATTTGCACGCAAGTCATAAATGAAATCAACTGAGCTTCTGCTTGGCTTGCATCAACTTCAGTTCATCTTTATTTAGGGCTGTTGGGATAAAAGTGAGGTTTTTACACTTGAACTGATTTAAACCGCCAGTAAAATTACATTTTACTGACCGTTCCAAGCCGGTACCTAACAATCCTAGATAAACTTACCTAGTTTTATATATATATATATATATATACAGTATGTATGCAATGCGCTGTTTGTGGAGTTTTGGGCTGTTCTTCCATGTTTCTTGTTTGTGATATTTTGTTTTAATGTTCTATGTCTTTGGCGTTTAGCCAGTGCCATTAGCCTCGGTATATGTTTAAACCTTTTGCTACTGAGCTTGTTTCTGTAGTTTTTCGCATAAATATTTGCTTTGAAACACAAAATTCTTATTCTCCATTAATGCCTTCGTCAAGTTACTTATGACTGGTAAGCACTAATAACTGTATAGCGTTCGGCACTCGCATGGCGATTCTACTATAAATAATAATCAATCATCAAAACATCACTGCTTTAGGGTCTGTTGAGGCAATAATAATTTTACTTTACTTAGTCAAGCATTTATTTGATTCTGTTTATTCATAATGGAGAAAGTTCCTTGACAAAGTGTCAGTTTGACACTGCTTTTCCAAAATGCATTGTTAAAAGCTGTATGTGATATTGTAGCTATATATTTTGATTCATATTGCAATCTATATTGCAGTTAAAGATCAAGACGTTGGATGAAATCTGGAAGCAGAAAACTGGTAAATCAACTGTTAAATATTCACTTAACATATTAATGTTCATTGTTTGCATGACATTAATTTTCATTGTTTGCATTTCACAAATGCCAGGGTAGAGATTGATATAACTATTAGATTCCAGGCTCCCTCAGTTGGACTTATAGGACACAGACACAATACGAAGATGATTTCCGAAAGTATATCGATATGTCAAAATGGAAACAAAGTGCCATGTCAGTATAGATGTTTGTTCATTAAATAATGGCGATAAGTATTATTTTGCCTGAACTGTACAGTAGTGCTGAAGTAATAATAAGAAAAGAGTTTTAAGCATTTGCCATTCGGTCGAAAAACCTTAACAAATCCATTGGCCCGAACCATATTTCTTACCCCCCCCCCCAAAAAAAAAAAAAAAAAGATTGTTAAAAAAGGAAGAAAATCGACTTCATAAGAGTATTTCATGCTTGCAGAACATAAGCCGTACATACAAAAAAGCCACCTTGATGATTGTTTTAATACTCACTACTACCTATATATACACAATCTAATGAGCTCGTGTCAAAGATGCAAAACGTTTTTTTAATGAAGTCATATAGTAGTTTTGAAACAATAAAACTACCAAAATGTTTTTTTTTCTTCCTTTTTATACCTTGAATGAATACGGCAAACATCCACTTCCTTCTACTTTATGTTCCCTTTCAGTAACTTCATTTCGCTAACTTAATAGGGAGGCGGATAATATTATTTTGAAAACAGATTAAAAGTATGAATGTGCTTTTATCGTTAATGGTTAACGGAACATTAACTTTATCCCACTACTGATAATTTTGATACACGCAAAAGATATCGTATCAAACTTTCTTTTAGCAACAAGGGTATACATCTTCAAGAATAAAAATGTAGAATAATGTATTCCACAATTCTTTACGAAAATATAAGTGCCAATAATATGTTATAAATATAAAAAGCCTTTTAGAAATTTCATATTTAATAATAATGAAGAAGTAGCAGAAGATGACATATCTACTAATACGCCTTTTTCTTGACATTGTATTGAATCCATGTACCGCTACGACCCTGTTAGACATATTGTTACAGGAGATTTTTTTGATTTTTTTTAAATCTCCTTAGAAAACTGCTAACCAAAGATCCTAAATACTCGATAACATCTGAAATTAATTTCCATACATGTAAATTAGAATGGATAGACACTTTATACAAATATTGTAAAAGCTGGTATAAATGAGAAGGGGTCGAACTTTATGCCTTAATGCGGTGGATGAATAAAATATTGCAACTTAAGAAAATAGTTTTTTTTTAAATAAATCTTTTGGCCCTCCCACACTGGTATTTCTACCAGCTGACAAAGCAGCTAATAATGTAAGCATGGTTTAACGTTTATATTATGTTTATACTATAATTGAAGAGTTACAATCTTCTAGAACTTACATTCCTAGCCAACTCGATGAAGACAGTGGTATGTTGAATGATGTTCATGAAAACATTCCTCCAATACACTGGTTACCTAAAGTGCCTAAAAATCTGCATAAATCACGGTTTATTGTAAATTCAATTTCTTGTTCTACTAAACAAGTTTCAATTTTACTAACATCCTACTTAACTGCTATTAAGTTTCATGTGAAAAAAATACTGTAGCAAGTTTATGAGAATTCTGGAATTGCAACTTATCCTATTTAGATCTGCAACTCGAAGTAAAGGAAACTATATTTAGTATGAATCTTTATGATAAATGTGATGATTTTAATTTTATAATAATTAATTACCCTTCTTTAGATGACGTTCCTAGTTCACTGTCCTATTTTGTTTTTATTGCACAGTTGATAAGATTTGATAGAATATATACAGATGTAAAAAAATTCAGCTCTCGCAGTAAACTTATGACGAAAAAACTTCTAAAACAGGGTTTCAGATATTATAAATTGAGGAAAACTTTCTCAAAATTTGTAAATGGTCATTATAATCTTATATCAAAGTACAATAGTAGTCTTAATTCGCTGATTGGTAATAGTATTTCTCATCCCGATTTTATAGTGATGTTTTAAAGAAAATTTCGTAAAATTAAAATGTTTTCAGCAGGAAGTTAGGCAGATAGACTTAAAGAATAACTTGAATTTCATTTAAACCGTTAATATAAAGGCAATACTTTGAACAGTACTTGCCTTCTAGTTTTTTAAACAAAATTGGGTTGAATATAGCATCCTTACATTAATTTAGCTTTCAGTCCTTTGAAGGTATGACAACTTTGTAATTTCATGTTATCTTAAAAACCTTATTTGGCTGACTCGGAGTATTTTGGCATGTGGCGTTATTTTTTTCAAATAATTGACATTATTTGGAAGACAAGATTAGCAAATATATGGCGCTTTTATTTTTTAATAATTTTTTCTTCTTCTTTTGTTCCCAGTTTAAGTACAAAGGTGCTTTTATTGTAAGCACCCGAGGTCGGTTTAATACACATGTCAGGGATGCCGTTCCGTGTTCGGGTGTTTGACAATTTGATATACAGGCTTTTACGTCCCAGGTCTAGACTTCGTTTCTCTAATGTTGATGTAGGTGTTGATGGTGGGGGGCGTCTAGACCTTAGGTGTACCATACGTGATTTAGCTCCGAGCTAAATTCTTGTTGGTACCTTCGGCAGGTAGTATAAAATAATAGATGTGTTATACGGGATTCTTCCAATCCCTAACGTCTAAACGGGAATGTGCAAAAAGCGGGGGTGTATTAAAAATATTGAAATTGTTTTAAGTGAAGTATTTTATGGTTGAAATTGATCATAAAGAGTTATATTCATATTTTACCATGTAAGTGAAATGTTATTTTGCACTAATCAAGCATTTAATGCATTAAAACAAGTTGTTTACATTTCCAATAAAACGAAAGTTGACTGACACAGAAAACAACTCGATACAATCGTAATAACTCGGCCTCCTCCGACATAGCTTCGAGATAGACCTCGTTGCACAATCGTAACAACTCGGCCATGGCCGAAATGTTCCGAGCGATTTAAAACTGTGCCCTGAAGCCTTGCAGGTGCCCTTCATGTATATATCGTTATGTTTTGACAGAATAAAATTAAGAAAAGCCGTCAAACTCATAATTATAAGTTGGATATTTATTTTTTGTGTACGGAACTAATGTAAAATAACATTATCTGGTAATATTTCTTGTTTTTATGATATTTTATAGACGCTATATGCTTTAACACGGAATCCTGATCGGAACAACTACCCACTTTTGATACTAAACAATTTGTACGTGAAGGATTTGCCATATCAAAAATCTAAAAAAATCCGTCAACGTACAATTATTTGGACTACTTCGGCAGGGTAACAAATATCGTGACTCAATTACAGGCAGCCTATTAAAAACATAAATAAATCTGACGAGAGAGGAACTGTTATGTTTATTTACTCGTTTACTTTTACTTCAACATTCATACATGCGATACATAAATGACGTGCGCGCGCACCAGCTGCGACCGGTTCCTTGCTTTAAAAGTTTATATTTAATAATTTAATATCAAGTAGACAACTAATTTACTTGATAAATATTTACTATACTGTATAATAATTACTTATGCTTAATAAATACTGTTAATGACCTCTCTGAATTCGGATGCCAGCAGGAAGGTTGGTTAAAGAAATAAAGTTCATTATTATGGTTTTGTAGATTCAAAATGTCGCGGTCATTGAACTTAGCAACTGGTACAGAGACTGATGCGCTCTCACTTATATACTGATTGGATGCCGGCAAGTATGCTAGCGTGCTGGTAACCAATCAAAAACCTACTGTCAGAATCTAGCAATACTGGGAAAACTGAATGTGTGCTTTGGTCAGCGCAAGCATTCCTCAAATAGAACAACAGACTAGTGAAAGTGATAAAACAAAAGAGTTGCAAGTAGCGAGCTTAATTCATATAATTTGAGGCGCATTTACGACAATAACTCACAGGCTATTATAACGTTAAACACACGGAAATACAGATTTCAAGAGTGCCAGACTTCCGCACAATGAGATTACAAGTAGTACGCAACAGGCTCAGCAATATCAAAAATACACTGCGTAAACACTTTAAATAAAGTATGTCTATATTTTAACACAGATTTAAACTAACAATTAATGACAGTTTAAACAATTCATTAAACTATGCTCAGTAAAACAACATTTATACTCTTCTACTGAAATGAGTGCGCTGTAACCAGCAGTTAAAATGACGGAAGCTGTCAAAATAATAGACTTGCCAGCATTGGTTGCGATTGAAATTCTGGCTTAGTGATACAATTGATGCAAGGAATAATAGACAAATTCAATAACGAGAAGTTCTACGATTTACATATGGAAAAGTGCAGTGAATAGTAAAATACAATGAAAGGTAAGCCAATGAATGTATAAGTGTATGATTTCGGCCAATCATATTCGGATAGCTGGCTATCACACTTCCCCCACCTTAAAAAGATAAACTTCTCCTGAAGTTTTGTAATAAAGTAGTTTTAAGTCATCAGATAACAAGTTACAGATTTTTAAAGATAAATATCCTACTTTACAATTCGAGGGGTCAAAGCGAAAAGGTTCTATCTGCTTCTTTATTTAATGTCACTTAGAACCTTTTTGCATTCATCCACCGAATTGAACAATAACATTTGGACAAACATGTGCACAACTTAATCAATATATTTTATATCCCTTTGAGATAAATCCTCATATCAGAAAGTCACCAGTGTACAATCAGCCAGCTATTAATTAAAAAGGTATTTCTTATGAATAATTTTACATTTTATCTGTTATTGGCATTATTTTTTTATGATTACTTATAATGATGATTTGCATTAACTTATTACAATGTGTATCAATTTTCTGGTTGGAGGCGGAGAGGAACATCTAGGCCAATAGTAAAACCCCCTGGTTGGCCATCCTCTAACGCATTGATTATACGCTCATCCTCTGGGCTCACACTGTCTGATGTAGCGATTTTCCTGACGACGTTGTAATTACCAATTTGTGTCTCTACAATATGAATGTCACGGGTCAGTGTTGTTCCAGGAAGCACTAGGTGGTTGTACAGAAAAACAAGCTCACTGCGTGTTTGTTTACGCCACACTCCTTCCAATGATATAGCTGCCCATTTAACAACAAACAGTTTCATATCAGGTGTCATGAGCTTCCATCCAGTCAAACCAGTGGAAGTTGAATTCAAATCTGTTGGGGTGTAGTTGAAGTCAAAAAGTCAAGTGTGCGAACAGCGTCGTTGGTTGAAGGATAAGTGTTACTTGGCAGAGCGTCACATGGAGAGGGGATAAGTGTGGATGTGGTGTCTGTTGAAGGAACTGTTGGAAGTCGTATCAGTTGAAGTCATGTGGTCAAGTGTGGGGATAGAGTCGTTGGTTGAAGGAGAGACTCTTGAAATAATTGCGTTGTTGTTGGTGGGTATGATGCCAGTCCTTTCAGGAGCAGTAACAGGAGTGGAATTATTGGCAAAGTGCACTGATGAAGAGGTGTTCTCTGAGGCTGGAGGTATATTGAAGAGATTGTCCATGCCAATTTGGTGATAGTGGAGGGGGAACCATCTGGGGATTAATCACATTTGCTCTCCAGGAAAGACGGGAATTCGGGGTCATACTCATCATCCGTGAACGATATTGGTATGGGTGACCTTATTGGTGATGTAGAAGGGGACTCTGACAAGCAGAGGTCTGTATTCATTAACTGTGAAGTAAGTGGAGCGGATGGGAAATGGTTGTTGAATTTGTTGGTATAGAAGCAGTCTGTGTGTTGGTATCGGGTTTAAATAGCTTGCTGACATGTATAAATGTTCTGTAGTGCGTTGGTTGGAATGCCTAATTTGAGTGCCAGATCTTCTGATAGGGTGTCCATGTCATCCGCGCGTACCCACACAATCCCACGCGGGACATTGTAGGATGGCAAAGAAATCATTGTTTGGAATAAGGTTGCAGTCAACTTGGGATCTTTTACCTATGTGTCCCTGAATTTGGCATCTCCGCTGGAGAAGTAGACCCGTGAATCAGTGCTTTTGATCAGGAGGTGTAGAATTTCTATGTCTTCGTGTTGCCGTTTCCTGTCATATGATAATGCTGATGAGTTCAAAGCGTTCCATCCCTCCTGCCATTGAGCAAATAGTGGTGATCTGCCTTTGCACCAGAGCTCCTTCTGTTTTATTGCAAATTCAGCCACCTCCAATCTGATTAAAATCATATCCCCTATATTGCTGTGCATGGGGATCTGACCGGCACCAATTGGAGATCACCATCGCGTGACGTAACCATTAACCAATCAACGCCTAGCTTTCATATAGCGAAAACGAAAGTAGAAGTCGAAAGTTTCTATTTTTATCGCTGGAATTTCCGAATTTTTAGTGCGTAATTTTTACAACGTGTAATTCTCACACACACCGTCTGTGAAATCGCCATGTCAAGATCGTGAAAGTATTTCATTGTTTTGTTTGATTTGTTTGCCAATATCTCGCCCTAGACCTTACGTGAAAAGATCTCATCACCAACATTAAATATTTGGTTTACTGTAACTGTACAAAATGGCAGAGTTGACAGTTTCCACGCCGAAGAAACATCATTTGCAAGATCGATGTGTTTTGTGTGGGATGGTGTTTTGTAATGTTGAAATAACGCCTTCTGGCAGAAAAATAAAAACGAGCGTGAACATGAACAAAAAATTGAAAATAACGAAACAAACAGTTGATGATCTGCATTTAGTTATTGATATGGACCTGACCTCAACAGATGCTACTGGGATTTGCATTAAGTGCAATCGACTGGTGAAAGGGGTAGTTGAAAAATTGCAAATTATTAAACAGACCCTCAACGAATCCATTGGTTATAGTCGTAAATTAACTGTGAAACGTCTGCTGTGGTCCCCTTCAAGTTCCAGTACAACACAACAACCTATGAAAAAAGTATTCAGTCCTAAAGTGCAACTGTGGCCTAAAACAAAATTGAAAAGTGCATCGGAGTTACAGGTAGGTAACTAGATGAATTTAAGAAAAATTGAAGAAAGTTGTGTTTAATCCATTGTTCAAACAAAATTACATGAACAGTGGCTTGCCAGTGTTTTGTTTTCAGACAATTTTTGGTTTAACACCCAGAAACTGATTTAAGTCTAGCAGAAGACCCCAGTTTAAAGCCTCATCCGAAAGCCTGGCAAATGGGGAACAATGAAAAAGCATTCTTTAATTTAATTTCAGACGGAGCTGGGCTTTAAACCCTGGAAATCATGATTTTGAAACCTCTGGACCACTGCAACCCCCTTTCCAACAAGGTGCCGCCCTACCGCCTAGTAGAATATTGTTTATAGATTTCCCCTATTCTTATAAAACATACTTTTAATTTCCTCTCAAAATTTCAAATGGCATCACCACTTGACTGTCATGACAAGATGTGCTCGGATTACTAGCATAAACAGTACTTTTAAATGAGAAAGCTACTAGTACCTACTTACAAAAAAATTAAAAAAATTATCATCTTTTTATTTCATAAAGACCCTTTTTAAATTTTTTATGTTTCATGTCAAAATATTCAAATACACTATATATGTTTAAATCAATCACATTTTTCAGACCATGATTATCAGTCCATATGGAAAATCAGGCAATGTTCTGCAAGAGCCGTCGGGCAACACATGTACACAGCTTTCAACTGGTGATAATGCAGGTGTGTAAAGTTTTGCACAAAGAGATGCAATAGTTAAATGTTCGTAGAATGTTTTAAGTGTGCATGGAAGTCATTGAGTCTTTTGTGTAAGAAGATAGACCTAGGCTACATGTAACAGTATATTCACAATCGTTTGGTTTAAATTTATGTTTTTTAAATGTTTACAAATTTCAAAGGTGAACACTAATAATTTATACATGTACTATTATAAATTGTGTAGTTTAGTTAATTTGCTTATGTTTTTTGCAGTAAGGCAGATGGCAACAACAACTGAGGCATTGCTGCAGTTTCACAGACCTATATTGCCAGCCATTTCAGAACAACCAAACATCCCAAATGTTATTACAGGTAAGTTTTTTATCTCAAGTCCATAGAAAAAAAGATACTTTCTTTCTATTGAGAGATTAAGTGAAGAGCGACTGACTTGTTTAGCCTAACTAGATTCTTCAACAGTTTCATATAAGCAGTATTTTGTTCGAATTTATGTTATATTTTTTGTACTTAATTGAAAAAAGAATATTTTTGCTTTGTTAATGAAATGATTACCAGTTATGTTTTTATCAAAGGAAATACAACAGTGCAAATTTAGTTATTAAGTGTTACTTAATATCTAGATTTAAAAAGAAGTTTCCACAAATACAAACGTACATAGTAACTTCTTTACAGAAACATCCGACAAGCAAACGAAAGCAAGAAAGTCGCTGTTCTCCCCTGTCTCTGGACAAGCAACTGATAAAAAAGGACCCAAAGTAGAGGTAAAGAAAGGACAAATTAATTGTTGCATTGTTAAGCTTATGCAGAGACCCTTGTTTGTTTATCAAATGTTAACGACTAATTATGCAGATAATAACTGTTTGGCGTCAATATGATGGTATATTTATATAATTCTGAAATGGAAAACAAAAAAATAATTAAGTAGTTTCTTACAAGGGTCACCTGTAAAAGGCTAAAGTTCAGTTTGAAGTTGAACCCTGTTTTTTTTCTTTCAATTTTCATTACAGGTGGTCTAACTAAATATTGTATTACATGTTATTCCATATTTGGATACACTTATGATAGAAAACAAATATACTAGCTGATTTGTTTCATAAAGTATTTAAAAACCTTTGGCAGCCAGCCTGAGAATTTCAATGCGTAATAGTAATATGTATCTTTCAATTTTTTGTACAGTATTTTGTTAGACCACACTTTAAAAAAATATTGAGTTATTAAAAATAGAAACCCTGTCTTGGTTTCTTCCTTTGATTTATTGACAATGCAAGCTAAAGATGTCAAATTTTATTTATTGAAATCTGTCATTATTATGATTTACTGACAGTATTAATTCTTTTTGGATCAGAAATGTGTACAATGATTGAACATAATGCTCACTTGCAAATAAATATTTATCTACCTATAAAAAATAGAATGAATAACGATATTTTTTCAACCAGTAAATAACACTCTTTTATTATCCAACTTATATCTTTGAATGTATTATTTGACATCTTTAACTTAATTGCATGTTGTTTGCATGATTTGTTAGATCATTGAAGGAATAGGTAAGAGGTTGTTAATAGTTCACGTTATCTTTGTGTTATGCTATTTTCCTTGCAGAGTTTCCAGGATTTTAAAGTTCACCCTGTATCACAGAAAGAAATAACCATTGGTGGTAAGTGAAAAATCTTGTCAAGCTTGTCAAGTGAAAAATCTTGTCAGTAATTTCTTACTTGTCAAGCAAGTAATTGTTCAAGGTTAACACATACAGTATATCAAGACCCCTGACCTTCACTCATGAAGAACAAGATTCTGATGTAAATGAGGCTTTGTTTCTCATTAATTGCAACATTTCCTTTAAATTTGATTAAAACAGCTAACTTTTGTGCTGTTACATGATCCCTTTTAATTTCCAAAGAGTTCCATTCTTGTAATAAAGTAATAAATGTTGTTTTTAAAGATTTTTAGCAGGGGTGTTCACACAAATTACAGCAATTGTCTGGTTATAGGAACTGTATAATGTACAGTGTATACTGCAGATCTGAATTTTCAAGTGTATAAAAAGATACAATAACTTGTCATTGTGATAATTTAGATTTTTAAGAGTCCTTTTTCAAAGATTTAGCTTGTAATTAGTTTGTATTTTCTAATGCAATTCTTGGGAAAAATGTTGATTTACATATAAAAGTTTCTACCAAATATTTCTAAATTCAGTTAATTGTCATGCTAATACATGAAGCAAATGCTCCAACATGATATATCACATTTTTTTCCATGATATTAAAAAATCTAATTATTTGATTTATAGATAACAGTATACTATGAAAGTGGAAAGAGGACAGTTGTCATTGAAAACAAAGACCATATAAAAATGTGTAAAGTCATATTCTACCAAAAAAATGTTGAAAAGGGACTTATGGAGATTTTAGAAACAACCAGCAAAGATCAATTTGCTGCTTATGCTGCAAAGATAGTAAAGAATGAATGTGAAACTATTTGTAAACGGCACTCGGACTTCGCATTGACTGATAAAACTTATGAAGGGATAATGGAATTCTCCTGGGACCACTTATACCAAGACCTATTACTTGGAGCTCCAAACACTTTACGCATTGTGTCATCCATGGTAACCAGTAGCATCCCAATGCCAGTACCAAGCAAGGAATTTCACCATGCCCTTTTTGCAATAGGTAAGAGTATATTAGCGCACCATCTGTATGTATCCTGTCTGATTCTATAAAAGATAGTAAGACAAGATTGAAGGATAATTATAACATATGAATATGGCATCTTTTTTAAACTATTTGAAGAGATCAATCTTGATTAAAATATAATAAAATACTGTAGATGTTGCCATACAACAACAAATAATGTGTGTACTGTATTATCTTACTCTGGTAATGCAGTTTAGTTATGTTATGGCTATGCCTGAAAAGCTAATTGTATCACACATTGAGAGCTAAATCATAATGACATTGACTTGTTCTAGTTGAATTCTTTTAATTATTATTACTTGATGTAAGAAATATGTTATTATGTATGACAACTGTAAATTGTTATAATATAATAGGTATAATATTACATGGACGAAACAGGGAAGCAACTACATTGCAGTATCTGAATGGAATGGTACTTCTTCATGGAGGGTGTACACATCAGGTAAGCTAGACTTAATCACAAACATCCTGATATTTTGGCATTTGTTGATTCTATCTGGAACTATAAGCAGGATTTCAATGAAACTTGGCCAGGATGATCCCCAAGTGCTTTACTTGTGCAGCAATTGTGCTTACTAAGAATGATGAGACTAGGTCAAGGTCATGGTCACCTTTCTTTTAAGTTTTGTTTGAAAGAAGGATACTGGCTTAATTTTCTAATGTTTATGAACAAGAGTTATAATTAAGATACTCAAAAAGCTTATTCGATAGAGGGTGCCAAGATTCTCTGTGATGTCCTGTTAATGTACATGAATAAGTTAAAAGTTCCCTTGTTTTTCAGGACATGAAACGCTTGGCTAAGTTAGGTGTATGTGTCTTTCCTGAGACAGTCAGAAATAAACTGCAGTCCTGGCAAAGTAATCTTGATGAAAAACTGTTAGAAGTGAAGGAAAAATGGTGCAAGGGTGACAGTATGACATATCAACTTGTTGGCGATAACTGGGATAAAAATATAGTACCCTCTTACAGGACTTCTAAAAATTCAACACAGTCAATACATCTTTTTAACGTTATTGGTAAGATTTTTTTGTCCATTACATCAGTGAAAACTATTTTTGGTTAATCGAGTATTACAGTAACCATTAAAATATCAATTGAAACATAACATGTATATTTTTAATGATTTTGCCAAAAAACAGAATTTTATATGTTGTGGAACTCATACTTTTAAGTAACAGAAAGAGTATGGATTCACAGTTGGCATAGCTAGAAATAACCTTTTTCGAATGATCTGATTTGCCCACCAATATATGTACAAGGCATTTATTTTGTCTGACAACTTTTAACCTCTCTCGGGCACGTAAGACATGGCACAAAATATTATACTTTCCAGGCGTCATTGACCGGATTGTAATAAAGAAGGAAGAAGGCACTCCTGTTAGGACAGTGGACAGCATGACAGCCGTTGACTTTATACCATCTGAAGGGGACATTGACAGTCTACAAAAAGAACTAACGTTCCTTGTGGCCAGATCTGTTATCCAAAATATTAAACAAATGGAAGATTTGTTTGGGAAAATTTACCCTGGCCATCTGGAGCATATCCACAGTAATGAAGCTGGAATGAAAACTTCGCAGGTAAATCTTGTGATTTAATAAGGTCATTTATTTTACATATAATCCCGTCATATATGTGGTTTTAGTTCATTTCTTTGATTAATTTAGAAAGAATTCATTTAAATACCAATTGATACATATATATTGCAAACCTTGTATTACTTTTCATTGTACTGTTGTGAAGAAACCTTAATTAACGTTGTGAAGATTTTACTTAAAGAGCATAAACATTTCTTATTATGTTTTGAAAGCATTTAAGTTAAATATCTTGTTTTTATTTACAGTATTCTCTTGGTCTTTTTGATTGTGATGAAAAGAAAACAGCAGATGTCATAAGGTTGTTGCAAAACTTGACAGAGAAATACGTTCCCAAGAAGGATGGGGAGATTGTTGAAGAAGTTTTTTTTTGGAGGTTATTTCATGTATTTTTTATGCTTAAGATTTTACATAAAAGTAAAAATTGAGTAAATCAGCTATTTTAAGCCATTTTTGTGGCTTCGTTACTGATTGAAAAAATCTTTTGCCAATATCAAAATGATATACAATAGACTATTTAAATACATTCGTCTCTTTAAAGTATGTACCTTTACTAGATATATATTATACATCTATACAGGAAACTTTTTCTAAGTGTAATTTAGTCTTAAGATGTATATGACACTGGTTTATACTTGCTTACACTTCAAAATGCCAGTCTTTATAAATTATAAGTAATACTTTCTATATCAAAAGAATAACAGTGAACAAGTTCTTTAAGCAAAAGAATATTTATGCCCCCTTTTGAAAAAAGTGGGGTATATTGTTTTGCACATGTCGGTCGGTCGGTCGGTCGGTCTGTCTGTCTGTCTGTCGGTCGGTCGGAATACCAAATGGTTTCCGATCAATAACTTGAGAACGCTTTGACCGAGGGACCTCATACTTGGTATGTGTATTGGTCATCACCAGCAGATGAACCCTATTGATTTTGAGGCCAGTGGGTCAAAGGTCAAGGTCAGTGTGACCTTTACATGAAAAACGGTTTCCGATCAATAACTTGAGAACGCTTTGACCCAGGAACCTCATACTTGGTAGGTGTATTGGTCATGACCAGCAGATGAACCCTATTGATTTTGAGGTCAGTGGGTCAAAGGTCAAGGTCAGTGTGACCTTAACATGAAAAAAGGAGGATGTCAAAAAGGTTTTGATAGATCTGCTGTCTATTAATGGTTTAGAAGTTCGTCCTGGCCGCACACTTCATTGCCGTAAAATTGTGCAAAAAAGCAGCAATCCTTTCAGTGACTGTTTTGTTGGTTTGCCAGTAATGATTGCCAGACACAAGCCAGAATTGCCATTCAGACGTTTGCGGAATAAGAACATGTAATCTTTCCAATGTCTTTTCGTTTTGTGTTTTGAAGTACAACTGTACATGTAAACAAGGGTGCAATAGCAACAAAATACGCCTGTTTGTAGTAAATATATTCAATCAAATATATACCTGTTAAAATTAAACGTTTTTAGGTCAATATAAAATATGCATAATGTGGTGAGGCACAATCAGACTGAAGATGTTAGTTTCTGCTGCATTCAATTATAAACTCTATAAAAACTCAGGATGTGGTTAAATTTGACCTTTAACCTCAGAAGAGTGACCTTGACCTATGAGCAAAGGAGCTGCTTCTTGCGCATGAAACATTTGTGTGAAGTTTAATTGTGCTTCACATAAAAAGCTAAACAAGATAAAATCTACAACATTTTATAATTTAATTTTAACTTTATTCTTCATTAAAATGCTATATTCATTATACTGTTCATTTTTCTTCTTGCATAAGGTATATAGTGAATTATAGCCATTGACTATAACAATTGTTTTTTAATATGTGGTGAGGCAAACTATTAGTACATGATTGTATTTTATTAGATACTACATCATTTTTGAAATTAAATCTTATAATTTAAATTCTAAGATATGTTTTTGTTGTCTTTTATAATTTTCATTCAAAGCCACCATCGAAACTGACATCAGATTCATATTCGTAGGAAATAGTATCACTGTCACTACTGACCAATGCATCTTCTGCTTTAGCGGAAAAAGTACCTACTAAAACTTCTATGGGATGGGGTGTACAGGAACCACAGTTGCAGTGAGAAACGCAGAGATCACAGCACATATGTGCTGGGTCTGAGACAACCTCTTCACTGGTAAAGTTTTTCAACAAACACCTCCTCCTACATTCCACAGAACCTATTACTTCCTTCACTTCTTTTGAAATATGATTTAATTGATACCGATTACAAAAAATAACACAGACTGAGGGCTCATCATTACGACCACATCGTCCACTTTCCTGTAACAGATCAACAACATCTTTTGGTGGTCCAAATAAAATCACCCCATGGCAGTTCTTGACATCAACACCCAAGCCTAAAGCTGTTGTTGCAATAACTACTTTCATTTGGGAGTCAAGCCCTAAATTTTGCACAATGTGTTCTTTTTTTTCTTGCGGCGTTTCAGAATGGTACATTTCAACCACATTTTGATCCATTAAATTTGTTTCAGTAACAACATAGTTAAAAAGTTGGCATACATCTTTGATGGAATTACAGTATATCAAAATCCTTGGGAAGTCTTTTTTCAATTCACACAATTTATATATTAACCAAAAAAAGGTTTCCTCAATGGCAATTGGTGTTCTTTTTACAACATATTTGATATTGGCTCTGTTTGGAGAGGTTTCAATAACTCGGGCCTTTCCACTAAGATTCAAATTGCTCATTATCTGCGTTTTCATTTTCAAAGTACAAGTAGCACTCAGGGCTAACACTGTTGCGTCTGGAAATATTGAGCGTAATGTTCCAATATAGCGGAAATACTTCCGAAAGGCCTTCTCCTCGTCAACATCTAGACCACCCCTAAATAAATAAAAAAGTTTGTTTAATAAAAAATACATATTTATAGTTATTTGTAAATTACAGTCATTTTGTAAGAATGCCGTCTTGTAAATATTCAGTCAGTCTGATAAAACTTGGAATTCTTTAAAAGTTATAAATGACTGAAAATAATTTGTATCGGTTGTATCAGACTCCCAAGTGTTTGCATACCATACCATGTACAAAGCACAACCATTGTAAATGTTACACATGCTTATAAAGTGCATGACAAAATATCACTATTATATTCACATAACCAGATACACAGGAACATGGTTTACATTTAGTCTAGGTTCTTTCTTGTTGTTTTGTAAATTGTAATTATATTTTACAAAACCTACCACATTGAAATTGTGTGACACCCGTCAACAACTATCAATGATACATCTTTAATTTGCCTGACCCACTCTTCTGCAAGTGCCTCTGGTGAAGCAAATATCACACTGATCGTCCCATCGTCAATTGCCTCATTGGCGTCTTGGTCTGTGCCTGAAAAGCACAATTTATTTCAATAATTCAGTAAACTAAAATTCTTGCACCCGAGTTTAAATTTGACATATTGGTTTCTAATGTTTTTTTTTAATTTTATAGCTAGTCCACAGATGTCTGACCAATTAATTGGTCCATTATGGAAATAAAGAATTACGGAGGTTTTGTCACACTACCAGTTCGTCACACTGATTTTATATAGTAATACAAAAGAGGTTTCGTCACACTTTTTACATAGTTATTGAAAAAGAGATAGTCCAAATTAATGATATTGTATTTCACACATATTTTATAAGGTAATAAAATCTTTGAAATTTCATGATTGTGATTAATTAAATAAGTCAGCTGGCCATTTAAAAATTATGATATTAATTATTAATATTGAGTTTAATTTGATTACTGATGAATGCAAACAACTAATCAGTGGCACATTTATTATCCATTGTTTGTTCACACATTGGTAATATCTATTATCTCCCATATAAATTAAGTGTGACGAAACCTCTTTGAATTTACTATATAAAATCAGTGTGACGAACTGGTAGTGTGACGAAACCTCCGACACCCGAAATAAACATACTCCAAACTGCTGCACTCGTCTGACTTGGTCTTCCATAAGGGAGATGAGGGGACAGCATACCAACACCGTGTCATGATTTTCAGGATTAAGAGCTCTTTTTACTGGTAAGAACATTTGGTACGGCAATGATTTACCATACCCAGTTGGCAGTATTGCAAAACAATCATTTCCGTTCAGTATTTCCATTAGAACTTCCATTTGATTGTGTTTTAAGGCCGTTATAAATTCCATTTCACCAACAACTTTCCGGATAGCCATGGGTATCGCCATTTTGATGATCGCGCCTACATTCATTCCGTAACAGGCGATTTCATTGGCTGATCTATTTTTAGCGATATTGGAAATCCGAAATGTAATGAAAACGGTTTGAAACTGGTGACGGTCAGATCTTCGTGTACAGAAGATCAGGATTTTAATCAGATTGAGCCACCTCCGTCGCAAATGTTGGGAGGACACTGAGTTTCATGAAAGCCCTGCTGGTTTCTAGGAAAGAAAATCATGTTCGCCGTTGTTAGGGTCTTTAGTGACATTCTTGCAACGATGTCTGTGTGCATCCCCTTGAAATGTCGCGCCAGATCTTGCGGGTAACGGTATTCCCTAGCATCTTGCCGCAGGCACCAGGGGCAAACTCCCCCCGCATCGCTGTTTCATTTTGATGGTATGGCTGACAATGTCTCTTTTTGCAATTAATCTTGCTGGACATTTATCACAAGCAAACTCAGCTGTCACTGCGGTTTTCCTCTTCTGGACAACTTTGTTTACCGCAATACAGAAATCGGAACAATACAATCTCTAACAGAATTGTTGAAGGTAATTATTCAACTATAATATTATTTTATTCAAATAGTGCATAACAGTTGCATAACAGCATAACAGTAGCAAGCAACTGTCTTAGCGGCGATAGTATATCTCATTACAGATGTTCTCTAAAGTCAGCGTTCTCAACACTATCATCCCGTGATCTTAGCATATGATCACCGATGCAACAAACGAAGAAAGTAAATCGCGGTTAGGTGATCAATTCACCCTGATAACTTCTAGAAGGGGCCCCTTTTTACGAACGTACGCGCACGCTTTAGTTTAAACGCCATATACTTACATCCATCTCTGGGAATCTACTATATAAGCTGAACATTACGCTATATTTTGCAAATGTACTACACGTTGTTGATGCTGTTGTTATTGTTGTAGTTTCTTTTGTAATCACCTCATGAAGAACAGTGTGAGTTGTATATGTGTTTGAAATGATACAAGGAAATAAAAAAGTGACTCAGTTGTCTACTGGGACGATGTTGTAGCCATCGATTCGCGAGCTGATGTCAACCATGACGGGAAACTGGAACCTTTATACAATGAGAGTCGGTCAATGTAAACAACACTGGCTGGCTTGACATGTGATTTTTTACTAAATAGATCAAGTCATCGATTTTCTTTATGACCAAAAAAGGACCTTTCCAACGTGGAGATAGTTTACTGCACACTCCTGGTCTCTTTGTTGTGTCATGTAACCATACTGGATCTCCGGGCTTGAATGCCCGCTTTTTCGCATTAAAATCATAGTGTCTTATTCGGTATTGTGTCTTCTTTTTCAAAACTCTACGAGCAGTGTCGTGTATAACTTCCAAGTTGTTCTCGTAGGTTAGCGACGTACTCATTCGAAGATTGAGGAATGTCTCTTCCTGTTTCAGGATTTGGCGGGAGTCCAACACAGGTTTGAAGTGGGAGGACAAAGTCATGGCCGAACACCATCCTGTTTGGCGTTTGACCGGTGCTGACATGTTGTGATGACCTATAGGCCATCATTACCTGAGGTAAATATTCATCCCATGTTCGCTCGTTAGAATTGCAGTACATGCTTAACATGATCCCAAGATTTCTGTTAAAACGCTCAACAGTCCCATTAGATTGGGGATTCAGGGCTGTAGATTTCATATGATCCATTTCCAAAAGTTTGCACATGTCTTCAAAATACTTTGAAACAAAGTTTGTCCACTGTCACTATTGATTTGCCAAATCGAGACACATAATCATTTACAAATGATCTTGCTTTAGTTTCAGATAACTGGTTTGGTAGTGCTATTGCCTCAGTGTAGCGGGTGAAACAGTAACAGATGACCAGAACAAATGCATTCCCATTTCTTGAACGGGGTAATGGACCGAAAAACTGCACAACGTTCGAAAGGGGCTATGGTGTTCACGGAACCCATTGGCGATTTGGACGGTTTTGCAGGCTTGCGTGCAGCACACTGGTGGCAGCTGGAACAATAACTCACAACAACTCTCTTCATGCCGGGCAAATAGAAAAGTTGTATCTTAGCAAACAGATGTGCGGATGAAGGTATGTAGTGCAGGACATCTGCACGACGTTGTTCTTGAACAATGAGTTGAAGATGTTCATGGTTGTCGTCTCCATGCCAAGAACGGAAAAGACATCCGTCACTAAGAGAGAGGCGATCCCACATTCGCCACAACGTTTTAGTTGTACGAGATCCCCCATAAAGTTTTGCCATAATGGTCTGGTGCTTGAGACTTACAGGTGAGAAATGATTGGACCTATTGAAGCATCGGCGTGTTGTTGTGTCTTTATGTTATCTAGAGACCAGTTAAGAGCTACTATTGAATTGTTTTTGAAACGGAACACACTTGGACGGTTTGAGCTTATAAAGGCCTTGCTTTTCTAGATCAGACAAATGTTTTGAACTGCTTTCATAAAGTTCAGTAAGATGGACTGGAAATGTAGTTGTTTTGGTCTGGTCTCATGCACAGTAGCAACTCGGTCGTAATCATTGTCAGACTCTGAATATGACACACATGTACCTAAACCAGTGTTTTTTATAAATTGTTATTTCTTTGTTACCATAGTTCAAAAGATTCATAGTCAGTGTATCAGATGTTGTATCAACAATGCCCCCGATGACACATATTTCACTTTTTGCCAAGGGATCAGTGGAAGGCTCTACATATCCAAGTTCAGTTAAATGCCGTTTCTGGGGAATCCTTACGGTGATCATTTTCCGAGTAAGAGGTGGAATATTTATGGTATACTGCATTTCAACTCTGCAATTCTGATTAGCACCATCCCACAAAGGAGCCTGGTTACTACCCATGGTTAAGCAAGAAAGTTTGTAGTTAATACTGTCCACGTGCTGTCTCAGAAAATCTTGCCCCAAGATGACATTAGCCTCAATATCTCACACAACAAATGGAATATCAAACCTCTCACTGCTTATCTCAACAGTAAGATCAGCTTGCCCAGAGACAGTCATATGTTCCCCATTAACAGTCTTTAGACCATTCGGAGCCGAACTAATTTGAAAAGAGCGTGCATTACCAATTTCTGCGAACTTCGTGGTTGGGATCAGGGATGTTGTTGCACCGCAGTCAATCAAAAGATCAATCGACACTGAACCAACCTTACATGAAACATAAACACAATTATCATAACGATTAAAGTATGTACCAGAACGCGCTCTATGAACTTAGGCCTATTTTGTGACATTGTCGTTGACTCGTGGCCCTCTGAGCCAGCGCAATCTAGTTCTCCGGAACATGTGATGAGTTAGTTTTGTAGTGGTTTCTGTACTGGTCATATCATGGGGTGAATGTTTTGTTTTTGCATCTGAGTACCGTTGTAAATTCGTTCGAAACTAACGCGATCTTTGGTTTTCATTTCGAGGGCATGTGGCCTACAGATGATCAGATGAATTGCACCCGTAGCACGTGCGATTATTCTGGTGTTGTGCTGCAAAGTTGCGGCTGTCTTGTGATTCTAATTTATCTAAGCGAGTCTCGATGCGCCTCAAAGTTGTATCTAAGTCAGGTTTTGGTGTTTTACTCGTTTCGTATGCTGTTATGTCGGAGAAATGATTGCCTAGAATAGACTCATAATGTTCAATTACGCTGACTGCTTGACCGACGGTAATGCAATCATGATACATGCATCTACTACGCATTTCGAGTGATATCAGCTTGTAAAGCTGGTTTAGGGCTAGTCGCTCTTGTGAATGGTGGTCAAGGTCGGAGTATGCTTTCTGACATAGTTGACAAATGTCGTCGGCTAACGACGCGATGCTCTCTGATTTTTGTCGCTTTCGATTTTCTAGTTTGTTCAACCCAAGACATAGATGTTTGCCGCTACTACCAAATCGGAGTGTCAGTCGTTCGGCCAATATATCATAATTTCGGCGCTCAATTTCAGTTAGACTAGCGTATAAATTACGCGCCGTTCCTCTTAAACTAGCGGCGAACATTAGTACTTTAGTCCTATTGTCCCACATTGATAATTCGGCACAATCACCAAAATGTGATGTGTATCTTTCAAATGCGTAGGAGCCATCGTATGGATCGGGTTTGATCTTGTATACTGGCCCGTTGTTTATTTGTTGCCGGAAGTGATCACCATGGTTATCATTGTAGTTGAAGTTCTGATTGGGCCCACACCGGTTATTTGTTCGACTAGACGTTTCGACAATAGGGGTGGCATATTTGTAGTGCGTCGGTCTCCTTTTAAGAGGCTAGGTGACCACTGTCTATACGTGTTATTAGTCCTGACATGACTTTAGTGGTTGTTTGCGTGACTAACAGAGGGGCTAGTTTGCGAAGTGTTGGTCTGTTCAGCTCTGTAACGTACATGACGCATGTCGTGCCGTTATGAACCGGCCGTATCTACTACATGTTTAGGAGAAGAATCATGAGTGGTGTGTGTAGAAATATCAGGTTCATGCTGATACTCGTCGACTGTCTCTGTTTCTGATGGCGTGTACCAGTCATTTGCCCTGTTATGTGTTATATTAAATGTAATTTCTTGATCAGGCGATGTCATATTTAATAGTACATATGGATTGACAGGATTTAATTTTTTTTATATGTGATGAATAATATAAAAACGAACTTTGTGATAACAGTTTTGTATTTTAATTTTAATATCACTAAATCTATGGGGTTGTCTTTGGATGGGTATTGTACTATTAACAGCCAAAGATCCCACTTCTGACACCAAAAGTTGTAAGCACCCGAGGTCGGTTTAATACACATGTCAGGGATGCCGTTCCGTGTTCGGGTGTTTAACAATTTGATATACAGGCTTTTACGCACAAGGTCTAGACTTCGTTTCTCTAATGTTGATGTTGATGGTGAGGGGCGTCTAGACCCTAGGTGTACAAACCGTGATAAGGCTCAGAGCTTCATTCTTGTTACCTTCGGCAGGGTAACAAATATCGTGACTCAGTTACATACAGCCTATTAAAACATGAATAAATCTGACGCGAGAGGAACTATTATGTTTATTTACTCGTTTACTTCTACTTCAACAGTCATAAATGCGATACATAAATGACGTGCGCGCGCACCAGCTGCGACCATTTGCTTGTTTTAAAAGTTTATATTTAATAATGTTTATTTTTTTAATATCAAGTAGACAACTAATTTACTTGGTTAATATTTACTATACTGTATAATAATAACTTATGCTTAATAAATACTCTTAATGACCATTCGGAATACGGATGCCAGCAGAAAGATAGGTTAAAGAAATAAAGTTCATTATTATGGTTTTGTAGATTCAAAATGTCGTGGTCATTGAACTTAGCAACTGGTACAGAGACTGATGCGCTCTCAATTATATACTGATTGGATGCTGGCAAGTATGCTAGCGTCCTGGTAACTAATCAAAAGCCTTCTTTCAGAATCCAGCAATACTGGGAAAACTGAATGTGTGTTTTGGTTAGCGGAAGCATTCCTCAAATAGAACAACAGACTAGTGAAAGTGATAAAACAAAAATGTTGCAAGAAGCGAGCTTAATTCATATTATTAAAGGCGCATTAACAACAATAATTCAAAGGCTATGATAACGTTAAACACATGGATATACACATATCAAAAGTGCCAGACTTTCACCAGGCTTCCGCACAATGAGATTACAAGTAGTACGCAACAGGATCAACAATATCAGAAATATACTGCATTAAATAAAGTATGTCTATATTTTAACCAAGACATAAACTAACAATTAATGACAGTTTAAACAATTCATTAAACTCTGGTCAGTAAAACAAAATTTATACTCATCTTCTGAAATCAGTGCGCTGTAAACAACAGTTGAAATGGCGGAAGCTGTCAAAATAATAGACTTTTGCCAGCATTGCCGGCGACTGAAATTCTGGCTTAGTAATACAATTTATGCAAGGAAAAATAGACAAATTCAATAACGAGGAGTGTGTTTAAGATTTACATATAGAAAAGTGCAGTGAATAGTAATAGTAATATACAGAGAAAGGTAATGATTGTATAAGTAAATGATTTCGGACAATCATTATTACATTATTATACTTATGATCACACAGTTTTCAACCTTTTATTTTATAATGCAGACTGTGTGTGATGTTCATTGTGTTTTAACAATGACTGCATTGTAACTAAATAATAGTGCTTCTTTTGATTTTAAACTTTGTCATTAAACTTGAAATGTAATAGGACACTACATTTCTTGAGAGTTTACCAACAAAATTACTTCCTTGGACAAAAAACAGTGAGAAATAGCAAAATGCACTGCACTTTACCCTGTAAAATCGTTGACATTTCAAATCGTTTCAATTTCCCATGCACATGTAACTTTTGTTAATTTAGAACAACTCATGGCCATTCCTTTGTGGAACTACATTCTTCATTTTTTTTTAAATTTACTCGTATAAACCTCTAAAAATGAAAAATAAGAATCCGTAAATCCATATTCCACTCATTGGCACTATCACGGAAGACGCGTTGGAGCATTTTCAACACATAACAAAATGTTATGGCTCCAATAATTACCCGTCGTGAATATCTAGATGTGATTGAAATTTAAATTCAGCAAAGAATCTATACGTTAATGCTCTACTTGAACTTTGTGTATCTGCATTCCATTCTTGCTTATATTGGTCACTTATTCCTTGTTTAAAATGATATAAAAACAAATTCACATTTCCTAAGGTCTGGAATAACCAAGCATCGTTAAGTCCTAATCGTGGTAATATATTTCTAACATGCTTTGCCCGAGATGGCTTATTTGGATATATATCTAGGTCAGTTAACATCATAGTATATAGAAGTTTAGCATACTTTATAGCTGATGAACATAGAGTCTTAGTCCAATATATAATTACATAGTTCTTTTTGTACATGTAATCTTGCCCAATTCACCATTAACAAAGACATTTTGTGTCTGCAATTTGACTTCAAGTATTGCTTATAAACTCTAAGATATAATCTCTCTAAGACTAATGCATTAGAATATCCCCATATTTCACTCCCATAACATATCACGTGGTCGATAAGTTTATAAAAAAAATCTAACCTGTGACTTACAAGATATGACTTCATCGTGTAAATTGCTTTCAAGTCTTGACAGGCTATATTTAACGGTCGTATTAAATATCCTCCTGTGGTAAACACAATTCCCAGATAATAAAAGTATTCACCAATTTCAATTTCTTCATTATTATAAGTGAACATAATATTACCTAATCTCCGTCCTCCTTTCTAAAATATCATGATTTTAGTTTTACTAACATTTGCTTTAGCTTTCATCTATCACCATACTCTTCCCGTATAGATAAATCATTTTGCAGTCCCTTTTCTGTTAAAGAAAAAAATACATACATCATATGAAATAATATATAATTTTAATAATATCAATGCCATCATGGCCTTTCATGTTCAAAGTTTATTCCAAGTCATTTAGGTGCAAAGTAAATACAAATGGGGAAAATTGAAGACTAAATCATACTTCGTTAATTCAGCACATAATTCATACTACGATATCAAATACGATAATAAAAATTGGAGACGAAAATCTTACGCATGGCTGTAACGAAATGTTTATTGCATTGAAGCCGTCCATGTCTGCTCATCTAATCACGTGTTTAAAAAGAATCCTTATGAATGTATTGGTGTAGACATCAATAATGGTTGATATTTCGAGAGAGCTACACTTAATTTGATATTGGCAACTGGAAGGGCTGAAAAAAGGCAGGATTAATCTTAATATGTTTCTTGTCCACAACCAGGACCTTCAAAACAATATTTTAGTGAAATGAAATTGTAATATTTCACTCAAGGTTAGAGGCTAAGATTAAAGTAATATGCTTAAATTTTGAATGTAACTGTGTCAAAATGTTGATGTATTTCTATGCTATTATTGTTTAGAAAAAATATTCAGCTAGAACCATTGTTGAGAAAAAAACTAAAACTCAAAATGTGTCTATATTACAAAATGCCTCGACATGCTGCGCTGTCATAAACACCAATATCAACTTATACCTTCATGAAAGATATCATGAGTGAATGACAAATAGTTTTGAAGATATAAGCAACGCAAGTTAAACATTATTTATTTTATTTTATTTAGATCAATCTCAAGTATGGTATTCCTCATTGAGGACGAACTTCCGAAAATAATTGAATTATTTTAACAATTAATTAATCAAAAAACCTCATCAATTTTTCACTTTCTTGTCCTCCTTTGTATTCCATGGAAACTGCAAGTTTCCAAGGTTACTGCATTTCCATGGACAAAGACAAATCTTCCCGCCTCTGCAGCCGTATTTTTAAGCCAAATTGATAACTCCATTACAAAATAATTAAACATATATCCAGTTAGGAATCACAGAGAAACTATTTAATATATGCATGAAGGTATTGAATAGGATATTTAATTCACCGTTTCAATGGCAAACCCCAAAACAAATCTCCTCAGCTATTTGATGCCAAGTGTTGTTTCTTTATTTGTAACTTTGACACTGAAGCTTAACTTTACATTTCCCTGGTTTCCTTAACAATTACCATTTCTTCAAGCATTAAATCTACACTATAACTTATTTTCCTTTTTTTGTCAGCTATTTTGGAAGAGGAATACTGCATTAATTGACAGCGAGTAACGATTTAACACCGGTGTTCAGGATTAAACGCTGGAGTTATTTAACGGCATCGTTAAGTATGTTTGAGCAACAGAATTTTACGCCTAGGATGAGTTTAATGAACTGTTAAATAACGTAGCTTAAATTTAGCCGAGGTTTAAAAAAAAAAAATGGCACTAGGAACCTATAGAACGGGTTCCATTTTACTGTTTCCTGTGCATGTTTAGTTGCCAGTTAGGACTCTTATGTATACACAATATTATAAAGAGCACGTTAAGTTCGGGCTTTGGAGAGTATGTCGGAGTAGTGTGGCGGCCGCGGATTGTGAAACGCGATGTGGACTATATTCGGCTTAAGTTGTCCGGCGGCCTCCAGGGCACCCTACCGTCGCAGATTTTCCCAGCCTTCAGTGGGTATTTGAATGGTATAATTTGTTACATGCCAACCTCAGCCAAAGTGATGTGTGGACCACAACGATTCAAGAAGTCGCTGAACCTCTCAATGTTGCTGCTTCTGACAAACCATGCTTCACGATGACTCATAGTGCGCAGGAACAGGATGCGTCGGCGCAGGTAATTCCTCTCTACATCTAATCCGCTTAGCTCAGGACTGAGGCAAGAGGTTTCGAACATTTACAATTTACAAGAACGAATCTAATGCGATAGGACAGTAGTCATCATGTTTAATTTAACTGTTGAGCTTGCCAATGAAGGCGCGGTTGATGATGTATCCCAATCATTGAATCGTTACTTTAATATTTCAAGGACAAAATAACTGACTTAACAAAGAGTGATTGTGTTAAAATAATAATTGTACACAAACTCATTTTGATAATCATATTATTGCCTGGGACGGAATAACTTTATTTCCAACTCATCGTACTAATTGTGATCAGCCATACGATGAGATCATGTCTGCGATATTATTTGCGTGTTTTTATAGTCTTTCCTGTTTGTGCTGCTGTTTATTTTTTCTACATTGGACCAAATACAATTAATCAAATAATCAAATAGATATTCGAAGGCGTCCAATATATATATATAAAGGAAATCTTCCTCATTGACAAGTTCTTAAGGCGTTAAAAGTTTGTTTCCGGTTTCTGACCAATCCTTTTATATTGCCCCGATCCTAGAACATTTGCGTGTCAATATTGTTTTCCTTTGGGTTTTTTTTGTGTTCAATATCTTTAAGTGCAATAATCTTAAGTTTCTTATTTTATTTCTTCCGCGTTATTAGACGCTTTTCGAGTATTAGCGCGTTTTATCAAACTTGATTAAACAAAATGTCAGCGTCAATGCACATGGACGAAGTTGAGACTTTTAAAAGCATACGATAACCGATTGAGTATAGGAAATACCATATATGCGAAGTAATTAAAGGGCGCTTTGAATTTGTATGGAAATTAATGAAAGACGAATGGTAAAAAAAATAATTCTTTTATCTGTCCAATTGAACACCACGCAGTTGCTTTTTAAGTTCACTTAGTTGTGTTACGATACTCATCACGTAAAAAGCGTATCACATACAATCCACTCATGAGCTACCCTGATATGGGAGATTACATTTAATAATGACTGGAAATATCGGCGGAAACAAAAACTCTCTGTTTGATGAGAAGGATTTATTCTCAAGAGACCGTTAAACTATTATTATCCCGCACGTTCGTGACTGTACTTGTTTGACATAGCTGGTGAAGGGACGAATGCGTTATCATGACTTTAATTGATTTAAACATTTAGCTTTTAATTCTCCAAAGAAAACAATAATTAATGAATTTGGAAAGTTTATGGTTCCAATAAAAGGTATTATGGGAATAAAATAATTCAATGTGTGTGTCACTTTCGTTGCAATTAGTATACATAGCACTTCTTTAATGATTGGGTCGAAGTGAATATCGCATTACCTATTCAAATAAACATAGGTATTGAGACAGATAAGTGATTATGTAAACAATGGCAAAAAGGTCTATTTATTTCGAGTCTAATCTCAATCTATCATTTTATGGCTTCTTTCCGTTATATTGTTGCCAACTGTCTGGTCAGGATTTGATTTATGTCAGACGGAAATCTCAAAGAAAATCTCTACATTTTATGTGTCTTATTAAATGATAATGTTGGTTTATTTCACATTGCCTTAAATATGCATTTTCAATAGATCTGGGTTAATGTTAACGATTGATGTATTAAATAAAGGCAGCCAAGTTCCTTTTCTACAATTGCCATGCCACCAAAACGCATGAAATATCAAAATAATCTAAGAATGCATACCGCATATGTTTAAGTTCCATTCCACAATAGAACTTGGTTTTCTAAACCAATTTTTGCAATTTTCTTTCAACTTCAGCACTGAATATGTATGCAAATGCACAGTGAACGACTAGAACGAAAAAAAACGATATTCAGCAACGTCCAGCACTTCATACGTCAAACAAAACGTTTTCTATTTCCTCCCTAAAATCACAATGTTGACCAAACACGATTCTTACACTGATTTGCGTTCAGTAATTGGTTGCGGTTTCAGTTTTGCGATTCCATGTTACAGGGATACAAAGCAAAGAAAATTGCTATCGTAAGCTAACGTGGCTGTAAACCTTAACTAAATTTACGGCTGCCCTGTAATAGCCCTGTCCTCTTCTCGATTATTTCATGTTTTCTTCTTCTAATGTCTATTACCACTTCTTATATTATTCATATTTTCACCATATTAGTACAAATATATATTTTCGATTTTCCTAACTGTCTAGTGTAAGGACATATTGTGCATGTAAAATTTATATGATATACTCAGCATTTGGTTTAAACATTATTTATTTCATAAAGTACATTTTGAGGAATACACAAGGTTAGAGCATAATCAATAATAAAAGGTTTTCTAACATAGTAATACAGGCAAAGTGAGCAAGTGATATATGCACATAACAAAATATTCACGACAAAATTGAGAAGGAAGCTTATAAGCTTATACTGTGCCTCGTTTCTGTCACACTTTAAAGCTGCTTGTATTGGTGTAAATGCTGTTATGAGGTTTGTAAATGTTGTTATGATGTATTTGTATATCTTAAATTTTCTAAATGTTGTATTGAAATCGACGAAAATGATAATTTTATAAGCATCGCACTTTTTTCGAAGTCTGAAAACATAAAATGTGAAGCAACTATCAAATTAGCGAATATTTGAGATTTGTGTTTATGTTGTCCATTTGGATTTCGGTCTTAAATACAGCAAAGCAAAACACAATATGCATTTTATATTTGTTGTTCGTAAATATGTGTGGGCCAAAGACAATCAAGGATCTACCCTATTTACTGCAGCTTCATATCATATAGATATGACGGTGAGTATAAACATTCATTTTCGTAAAGACTATTTTGGCGATCTACATAATTTGATTAAGCCGTCTATATCTTAAAATTCGCTCTGTGCATGTGCGAATTAACTATGATTGACAGTTAAGGTTGCCGTTGCCTGGAGGCAATTGTAGCTAACGTCATGAGCCCGAATTTGAAAATAGATGTGTAATCAGCTATTGACATCTACTCAGCGCACAATTGAATATTTATGTGACAATATTCAAATACAAATCTCATTAACGTTTCTTCTTAAAAATTATCTTTATAATAGACAACAAATCAAACAAATTCAATACCAAAAGGTGCAATCTTATTTATTATTATGAATAAAAACTTGATGAGATACCTCGTTAACTACATATTCACAAAGGCGCGACAATTTACCTTTGCCCGACACGCATTTAATACAACTATCGCCTGGGTTGTTTAACTTTCTCGCAAAAATACCACGTGACTGCACAAAGGGCGGACCTAGTGGGTCAGTGCGGACACCAAATAAGTAAGAGTTCATTTTAGCAATTTAAAGAAATGGTGCGTGCTTTCTCAGACTGCAACCACGCAGAGATCACTCTATTTTCTGTAGATCGCCAAATCGAATTCTTTACTTGTACGTAGTTTCAACTGTCCAAATGATTTTTCTTGGTACATGTAGTTGATCAGTGGGCGTTGCCCATGTTGCACCTATTATAACTTTCAATGAACACCTGATTTAATCCAAGACAGATATTTACATACTCTAGTAATAATTGCGGTTCTGAAGGATCTCTTTTCCCAATTTATGTAATTAAGAGTGTCTGTATTCATCTGATAATTGCATTGGAGAAGACATACAAGATGAAGTAAATGCAAAACTTATTTTAATCTCCGGAAAAATAAAACATTCCCTGTTTCCGAGTACCTCAATTCAACATTCATTCACATCAAGCCGGGGTTTTATTGTAAAAACATTGTATCAACAGCGAAAAGAGGATATGTTTTCTACTCATAATACATATGAAAAATGCTTTTTACACATACATTGCCAAATTTCTATTAACAGTAGTTTTTGGAGAGGTCATCAACTCAATATACTTAAAAATATCCGGTTATTTTTTCATTATAAGGGGTTGCAGTTGGCTTATCGATGCTTAAAATCTGACTTGACATTCTTCACCTAGACAATGCATACTTGTATTTTGCTATATTTACATTACAAAAAATACGGTTTTTATTCAAATAACGATACATGTATATAGGTCTTGGCTCTTCTTGACTCTTTGAGCTCAGACTGCCAAAATTGTATCAATATTTATATGATATAATCCTAGTTGTATGTCTATATTGTTCACAGCCGTGCCTTGTTAACGCACTATGAACACAACATTAAATGCGGATTTCGGAATAGTCCTACTTCTGTTATTGGTGCAAAAATGTATAAACAGTCACCAACAATAGTATGCTATATATATTTACAGTTTGTCCTACTTTGAAAGCCAATGAGATTGCTGCATTTCGTTTGAAATTTGAAAAATATTTCCCATATTCTGCAATTCATCCCTGATATGAACTCCGATACAGAGAAAATACAGTGATATTTGGCCTACGTGACTTTTCTAGAAAGTAGGCGGAGCCTGTATTGTTTACTGTAAAATGTTGATGCTTTCCATAATACGGGCATTCTAAAGTGGCCGACCCCGTTGTGACACTGTAACATCATTATAACTAGAATCAAAATTCGACATTTCTTCAAACAAAAAGTTTTTAAAGAACTCATTATCACTATCCAGAATTGTAAAGTCCATGACGCTAACTTTTTAAAACAAAAGCCAACACGAGACTGCGACAATTTAATTCTTAGGTCTGCATGTACCGCACCAGACATCACGTGACATCAAAGAACCGGTGCCGCGCCACTAGATTATTTCCCTGGCTTGTCAATCAATTTTTGGGTGGAGTCGGCTCGCTTGCAATATATTCCGTATTTTTAAAAATATGAAAGATAACTAATACATATATATATATATATATAGGATTCAATATTGTTTGCTCTATTTATAGAATTGTCGGATAATTTATAATGGTGTAAACGAACTTCTTAGGATCATTCTTGATATGTACCAACAAGTCAATTTCTGTGTTGAAACATCAACTCTTATTTGATGAATCATGTGCTCTGAGGTTTTAAAATTGTCTTCCGGTGATTATTTTCGCTGCTCGGCTTTGCATTTCCTCTTTGTTTTGGACAGGCTAATATAATCCTGCGTTATTGTGATTATGGAATATCAAATTATGAGGGTTCCGGACATCGATAATTGACGGAGGCATTATCCTTAAGTACAGAATATTGTTGAATTCGCGGTCCAGCAACACCAGCCCATGTATATGCATTCGTAATTATCGCTTGAAATAACCTCTTTTTTTACTAAATGTTTCAGAAAAAAAATATTGATCAAATGCGAGAATAAATAACTTGTATATCATTACTTTGTATATTTCGACGTGAGACAGCTTCGATGGTCCTAGTCCCAATTATCTCCCAAGATGGTTCCGTTAATAATGAAAGTTAAGTTCAAAAAGTTTAACATTGTTATTTATAATGGAAGGAAAAGATTGCGAGCATTAAGATAGTGTTATTTATTTCTTAATGTCTTTTGAAGCACATATTTAATGCAGTTCTCGTTTATATTGAATTTTAGTAAATAGAGTTTAACATTGCCATTCATAATGACTAGAGCTGGACAAGATAGCCAGCGTTAGTATAATGTAATTTATTTCTTAATGTCTTTTGAATCACATTCAATGCAGAACATATTTACGATCCAAATCGTTGCCGACGGGGTCTTTAATCAATTTAAGGAAACGGGGAACTCTTGTGGGAAGAATGGGCGAAGACTTGAACATTTAAATAGGGTAATGCTTCATTCATTTTAATACGACTTCTGTCTTAGGACATTGCATTGCCAATTTATTCTAGCTCTTCCCCTGTGACCATAATCATTTGTTCTCATCTTGTAAAGTTTCCTAATGGAAACATCTTAAAAACGATACTAAGTTAGGTTAAGATTTTTGAAACGAGAAGGTAAGGTGTTCTGTTTGTATACATATCTCCATAGTACCCAAGTACAACAAGGGGCTAACAGACAACTACAATGTATATTGAAACGAGATTTTAATATTACAAATGATTCGTGCCTTAACAAAGTGTAATCATTAATTTAAGGCTACTGGCTTGTCCCTGTAATGTTCATTTAATGATTAAGACCAAGGGTGTATTAATGGCCATGGTATCGCCATCCATTGTATATAAAGGTACGTTATGTGCATGTAGAAGGTGTTCACTCATATTGAACAATGTAGAATCTTCATATTTAACAAACCTTATCTTAAACTCAGTTCAAACCTGTTGTTGAAAATGTAAGATTTTCTTCTTCTTTAGTACAATTATAGACTGGAATATATTGCCAGATATCAAAACAATCTCAATCATTTTCCATTTTAAATGATGTAAAACCTTTTTTTGGATAACAATGTAAGAATATGCGTGTAATGTCATTGAATATACTTCCTATTTATAATAAAATATAGCATATAGCAATAATACGATATGTTTGTAGTAATACTTTAAATACTAATATTTTTCTCTGTATGCTTTGGTTCCTTTTAAGCTCACCAGAGCACTAAGTGCTGAAGGTGAGCTATTGTGATCGGTCGTTGTCCGTCCGTCCGTCCGTCACCAATTGCTTAAAAACATCTCTTCTGAAACTACGCGGCCAAATTCAATGAAACTTCACAGGAGGCTTCCTTAGGTGTCCCTCGATAAAACAGAACAAGGGGTCACAATTGATTAACAACAACAACAACAACAAAGTGGCCAACTTCCTGTTTTGCTTTAAAAAGCATCTCCTCTGAAACTACCTGTCCAAATTCAATGAAACTTTACAGAAAGCTTTCTTGGGTGACCCTCTACAAAAATACTACAAGGGTTCACGACTAATTAACAACAACAGCAACAACAACAAAATGGCTGACTTCCTGTTTTGCTTTAAATAAACATTTCATCTGAAACTACCACTCCAAATTCAATTAACGTTTCAGGAAGCTTCCTTGGGTGACCCTCAACAAGAATACAACAAGTGTCAATATTGATAAACAACAACAACAACAAAATGGCCAACATCATGTTTTGCTTTAAAAAAACATCTCCTCTGAAATTACAACTCCAAATTCAATGAAACTTTTCAGAAAGCTTCTTTGGATGACCCTCTACAAAAATACAACAAGGGATCAAGACTGATCAACAACAACAACAACAAAATGACCAACATCCCATTTTGCTTTAAAAAACACCTCCTCTTAAACTACCACTCCAATTTCAATGGAACTTTACAGGAAGCTTCCCTGGGTAATCTTCTAAATAAACACGACAAGGGATCGCGATTGATCAACAACAACAACAACAATCTGTCCAACTTCCTGTTTTGCTTTAAAAAACATCTCCTTTGAAACTACCAAACATCTCCTTTGAAACTTTACAGGAAGCTTCATTGCATGACCCTCTACCAAAAAACAACAAGGCATTGAGATTGATCAACAACAACAACAAAAAATAGCCGACTAACTGTTTTGCTTTAAAAAAATCTTTGAAACTACCAGGCCAAATTCAATGAAACTTCACAGGTAGCTTCATTACATGACCCTCTACAAAAATAAACAAGGCATCGTCATCAGTAAAGATATGTTTAAATTGCAACATATTTTTTAATGCTTTATCACAGAGTAATGGCCCTTTGCTAAGGTGAGTGTATGTCTTCCTTGTATTCATAGTTTTATTTGTAATGTTTTATTTTTAATTTAAGATTTAGGGTACGTAACGAGGGACCCATTTGAATAAGGTCGTTCAATAGCCAATCAGAAGTTAAAGATACTCTTTGAACTTAACTTGAATAAAGTAACGAACGATAGTTTCTTATTGAATTGTCCCTTAATGTGATGAACAGCTTTTATGTATTAAGACCAAACCAGAATATCACGACAGACATTTTAATCAATACTTTTACAAGGAAGGCTTTGACATGCATATTATTGATCTCATCATAAAATAAATTGAAATGCATTAGCAGTAATGGTTCCAGACAAATTAAATGCATGCCGCAAATGCCTCTTAATCAATACTAGTGGATGTCCTTTACAGGCATGTCGGGAGTAGAGATCACGTTTGCTTGTCGATGTATTATTAAGATTGCTGGGAAGCATAAACTGGGGACCACTTTTGTATTGCTCTATAAAATATACATGAATAACCTTGTTAAATATAGGTCAATGAGAGGCACATTTAAGTGTCGATGGATATATGTATAGTTCGAAATCATTTTAGTGGAGGAACAGCTATGAAATGAGCATATGGCTGACTTAACTTAATGTTGACATGTATTTGACATTCAATCGTGGACTCCTCATGCAATAGAGAATTTATTTTTGCAACACGTTTATCGCACCGTTATTTCTTTAGGTTTGTATGTTATCATGTTAGAATTCAAGTCAAAGCAAAATTCTTACTTTACACCTGCTAAGTTAGAGTAGGATTAGGCCAAACGACAAGCAAACTAATAAACATGTTCAACTCATCACAAATAAACCAAACAAGCATTGAAATTTAAAAGTAGATTAACATACCCAAGTAAATTTTGAAATAGGAAAATACGCAAAACTGCGAAAGATAAGTTATTTAAAGCGATGTAGTACATCAGTTAGTTGGATTCAATGCTTTGTATACAGCGATATCACTTTTATGTAGGTTTTTGTAAAACAAAGAATAAACACTTTATTTTGGCAATTTTTCTTTATATTAAAGTTCGTTTATCGACAGAAATTGTTTACTGGTATTTAATACATATATTGTACAATCTAACAACTACTGAAGTAAATACCATTTGTTTGTGCTGGTGCAAAAAAATTAGTGTACGCGTAAAGAGATTTCACCTTTTCAATATATATATGTCGTGAATTTATTCTGGACGTCGGTGAAAAAAGATCAATACTACGGACTTGCATCCACTGAGTTAACATGTAAAAATCTAAAAGGTTAAACACTAGCATTTGAACATTGTCGTAATATTTACGTTATTTGTTTGCAAAAAAAATGCTTTCATTGGTGGTATTATTAGCCATTTCACAAAGGAGGTTGTGGGTTTGATCCCTTTCAGGGGTCTTTCTCGGGTAAACTGGTTTTACCATGGAAACAAACTCTTTATTGACTATGAAATTGAGTCTCACTTGAGCTAAATTAAATGAAAACGAACCAAGTTAACTAAACGTGTTGCTAAAAGGTTTTTGTATAACCTTTATTGTAAGCCCTTTTTCGTGAAGACGATTTATGAAAATAATTAGCATTATTTTAAAGGTTAATAACCTTGTCTATATTAACAAATTACGCATTATATTTCAAACATATCCAGTACCGCTTCAGTCATTCTTGATTCGTTTTCATTTGTATCAAATACTAGTGATTATGGTAGGCCTTTGGTTACCTGTTTTAATACGAAACATATAAACAGTTTAAGATTTGACAACCAAATGAATAAGACATATACCACATTTCATTTTTAGCTCGTTTTCACGATTTTAACTGAATGATAATCAGAACCCTGGTAGTGAATTTTAAAAGCGTATTAGTTGTGTCTATCGTGGGAGATGGCCGAGTAATTGTTGTATGCAGCACTCCGAACCAATTAAAGTCCTGAACACTCCGCCGTTCAACCGTGTAAAACAACAACGATCTAACTTTATTGTAAATATTTCTTAATTAGTGGTCAAGTGTTTTTGTTTCTCAAGCGAGAGCTAAGCAGACTGTCAGACTTAATACAAGAGCAGACTGCCTCAAACTCGTTCCCCAGACCCAAAGATTTAAAACCAAAGTGTTACCACCTTGCCACAGGCAGATTGATGATGAAGCTCCAGATAAATGTTTTATACTTCCAAATTGACCTAAAATTGCAGTATTAACCATTCTGAAAGATTTGCTTAATTCTCAAAAATACTTAAATGAAATCATGTGATACTTTCAATCTCACATGGCAATACTAAAACGATTTTACTGAATATCGCCTCAAAGGTCATTAAATGTATTTAGGCTAAATCCTGTTTGACAGCAGTTGTAAACAAGGTAATGTTTATTTTTCTGAGCAGTATTTCATTCAGGCATTAGTGGTTGATCTGTTTCGAAGTCGTTGATTTTCGACAGTATGAGTTGACCAAAATGCTTAACCTTAAAAAATGTCATTAAAGTCATATAGTGGTTAGTATCTCGTTGGCAGACGTTCTACATTTTCATTCTTTTTTCAGTTTGAATAGAAGATCTGTTAAATGATTGATATTTCATTTCAATCTTGTGATACAAGAACCCCCTTATTAAGATCCAATGGATATGTGTTTGCTCTAAAATGTTTATTTTGTAAAAGCTCGTAACAATGCTGCTCTTAACAGCTAGACATGAATTAAAAAAACACATTTCCGACCGGTCGATAAAATTAAAAGACAAGTGTTCAATATATAAACAAAATAAACTATGTATTGATCGAATGCGTTCGGTATAAAACAATAAAAAAAATTACAGGGACTCTGTATTTGTTAACAAGACCAATAACTTGTTTTCCTGGCGTTAATTTACTGATTAATCAACACAACATAATACAACGAAAAAACAGGTGCACAGTAGCTGTAAAATTTAAAACACAATACACTGAAATGAAGTAGACATTGATTCACATCATTAGAGACTGTGCTGATTTGTCAGTTTTCTGACGTCAGTATGTACAAACGTAGCCTACGCGGCAGCTCAGCGGTCATGACGGATGCATATGAAAACAACAGCGAAATGTTTTATATGTCTTAAGCAGAGATTGTATTTGATTGTTGTTTAAAGGTTCTGTTTGTATTTCTCTTAGATTTAACATGGCATTTTCCTGAATTTCCAGTTCATAATATTTTTATCGGCTACTCTGAATATATGTTATTTCTTAAATATAAAAGTTGAGTTCTGAAGACGAGTTTCTTTCAACAATAAAGTATGTTCATAATCAAATATACTTAAATAGTGTTCAACTTGAAAATCTTTTGTCAGAACAGCTCATTATAAAAAAAGTTCTTGGCGCTAAATTGATTGTTTCGCTTATTAATTTTGTTCCATATAGGATATGTTGCCTGTGCAAATGAAAACAAAAACGTACTTTGAAATGAAAAAGCTGAAAACATTTCTGGAGCTCCTAATTCATCTCTTTGATGGGAGGAAGTCGTGAGGGCGCGGTTCAAGCTCAGTTTTGTTTCTGATTAGAATTGTCAGATATTTTATCGACAATAATTATCCAATGTGTATTGGTTACGATGTACTAGGGATAATAAAAATAACGAAGACTTTGCTGTATTACTTATGCATTTCATTATTGCATGAAACAAAACTACATAAATGTTAAGCGGAATATATACGGAATAATAATGCACTTATGAATATCTACTCCATTTCAATGACACACAAATACAGCGTTTTTTTGCAATGCCACATAAACAAAGTAGTCTTGTTTATACGAATTAATAGAAATTCTGAAAAGTAAGAATGACTTAGAGTGTCTGTGTTCTTTGTTTGTTTACATAATGGCAAGTCGCGCTTATTCATTTCATTAATAATTCAATATTAGATATATATATTTCATTTTGTTAATTAATAAGCAGTTTCCTTTAACTTTTAAACATTATTTCTTTTCACTATTGTCAATATCATATTATTTTTATTTCATATGACCAATGAGGAAAGTGATTTAGGTTAGACAATGACTTAAGGTGCTTTATTATAACGGCCCAGTGCCTTGTTGACGTTTTTTTTTTCGGCGTCATTTAATCATGGCATATGTCTGTGTAGGTGTTTGACCAAGATATTGACAAAACTTGATAACAGTCCGTTCTTCAATTCGATTAGACGACAGTTTAGTTATGTGAAAAAATGGTACTAAAGCGATGTAAAAACTTCTTATATTAGTATCTAAAGTTCAAATGACATAAACTGTTGTTATAACGTGAGTTTTAAATTTACAATTCTGATCAATAAGGTGCAAAGTCACGCTATAAACACGTGCCCGGCCTGCATTTTACTGTAGTTTTAGAAACGAATGATGCGCTGACATTATCGAGTAAATGTATCATAAGGTAACATGAACGCTCCAATTTTATATGGTTTGTATTGAAAATCTATTGAAAATCTAACAACTAACACAGAAGTTAAAGCAAAGGACTATATTTTTTTTGATCGTCCCTCGAAATTAGTCGTTTTTTGTATACTTATATATCAAAATTGTCGCGAAACTACTATCGATGATATGGTTCTCTGGAGTTGGGATTTTTTTGACCTTGATAACTGATCGATCTGTAGATGTTCGCAAGCTATGTAATATACCTCATTCGGTTTTGGTAATATACCTCATTCGGTTTTGAATGTAGATTAGGTCAAATAACCGTGGTACCAACTTGATTATGACATCATAATTATCAACTCATTTTAAACTATCTACCGGAAACACTAAATTTCCGAAAATACAGATATTCGTTTTATGGCGCTTTCTTTAAAAATCCCACTTAACATTGACGATAAAAGACTTTGATGATTAAGATTTATATATCATTACTATTTTTTATCGATAACATCGATGTTTTTGTTATACAGTCGAACAACGTTGGCTCGAACTCTTTAAGGACCGTCAAAAAAAACTTCGAGCCTCTGAAAATTCGAGGCAAGCGAGGATGCTCACTTTCAGTATAATGAAATCGGTCCTTTAAATCCAGTTCGAGTCAAAGAGGAATTCGAGCCATGCGAGTTCGTGTCAACGAGGTTCGACTGTATACTGTATCATATGTTATGCTTAACACTGAACAGGACAGCACTGACTTAAAGCTTTTTTATATCTGCTGGATATTGCCATAAAACGTGTTCAAAACAAATCTGTTTCTGCAGTGCTTTAATCAACTATAATGAAATATTAATCTTGGATAAACAAAAGCCAACAATTTATTTCAACATCAAATAGTGTAATGATTTGTATTTGTTGTCAATGAATCTATGAGAGAAGGCAATGTGCATTCCAAATTTATTCATGCTGTTTCCCAGTGAAAATTATTATTCTTTCTCGTTTCTAATGGCAAAAATGTAGTCGATTAGCCAATGTGTACGTGATTTTTTTTCAAACAAAACGACCGGGTGGCAATCATTTAAGTCGGCTTAAAATACTCGCTAAACACTGACTGAGCTATTTATCATTGACTAAACCTATGACATAAACTCATTTATACAAAGCATGCATCACACAGTTGTTTTTTTTCATTTTCAGTCATTCGTAATTAGTTGTCAACGTTGAAATTATCGCGAGTAAGAGAACGTCGAATTTCAATTTCAGATAGTTCATAAGCCAACGACATTCTCTTTCTGGTTAAACAACCACAACACTTACGGTCACAAAAACACGTGCATGATGACGTATTTGCACTAAATCGAAGCGTAACCACGTATACGATTGTCTTCGAAGCTACGAAGTATGTTGACCAAAACACAAGGCGAGCACCGCTATTTACTCCTTCACCAGTTGACAGTACAGCTGCAAAATTGAACAGATAGAGAGCACAAGATATTATTGCAATGGTACATGTTATATTTGTGTCACAGACGTCTTGATCCATAGAATGTTTATTGGAGAACAACGGTGGTCCAAACCCGCGACAATAGATTATACACAGTCCTGTTAGTGCGAGACCGTAGGGCAAAATGAGTATGAAGATGGTAAGGAATCCGTTCCATACACTCGAATATTGGTTTGGAGTACTCATATCGGCAGCACATATTCCCAAATCTGAAATAAATACAACTGATTGGTGAGTTTAAATTAACGTTTTCGGTGTCAATGTAATACTCTAAAGGAGCACTCTAGAATAGCACGTGCATGTCCTCGTTATGAGGAATTAACAAAGTTGCGATACTTATACAAGTTATATGACCATTTAAAAAAGAGCTATAGCTCTGGTACAAGTTACGTAAGATGAATGAAAGTTTATGTAGCTATATAAAGGTCACCGTTATTTTTTATTTACTATTTTTAAAAAAGCATTTGTAAATAAGATTTAAAAATATTTATAGTGGCTACATTTTCTGATGTCATTTCACTTGATACCTATCTTTTGTCTGACATAGATTTAAAAAAAAAGATTTACTTCCATAGCTTTACCCTAAGTCTTTAAAAGCAGTTAAATTAATATTCACTTTGTCAGCCATGTATTTAAATCAAAACAATAACATGATATCGTTGCAGTATTATAAAATTAGAATGTGATGCTCACATTATTTTTTCACCTGACTTTACTAGTGTCATAAAATAGATAGTATTAAGAACTGGTCTAACCTTGTATTGGCAAATATGTCTGTCGATATATTTCATAACTTTCATTAGTAATATTTGCTGTAACCGCAGTTGCGCTTATGTTCAAAGACCTCGCCATGTCGTTTATGAAACTAAGCTTTGTTACATTGTTCAAGATAAGTCTGTCCCTGTAGTGGTCGATAAAATGCTGGAAGGTATCGCTGTTCTTGGACCTAATATAGAAGCTGATGCCGTGCGGTAGCCACGACGCCTTGCTGACAATGACGTCATACGTGTCGTGTAGATGCTTTGCAATAATGGTTAGGAGGTTTGTGTCAGCAGATGAGTAGGATGAGCGTTGCAGGTGACTGAACAGCTGGTGGAGATTCTCAAGCTTCACGCGTTGGTGTTCCGGATGGCTCGCATGCAGGGGCAGCGATAAGTTGGTGGATACAATCACATTCAAGTACCCTGTAAATAGTTATTTCTTACTGAAGGCTGTTTGGGATAACTCAATATCAAGTCTTCTTCAGGTGTATTCTTGATAAGAATAATTAAATGGGCATGGATTAAAGCACAAATGAATAAAACTGAACTATTTGAAGAGACCACAACCAGTAGATATTTACAAAAAAAATTAAATTAGTAAACCTTTAAACAAATTAACAATTGTGTGATATAGGAACATTTTATACAATGTGTCTTTAATGGCCTTCCATAGAAATCAAGTTGCATCAGAACATACCTTTTAATGTCTCGTGGCCTTTTCGTGAGATATCTTGCAAAGAAGGTATAACCATCACATGCTTATTTTACATAAACAATACTAACATCAAACTAAACTACCAAGAGAAGGTTTAAAGACGTACGGCTTATTTATGACAATGATTTATTCTGGTTCAACACCAACCTTAACCCTCTGACCTACGCCCCAATGCATTTTCATATTTCTGTTGCTTTAAGAAAAGCACTCATGTAAGCCCAATGCTACTATACGTGTGTTTGGTTTTGTTACTAGTATATCTATACCAAAGGGGGACTACTTTGCAACATTGAGGTGCTGGATATCGAGACTTCAAAAGTATGTTTAAAGAAGGGAAAATAGTGTATACGCAGTGAACGTTTTTAAATGCCACTCGTAGAAATGTAAAAAAACAACGAATAGTCTTGCTAATACATACAACGCCGTAAGTCTTTGATTCTATAGCAATACCTCTGAGATACGTGTACTCTCCAAATCCGTAGAAAGGACCGCTGACGATCATCATCATGAGGAGACAGACGCCGGTCACCATTATTCTGGTATTCCGACCGGAAAACGTCGAATCTGCGTCTGACGGCAAAAGATGCGTAAAGTATCTGCAATAAATAGAGGTTTTCTTTACAACACATTCACTTACAAGACATATTCTGAATTAGTCTTCAAATAAAAGGTTGACAATTGATCCATTTTAAATGGTATAAGATATAAATTCATTAGAACAGTAGGATCACTTTGAATGCTCACTAAGAATTATACCACAAACTGACAGATTTGTTTCTGTAACACTATGCAATGTACAAATTGAAGGACACATCAATTGATGCTTGACGTTTTCATAGTTACGGGTGGCTTTAAAACGGACATAAATTGACATTCAAATCTTGACGTTTATTGGCTTGCTTGATATCAAGTGTAAGTGCAACACTAAAAATGGCCCCTGTTTCCCACTAAAGGAGTATTCTGTATTCTAACAAAACCAATCAAAAGATTATTAATAACCCTAAGCAAGTAATAACGTCAAATAAGTGTCATTGCATAATTTCAACTTTTCTTTTAGTAGAGAACCACTTGCCTAAAGAACATATCGTTGTTTTACTTTGTAGAGAAACTTTTGCAATAGGAATCAACTAAGCTTTACATACATAATAGAAATATGACAATATTACTCGAGAACCGCCATTTAAGTTACAGAGGTTTTCACTAAGATAATTAGATCGTTACCTATCGTTCAATTATCAACCTAACTCCTTTCCCATAACACCTACACACTTCAATTGCCTGTATTTCCAGGGTGGTAATCCCCACTTTTATTTACAACCTTACGTCTTTCGTTGAACGTTTGTTTAATGATCATTAATCATTGCTGAAGTTGATAATTTTGACTGTTTGACAGTCCGACTTTTTATGGAGCCTGCACACAAAATCCACGGTTGGGCATAATACGGCAAGAACAGTATAAAACTATTATGGAGCATGTACTTACTTGTTATAGCCGCACTTCAGTTCAATGATGTAATCGATGTTATGTTCTTACCGTTCAATGACTATGATGGTGATATGCCAACTTGAACACGCCAAGGCAACGGTTGACAAGTAGCCCCAAAACTCGCAAGACGCAAAACCAAGCGGCCATCCCTCTAAAATATGAAAAAAGGTCAAACAATTAAAAAATGTTGCTATTTTAAGAAAAATATACAATTCAAGAGTAATTAAGATGCATATACATGTGTACGTTACTGATATTATCAGTAAGTCGGTCAGTCTATTTCTCAGTCTAGCCCATGCATTCTCCACACAATAACTTGAGAAACTGAAAGTTCCATGAAACTTCGTTGGTACGTTGCCGTTGATTTGTGGTGACACGGATGGTTTTTGAAATCAGAATGTCAAAGGTCAGGGTCATCATTGAAAACTTTGTTCGTACAATAATTTCATTTTACCGCGGACTATGACCTTTTAGCGATGTGTTGACCATGAAGAGTATATAAACCCTTTTGTGTGTGTGGTCAGTATATTACAGATCAAAGTTATGTTAGAAAGACCAAAGAACAAAGCGGATTATTTTCGTAAAACATTTTGCGGGTTCTAAACATCTTGATGAAAACTTCGACATGTTCCGGACAAAGCGGCGATAAGAAGGTTAAACTGTTTAGACAAACATTGTTCGACTACTTCCTGTTACTATGCAGATGAAAATTAAGTGATAGGATTCATACATTCCATACTTATTATCTTGGGTGAACATTTTTTGAAATTTATATTTCTTTTTTACCTTAATCGGGTATGGTAAGACTTTGAATAATGACAAAAAAATATTGAAATAAAACAGGCCGATTTTTAAGATTTATTTAGATTATGTACTTAAAATCGGTCCGTCTCTCGTGCACAACTAAAATGAGCTCTGAACAGAACAAGATTCTTGAGCTGATGAACTAAAGATAATCCTTCCAAGCATGTGATAGAGATACTCGACTTCATGCTATACGACCTCGTTCATCATACCATAATTCATCTCGTTATTTCTCACAGAATAAAAAAAAATCATCTTTAGTTCCTTGTTTGTATTTCACACTTCTTAAATGTCATTTCTTATAAAACCAGGTATTACCATGTAGTAATTAGTTCAATCTGGAAGACAGGCCGGATTTAGAAAAATTAATAAATCAGAAACTATGACATCAGTAGGTTCCGTTTTACCGAGACTGTTCATTTAAAGTAATGGTAGTCCAATAGAATCGCTTTCAATAAGCACAGCCAGTGGCGTAGCTGCCGTTACGCACAATATGCCCGTGCGTACAATTCGTCGCACAAGTCAGGCCAAAAGTGCAGTAAAAACTAAAGAGTTTTCCTTCCAACGGAGGTACATTTTGTTTAGGTTATTTGTGAAGCATAATTTAATGTGTAGTGCCCCGTAGCATTTGATATTAGAGGACGACAAAGCACGCATTTGAGATAGAGGTGTCTGTTTTAACTGTTGTTATTCATGATATATTTTGATTTTAAAGATGTGCTGATAGCTATTTATTTCATATATCAGATAAACAAATATTCTCTACAGATATTGACAAGACCCATTTCTCAAAATTGTCGGATATACTGTGGGTAAAAAATATGCTTCATGAATGTTCACGACTCGGTAAAATTTAAATGCCCACTGCAGCTTGTGTTTATACTTATGAATACCACAGAAATTCACCTCGACTCTTTCTCGAGAATGCCTTTTGTAACATTGCATTACAATGTGAAGGATCTTTTTTTTTAAATACCCCGTCCCCTCCCAAATTAAATTTGTCGTCACTTGTCCGGTCTTGGACTGCTTAACGTTTACCGTGAACGGGAAATCGAAACGCAACGGGTAATAGAGATTGAAGTAATCGTAGACAATTTCCTTCAGTGCATACTTTGAACGACCTTCTGCTATGAAATAAAAGTTTGTTTCGTGTTCAAATGTTAAATGAGCTTAGGAAAACCTTTTAACAAACGTTCATTTGCATTTTCATTATTTAAGACAATTACCATTTTTGAATTTCCTACGAAGCTGTTTCAGACATAGCATTTTTGAATTGAATATTCGTTGATTAAATGCTGATGATCCTGAAGAAATTTATTTCGCTATACAGTATCATTCTGACCTATGATAAAACCGAGAGATCCAGGGGGGCAGAGCCCCCTGAACCCCATGAGGACATTCCGCCCATAGCAACAGCAAGTGTGCGTATACTTCGAAACGGCCTAGCTACGCCTCTGACAGCCAACGGCAATATCGGTATTCCTTTCTTGGGACATGCGTCTGAGGTTGAATGTGAACACAATAAGTGTAATTAGTTTTAGACCTTGAAATGAAAAATTCATGAATGGTTAATTATATATGTAGAAACCATTAGTTTGAAGCCCCACTCTCTAGTTTTGCCAGTGTATTTGCTTATTGTTCCAACTAAAGACAACGTACGTACGTATAAACTATATGATAAAAGAGAGATCGACAAAAATATTACGCTTCGTTTTTATGTATAATCAGGTTTTTTTTACATAATATCAACGTCCAAATATTGACAAGTTTCGAAAAGCGAAAAATTTGACCCAGATATCAAATGTTGTTTACATGTTACATACAACCCTATAAAAACATTTGATCTTTAAGTCTTTAATATATATATATATATCTGATTTCCATATCTTATGGTCATGTTTATGTTCACCATTTATAAACAGATAGAAGGCTGTCATTGTTTTTTTTTGCATAAATAAGGCATACCAATTAGACCAGATGTTCATATTGTTCAAAATGTTTGTGATCCGTGATACTTGCATTTGGCATTATTAAATCAGACACACTGCTGCCAGATTTTAGTGTAGTTAAGATTGAGATTTCGTTTGATAAAACGACCGCATTGATCTTTTTCACATGCTCATGTGACTTAATCACCAGATATTATATGGTGTCTGCCCGTGCAGACAGTCAAGGGCATTATGTTGTCATCATATCTAGGAAGGTTATGAATAGCTCTTTTGTAGAATAGCCTGGACGTAATTAAAGTATACAAAAGGCACATCTTTACATAGGAATAAATAGCCATAAAATAAGAAGGTTTCGATGAAGGGATTTAGGTAAAGCGCCCCTCGGTCTTCATTCCACCGGAAGTCATTCCTATCTAACTACTGGACAAAAATAGTGACTTTATGTCACTTTTGAAATTCAAAGTGCTTGGGCATGTTCAAGGTCTGAATCGGGTCAGTATCAAAAGAGTTATTGCTTCTGAATATGTCAGTTCGGAGCCGTATAACTAATACACATAAATTGTATAAAATTGTGTGGTTATTGGTGCCTTTTGATCGCATCAGTAACACAATAAGTATGGCGCTTTGATTAATAACATGTAGTCATGTCAGTGTTATTGACTTATAAAATCAAATTACACTGATAAAATTTAAAATAATTACATGAATGCTTGCGCAAGTTTTGTCAGGATTGGGTTTTAAAGGGTTTATTGTCAATTATTTAATGAACTAACGTAAATTGTTCCCAAACATATGTTGGAATGTGCTATACATTACGTAGCTGATGCTAAAGCTTTAATAAGGTATAAATCAATTTATTGAATTGAAGTGCCATTTCAGACATTTTAATAAGTCGATGATTCTTTGATGCATGGTGGTTATTTCGACCGAAACGGGAATTACGTAACGAAAGTGTTTATATTGTTTTTCTCATTTATACTACATTTCCTTCTAAGGAATTCTGTGATTCATTGTGTTTTATAACAAATTTGATTGACTGAGTTGTTCAACATCCAATATAGGTAAGATAGACCAACAGATATTGAGAATTGTAAGCAATAGTGCACTTTTTGTGGCATTTATGAGCTAATTTCTATTGTAAAATCATCAGAAATGATGATTACACGGATGTTTAATCTATGATGAGTGTTAAGTTCGGGTCGTTACTATTACAGCCTTTCCATTTATTAATAAAATGCATGTCTATAATTTTGTAGTTGTTTGTTAGCAATTAAAATTGATATAATGCGTAATTGAAATATTATATTTCATTCGATCCGATTACATAAAATTGAATAAGTTCTGAAAAACAACAAAATGGAAATCCTTCAGTTTCAAATCATATTCATTCGCAACCCATAAGTGCACAATACATTCAAACAACAATCAACGACAAGCAAATACAAAGCTTGATTACAAATTAAGCGAAACGTATAACTATCAAACTTACATTATTAGAAATGATTTCAATAATCGCCTTGGCAAGGTCTTTTTTGCTTCTAACTTTCCACTTTTTCCAAACATTTATCAATGTATAACGACCAAGACACCACACGTTTTGGTGCACAAAGGGAAAGTCGCGTTCAAGACCACTTTCAACAATCATTGGTCTCATTTAAAGCAAATTACCAATATTTAATGAGAGCTCCAATATTTATCTTGCAAAATGGAGACTAGGTTAAGAATCCTTAAGCTGGTAGATCACATCTGAGTTGGCAAGTAACATAATGCTACTGGTGACAGGAAAATAATCAGATTTGTACCTTATCGCCTGCATCAGACTGTCAATATTAACAAGATAAGCTGCCAACAACAGGTCGAAAAGTAGACGGGTAATCCGCTGAATGTTAAGATATTGATTGCTATATATGGGCACGGAGCAAAGGCGGATAAAAAGTTATATTATGTAATTTAAATGGTTGGAAATGATGAATTCATTTTAAAGGTTATTCCAATTTTAAGATATGAAAACCGTCAAAAGGAAAGTGATAGTGTAATATAATTATTTAACACGTTTGACTACTTTTGTTGCACAGAACATTTTAATAACTCAAGAATATACCAGGTAAATTATATATTTAACTTTCATCAATGAGTCATATTGTAATTCATATAACACCTTTTGGTGCGCGATAAGGCTATTAAAAAAATTCTAAAATCAAATGCCTGTAAATAACATTACATTTTAATGTTTTACAGTTATTGTGTCAACTATCTACCTAAAAATGAAACCAGTTACGAATAGTGGTTGCTTCTCTATAACATAGTATATTCTGGTAAAGTGTTTTTCCTATATGATAACCTAGGATTTTCAAATGAAATATTTCTGTTTCTTGCTGTAATAAACTTGCCTGGAAATATTTCCGAGCGGCATTATGCAGGTGATGTGTTTTCCAATGCCACGCACAACGCTTCACAAGCTTATAAATACGTTTAATTAACTGTAGTATATCGATCACCTGAACAATACAAGTGTCTGAACAATACAATCGGAACTGTCTTTTGCTTTGATAAATGATTTTAAAATGGAAATCAGCAAACTGTATGAAAACAGTGTTCGCAATGCTCCGGTCATTTTGTATCATGTTGCCCTCTAGCTAACTTCTTTAGTATGCAAAACTACTTACTGTATTATGTTGTTTTATTGTTTTCATCATAAGAACGTAGGAATTATCATTTTGAAAAAAAATGATGCTCCCCATTTAGTGTTCAGCCATCACCCAGTTATGTATTTATTATTACATTGATTGTTTGAGTATTACAAGTAAACAAATCAATTAAAATATCAAAGTTTAAAAATGATAAAAATGATTGCTTAATACAATGCAAATACATGGACACGACGAGTAGCTTTAAAATTTAGTGTATGTTAATATGATGTATATGTTACGAACTATGTTCGCTCATTTGTGATCATGAGGCTTAAACCTTAAAAACCAAACCCTTTTATTCTATGTATATATATATATATATGTTGACTAATAATTTGATATAGGTCTCCAAAAGAGAGAAAGTAGATTATTTGTTTTTTGTCGTTGTACATCTTCAGGTATCACTAATTATTTTGTTGCATTGAGGTATTATTCAAGATACTATACTTAATACTGAAAACAGACAGAAGGGGATACTGGTTTATCACCCAAAGAATACAAGTCAAACTATGAGGAAAGAAACAAAAATATTTTAGGCATACATATTCATTTCCAGTATGAAAACACAAGGTACACTAACAAACAAAACTTATTGCAGCAATATAAAATACCTGTGGTAAATTCTGCAAATACCTCGCTTAATCCTCAAAAAATGGATATGTTGTAAGTATTCATAAAAGAATGTATTGGGTAACCAAATAAGGAGAATTATTCTTTCAGTACTGATTTGGTTACGTGTGGTTATACCAAGACGCAGTCGACATTATTATTTTCTACTCGCTATTTAAATTTCGCTTCATTAAGAGTATGGCTAAGGAGTGGCACGGAACGTAAAATTTCTTATGATCTCAATGGATACATCGATTCATGAAATAATCATTAAAAATATATTTGGAGAGATATTTTCACATACATGCGTTTCACTGTGTGTGTGCTCGCGCGTAAAGGGTATTCAAGTCACAGGTACCGTAATAGCGAAGTTGGCCGGTAAATATGTGCATTCTGCTTGATGAACGAAAATAGGCTTTTGTTCAATATGAGTTTGACTCGTTTTCTACTAGTACAAGAACTCAGTTTTTTGGAACACGGGTCGACCTGACTTACATGCCTTGTACAGACTTCCACTGTTTAATAATATATTTTTAAAAGACAAGTGGCAATGTTGATTTTTTACTCTTTCAAAATGTCAGATTGAGATTATTTTTTTATCTAATATATAGTGTATTGTATTTAATAATGTAGTTAAAACATCATTCATCTTGAGCAGAAGGCCTATATGTATTGAATAAAGTCGAGCTGAGTTGATATCTCATAGTCCCTTGACACTAAAACACTCATAGCTGTGCTCAAAATGAACAAAAAACCATTACGCCTATATAATCGTGTTATATTATTTACAGTATCATTTATCAAGTCAAAAACAGGCATCTAGAGAAAGCGATATGTTATACTTGCGTTCTTTTCTCGCGTACGCTTTGCCATTATTTTTCGAGTATGTGTATCAGAAATATTGGTATTACCATCAGTCCCATGATTACCAAAAATGTAACGTCTACCGAGATCTCATTGTATTTTTTGTATTCTGCTAATAATAAACTATATGTGAGAAGTATATATTCAGTCTTCGTGAATTAACGCATCAACACCGAACATCTAAATATACCGAGAAATATCCGACGTCAACAACCATAATATCATTACTATAAACAGTTAAAATGGATCAAAAAGCAAATAGTGTTACAGAAGTTTCTTATTCCGCATGTAGGGACATTTTTAATTTTTTCGAATAATCATTAATGGATAGATAGACTAAAACTACCGTAAAATGTCTAAGTTGCCGTACCTGATGCCAGAGAGAGTAACAGATTTGTTTGAATGGTAAAATCACTGACGAGACTAGCCAGTATTGATGAGGCGATCAACAGTTTGAAGCTTCCTTCTGGCCGATTTGATCGGTTGATTGTCACCAGCTCTCTGCATGCTACGAACAGAAGTCCAACAATAGAAAGGGCTAATAGCAAAGATATGAATATGTCTCCTATATCCATCGTTCTTAGAGTCACCGTTGTTTAAATATCAAGAGAACTATTAAATCAGTAGTTCATGTTTCTCCAATTAACGTCTGTTTCGTGTTAATTTTGTTTTTTTATCAAATTTGATATTGACCCTATTCTGACTGATAAGTACACTGAAGTGTCGGACACACGGCAATTATTCCATATTGAAGTAAGCTTTTTGTTTCATCCCTCACAACGTTGTGTATGTTTTCCAATCCGATAGCTTCTTAAAGAGTTCTTCGTCTAACTAATCTCAGCAGGGCCACGAAATGCTTTAATAGCGGAAGGAATAAATGGCGTCCTCACGCTGCGTATTGGTTTTCTTTGGGCCTTTACTTGACATGGCCGTTGTTCAAAAGGCGTAAAATCGAAATCGTGTTCATGCAAAGATAGATTAAACGTGATGGGCTTATATTTCAAATGTATCGTTATAATAAATGTTACCAAGTTTTACCATATTTTCTACAGTTTTTAAGGAAATCCTAGTTATAAGCTTCGGGTACCTGGATGGTTGGGTGAGTAGAGTTTATATCGCTGATAAACAGCAAACGATGCTCTCTGCTCGATATATTTCGATATAATTAATGTCAAGTGCTAACACAAATAATTATTAAAATTAAAATAAAGTTCAGTGAGGTAAATGTCACTGAAACAGAGACTCAAACAATTATTTGCGTTGAATTTATTGAGTTATAATGTACTTAAAGTTATGAAACGTAGGGTAACTAGCTTATATGGAAAGCAGACTCAAACCTGATCGATCAAATATATTGCTGATTATATATGGGACAATAAACACCATTAATTAAACAAATTACTTGTTAATTACAACGTAATCACCGGCTTAGACATGCGTGATGGCACCGCAAATGAAGGCATACATTTTGTTTGAGTATTACAAGTAAACAAAAACTGAGTTTACTTGAATGGGATATATTTTGCCATACAGGTACTTCATTACTTACTAAATTAGAATGCGCCTACAAAACTATTAAATATAACATATATCAGCAAACATGATTCATTGAATATGTATAACAAACATCATGCAATGCGCAAATTAATCATGTTAAATGTCCACATATTTCCCGCCAAATTTCGTTAGCTAAGTTTAGATGTGGAGAGGAACTATAAGTACCCCGAAGCCGGTCGTTACAAATCACTATCAATAGAGCAAAGAATTTGTTTTAACTGCAACAACATAGTGGAAGATAAATGTCATGTTTTATTACATTGTTCTGCATATAAGAATGATTAATTTTATTATCAGATATCAAAAATCTCTCAATACTTCTTTTAAATGACATTTTTTTTCAACATAATGCCAAAACAGGACACGAAATTTTAAAGCTCAGACGTCAATATGTGTTAGACAAGTGAACTCTTTTTTAAATGTTTTATACCATGTCTTGTTTCTCATAACTCTTAAGTAGAAGTTTTTAAATAACAATTTACTGTTTTGTCTTAATACATATATCACGAATGTTTACAAGTGAGACTTTCATAAATATTCATTCACTCTGTCTATCGGCCTGTCTGTCCTGCAATTTACTTTTCCTAGACTAGAATAGTGTCCTCTAGTAATAGTTATGAAGTCTTTGAATAACACAACGAAATTAAGTATATAATACACTAATAATTAATGGACTCAAGGTCAGCAGTTGAACCACATTCCTCAAAAAGGGAATTGGAGATGTTATGTTATGAAACATGTACATAAGCTATGCGTAGATATAGTTGATGGATAGGAGGTTTGCTTGATTGGTGGTTTCTATTTGTTTAAACAGTACCCAATTGTAAAACATATACACGTGAATATTTACAAATAGTATGCACGAGCAAGCAAATACAATGGAGAAATATAAAAACAAATTAGACATACAATAATGCATAACAGTAGTAAGTAGTTCTGACAGAATTGAAGAAAGCGTTAAGCTTAAACTAGGTCGGGCTTCGTTATGTATCTAAGTTGCTTTTAGCAGTTTCAATTTATTCACAAAACATATAAACATTATTTCCGTAAGTGTATATATATATCAAAATAAAACATTTACGTAGAAATCAAAACAAAATTCACGATATTAAACGTTATTTAAAATTAAAAGTTATTAAACATATTTCGAATCAAAATATTGATTTAAATCAATAAATATACAGTTATACAATACTTGTATTATAACAGGCGACAGCGTGAGGAGAATATACATTTCAAGTTGTTTCATAAGTGTGCATATATATCAACTCACTTTTGTAGTATAACACATTTTCTTTTTAAAAACACAATTTCGTAATGAATGCGCATGGATAAGATTCTATTTGATTTAATATAATCAAATTGCGTTAATTAAAAAAAAAATGTTTTTCGTACATTTAAACTTAATCTTAAATGTTTATTGGCATTTAGACAAGCTATTTATATATATTAAATTTTTGTAACTCGTCTTAATATATTTGGTTTTACAGCTTAGGGACACAATATAATGAATAATCCTTACCGCATGAGAAGGGCAATTTTATTTGTAGTTGATTGACCCGATTTTATTTTCAAATATGTTAAGCGGCATTATCCGCGGTAAAACTTGGCTGTTTTGGAATATAATGAATTATCCTAATGTTTAAACATTATCCAGTTGAACAAAAAAATGCTACAACATTTAATAGCTTTGTTAACAATATAATCATTCATAATTTATGCTTCGTGATTTATCGACTAGCGTCGTCGTGTGAAAATGATTGATAGATGGTTGTCTGTTTCTCGACCGTAACGACAGATCAGTATGATACGGGCGAACAATTCCAAAACTTGGTTTATCTATTTAAGATCTACTGAAATTTCATAATTTAGATGTAACTTTTGCTGTTTTGAAATATTCATTGAGTTACATTTCACGGAACAACATCTTTGAACAAAAAGGGTTATTGTTGAAGCATGTTATAGACTATTAATTCGAGTAAATAAACATGACAACATAAATCAAGTAAGAGAAATTTCACAAACACCATTATCTCATAGGCCATTTACTGATAAGAGTTCTTAGGGCCGAGCTCAGAAACATTCACGTAAGGGACACTCATTGAGTGGTACAAGGGGATGGACACTTTAGTGAGCTGTTTGTATTCACACGCCTCGCTAACACTCCACTTCATCAAGTTACCAAAAACAGTACATATACATGTATATCTTCATGATCATATCGGATTATCTGTTTGATTATGGGGATGTATACAGTTTACTATGTAAATATATGTTTATGAGAGATCTGTGTACCTTATTATTAGAAATGGCGACGAATAAACGACAGTATAGTTCTGAGACTAAAATTTACATTTTAAAAGATTTTTTAATTATCTTTAAACATTTTGGAGTGTACAAAATGAATTTTCTTTTTGTTTGGTTTTAGAATGTAGCCCTTTTCCATTGTATCACGTAATTTAAATATGTATTTGTATATAATCTTGCTATTGTAGTCTGTATAAAGTGGATTTAAGCATTTAAGAATAAAAGTTGAAAGAAGAAGAAGAAGAAGAAGAAGAAGAAGAAGAAGAAGAAGAAGAAGAAGAAGAAGAAGAAAAAGGAAAGTATGTACTGATAAACATGCATTGTAGTTAATAAATTATTGTATTGCAGGATGTTTATTTTAATGTGCGTGAAGTCAATACAGCCAACAATGCCTGGTATGCCTCCAATGTCCCTTCAACCTTTTTTGGTTTCTAGTCGGGAATTGTACGACATCAGCACGTCGCGATGCTATGACGGTTGATACAACAACAATCCAACTGACTGAAAGCTGGAAAATACTAATCAATTCTCCAACAACTCTCTGAAGTGAACCTGTGGGTAGATCCTCAAACTTGAAAGTTGCCTTAAATTACAGCCAGGGAGAGTTTGCAACCATCCATTTTGCCAGGCGCCTTATCAGCATGAATCAAAACAAACATGCGATTAGCGCATTCTTTTGATATTTGATTTTTTCATTAAAGTCAACGTTATTGCAGTACTCATATGGATTACCACGAGTTTTTTAATGTTGTCAGGGAAGGAAGTTTTTCATTATTTGTGGCAAAACTGATATATTCCATCTTTTCTACTTGCCATGTAGATTTAACACTCACAATTTTTCAATTCGTTTTCACAAGAGGTTCCTCGAGGACGGTTAGAGTCTCACTCACACCTGTGTGTAAACATAGACCTTTCACTCGAACATATCTGAACCGTTATGTTATTACAGAGGATTAACTCATTGAGTGTGAGTGAGAGTGGTTGTTCTAAATTCGACCATTAAACGTTAAAGCCTCGGAAACTTAAACCCAGACTTGAAATATACATAAAGGCAACAAAACAGTCAATTAATGACTGTTAATGCATGTTAAAATAAAACCGTCTGATCAATATTGTTCTGATGTTTTTAACCAAGATTTTTTGATATGTTGTGAATGTGCATATTTTGACGAATGAACAATATATTTAATTGCGCATAAATGCTTGCAAGGGAAATAGGGTTAAGAGTGCATCGTTTAATATGTTCCCCTCCTCATTTCCAACATACCATTTTATTGCCCTGCAGATGTCTCTTCGTGCTTTTTATCCAACCGATTTGCGTATTAATTACCATTTCTACACTCCAAACAATTCGTAAAATGTCAAAATCAAACAAAGGAAATTAATTTAATTGATTGAAAAGGACGCATTACCATAGTTCAGTCAAATAATAAATCAGACCATGGGTATTGCTTTTGAAATAAATGTCATGGTGATAAAAAGTATTACAAAAGAAGAGTAAGTGTAGCAATTCCTCATTATATAGGCGCTTCTTATGAACGAGTGATTGTAAAATGTCAATGCGTGATCCAATGAATATAATATAATATGTATAAAATAACCCATTACCATTCCTGCTTGTGTCTTTTCTCGTAACACTTAAAACCGTGAAACATTAAGTAAACTGTTACAACAGAGAACGACGACGGCAAATGTCCTGAAATTGTAATGGCTATACGTTGACTGTGCCAGCTGATTCTGAATCAATTGAAAACGTTAGATGCGCATAAAAATAGTATTTACGACTAAATGAAGTCAATGATAATATGTCGGGAATGAAATACATAGCGTTTAAAACGTGATTTGTTTGGTTTTAGAAACAACCTTGTAAATAAGTGTTCCTTATGTTTCTGGTGGGCTTTATTAAGTATGTTGTAACAATTTCATAGTATGTTTAGACTGTAGGGCTCGTGCCGAGATTTTTCATATTATGACCTTAAAATATCAGAATCTATTCATATTTATGCGAAAAACTATATCCAACTAAAATAAATTTGGCTTGAAAACGTTGTGTGAAATTGCCAAACGGCTGAGACAAATATATCACAAATTGTATTTCAATAAATAACGCATTACGGGATTTCAATTCGCGCGTGTTTGCCTGCTTCATTCGCCTGAAATCCCCTCACTTTCAATTGATGTTAAGTCTCTCTCCTGAACGGGTTTGAATAGTCATGCGTTGATATACTTGTAAAACATGATTTTGCAATTGATAGCAGACACGAGATTCTTAAAAATAACCTCCAGTCTAGAGATCTTGTTTTTGGTAAGATATACAACAGCACCTATATATACATTGATGACATTGTAAGCAGTTATTGTTAAATAAATGCAATAACAAGACATTTAAAGTATTTTTTTCTCAATATATTATTACAATATCCAAACAGTTGTCTAATCATTTGACCCAGTTTATGGCAACTTAACTGGTTAGTATTGAACCTGAGGGTAGAGACCTGATTATTTTCCTGTCTCCAGTACTGTTTGACTGGGGTTGACTGTTTCACCGTTGAATATTTGTCATGTTCTTTCTCATTGCAAAAGGGGCAATATACATGTGTTTCTAGACGAACCAAGATAACACTTTTTTACATGTGAATGTTAAACACCGACACCGTAGGTAGGAATGGATGCTGTGCTGGTCAGAACCGTAGCGATACGCAAATACAGACCTTAGTTCACCATTTTTATTTGAGTCAATACAATTAAAGGGGCTAGGGGAAAGAGGGCCGGGCGGGGTTGAAATTCTAGTAGTTAACTCTTAGTCGTCTTTTGTTTTTGTCAACTCAGATGTGACCTACCTTGCTAAATATTTATACAGAAACAAGCTCAATAATCGAAAATTTAAACAAAAACCCTGTTAAACGGCACTTATAGACTTGTCGCCTTTTCTGACTGATAATTGGCAATTGCACATTAACTAACAAGACTACTGAACAATGACATTCATCGCAACTTCCAGGCTATGTCAAATTAATCGAAATAGGGTTTCAACGAATATGTATTCATAATGGGATATTATAAAATATAAATAGTAAATAATGTTTACTATGAAGACGTGGTAACGGAAATGGATACTCATACGACTGTCGAGATGACCGGCTCACGTGTTCGAATATTCAAGTGGTAGTAAATACATGTAGGAAAAAAGCAGTTTCGGTTTGATTGCAACATTGGCAGTAATGAAAATGATAATAGATGCAACGTTACTTAGCGTTTCTTGATTAAAAAAACAAGTTAATCATATACTTTGATCCTTAAGAACTAGCAATTTAGTTTAAGAGAATCTAACTACACTCTTAGTTATTACATATCTTTTTGTTGATAATACATTATCAGCGATTTACACTTGACAAAATAAAGGCTCGTCATATCGTAAATAATCGATCTTTTACATATAACACATATTAAACAGTACGTACTCCTCAACCAAAGCATTCGTTGCAATGACGTTATTACTGCGTTTTCTTTGAAGATAAAGTTGAATAAATTATTTTACTGAGTGATAGCAGGTGCACGAGCTATTTGTTCATGAGATAAAGTTGTTTTATATGCAAATAATTATACGAGTTAAACTGTTTCTGGGTCTTTGGAAAGTAGCAGTAATCTTTTTTGAAGAAATTTGGTTCATAATAAAAAAACTCCCTTGTTAAAGCACTTTTACGATAACATGACAAACAAATTCTGTACTTTTCCCAGAATATGTTATAGTTATAGTGCGATTTCTCCTGTGATTATACACAGATAAAGGAAAACAGATATATTTTATTTTGTTTTTCACGAGTTATTTTTAGGCTCATTAAGATCGCTGTGCGTTCTTACAATGCGAAAAAGACAGTTTTATTGTTTGGCATTGTCACACAATAGGAAGTTGCAAAAGTACTGTTTTTTAAATGATCAGTTCAGTGATCTGTGAGTGAGCTGATACGTTCGGAGTTCTTGTAAATCTTTTAGTCTTTGGTTTCGACACACGGTTTAATAAGAGAAACAGTGTTCGATACTTCACTATGGGAAAATTCAATATTCAGTAAAATAAAGTACTAGTTGTTTTAATTTCTTTAAAATGTTTAAAAGCAAATCGATTATAATTTACTAAGCAGATGCACGACCGCAATTTAACCGCTTGAGATATTTTGGTTCATTTTCCTGGAGGTTTTCTGCCAGGTTTTGCTACGTGCGAGTTTCTGGGTTACCTGTAAACGCTTGCTATGGCGTAATTTTATTTCAAGGCGTCACTAGACAGTAAGAATATAAAATATTTACAATTCAATTTAACAAAGTCAAATAAAGATCCACTGATCGTATGGGCCAGTACAATTTTGGTTTGTTTCTCATTTGATATACAAACATTAGAAATGTCTTTGGACCTGGATTTGTGTTCTATGTCTTTTGCGTTTGTCCATTGCCACTAATCCAGGTTTATGTTTAAACTTTTTTCTACTGAGCATGTTTCTGTAGCTTTTTGCATATATACTGGTTTGGTCTGTAAAACGATCCAATTTGCAATACGTGTTGTGTCCATAGAAACAAGAAATATATTCTTATGGTCAAAGACCAAAGAACCAATAAAAAATTACCATGACAAAAGTACGAGCCTTGACGACGGTCTTTCGTTTTGTATTCGTGTTGATCAAGATTTTCAAACATAAATCACACATATTTGCTACAACGGTGTTAACCTTGAGCAATTTGCAGTCGTTGTCACGGCTTTGGAATATATTCGATTGAATTGTTATACAGGACTTTACTTACCTGTTTAAAAACATATAAACCCCTTAGGTAGTTGGTAAAATTGATCCAGATACGGGTCTTTTTCCATGAAAAACCTTTAGGATAGTCTTTTGAATTGCATCTTGTACAAAAATCGGCATAAGTATTATCAAATACCTTAAATCCTTCTTTAAAGTTTACATTCAGTAATGATAATGAAATCAAAAAATCCTTTTTATTGCTTCACCACAAAGGCAAACACCTTAAATAATTGAAATGCAGCATCGGCTATATGTCCTCCAGTGTGTTAAAATCATGCAGCTTTCATCCACACTCCGTTAAATGTCGCGCAATTAAACGTACATGATGAGGGTTTTAATGAGCAGATGCCCTGCTCTGGTGCCGTCTATTCGATTTGAAAGTAAATGAAACAGAATAAGAATGTTCTTCAGTAGGCCGTATTGTGCATACAAATGTAATAATAATAATACTATATAAAAGTCGTTATAAATAAGGTAATTATATATATATTTACGACATGTTGAATAGTATACTCATATTAGTTTGAACAATTTAAGTTATTTATGTTATTAATATGCACACACAGTCAAACAAATTCTATAAAGAAATTCATTTATATTGAAAAGGAAAAGATAGAGAATACAAACAACATTTTGAAAGAAGTATGTGAATTCAAGTAACGATTTCTATATCATTATCGAAACAAATTTTGTAGACCAAGGACGATTAATAGTAAATTTAGAATAATGTGTAGTTATTAAATGATGTTAACTTACTGAGCATATAAGCATACATAGAGTATCTGACACAAGTTGTCATATAATGCAAAATGTTATTGATTGAGTTCAGGAAAACAACAATATATTTCCCATACGAGTAAAAACGTTTATTACTTTTATCACTTGCTTCTTACTGACGGTTTCATCAAAATAAACAAATTCCTCAAAGTTCTACGTAACCTTGCGATGTGATGTCGTCACTCGAGCCACAAACCGCAATGTCATTTTTATTTCATGGTTGCGCTAATACGCTTGAAATGTATTTAAACACTTATTTACAAAACGAAGAACCAACATTCATTAAATTAAACCTAATTAACATGAAAGACAAATAATTTATTTCTGGCAATTAAGCAATACTAATTATATTGAATATAATATAATGTTTTCCTAATTGTTTCGTCACTGATGATCATTATTGACCTCTGACCTAGAAAGCTTCCACACTAAATCAAGATTAAGACCTGCAGTGTGTGAGGTTAATCGCTGTCGCTGTCTGTGTTAATGATGATTCGTTTACGTTTCTTACTATCAGGTGGATTAATACCACGACATTAGGAGGTGGCCTTGAGCTGTAATCAACTGGTTGGTAATATTGGCTACTCTGCCAAATTTGTTCCCGGCTAGCAAGGTGTTGAGACGGTCATGAAAAGTGAGAATTGATCTGCGTGTCGCGTTCTTCATGGTGATTTTTGTCATGTTAATGATGTGGCTGTATTTTTTTCAAATATTAAATATCCCGATAATTTACATGATCTGGTAGCCTGGTAATACAGACGACCGAAGAATTCAGATGACTTTATTTACAAACATTTTCTGAACAAGATCGGAGAGCCCAGCAGGCATTAAACATGGGTTAGATGAAGTGGGTAAGTTTAATCTTGCCGATAGACTGTCATTTGAACCACATTTCAGCTGGTATAATATTGACATGAACGGTTTGAGAATCAATGTGAATCGGATCCGACCGTGCTTTAAAAAACAGATGGCTGTTAGTCGGGTTACTCATTGAAGGTATAACATGTTAGTACCAGGACATGTCTCTGGCTCAGTCAGATTTCATTCTCTGGAATTCATTCCTTGCCATGTTTTGGTTTATCGCTAACAGTATCGAAGAGCCTTGGAGTGTTGATTATTCGCATTATATTGCATTTGACCCCCACAATGTATTGATTCCATCATCTGTTATTGATGTTGCAGATTACCAAGATATTTGCTTTTAAACTGTTTTTGTTTGGCCTGAGGTACATCTTTTAGACTTGCAAACCAAGTAAAAGACGAGCTTATTAAGTATGCCCTTTTAAAGACCATTCAAAATGCATGGAAAACAATGCAGATAATTTGGCGCATAACCGGATCCGTCTGATTTCCGGATGCTAACTAAAAATGGATAACACATTGCCCGCTTCGGGCGATGGGAAATGTGTTGAATTACGAGGTTTTCAATGATTGATCTGAAATATTTTGAAATCAATTTCGTTTAAAATTTAATTCAGTTTTAACATTTTATAATTTACAACGATTGTGAATAAAGACGATATTGCGCGAGAGTGAGGTCTTGTATTGTGGTGGGAAAATAGAGTACCGGAGAAAACCCACTTTTCCGGCCTGGTGACTACAAATCAAACTCACATAATGAGTTTTATACAAGGTGCTTTTGTTTGTTTGTTTACTCACAATCGTCTACACCAATATGATGAAACCTTGTTTGCTGCTTGATCAATTGGCGTCTACGTACGTTTGTTGTTCTCATTCACGGCCACTGCAACTCTGATCACGCTACTTCATTATAAATGCCATCAATCAAAACTTCGTAAATAAAACCATAGTTAACAATTTACCTACAGCCAAGTCCGTCAATTGTGACCAAGCTGGTAACCCGAAATCCAAAATGGGCGGATTATTCTCTAAGGTCGGTGTTGAGTATTGGCATTGAATACACACGTAAAGTTATATTACACAAATGTAATTCAAAAGAGTTCGTGACGATTGTATGAAAATATGGAAACGGTGAACCATGTGAATACAATGACTATCAGATATAGGAAATTTAAATCATCTACATCAAATAAAAAAGATAAAATAGAAATGTATTAAAAAACATAATGTACTAGATAAAAATTATCACTCGGTTGGACGGTGACAATATTTGAAACATCTCTTCATTGTATTGCACAGACTATGCCTGCCATTAATTATATAAAACATCATTTTATCTTTTTTTTCATCAGGTAAATACATTTAACCATATTAGGTCATTAAATTCGAACAATAGAGGTAGGCGCTAAAATATGCTTAATCTTAATGCATTATTATATTTAACTTCTTTGACTTGAATATTCAAAACGTGCATAGATAAAATATATCAGCCTTTATTTATTTAGGTGATTTTCAATTAATAGCTACATGACAACAAAGCTAAAAAAGCGCCAACTAATTGCATTAATATATTTCATCTTTTACACACACAGTACACAAATCAAAAGCTTTTATTTGTTTTGATCATTAAAGTCAAATGCGCTGAACATAATAATGCATTTAACTATTATTGTTTTTTGTATCGAACTATATTGTGCGCTTTTTAAAACATATACTGGTAAATACCGTGTTATATTTTTCACATGTACACATACAGTTATATTCGTCTTCAATGTGTCCTCATCGTGACACTAAACAAGGTTTTGCATGTCCTTTCGCAGGGTATATTTACACGCAGTTTATGTAAACATATGCCAAAATTTGTAAACAGTTTGGTATATCTACACTTAATTTAAGTTTATGTTCAATGTCAATTTTAAACTCTTAATAAACTGTTAACACAAAAGTTGTTTGTAAGTTGCTTGTCCGGTCCAGTATGAAACTGCCAGAGGTCGGTGCGTGTTCTCCCTTAGAAACAGTTCTGTGTATATATGAAGTGCATCAAAAAGGTATGCTAAATATATATTTTTTTAAATCAAATTACCAAAGCTAGTTTATAAAACGTTCTCAATATATAAATGTTTTGTGACTAAACATAAAATATTTCAACTTTAAACAAAAATTCATTGCTTTAAATGCCTTCTCATATATGAATTAAAATGATTGCATTTACATTGTCGTGGGAATTCGACACAGTTACCAGATAATCGAAATTATCATCAGCGTGTTCTGATCTTTTCTTCCACGTCTCGTTCACGAGAATATTCCCACGACATCAACAGCCAAAGTATAACACTTTGATAAATTGTCCAAAGGTTATCGTTATTTCCGCTGATTTTTCGCTTTACCATTAATCAAAGTTTTCACCTTGTAGTTGTTCACAATTAAGTCATCTCCATTTTCTTTCACTTGCATCATTTCTTTTTCTTTTTATCAATTTCAATTACCAGACAACCATTGTTGTCAGCGTATTAGAACTGATTTTAAACTAGTGACATTGTTCAAGGTCACCCGAATTTTCTGTACAGCCACTGTTGTAGGCCTTATAAAACTTATTTTAAACGATTGCCATTGTTCAACGTTACCCGAATTTTCAGTAAAGCAATTCACATAAACCTCATACACGTTATATGTCACATAATGTCACAGTCACAAAGTGTCACAGAAGTAGCAAGTTTGATTATCTACAAAACCAAATTAAACTTCGAGGATCATTTATCATGATCTCGTCCTGTTAATATACATATTGGAAACCTCAAAAGGCGGTATAATAAGCTATTGAACATGCCTTAATTACTACACTTAGATTCGATATAAAGCATTCCTTCTATGTTATGTTTGAATAAGATTCATTCTTTCTTTGAGTAACGTGTATTGTAATGTGATAAACGAGCACGTACACTTGTGACTTGAAGTGTTGTGGATTTACTATCAGATTGACAATCGATCGCGACTGATTTTGATCAAACTGACTTTATTTCATGCACGTTAACTGACACTATTCTAAAGTAAAAAGCGTGTGATGCATACATTGAATTGTGCGTATGTTTACATGTCAATTATAAATGAATTATCATCGGCAAACTTTGTTGTTCGAAGGTTGTGTTTGTTGTTTGGAATTCGAAACTGCTCTGAACAAGCTACTCTAATACAAGCCGTGGAAAAACACAGAAAGAAGAAAACGGATAATCAGCTTCCTCAGAGGCAAATCACGAACAAATTAGGCATTCCAAATGGCTGCCATTTCCGAAAGTGCTTACACCGAAACAAAAACTCGTTTGGTAATAAAGGGACATTACAGGATTAAGATTTGCGTCTATTTTCAATCATTTCCCCATGAATCATTCCACAATTACTTCAAAAAGGTCTCAACCGGAAGTGATTTGAATCGTTTAGGCAATTTCCGCTCTAAAGTTTTGCATTTAGGATCATGTAGTGTCGTAGTGCTCCCCACCAAGTTTAGCTCAAAACAAATACAAATTAAACATAGGAAAGTTTTGAGAACAGAACGTTCGGTTTAAACGATAACTGTTATTACACGTCGAAGCAGTTCAACATCGTAGATTTTAAGCAAAGGAATGAGCAAATTGTTCTGTCCATCACGTTTCATTCAGAATGTTCTAATGATACAATGGACACTGCAAGTACAAGCCCAGTGTATGTGCTAAGCATAAAATAAGTTAAGAGGACAAATGCTACGCACAAAAGACGCTAAACAAGAGACACAATACACCTTAAACATATCACACATGCATAAAAGTAGCTCTCTATCACAGGAGTTACTGGAACACGACTTCAGTAGGGGTTTCCTAGTTTATAAGTACACAAACATCAAATTTGCCCAAATTTCCGTTAACTATAATTGTGAACTCACCAGAGCTTAATTTAGCAGACCTCAACTTGAAGACAACAATGTACAAAGTAAAAAAAAAATCTTACAGACTAACAACGTAACTTAAAGTACTCAACGCCATAAAACAGACATAAATTACTTAAAGAATGAAATCAGATAAAGACTACTTCTCGTGGGTTCCCAAAACAATCAAAGACAGCTATCCGACATTGATCGCCTTAAGCATTTCAAGGTTTGAAGCTAGGTGTTCTTGTAGTCTTACTCAGAATGTATAATTTTGCAAATTTGGAATTGAAAAAAAATACCAACTTTTAGGATTCTTTTTTTTTAAATACACAAATATATAAATTGCTGTCAACTATTCTTCGAGCTGTCCCGGTTGAAATCAAACGAAAGTCTGTGAGCTACCGTTGAAATACGGGGCCTTATTGTCACTTCGAAAACGATTTTAAGGAGAACACAGTGTCCAAAAGAAAACCAAACGCGGACGTTATCACCCACCACAGTCGGAAGAGTTGAGAGAATATTATTTGAAATTGTGTTATTGAAGTCAAAACTAATTAAAGGACTTCATTGAAACTGGAAGAATAAGAGCGCGAAAGACTTCAAAAATTATGTTTGCAATCTGAAGACCGTGATATCTGCAATATGACCACTGATGATGGGAAGGTACTTATCTAAGTACTTACAAAAGCCAAACCGTATCACAAACATCGGTGCGTTGTCGATACTAGATAGCATAAGACAACTGTTTTGAGACATAATTATGCACATCTGATATATAACATATTGAGCAATGACACATAGATAACGGTATTGTTTGGTTCATGATTGTTTTTAATATCACAACTGTTTAGGAACATGACTGTGAGGTTTAAGTGATATACTCATTTTATACACATGTCTAAGTTAGCTACATTCCTTTTTTTACCGTATGTTCGTTTGCATTGAAGGGGAGATTTCATGTGAACGGCAATCAGAGAATAAGTACACTGCTTGTTCAAATCGTAGCCACGAATTCATCCTTAGGCAGACTGGCGAATTCACTGTAAAATGGAAATATAACTTGAATTAGAAATATCAATTGCATATCAACAGAAATAAGGCCACTCCTTTTTTATTTTTTGGTTTACAAGAAATTTTGGGAAAAATGTCCATCGGGCGGTCGAAAAAAAAAAAAAAAAAAAAAGGAAAAAAGTCACAAAACATACTCTTAAAGGGTAAAAATCAGAGAACAACATAAAAACATTTAAAAATTTATATCATTTACATGACATTTTAATTTTTTAAACTGCTATTAATGCATGTTTTAATACACTCAAAGTTTCAAAGTTCTAATTAAACACACAGTTTAAATCTTACATAATGTGCATATAAAACATCAATGAAATTGACTATAAAACATGTTTACATGTATAAACTACACTTTTTATCAAAGATACATTGAATATCACTCAGCAAGACAATTGTTAAGCTTCAACGGTATGCTAAAGCAAAAGTGAATGCAGAACACTAAACTGAACAATATTAAATTGAAAAAAAAGAGAAGGCAATTTTACGCATTAAAATACAAAAAAATGCACGGTATTAAAACAATACATAATATTTTCTAAATATTGTTTCAGTTATTTCAATATTGGAAAATGCCAATAAAGTAAAATAATTACCAATTTTGTAAATAAGGAAGTAACATTTTATGAAGACATTTGAGCTTTAACATTGTGAAAGCAATTCCTGAAAAACTAAAAACCAAACTAGACCTAGATTTGAGTTTTAATAACCTTTACCATGGTGTGTCTTAGTTGTGTGTAACCCGATCCATGCTAAGTTCGGATATTTTCGGACCGGGATATTTACCATGGGATGTTCACCAAATCCATTTCAAATTCAAATCTTGCAGCAAATTACCACATCAGTACATAAAAATCACATAACAAAATAATAAATCTAGCATGTGACTTAACTTTATGTACCAATGATAGTAACAGAGAAATCCATAATTATGTATCGGATATTTTCATCTTCTCCGAACTCCGCCATTTTGTGTATACACGAGTTCACAGGGCATCTATACTTCATGCTTGTTTATTTTTCATTTTAAAGAGTATTCCTTGGTTACAACAACAAATTTCATTTATAGTGAAATATCAAGTTCATTACAAATTGAAATGGACTTATTCAAAATAGATTTCCGTGTTGTTTTATCTAAATGTTTTGCACACAACTCCTGGCATTAGTATTAAAATGTCATTGAGACATGTGTTCAACTCTTTCATTGTTTTTACTCTACTATTAACCCAAACATGAATAAACATGTAATCTAGAATAAACACAAGCTTTACATTGACTCAATAACAAGTATTTCCAAACCATTTTGTGATTTCAAATCCATAAACACCATCGACCGAACTTGTGAAATTAGGTCACCGGTATCAACTTAGAAATTTTACTTTCGATTTCACCACTCACACTTAGTGCACTGTTATTTGATATTTAACCATAAAATGTTATAAAATGTTTTTCTCACACATAATTTATATATATTTGTGTCTACTAATTCGATGGCAGCCGCTGACAATTTTATTTTATCTATAAACAACAATATTTTCATGACCTAAATTGGCGGGGAATAACAACAATCACGTGACAGTTATTGTTTGTGTCGGCTGTTAAATTTGCCAATGTTTATTGTTATTGTTATTTTAACAACTCCTGCATATTTTAATTAATTATTTCATACAAAGAATGACTGCTATCGTCAATTCCGCCATTGCCATCGGCGCTGCCATAACAGTTGACTGGCTCACATGTTATCACTATAAATTGGCAATTACGACCACGGAACAACAAACCAGTCGAGATCTACTGCATTCGTACTCTTATCTCTGCCTTTTTATTTTGTTTCGCACCAAAGTCAATACGGTCGGGAAAATAATTTTGAAAAAATAGTGAAATTCATTTTTCGCCGGTTTTGTAAACCAATTTATATAAAAGTAGTGGCCTAAGGGGAAACATTTAAAAATGAGCTGTTCTATGTCGTATGAGTTTTGGACGATTCTATTAGATGCTAGTTATTTAAATCGATTTATTATTAAGTTCTGTAAGGCGATGTACCGACACATGTGTCACGTTTTTATCATTAATGCCCTTCTGGTCTACGTTAGAGGGAAAGTATTTGCAAATTATATCTTCACCTCCAGAAAAGCAATAGGCTGGAGACTACAGAAAAAAAGTTATTGCGTTTAAGCATCAAATTTCAATAATTATGAAATAACAAGAAGAAACACAAGTTGTTGTTTTGCAAAAGGTTTAACTTAAGTCATCACTCTGCTGCAAATATTGATAGTTCTAGTGTAATTATTGGAAATGTCATAGCCATGTCGAAGTCTGTATGATGGATGATTGAAGCCGACATTATCCTTAAGGTTTTGTATTTTCACTCAATTTTGATAGCCGGGTCAAAAGTTAACGTTATGTGTTCTTGTAATTAAGTCGTGTGTGTCAGATTGTTCTACAGCTGCCATTTCTGTTTTTTTTTATTTGGTATATTTTTAAAGTTATAAGCAGTTTAGGTTAGTATCTACATTATGCATATATTAAGTTTAACTTTGGTCTAACATAAACACATGCTAGCATGTACTCTGATGATAATTGCAGCTTATGTTGTTTTAGCTTAATCCCGTTAGACAGTAATTGAACATAGTTGAACAAACAGCTTATGATAAGCGTACGTAGTAACCACAAATGACAAATAAACTGCTGAAAACGTCAACGAAATCATTTTTTAGTTCTTATTGTACTTGGTTTTGATCAAGTCTGGTGCTTGTTAGTTACTTTGGATCACTTTAAAAATTATGTATTCGCCGATGAATTTAACATCTAGCATAAGCTCGTGTGCGTGTTCCTAGCCAGACTGATGCAACCCAGATACCATATTGCATATAATCTAACACCTGTAGGCCGGTCGGTTGCCGGCCGTAAAAGTAAAAATAACTGTCTGGTACGTTCATTTTAAAAGTAGGTCATGGCCGGAAACAACGATTGCGGACTGTCAAATTATAAACAACTCATGAACTTTATTTATCCCACACCGTATACGAGTGTATAATATATATACTATGCCTAGTATATACAGGATTATTCGCTGTTGAGGCATACACATCATTGCTAAAATATATGAATGGGGTTAACAAACTAACCTAATATTTGGGTCACCATGGTAATTAATATTAAAAGTCTAGACCGTGTTGCATTTAAACATTTCTATATCTTTTATGCAGGTTACTGCAACCGTGGGAGAGCTGTCAGAATCCCTGCGGTAAGTTAGATTATTAACATGTTTTTATCAAGACACTATAACCATAGGTAGTATCACTACTACGCGTTGTTCTATCCGTCCAACACATTTGTTCGGAGCTAAAACTGTATTTTTTAGACATGTTTAAAGGTACTAGATTCAACTTCTTAAAACAACAGTTATCATTTTGAAGACACCAAAACTAATGTTTCTATTCCATACTATATTCATAACCTGCCATATACAAGTGAGGGTTTCAGCCTGGCCGTTAATATCGCCGACAGCTGCTGCTTACATAGAGAGCCTCATTGCGCATGATTCAGAATACTTCAAAATCAAGACCCCAAAAACATGTAATTAAAGGTTCGTATTTCTTTGCTCACGAGTCAGGTGCTCTAACAAATGAACAAAACAGTCCCGGATATCAAACAGTGTGTTTAATGGGTGAAATTTACCACCATCGAATCCTAAGTTGTAACATATTTAGTAATTAGACAAGAAGATACGATACGGAGATGGCGTCCATACTGTTAACATAGTGTGGCTGAAGGACCATTAAGTTAGATTAAAACATATTAAGGAGCAGAATAAAGGGAATTATATGTGACGTCTTACTGTATACAGGCAGTAGTACATTTTATATATTGTCAATACGTACAAAGCTAATCACATAAAATCTATTCAGGAGCTGCCTTGATAAGGGATATTCCATTATGGCATTGACTGATTTTACCCGCAGACAACAGATACTCTCTAATTGATTAGAAGGTTTTTATACAGAAGGGTATGCTATGGATAGTTCGCACGTTCATGTGTGTACTGGTGTGAAGTAACCGGTGAAACTAGAAGGAATTAGTTACCATCGTACGTGCGTTATGCGATAAATAAAAGAAGTAAAAGGCAGTTTTCCATTGGCTATGCAATTTCTCAAAAAAGAACAAAAATATTTAGAGTTAATTTTTGTCGATAAAACATCGTCGCAAAGAAACAATCCTAATGTTCCCAATAGAATAGTTTTGGAAATACAACGAAAAATAATGTTACAGTGTCATTTTCTTTATATAAGATATAACGCTTATATGATAATAGGCTGGAGTACTCGGAATGTAATTGAACATCGACTGTGTTATTGTTATACATAGATAAGCATGGAAACGTAATTGCACCTCGAAAATAGTTTCACGTAGGTTTCACGTTCAGTCAATGCGTAGGCAATGGCAAAAAGGCTATTTCAAGTCTGGTCTCAATATAGACCACATATATCATTTATATAGCTTTTTACCATTACATTATTGTTGGCAGCTGCGTCTGTTAAGAACTTGATTTGTGGCATACGGAAATGTCACAGGAGAACTGAACATTGCATAAGTCTTATAAGTATCATTAAATAACTCGAGAATGCCGCTTTTTTCATATATTTCATCTAGATTCATCTTTCATGTCGGCGTTACGTTAGAAATTGTCCCTAAACATGTGTAAATTCAATTCTGATGAAAACAGTCTTCCAAAACTTATCAGTGTATCATGTTTTATCCACAACAGGATTATTTGTCAACGGATAATAACAGTTGAAATATTGCTATAGATGGACAACCCGTAGATATTCTCTAGAAAGAACTACGACAGAAAACTTACTGGCTTACACTTTGCAAGCTATGCCTAGTCCGAGCTTTATATTCATGCGAAAAGCTACAGAAACAGGCTCAGTAAAAAATGTGTAAACATAAACCTGGTTTAATGGCACTTGGTAAACGCCATAACATAGAACATAAAATCACAAACAAGAGACATGGGAGAACAGCACAAAACTCCACAAGTAGCATACTGCATACATACTACGATGTATATATAACAAAACTACGTATGTTAGTTAGGTACCGCCTTAGAACGGTCAGTAAAATGTAAATTTACTGGGGGTTTTAACTAGTTTCAGTGCACCAACCTCACTCTTATCCCAACAATCCTTAATAAAGAAAACACGCAAAATGTAAATCTTATCACCAGTTTAAGTGCACAAACCTCACTCTTATCCAAACAATCCTTAATAAAGATAAAACGCAAAAGGTAAATCTTATCAAAGTATTTAAGCCTTCCAATTTAAATCATCACTTTGTTATGAAGTTACTGCTAAAGAAAGATAACAACTAAGTAAAGCAATCCCTTGAGACAGGAACCGACGAGTATAAAGAGGTTAGTGGACAGTAGATAGTTTTCCAAAGAAGGATAGAGGTGAGGAGTTTTGACAGGCAAGACGAGGAAACAGAGTGTATTATTGACCGGTTTTTAATAACAAATGTTTGATATACAGGCATTTAGTGACCTAAGATTTACAGAAGGCATTCTGGTTTCAGACAGACAACTATTTATTTTTGACTAATGATACCAATTTTACCTCGGTTACACACCTGCAGATGTTGAAAACCCCCTTTGGTCAAATATAAACATGGTCAAAAGGTAATGTTGCAGTTCCTCCTGAGTAGTGATCATTGAACTAGTCCAGTAAATTATCTCAACATTTACAAATGTCACAAAACTCATTTTACATTTATATAATGGTATTATTATTTAATACAATTTGCTTGTACTAGTTTAAACATTGATTTAAAATCAATCATTAGGTAGTATCGTATTGTATCGACAAGATACGGTAACACTTGACCGATTTTCACTGCTCTGACCATTTTTACGTCATCATAATTTGTACATGTTTTAGGTGTGTAATTCTCTAGTTAGTTGGGAACAGGTTTTTGACCAAGACATACATGTAACATTCTCTGGGTGGACGGACGGAACTGCCACGTCTGCAGTTATGCAGCCGAAAAGCTGTTGGGGAATGAATGTGCATTAATACTAAGTATTATTAACACCTGATACCAGGGTAAGTGCCATTACATTATAATTGTTTTATAGACATTCTTGCATTACAATTTAGGTTCGTAAATACAGTTAAATATTGTCTCTTGTACATGTACTTTGCAATTGTCAGGTTTTTATATTGCAAGTAAGCGTTGTAAACATTATTTGCTCATATAATTATCTAGAGAACTATTTTCATTCGTGTTAAACTATAATTGTTTAGATTCTCAGTTTTGCCTTGACTGGGAATGAACCGACATTTTATTGTTTTGCTTTGCATAATTGTTGAGAGTAAAAGTGTATAATCATGCTTGTTAAATATAATTTAGGTAAGCAATAATATAGTAAATAGTATGACTTATGTCGTAATTTTGAATATCAGGTTATACGTAAACAGCAGAACATCGTTTGCTATGGTTGCCACGTTACGGTTACATTGACGTTTTGGGGCTCATGACGTCAGAGGACGTTTTCAACGTAGTTGGGCGGGATGTCAGTGGACCTCGTGTTTGTACCGGTAACGCAGGCTGATGCCGAGGACGGATACGCCTAGGTGGGCGTTGATATATCCTATCGTGGACGTCGAGAGGCGGGACGTGTATTGGGATTGGCATCTGAGTGACGTCAGTGTTGACGTCTAAGTGACGCCTGTATTTCCTGTTGTCGGCGTCTGTGTGACGTCGATGCATCTATGTGGTGTCTGTGTGACGCCGTTGTCGACATCTGGGTGACGTTTGTGTGACGTTTACGTTAGCGGGAGATTGAGTGATCATTGAACTAGTCCAGTAAGTTATCTCAACATTTACAAATAAAACGTAGATTGTAGTGTAAAGTTTGCTTCTTTGTGGCGTTATGTGTCTCCTGTCTGGGGTGTTTAAGGCTTTACTCCTTGTGTCTTTACACATTATCTGGTCTTATATACAGGTTACCTGGTTTTTCACTGTTTTTATCATTGTTTTATTACTTAAACCGTGTTTTTATGATTGTAAAGTTCTGTTTTAGTCCGCCTCTTTCACGGTGACAGTGTAGTTTAACCTGGGAACTTCCAATCATTAAATATAACCTATTATTCAAGAAAATAAAATAGGGATTAGAGAAAATGTCGAATTATATTCCTTTTATATTATTTCAATTAAATTTTAGAAAACAAATGCAGATAAAAGAAATACAAATTAAAGCTAGCAAATGCAGCTTCTAATTATATTTTTCATGTTTTCTAATCCATAAAACGTTAGAAGTGGAATAGATGTTCCCACTGTCATTAATAGCTCGATCTTCGTCACCAAGTAAAACAATAATAACAGTACATTAATTCATAACACAATTGGCAAACAGGAAGAATGATATGCTAACACACATCATACGAAATTAATTGCCAATTAGAATGTCATAAAGCACAATGAGTGAACTGGCGAATAATTCCTTCCATATTACCTGCATACCATTGTTTTCTTCAATCATTAGCATATATATATATATATGGATGGAATTGGTCACTTCTTTCTCAAGCAAGTGATGGAATTTAACACAAGTTTTTCTAATAGTAGTCTTTGATTTTGGCTCAATGCAATCCACAAGACCATCATTCAAGGGGTTGAAGAGTCAATGGAAATTTCTCATTTTGCATTTAATCAGATTTAAAACTTTGATAAATCTAGACGATGGTATTTTGTTGACACGTTGGTTATTGGTTAAGAATGGGGACAGGTAGTATACCGTATTATAGAGGTTTCGCACTAATCCATGTTTGACCGATGATGTCACCAACAACGCGTTGCAATACCGCGAGAATTCATTGCGCATGCATAGACGATCAATGATAGTCAAAAGGACACCGCGACTAAAAACAACGATTATCTATCGATTAATTACGACACATTATCATCAAACATAGATTTTGAGTGAAACTTCAATGATTGAGAAATTGAAAGAAATCGGTCTAAGACATTTATCAGAGAGATGATGACAACAAATAAAAAGTTAACCGTCAGCAAATGTCATTAATTCTTCAAAGATAAAATGTTCGGAAAACTCCGCACTATAATAGCAGTAAAGAGAGCTATACCTTTTGCAGAATTCCGCGGAACGTTGTTAATTTTCGCATTGCGCAATTGTAACCTTCGTTTAAATTAAAAATATATATATATATTGTTTTGCAAACTTGTCACAAATCATAATATTTAGTAGTGGTCTAGTGGAAAATACCAACATAACAGTGAATCTACAGTCTCTTTAATGTTGTTTACTTGGAAACATTTAATATTCAGACGACCTGACCGAGGGTGTCTATGCATCATTAAAAACAAATGATGCGGTTTCCAGAAGAAACTTTAAGCGATGTTTAAATTTCAGTGCATGTATTATAAATTAATCGAATTTAATCAACGGAGCGACAGGAGCATGTTTGTCTAATAGTGATTCACATTTGCGCAATGAAAATCTGTTAACGTTGTAGAAAGTATGTGATAATTCTTGAAAATATGCTTCAATACTTGGAATTGGCAGTTTCTTTTAAAAATTGAAACAATTAATGTGAATACGATACTTGGTACATGTACATAAATGTTCATCGGTCAGAATACAAATGGAGATATCGTGGTTTTCATTACCTCATTCCTTTCTGGTCTCTTTGTCTATGACCGTAGAATAAGTTATATCTTTTTTTAAGTAGCAGTTAATATTGTATCTTGTTTCAAAAACCAGCAAGATAGTTGCTATTGTCTGTTTATCCGATGTATTGAGACACAAGCTAAAATTTAAGATCTTTTTTTGAAAAATTGAATGGTAGTTAAATTCTAAGATAGTTTTACAGTGCATTATCTAATTGTGATAAGCCAACTTTTTGCATGCAATAGCAACGGTTGGCAGGTAACCGATTTACTCGCAAGATAAGACCAAGCGACAATTCTTGGGAAAGTATAAATAAGTCTTACCAAAACATTGCGGTCTTACAACTGAGACTTTTACGAATACACATCGAAAGAGTGGATTTAACATGATAGCCGAATTTTCTATATTCTAAACATATTCCACGCTCTGCTATTTTCCTAGTAATTAAATAGGGAGTCGGAGGCCAAAGTCATGAAGAGCTAAAGAAGTGCTGCGAATGTATGTCGAATTCTGTCTGGAATCGAATCAGCTCATTCTCTTATCCTTGATCTGATAAACTAAAATTCAGCCCGTTTTAAACTTCCTATTAAACGGCTGAGATGACAACAAGAAACATGTTAAAACTTTATATTATACTTTATAGCGAGTGTAAAACGATCTAAAGGTATCTCGAAGTAACTCGCAGAGGCGACCCAAACTATACCTTATTTTTCTTTCTTTACATCCGTATAGTGTATGTACTATTCGAATAATTTTTATAATGTTTCATTAGTTATAACCAATGATAGGGAATGTACATAAATTATTTGTGAATAAAGGTCCGTTTTATCATATGTGTTGTTTAAACATACATACGTGTAAAGGACATTAACTTCATAAAACCAGAGTGCTATTACTTTTCTCTGATCACGAACATGCTTAGCTCGTATAACTATTTGCAAAGAATGCTTTCAGCTTTATTTAATGGTCAAATGGCTGGTGCAGTTGCCTTCACTTAGTAAATTAATTCATGCAACATTCTATTCTATTTGAACCATTTACGGCTTTAAAGAACGCATCCTAGTAACGAATGCTTTGATTATGGAAATACAAAATTGTCTATACGCCTTATATATGCATTACTGTTTAGTTCGATTATCGCTAGTCTTGAAATCGTCAGACAGTGTAATATTTCTTTTATTAATCGTTGATAATGAATCATCAACGACCACAATTTAAATCACTTATTCAGAATCAATGATGGTGAGGCTGAGTCCGATGAGGCTTGTTCAACACCCATTCTTAAAGTTGGATCCTGCTTGAAAGGGGGATAGGTAATGAAGCATAATTATTTAACGACATCTGATATTATCACAATCGATATTATATATATATATATATATATATATATATATATATATATATATATATATATATATATATATATATATATATATATATATATATATATATATATATAGACATGTAATAGTTGAATCAGTTAACTGAATTGGTGTTCATTTGAATTGTAAGACACAGAGTATCTGGTGTGACGGCAACATAAAAATAGACATACTATTACAGCATTCTATATACTCGCATTTTCCTCTTCACTCATTCCTTTTCCCAATGCTTTAATTCAGCATTTCATTTACATATATTAATTGAATCTTACATTTTCGTTTCTTTGTACCTTAATTATAAGGCAGTTCATAATTTTAACTATTTCAAAAGACAGTAAACGCAGATTAACGCATTCTTTAGCTATCAAGAAGGGAATATTGTAGTATTTTTAATATTTTTCTAAACACTTTTAAGGATGATCATATTTAATATATCTTTAAATCCATATTGTGATTAATGACATTGTCTATGAAATGCAGCATGTGACCTAACTTCAATATCAGTTTTGATATCCGTCAAAATCAAAATGATCCGAGCTATTTTACATTAGATCCGTTATTCTGTATAAAACTGATGTCAGTCACTTGCAGACCTGAGCGTGCCGATTGTCAATAACCGTGAATAAAAAATCATATCAATGAAAGAGGTTCGCGTTTACAGATAAATTCAGCTGATACAATAATGTAATCAAGGCATCCACCGAATAGCTTTATGTGATAGGATTTTCACGAGATGGCAATTTACGAAAAAATGCTATATCTATAAACAAGTACCCAAACATTTTTATTTTATTCACGGGCAATATGTTTGATATGACATTAGTCTCATGAAGCTACTTTTTATTTACTCGATTGAAGTAAATGTAGTGTATTCCCTTTAGCTTTTTGTTCATTTATGAAATAAATGTGGCATTAGGTTTGTTTACTAAGATATCACGGTTAATATTCGTTTAGAAAGTATGTGAATATAGCTGAGTTGCTAGAGCAATGCAGGTAGTCCCGGGCTCGATAAACGGACCCTCTACCAAGCCTGTGACAAACGAAACTGCCATGGAATTAAAAAACACTCATATTTGACTGTTTTTAAATTTAAAGCATGTGAATCATTACACAAAAATATATATTGTTGACAATTACTAACACATTACAGCCGTTTCTTGTATATCTTTTTACATTCTGCTTTTTATTTTAGAAAATGCTTGTGACTAGACAATAAAGTAATGGTGTCTTTAAAATGATACATTTTTTGTGTTAGTTTATATGTCATTCCCAAATACATGTTAAATGCTTTATTTTTGCTTATATTGTAAGCAATTCTGTGTGCTTGAACAAGAGCGAGCCTATTAATACATGTGTTTGTATGAAATATAGGGATAAATGCAATAGACTTGGGGGAGGCAGAGGATACACAAATAAAGAAACCATGAAATATTTTATATCAAAGCTGATACTTTCTTCAACCAGGCCATCAAAGTGTTTGGTTCAAGACTCTGGTTTTTACTCTCCTAAAATAGTGCGTCAACTGCGAGTCTCCGTCTGCATTAATTCAATTTATTTTGCTTTTTAAATGGGCTCATAATTGAAACATGTTTCCTAATTCCAAGTGAATTAAACAATCCACTTAAAGATGAAATTTTACGTTTAGCATGTACACGCACGATACTGTACTAGGCAGGATGAGTAACAAGATTGAGAGCTCTTACACATTGCTAGGCACATTTAGTACTGACATTTCAATAAGAACAGATTTACGATCCAAGACGGTTCCGGGGAGACCCTCTATCAATTGAAAGTGAGAGGATTTCAGGCGGATTATGAAGGCAAATATGCATAGATCGAAATACCATACTGTGTACTTTTTATTGAAGTACGATTTGCGATATGTTTGTCGTAGGTAGTTTCTGAAGAAAGACAGACATTTTTCCAATGCAAATTTACTTTTCCACTGCCTCTCATGTAATCGCATAATATGTTTTAAACACACTATGTTTCTTACCTCTTATCTCTTATTGACTAAAATTCATTTATACAGCCATAAAACAATACTGGATCGTTAGTTTGCAACAGAGAATTAATTAGCTGACCCAGTTAATATTATTGCAGGTAAGCGATTGTCAAATCTCAATTTAAATCTCAAATCATACGCCGTCGTTATTATCTTTTTTACTAAATAACTACGACTTAATGCAGCTGTTGTGAGATTTCCTTTAAAAGTATGTGCCTGCATGCGAGGACAGCAAATGGCGGCCAAACAGCTTCCGGAGATATAAAGGAGAACAAAGGTAATACTATTCTAATGGTACACTTTACTTGAAAATAGCATAATATTTACATGAACAATATGCAATGAAGATGACAAAAAATGTTTAAGTCTAAAATATGCTATATTAATTATAGACAATGCACTACTCGAGGCAATGGACGAGTTGAATACTTGTGTTTTATATGGTAACAAATGTTCTATTCCTTAACAAAAGATATACTACATCTTTTATCTGCGCAGGTCATGAGCAGAATACCACAAACTTGCAAAGCAATGCCCTTTTTCCGCGTTACATGCTTAGAAAAGTACTTGGAATAGGGTTAAAACAAAATACACATACACTTCTTATGGTACACATTAATTACAAATAACAAAATATTTACATAAACAATAAAGAATAAAATAATAATAATATTGTTTAAGTCTAAAACATGCCATATTAATTATAGACAATGCACTACTAGAGGCAATGGACGAGTTGAATAATTGTGTATTGTATGGTAACAAATGTTCGAATCCTCAGCAAAATAAATACTACATCTTTCATCTGCGCTGGTCATGAGCAGAATATCATAAACAGACCTAGCAATGCCCTTTTCCGCGTAACATACATAGACAAATGAAGTACCCGGAATACGGTTAAAACAAAAATATATATTCACTTATAGGCAGAATAAACACTGAGATAATTTCCTGTAAAAAAGACATCAACACTAATTTCCAGTAAAAAATACGACATCAACACTAAACTTTAAATCAATTTATGCTTTCTTTTGACTTATAATTTTGTAATATGTTTAGGACACAATATCCCGTTTAAATTCAAAAGGTGATGAATGTTTTAAAAATGTTTTTATGTGAATATAACGTTCTCACTTATGGCTGCGATGGAAAATGAACTTCTTTATTCAAATAAATCTTTATAATAAAAACAAAATAAGAAATGAAAGGTTTGACTTGCTGGAAAATACTCATGAAGCAATAACTGTTTCAAATTGTTTTACAAACATGCGGAGTGATTTTGTTATTTTACAAATGTGTAATACAGAAAGATATTTCGTTCAGGGCTGAATTATTTTAATGTATATTTGTTTTACTACATCTCTAATAAAATTAGCAGCGGATACCAGTTTTTTTGTAGATAATTTGAAAGTTGCTATTCTATAATTTGCGCCTGTGATATGTGTTGAGTATTAAAATAAATGAACGATCTGTTATGCAAAATTAATGCTTGAATTGGTCCAATTCGTTCCGTGTTTTGTTAGTACATGAATATGTTTAAACCGCAACCATGCGACTATTAGCAAGAGTCCCGCAGAGAGACACAGAAAAGTGCATGACACAAAGGGCTACCATATGAGGATATATAAATATACTCCTATTCTCTTAGGGCATCTACAGGAAACAACAAATCTGCAGCTCGCAACAATAATTAGCATCCGTTTATTTCACCTCGATGTTTTTGTTTTTTCATTCTCTGTGTTTAACGTACATCGGTGTGAAAACATGCATACTATTATGGAAACATGTAATGAAGCTTCTCCATACTAGTATTAATGATTTAGAACTTTTTCCAGACAATCATTATACCATGTACTTATATTCCGTTCTTATAAAATAATTATACAAATAAATCCGTATACTCCAAATTAATTGTAATACTGTTTGAATTGCAAATATTTTAATATAACTAAATGCTTTTAATTGATAGGGAAAAATGAGCAGTGTTTTATAGCAAAAAACAATGGTCACTTGTAGAATTACAATATCAATACAAATCTAATGCAGCATCGAGGGTAAATACGTTTCTTATGTTAAAACATTTGCAGAGACGTGCTAATAAGAAACGCCTACAGCTTCTTGATCGTATTTTATGTATCGTATACCAGTTCTAATATATAACAAAAGCATTTATCATGGTCGGTTTTATTATTCAACTTTTGTCTGGGCTTAACTGGTAATGCGGCCTTGTCGATTATTTAAAGTAGTTTCTTTCGATTTACTGCGTCGCTTTTATATATAGTCTAGCGCTCGAAAACAGAAATGTAAGTCTCCAATCAGGTCGGGGAGAGCAGGAAGAAACAATTGCATGGCAATAAAACGGTCCATTGGGAATGGAAAAGGGGGAATAGTGAAACGCGCACACTAATCTCTGTTACCATAGCCAAATTTCCATTTCGTAGAAATATCAGTAAAAGGGGCGTGAATCTTATTATATAACGGTCCGCGTCAAAATGTACATATTAACAACACATTAAAACTTCTAGCTGAGTTAAAATCAATTAGAACATTATTTCTCCAGGAATTAAAATATTGATCGAATATGAAAAGAAGTTAATATGCAAGTACAATGTAGACCCTTCTAAAAGCTAATGACCTTCCATTAACGGGAACAAGTGACAACGTATAAACTTACATATGCCCTTGATCATTGATATGTCATACAAACTTAGAACGTAGAACGTTGTGGTCTTAATATTGTTTAGGGCCTTTATTCTTTTAAATAATTTTCAACTATTGTTGTCTTTTTGGTAAGTTTCTAACTGTTGAATATTTTTAAGTGCAATTATTTTAAGTTTCTTATTTCTTCCAAGATATAAGACGTATTACGAGTATTACCGCGTTTTATTAAACTTGATTTAACAAGATGTCAACCTCCATGTACAGGGACAAAGTTAAGACTTTAAAAGAATTCCATAACAGATTGAGTACAAGGAAGACCATTCATGCGAAGCATTAAAGAGTGCCATGAAAAGTTTTTTAATGTTTACAAAATCTGTCCAATTAAACACCACGTACTTGCTTTGAATGTACTCTTAGTTGTGTTACGCAAAAACGTATCGCGATAGATATTTTGCAATACGCTAGATCCGTATGTTGCAACGGCAAAACAAAAGCCATGTTATTCAAGGTTACATGTAACTAATATATAAAGTTAGAATAGGAACGTACTTTGAGGGAAACAGAAATATAAGCGAATCGAGTCTTGGTTTAAACAATTTATGTTTATTTTGCATACTATATATCATCGGATGTGGTTCGAAAAACTATAAAGTATAAACAAAGATTTTACAAGGGGTGTAACTGGCGTGTAGACTACCACAGTAAAACTGCTGCCCGCTTCGCTGTTTTACGCCGTTAAGGTCTAAAGATAAACATAAGCAAAATGTTCACATCACGTGAACCAATCAATGTGAAAGTTCCCTCGAACACATCACATCACATAACTAATTTTCACAAATCATTTTATGCGCTTAAGTACTTTGTAGTGTTCTAAGACATTCAAACAACTAGTGACATTCGTTATGAAACTATACAAATGTATTTATCTAAACGTAATAAATAAAAAAGTAAACGTTTATTTCCAATTTTGATAATTTTACTTGAAAAGGTTCAAATGTTTATAAAACTATTAAATTTACTTCAATTTTTAATGGTTACCTAGTGCACATTACATAAGCTCATTAAACAGCATCAGTCGCTGTAACAAATTTACTAGTTCCCTCATTTTACATTTGCACCATATGATTACAGAAATCAAATAAAAAAAACATTTATGACTCGTGAACATTCATTAAAATTGTTCTTCTGAAAACAATGTTCATAAGAGGAATAGAAGACAACAAACATTACCACCAATGACACTATAAATGACCATGCTATTGCTTCTGTTTTGTATTTAAAAAGCATAATGAATACTATCAATATAAAACGATTCGCAACTTATAACCCTATTTCTAATGCTTGAAGAAAGACATACAAATAATAGACTTTACATTTAAGTGCGGTGCCAATAAAGGATATATTTTAAAAACAAAACAAAAAAGTGATATTAAAACCCTGCGTGGGGAAACTTGTATTGAAGTAGTTGGCTTCTCTCCACTAAGTTCACAAGATACCGTCAGTGACGAGGATACGGGATGTCAGTCAATATGGTGTGAAACATCTAGTGTTTAGACTGTCTATGCATTCAAACGAATGCAAGCGACCGAATATTTATTACATCTGAATGATTAATTGATTGATTGATATATGTTTTGATTTAGTTATTCGTTTCCAGCTCAGCCATGTTAAAGTATGTATCTATGCTATAGAATTTTATATTGTTGACTTGGTTGATATTGAACGGGTCTGTTGACAGATACATGTACATATATGCATCAACTTTTAAACATAAAACCAAAACCATCTTGAAAATACCATCTGGCCTTAAAGGCCTACAAGTGAATGTTTGATAGCACAGTATACATATCATAACAAATGTATACATTCATACAAATTAAGAGTGGGCATAGGTATACTTATATGCAAAACTGTAAATTTATTTAATATAGTACATGTTGAAAACGATACTGATTTCTATCTTGGTTCGCATTTATTTTCGCAATATTCATGCGAAAAGCCACAGAAACAAGCTCAGTAGCAAAAGTTTTAAAACAAAACTCCTAAAGCAGCACAGTGCATATATACTATATATAAAAAACTAGGTATGTTATAGTACTGTAATTATCCATTCAATGTCCATTTTTTTTTTTTTTGGGGGGGGGGGGGGGGTACATATCATATCAATCAACCTTTAAGGCCTAATTGGACAATTAGCTCAAAGCCCGATAAGGGTTTGGCACCAATCATGTACACATGGTATGGCGGAAGTCCGGACCACAATAGTAAGGTTGAAACACATCGGGTTTTATACGTTCTGTATACAAGCATGTCCATTGTCTATTGTCATCACGAAAAAAAGCGTTTCACATACAATCCAATCATGAGCTACCCTGATATGGGAGATTACATTATATCATTGACTGGAAATATCGGCGGAAACAGAAACTCTCTGATTGATGAGAAGGATTTATTCTCAAGAGACCGTTAAACTAGTATTAGTCCGCACGTTCGTGACTGAACTTGTTTAACATAGCTGGTGAAAGGACGAATGCGTTATCATGACTTTAACTATGTTAATAGGCGTATAGTTGATAAGTTAAACATTTAGCTTTAAATCCTCCAAGAAAAACAATAAGTAATGAAAACACCATCGATGAATTTAGAAAGAAAGTATTATTGGAATAAAAAAGTCAATGTGTTTGTCACTTTCGTTGCAAGTCGTATACAAAGCACTGATTCAATGATTGGGTCGAAGTGATTGAATGAAATTGAATATTGCATTTCGAGGGGTGAAAGCGAAAAGGTTCTATCTGCATTTTATAAAATTTTACAGGAGAAGCAAAAAACTATCTCCTTTTGTATATACTGTATACAATTTAACAATACTTTGTAAACTAAAGGCAAATCACCTGTTTTAAATGATACCTGTCTTTATAAATATAAACTATGAAATACAGTAAAGATATTTAAGAAAAATGCACATAGAACTTTTTCGCACTTTAATCTGATTGACCTCTATTAAGTGCGAAAAAGTTGTAAGTGATATTTTTAGTGACAGAAAGGCATTATTTACAAAGTTTTTATGTTCTTCTTTCAGTTAAAATACAGCAGGAAAGAAAGTTGAAGTATATGTCACATAGAACTTTTTCGCACTCAAAAATTGGCTTTTAAACCTTTTTCTTCATTGCGAAAAAGTTCTAAGTGATTATTAAGAGTTCAAAAAAGATCTTTTTGGAATCAAAAAACGCTTTTTTAAACCTCATTTCTTTCTAACAAATTTTGTATTGCAAGAAAGTGCTTAAATAAGGATTCAAACAAGCTAGTACTCCAAAAAAGGTTCTTTTTTAAATGTGAGTATTATTTCTGTGAAATGCTACGAAGATTCAACATATAAATTTTAAAAGTAGCATTATTTTTTGCAGGAAATTGATGGGGTTCTTGTTCAAGGATAATAGATGTGTTAAAAATAAAACCAAACTCTCTTGTTTGACACAGATTGCAACTATTCATAATCTTATTAAATGACTGCGGTCTTGCAAGTAAGCCAAAAAGTTAGTAAAAAGTAGTAACTGTTGTGCTCACTGTTTATTTTAGCACTTATACTTATATAGGAAACAATTTCAGTCCAATAACTGTTGCTTTATAACAATAATTGTCTGATTCAATTCACTATGAACACCAGGTATGAATGTAAAGGTACAGTCACATAGATTTAAAAAAACAAACAAGACTAATTGCTTTTAACAAAAATATATTTTTTTGTCCTGGAACAAGCAAATTTTTGCGTTAAAATCTGCAAACCAGTGATAAAAGACTGCTGACAAAAGATCATATCACAGCTTTTCACATTTCCGTCCCAAAATTGATGCTTTATGCATTTTTCTTAAACCGTTAATAACGGTTTAAGCCATAAAACAATAAATTTGGAATCCTTAAGTGTTTCAAATTATTTGTTGGCCATCTGTTTACTGACCTACCACTACCAGGACAGTAAACACTGGAACAAAGCTGTACTGTTTTCCCACATTTCCCATCCCTACCCCACAAATGAATCCATCTACAAATAAATAATATCAAGTAACTCAAGCATAAAACACTTTCTAACCTTATACAATCAAGAAAATCTACGAAAAGCTTTGCTGTGGTGGTGAATCTAATTATTCTTGATAAATGCAACTCATTTAAAGCTTGATTGTGCAAAATTGTTGTATCACCATAATCATCCACTATTTCCCTTGCTGTCCCATCCCTACTACTCCTATCAACATAATCATCCACTATTTTCCTTGCTGTCACATCCCTACTACTCCTATCACCATAATCATCCACTATTTTCCTTGCTGTCCCATCCCTACTACTCCTATCACCATAATCATCCACTATTTTCCTTGCTGTCCCATCCCTACTACTCCTATCACCATAATCATCCACTATTTTCCTTGCTGTCCCATCCCTACTACTCCTATCACCATAATCATCCACTATTTTCCTTGCTGTCCCATCCATACTACTCCTATCACCATAATCATCCACTATTTTCCTTGCTGTCACATCCCTACTACTCCTATCACCATAATCATCAACTATTTTCATTGCTGTCCCATCCCTACTACTCCTATCACCATAATCATCCACTATTTTCCTTGCTGTCCCATCCCTACTACTCCTATCACCATAATCATCCACTATTTTCATTGCTGTCCCATCCCTACTACTCCTATCACCATAATCATCCACTATTTTCATTGCTGTCCCATCCCTACTACTCCTATCACTATAATCATCCACTATTTTCCCTGCTGTCCCATCCCTACTACTCCTATCACCATAATCATCCACTATTTTCCTTGCTGTCACATCCCTACTACTCCTATCACCATAATCATTAACTATTTTCCTTGCTCTCCCATCCCTACTACTCCTATCACCATAATCATTAACTATTTTCCTTGCTGTCACATCCCTACAACACCTATCACCATAATCATCAACTATTTTCTTTGCCGTCACATCCCTACGACTCCTATCACCATAATCATCAACTATTATCCTTGCTGTCACATCCCTGCTACTGGTATCACCATAATCATAAACTATTTTCCTTGCTGTCCCATCCCTACGACTCCTATCACCATAATCATTTACTATTTTCCTTGCTGTCACATCCCTGCTACTCGTATCATCATAATCATTAACTATTTTCCCTGCTGTCCCATCCCTGCTACTCGTATAATCATAATCATTAACTATTTTCCTTGCTGTCCCATCCCTGCTACTCGTATCATCATAATCATTAACTATTTTCCTTGCTGTCACATCCCTGCTACTCGTATCATCATAATCATTAACTATTTTCCTTGCTGTCCCATCCCTGCTACTCGTATCAACATAATCACTAACTATTTTCCTTGCTGTCACATCCCTGCTACTCCTATGACCATAATCATTAACTATTTTTTTTGCTGTCTCATTCCTGCTACTCCTATCACCATAATCATTAACTATTTTTCTTGCTCTCTCATCCCTGCTACTCCTATCACCATAATCATCAACTTTTTTTCTTGCTGTCTCATCCCTACCACTCCTATCACCATAATCATCAACTATTTTCCCTGCTGTCCCATCCCTACTACTCCTATCACCATAATCATCAACTATTTTTCCTTGCTGTCCCATCCCTACTACTCATATCACCATAATCACCAACTATTTTCCCTACCCTCCCATCCCATCTACTCCTATCACCATAATCATCACCTATTTTCCTCGCTGTCCCTGATCCTTACTACTCCTATCACCATAATCATCCACTATTTTCCCTGCTGTCCCATCCCTACTACTCCTATCACCATAATCATCAACTATTTTCCCTGCTGTCTCATCCCTTCTACTCCTATCACCATAATCATCAACTATTTTCCCTGCTGTCTCATCCCTACTACTCCTATCACCATAATCATCAACTATTTTCCCTGCTGTCTCATCCCTACTACTCCTATCACCATAATCATCAACTATTTTCCCTGCTGTCTCATCCCTACTACTCCTATCACCATAATCATCAACTATTTTCCCTGCTGTCTCATCCCTACTACTCCTATCACCATAATCATCAACTATTTTCCCTGCTGTCTCATCCCTTCTACTCCTATCACCATAATCATCAACTATTTTCCCTGCTGTCTCATCCCTACTATGTCAAATCCCTACTACTCCCATCAGCTAACAATCTACTAAACAAATGTCATAAACTTTGGTCAAAGTAATTAAATTGGAAAAGTGACTAAAAATTATACATCATAAAAAAACACATGGCAACATGTTCGAAATCAAAATTCACCATTCCCCTGGCAATTTTTGTCATGTTAAAAGTAGTTTGTCCTCCCTAAAACTGTATAAAAAGGCAAAACATCTCAAAAAACCATAAACCTCAAATCAACTATTGTCACTATTTATATAAGAAAAATGAATTATATCAATTTTGTCCTAAATATTAAATAATGTATCAGATAGAACTCTCCGTTATACAAAAATTTCTTAGTGCGAAAAAGTTCTAAGTGCTGGGTTGCACATGGAACTCTTTCGCATTAAATGTTTATTCATATTTCAGTTAGAACTTTTGGACAACTTTTCATTTCATACCTTTAATGACTCCATAATGCTACAATTTTTTTACAGTAGATGTATTTAGATATTATTATTACAAATATAACAAAAAATCATATTTGGTCAAAATGTCAGTTAGAACCTTTTCGCTTTCACCCCTCGATTCGCTATTCAAATAAACATAGGTATTGAGACCGATAAGTGATTATGTGAGCAATTGCAAAAAGGTCTATTTGTTTCGAGTCTAATCTCAATCTATCATTTTATGGCTTCTTTCCGTTATTTTGTTGGCAACTGTCTGGTCAGGACTTCATTTATGTCAGATGGAAATCTCAAATAAAATCTTTACATTGTATGTGTCTTATTGAATAATAATGTCGGTTTAGTTCACATTTGCCTTAAATATGCATTTTCAATGGATCTGGGTTAATGTTAACGATTGGTATATTAAATAAAGGTAGCAATAATCCTTTCCTCAACAATTGCTATGCGAAAAAAAAAACGTATGAATATTTTAAGAATGCATACTGCTTATGATTAAGCTCCATTCTACAATTGAACTGGGTATTTTAAACCGATTTTAAAGAAATAAAAATGTGATTCATTTTGCAATATTCTTTCAACTTTAACACTTAATATGTAATCACATGCACAGTGAACGACCAGCCCTGAAAAACAAACATATTCAGCAACGTCCAGCACTTCATACGTTTCTTATTTCCTTCCTAATATCATGATGTTGACCAAACATGATTCTTACACTGATAGGCATTGCGTTCAGTAATTGTTTGCGGCTTGAATTTTGCGATATGGTTAGCCGCTAAGAGTGTATTTAACAGGGATACAAAACAAAAACAAATCCTATCGTTAGCTAACGTAAGTGGCTGTTAACCTTAACTAAATTTACGGTTGCCCTGATGAAGCCTATGGAATGGATTATCCGCCAGTTAACTCATTATGCTTTATGACATTCCAATTTCCGTTTTACTTTTGCGATATTGAATTTGATGTTAGATTTTGGTTATTTTCAAAACTTAGTGTATTTCGTTTCTTTATAATTATAAAGGTATTTTGAAATATATCTTTGTTATACGTTAATTTTATTTTTATACACGTTTTTGTTGTTTCATTCTGAAAATTGATATGATTTCCCTTAAAATATATTTAATACATTTTAATTCAAAATCAAATATTTAAATCAACATTAGGTATTCAGTCTATGGACGCTACCAAATATGTGTTAATTCATTTGTAATAAAATATTCAACACTTAATAAAAAAAATGAAAACATCATTCGCAGTATAAAATGCTGCCTAACATTGACACATTAAAACAAAATCGTATGCATTACAATGTTGACGTTATCAAAAAATGAGCGGGGAACCAATTTTTGCATTGTGTTTTCTTACGACAGAGGTCACTGTTTAATACTAAATGATCCCTTTCGGTGCGGACGTCAAAATCACCTCATGGAAAAGATTCAAACCTTGCCTGTTACCAGAACAACAACGAAGGTAACACGACAAAGAAACAAGTGTTTATTGTTGATTATTATTAATTGTTGGAATATATTTGTTACATCTGTTATTGGACAGCAATACTTTATTAACTCAGTTATGCGAATGTATATTCGGACGTAGGGTTCGGACAGCATTTTTTTCTTGAAAATGATCGGGCTTTATTCATTATTATTTTAATACCAACCCTTTATGTTTACTCATGGGTCTGTAACTGGGATTTTTTACTCTTATTGTTAAATTTCCAGAGTTTTGATGGAATTTATGGTAAAAGCTTAGACAATCTTGACCTGTTTACTTGTTGCGTAAAAGGCTGCTTTTAAAATCATGACATTTGACAATTTGGTTACAGTTTGACCAGTCAGAATATAAAACTGAATGCATCTTATGCTCTGCCAATGTTTAAAGCTGTTTCTGACTGATTTGGGTCAAATTTTGAAAACTTGACTTTATTGTCTATGTTTTATTATTTATTTATTCTTATAAAAAGGAATATTACAAAATACAAAAAAAAAATCTTTTTCTGTGGGACTCAAACTCACATCTTTTAATCAAAAGGCTAACATGCTACTGATCGTAACATATTATTCTATAAACGCAATCTTTTAAGTCAATCCAAAACTAACCTAGGAAACAGTCCGTATCAATTTTTATTTTTGAAAGGTAGGGAGTTTTACGGGTTAAGGAGAATGTGCTTTTCAGAGTTTATTCCTGTCATTTGGCACTCGCAATTTTGGTGAGGTACTTAATATCACTGGCATAAAGACACGTTTGCAAAAATGTGCACAATTTAAGATAAAAAATATTTTTTGTCAACTTGCCGATCTGTGAGAGTGCAGCTTAAAGTTAAATCATGCTAGTATATTTTACATATCAGCTTCCATGTTATATTTTGGCCCTATTGTTATCTATAACATATTGTGAACTCAAAACTAAAACGTTTTAGAAAATGATATATATTTTCTAATCAGAGTTGAAACACTTAACATTTTTATAAATATAGAATCTATTACAATACAAAGCCATATTCATGAGCGTGTCCGCTCACAGATGAAAGATTTGTCAGAATTTTTCTTTTGTCAAATATTCAAAACAATTTGGTATTGACTCACCTTTGGCATAAAAACTTGCCTACTAATACCTTTTAATAATATTTTCAATCTACTTATAACTGAAGATCATTATGGGAAGGTGTTGGGCATTAAATGCGTTCTTCTTCTTAAAGATCAAGGTTACACTAAACGATGAATATGACTTCAGGGCCATTTGATGTCAGTTAATGGACTGGCCTGATTTAAATTAAAATTTTATAACCATTCTCACCTTTCCTACTTTCAAAAATTATATCAGCGATAAGTTGATATTGAGTGGGGGAGGGGGGGACTTATGGTTATGTTTGGGAAAAACATCCAGTGTTGGATGCAATGTATTTTATATGAATATTTTTATTACTGTCAGAATTCTACTACTACTTCTACTTCTAATACTGATACTGCCACAACTGCTAACACTAGCCATTCAGCCACCTCCACTTCAAGGACTATGGCAGCAGTAAGGAACATATTTGCTCCCTACCAGCCTTACAGCGCCAACAGAACAGGGCTCGTGCCAGACGTTTTAATCCTACGCAAGCACGTACATGTAGTTTCTGGACACACGAATTTTGTGTTCTTGGGAAGACTTCGGATGTAAGTTTATCATCCATTTGATCTGTTTTCTTAAAATTTCTTACTTTGTACACTGAATTTGGAGCATCATGAACATTGCAGTATGGTCATTGGTTGGTCTGTCGGCTGCGGCGTTGCCATCCATAGTTGGTATCACGCATTTCGTTTCCGACTAATTACTTAAGAACGCTTGGGTTCTCGGACCTTATTGTTCATGGTCATTAGATGACCCCTATTGATTTTGGGATCACTAGGCACCTTGATTTGTAGCTGAAAACGGTTTCAGCTCAATAACTTGGGCATAGGATCCTTAAACTCAGTAGGCATATTGGTCATGGTCAGTAAATGATCCCTTTGGCCTAGGATCCTCGAACTTGGCAGGCTTATTGGTTATTGCCAAATCAATAGATGTTCCCCATACATTTTGGGTCACAAGGTCAAGATCACAGTGACTTTGTAGTAAAAAAAACATTTTCACTCAATAAGTCATGAGTTTTTGTGGTTGGATCCTCAAACTTCATTTTTGACCCCTATTGTTTCTGGGGTTTGTAAGTAAAGGTTTAAGTGATCTTTGTTGGAAAATGCAGGTGATACAAGTGTTCTGAGGAACACCCTACATCTAGTTAAACCAACATATTCAGAATGATAGTTTTAATGGTAGACATATACTTATCACTACAGTTTACCTTTTTCCTATTGTTTCATTTAGAATGTTGCACCTACCCGAGAAGAAAAAGACATGTATAAAGCCAACTTGGGTGAAAAAAAAATTTGAAAAAAATGATGATGCCACGTAACTGAAGAGTCAGTTGGAGGAGAGTACCCCAAGTTGAGGGGAATTGGAGGATTTGAGTTATTGAGGACGCAGGCACGGAGCCGATGCGACTTGGAAGTGATAAGTGTGCCTCCTGGTGGCTATACTGTAAACTTCCTGTCAAATCAAAGTAACCTTGGTCAGGCAGTCTGCTATATACGAACTTATACAAAATAATCTGTCTCTGGAAGGACAAGAATTCACTGTGAGTTAACTTAAGTATAAGGGATTTGTCTCCGAACAATCCTTCGTAATAGATATTGTTATACAGACTTCTTACTTAATTTCTGCATTGATCCAGTCCATAATGATATACAGTCAATATGTGTATGATTTTGATCTGGGATAACCTTGATTATTTGCCAGATTTAACCAGTAGGCAAGATCAAATGTTATGAGACTTGGTCTATGAAAATTGCAGTTTTTGTCTGTGTTTGCACACTAAATTGTACTTTTCAATTCAGTGAATTATGGCTAAAGACATTGTGTTATTTTAGGATGATGATGGTATTTAGGAAGAGTGCATTCGATGTCACAGGATGATTCCTCTGAGACTACTTAGGGAGCATGCTGTGACTTGTGGTGTAACAGAGGAGGTGAATTATGTATACTTAAAATCCTCACAATAGCTTTTACATTTCGCATGTATACCATTCATTCTTGCTTAAAATTTTACAAGTGATGAATTAATATTCATATGATCAGCTAAAGGTTTTCCTACTAGAGCTTTGAAGACCATATTTCAGTGTCTGCAGAAGTTGAGCACACATTATAAAAGAACCAGTTAACTATGATTACTGAAAGTGGGACTTGCCAAACTTTATGGAACTCCCAAAATAGCTCATAAAGACGATGTGCAGAACCAATGAACCAACGCGCAGGGTCAGGAATACAGCAAAGGGTCAAAGGCTTGAGCCTTGGATTTCTTGTCCATTCAATTTCTCCTTAACCCCTTGAAGGATTTTCATGAAACTTGTCAAATATTTACCTCATCAAGACGATGTACAGAACCCATTAACCATCCAAGCAGAACCCATAAACCATCCACATGATCTTAAGGTCAAGGTTATAGCTGACGGGGGGGGGTGCAATATGTTTTTGTGTATAAACAACCTAGTTTTGTATTAAATTCAGGATGAAGTTCTACCACCATTTCCCAAGAAGAGAAATGTTATACAGACACCAGTGTGCCAATTTGCTTGTGTAAGTATTTAATACATATATATGAAGGGTGATCAAAAAGTTTGTGGACTACAAAATTTAATGTTACATGGTAAAGATTTAGAAGACATGTAATAGACATGAAACTAGGATTATGGTAGAGTTTTGCAAACTTCTAATGTAGGTTCAATCTTGGATTTTTTTTCCTAACATTTTTAGTGATGTCCTAGAAATTGACCTGTTTTGCCTTCCTTTCTTATACATTTTGAACTTATATCTAGGAAATCAATGAAACTCTGTTAGTGGGGGATTTAAATGTTGCCGACGTAGAGCCACAACATTTTTTATAGAAATATATGAAATGTTTGCCTGAGGCTTTGCAATTTTTAATGCAAAATTGTGTTATGCCAGTAAATGTTGTGTCTTGTAATATTTTGGAAACCTGAAGAGGTAATCATGTATCTTTACATTGATATTGTGTAGCATTATGCACAATGTATTTTTCCAGAGTGCCAGCAGCTGCCCTGGAAGTCCATTTTCACATTTACTATATTTTTATAGTTTATGTTCTGTTGACTGTTACAGTTCTAGCTCCTGGATGGTGATATTATAAAACAATTTTCATTCTGTTCTCTGTCATTGTACCCCTGCTTAACGAAGTATACGTTCCGTCCTGTCACTCATTAAACAAAGTTAAATATCTCGAGTAAGACTAGTGCTATTGCAATGAAATTTGGCACACAGGTTTAGAGGCATAAAAACAATGAGGAAGACAGATATATGGAGGACAATTCCTGCCAAAAATCCAACATTCTTCATTGCATTTCAAGTTGTCGTTATGAAAATTTATTATGAAAAGGGTGTTTGCGTTCGCTCATTTGCGCTGTAGTCTTACTTTTTCATGTTTTGTGTGAATTCATCTAAAATTGTAATGTACATGCAGATGTTTTATTTCACCATTTTGCTTGCTTTCAAACAGAGTGAATATCATGTTTGATAAATATTTCAGGAAAGAGACTGAGTCTGGTGTATGTCCAGTTTGTGATAAAATCGTCCCGATAGAATTGTTACGCTGATGTTTGTTGCCAGTCTGATGAAGTTTGCCAGTCAAGGGAAGCTGAAGCTAAACATGCGTTCAAGTAAGCCTTAAAACAATTCACTGAATTTATTTCTGGTGCTAAAGATCAAACCACATGTCGGCCAAATCTAATAATTCATGTCCTGTAGTAATTAGATTGTAAAATGAAAATCAGTATTTAATGACAATATTCTATATTTAATATTATATAACTCTATCTTACATATAGATAAAGTAACGACCCTTCAAGTTTCAAATTTAAACATCTGGTTAAGATTCTGTGTGAAACTACACTCAAATCCATTTCTTTTTAAAAGCCTTCCCAATCGGCACACTAGCTTTAATATTTTAAGTTAGATAACTTTTTTTGGTTCAAGTTTTGCTTGCAACTACATGCTAGTTAGGGTCCGCAAAGAAATGCAGGTGCCCTATAGTAATCACCCTGTCTGTCCATTCGTCTATCAGTTCATCAACATTTTCCATGTTTTTTGTCGAGCCCTCTTGCGGTAAGCGAGACGTAGTTATCGCAATGGCGGTTCCGTGTATGTGCGTGCGTGCGTCCGTCCATCCTGACTGAACCTTGTCCGGGCTGTATCTTGACCATGCATTATAGGATTTTCAAAAAACTTTCCATGAAGGTTCCCCATGATGAGGCGGCTTGTCGCCCATAAGACCCAGGTCTGTACCTCAAAGGTCAAGGTCATACTTAGGTCTAATGTTGAAATGAGTACTGAACCTTGTCCGGGCTGTTTCTTGACCATGCATTAAAGGATTTTGAAAGAAACTTTCCATGAAGGTTCCCGATGATGAGGCTGCTTATCGCGCACAAGACTTTGAATGAGTACTGAACCTTGTCCAGGTTGTATCGTGATCATGCATTATAGGATATTCAAAAAACTTTCTCTGAAGGCTCCCCATCATGAGGCAGCGTGTCGCGCACAAGATCCAGGTCACGCTTGGGTCAAAATTTATGAGACAGAGGTGCAGGTCTTAATTTTGAAGTGCACCTCTACTTAATTGGTTGATAATAGAGATTCTTCTCTATATTTAGAACTATGCGTCTAAATAAAAAAATGCACTTTCTAAATTACATAAAAGTGCACCTCATAATACTTATTATATATATAGTATATATATAACTGCCTGTCTGTGTCAAAGGTTCTTTCAACGGGCTCGACATTTCGCCTGTTGGCATCTAGTCTTAATAATTTTACTACAACCATAAAAAATATCATAGGAACAATGTGCTCCTTCATGGCAAGTTATATACTTCCAACTTTAATATTTTAAGAGTTATGGCCCTTTGCAACTTTTGTTAAATTACACATTTCAAGTTTTTTCCTAATGACTAAAACCACTGAAGAGATCGACTTCAAAATTCATACACTTAGTTACAGTAACAATGTGTTTTTTCTTTACATGTTATAAAATAAGAACTGAAATATTGTAAGATTTATGGCTCTTGGTATTCAACTTAAAACATCTTTTTTCTTAGGACCAGGACGCAGGACGCAGAGGTAAAAAATCACTGAGGGCACAGACTCTTTGACAGTTTATGATGTCACATTTCTTCATTTGTATCATTGCAGCTCATTTGATGATTATTTGTCATCAAGGACTCTGAATAGAGAGAAGCTCAAGGACATATCAGTGATCCGAAGAATGCTTGTCCAGCAGTCCATGGAAGAAATTGAGCAGGCGCCAGAAGAAGAATGGAACAGGAAGTTTTGTATAACATAGGGGAAGAAGGTTTGGACTCAGGCGGATTGACGAGAGAGCTCTTATCATTGCTTTATGACCATTCCCCTGTTTTTGAGAACAGTGTTCTCAGCTTCGATTCACAATTACTTGAAAAAAGCATTACTTCTTAATGGGACCAATGGTTACAATGGGCATTTTAAATGGCCATCCAGGACCAAGGAATCTCATGAAACATGTTGTGGACTACATTGTCAGTGGAAGAACCACATGTATAACAGATATACCTGTAGATCAACTTGGCCGATTGGATGCTGTGTCAGCTATACAAGAGGTAAAATATATTTTTAAATGGTATTTTCAGGCTTAAATAAAAAAGCTTTCAGGCTAGTTATTGTGCTCTGTTACCAGACGGAATAGGCTAGTGCTCTGAAAGAAACTGTAAGTTGTTTATATAGTTATTTCCATGCACACTCATCAACTACATAAGTAATAGTTGCTTCTTTGGCAATATTTAGAAGTTGGGGTGTCTGTATACTATTGACACATTTCTTGCATAGGGCAAACAACACCAATAAGGAAGTGACTATTCAATTTTATTTGGTTGTCTATAACCTAAAGGAATGTCACGGTACACTTCATGTTATTCTGTTTTAGTAATAATTACTGCTTAAATGAAATTAATCTCTTACATATAAATACATGCAAATACTTTGCTATTCACAGATTTCCGATTCAGTTGATTGCAACCAGATGATAGAGAAATATGGGGATCTGCTGGAAGCCTGTGGTTTTAGAAAAGTATTGTCAGTAGAAAGCAGACAAGATGCTGTGTCTGCGATGAAGAGCTATTACATGTTCAACCGATGTATTCCAAGTCTACCGCAGTTTGTGGAAGGTATGTGTATTTGTGTTTTCCCCTAAATATTTGTGGATAATGTGTTCAGTGTAGATTAATTATTGTATATTATAGTTGCACTTTTGCATTATCTAGGCCAGCTTCTTTGCACTGCTCAACATATACAGGTGTAAGGAATACCAAGGTAGTGTTACAGCTCTGGCACTGTGTGTCTGCCTTAGGACTGAGCATCTGTGTATTGAGATATTTGACCTTCGGATGTGCTTAGCAACACTAAAAATATTCCACTGTTTTAAGTAAAGATTGTTAAAATTTATAGGACTTGTGCGTTAACAGATACACTTGATAAGTGGACTACTTAGGGATATTTGACTACCATAGCAGCATTTCACTGTCTGCCATCACAGAAATCTTTGGCAGCTTCTTACATCCCTAGAATAACCAGCTGAACTCGTCTCGACGTCCCTAGCAATATTATTGATTTCCTTTAGTAACCACTCAATATTTGGTCATTTTAAGCAGGTAAGCGATTTAGGGCCATATTGGCCCTCCTGGTGGTTTATTTGAATTCTTCTTTAGAAGTTAAAAGATGAAGCTTTACAATAATTCAGTAATGTCAGTTTTGCTAATAACAATATTCTAATAATAATTATTTTAAATTAAAGCATATGACTCATGGTTTGGAACACAGAGATACCCATATAGAAAAATTTAGTATGGTAAAAATATTTATTACAAGTTTTACAAATCTTCCTACCCTAATTGTTTCAGGTATCAAATTTCATGGCATGCTAGACATGTTGCGTAAATGTCCGGAGAAGGCATACAGTTACCTTATGCAGACAGAGCATGTGGACAGCTTGACGATCAAAGGTTTTTTTAAGCCTGTATTTTCTTCCGATAAAGCAGAAGAAGAAGATGAAGAAGTAATTCTATGCAACTTTCACCAGTTCCTTAAGAAACTTGAACGTAAGTATCACTTGTAGCCGTTACTATACACCAAAGGTGATTTTTTAGTCTACTAGGCAGAAAGTCACTATGACTTGTTGGTTTGGTATTTGACAAGATTTACTGCTTTGTCTGTCGGGGGTGAAAAATGGGTATTTGGGTGGCTAGGAAAACAATATATTCAGTTCATTAGGAACTCTTAGGAGGCTAAAAATACATTTGAGATAGCCACGTATGTATCCATTTGTGGCGTTCTGCAGTGCACAAGAACAATAATCCTATCATGCATGTTTATTGAGTTATCTCCCCTGGCATACTGTTTAGTGTTTTGTAATAGCTTGTAGTTTTTGTATTGATTAACTTTCTGAGCTCCTTCAACAGATTTACTGAGATAAAAGTTCTTAAACCATGTTTTGAAGAGTAACACACAGATTATAAGCTCACCTGAGTTCATAAGATTAGTCTTAATTCCTTCTAGTTCGGCTTGTCCAGGCTATAACTTGGCTATGTGTAACAAGGCATAAATGCTCACCATGAGTACAATCATGTCTGTAGGTTACTGGCCAAAGTTGCACATAAAAGGCCATGGTTTAAAAATATATTTTATGTTCTGATTGTAACATGGATTTAAATTTGGGTAATAGAAATAGTCAATAAATATACAATAGTCATTGTGGCACAATAGTTGAAGACCTGTCTGTGAATGCATACCACACTCATTCCACTAAGAGAGAAAATGTAATTAAACACGAGTGATTTTTACAAAGTTGTCCTGAAAAAAACCTTCAAGATTTTTCAAATTACATAGCGAGTATGGAGTCAACCTCTAAATTATGATTATTGAAGCTTTATGGTCAAATTAAATCTAATTATCAGAAAAAAAGTACTTATCTTTATATTAAAAACACTGTTCCAACAACGCAGAATGATCAGGGTATTAATCCAATATACATGTAAGTGTAGTTCAATTCAATTTCAAAATATGATTAATATTGGCATTTTTAAATCTTAACTTTGCCATTTATGTTCTAATAATAACCACTAATAGTAAGAAAGTGTTTTATGATTTTGGACAGTTTTACATGTATTCCATATGCTTCTAGAAACACCCATATCCATATTACAAGTGTCCCAACAATGGCAGCAAATACCCCGGTACAGTATGTTTTTCATTTCATTATCAGTATTTTCTCCTTTTTTGTATGTTCCAGGCGCGAAAATGTCATGCATTAGCATCGATGCTGAAACTGGGTCCTCATCTGAAGTAAACCTCAACACAGGACATTTCCTTCAAGCACTGATTGGATGCCCAGCTCTCCCAAGCTGTATCACAGAGGGAATAATAACCTTTGATCACAAAAGTGATTATCTTACAACTGTAAACACATGTGCCCCTTCAATAAACTTCAGCAAATTATCAGTGATAAAGAACTATAGCTCATTTGAAGAACTAATGAAAAATATCATTGTTGGATCATATGGCTTTAGACGTGAATACATGTTAATTCAGCAGCTCTATATGTTTAGAGCCCCAGCAGAGGCTGGTAAGGTTTTATTGTGGAAAGGACCTTTTAGAGGGCACGGTGTTGTGTGTTAAGGTCATGTTTTGGAAATAATATTACAACACTTTATTGAAACCACAGGCGTAAGAAATTTGACATTTGGCCCATTGTTGTTGCTATTGTTGTTTTAATCACTTTCAGTTAAAGCCAAAGTTATTTTTTGATATCTGACTTTAACAAGCTTTATTGTAAAATAGTCATAACTTTTCAAAATTAATGTTAGCACATAACAGTGGTTCCTTACAGTGATATAATCACTTACAGTGATATAATCACTAACAGTGATATAATCATAATATGTATTCATTCAAGCATGAAGGGAAAAATACATACACAGTTTCACGATATCATTAATATAGTGTCTGTAGATAAGTGATTAAGCTGTGGATGTCTTCCACTAATTAGCAGTCATTTTCCAAAAAAATATTTTCCAACTAGAACTGTAAGCCAAAGGCTAACGAATACCCCCCAACCCTTCCCTGTCTAGGTTGTTTGCCCTGGCCTTAGTTATGGTATCATTAGAAAGCACAAGGCAATAAATTTATTTAGTTTATTTAGAATACCTATTACATTGAAAAATGACAAAGGAGTAGGCCACCAAAGCGAATATTACCCCACTCCCACCCACCTCAGGGGAGATAACAAACCTGTTTCTCTCATTTTCACCATAAAGGGGTCATGATAAAAAATGACAAAGGAGTAGGCCACCAAAGCGAATATTACCCTACTCCCACCCACCTCAGGGGAGATAACAAACCTGTTTCTCTCATTTTCACCATAAAGGGGTCATGACTCCTGACAGGATATTCCAAAATGAAGGTGGACGGGTGAATTTGACAGTCTGCCAACCCAATTTCTGTTTACCCCCCCCCCCACCACCTCCCCCCCCCCCACATGAGTACCAAGGAAATAATACAGGTGCACAAAATCACATATACAAAGGTTCACATCATGGTCATGGATAGCTGAAAGTTTGAGAAAAATATATTGAAAAATGACAAAGGAGTAGGCCACCAAAGCGAATATTGTAACCAATTTAAGGCCTGTATGCACCTAACTTCAGGACTTTTGATGGTCTTTTTAAGGACAAAATCAATTAAAGGTCTTTTTAAGGCCATGCAAACATTCTGATTAATACAGGTGCACCAAATCACATATTCAACAGTTCATATCATGGTCATTGACATCTGAAAGTTTGAAAAAGATTTATAGAAAAAATGAGAAAAAATGACCAAGGATTAGGCTAGACAAAGCTGTATAATTTTTGCCTATTTTAACTTATTCAGGGGCCATAATTGGAGACATGATCATGTGATTCCAACCACAATCACAGGGGCAAATGTTCTCACCATGGCTAAAAGTTTGAAAAAGATTCATTCAAAAATGACAAAGGAGTAGGACGAACAAAACTAATTTTACCCAATTTAACTCATTAAGGGGCCACAACTCCACTCAGGATCATGTGACTCCCACCAAATTCATGGAGGCAAAGGTTTACATCATGGCCATTAATATTTGAAAGTTTGACAAGGATTTGCTCAATAGCTTCAAAGAAGAATCCTGGACAAAGCTAATTTTGCCCAATTTAACTCATTAAGGGGCCACAACTCCACTCAGGATTATGCGACTCTGACCAAATCCACGGAGGCACAGGTTTACATCATGGTCATTAATATTTGAAAGTTTGAAAAAGATTTGTTCAATTACGACAAAGATGAATCCCGGACAAAAAATACGGACGGACAGACGGACAGACGGACAACCCGATTCCAGTATACCCCCCCAAACTTTGTTTTGGGGGGTATAAATACAGTAATCTGTATTAGACGAGAAAAAGAGAAGTTCAACCCTCCAACTGAACCAGAGTTTTATTTTGGACGAAAATCAAGATAATACAATAAATATAAATACTTGAAACTTAGCAAGTATCATCGATCACATATATTGCGTAAACTTTGAAGATAAAATTAATGACATCACGTCATCAACAATTTCATGGCAACTATAACAACTGCTGAAAGGTACATTCGGAGAATTTAGCGTTTAGAAAGACATTTTTTTCTGATTTATGTATCACTCAATGTGTAAAATCCGTTCAAAATTATCTAAAACGACTAAAAATATATTAATTTATTTCTACTGCCTTTCAGATAATACAAACAAATAGTTATATTATAATGTTTTAAGGTGTAACTATGACACATTTACCAGTAAAATTTGTTTAATACTTGAAGGGTCCAGGCCCGGGTTATAGTATTTATAATGTTGTATTATTTCAGTCACATTTATGCTTAAATCATATTGTAACATTGAATTATGATATTGTTATGAAACTAGGCGATATTCTGCTTAAATTAATTCACAATAAATTGATATTACTGAGAAATTACGTTTTACATTGTCATAGATCTTTGTAACCCAAGGTCAGAACTTTATTTTTTTTGGCCTGGAATTTTATGTTCAATCATATATCTTAACCCTCTGCCTTAAAGTTAGTCAAGCCTTGTGCTATAATGTTTGTTTAAGCCTACCATTAAATTATATTCTGAAAAAAAATAATTACCAGACCTTTCTTACACTCATTCTTACATAAGTCAAGGGACCTTTTAATCGATTCCTAGTATGATGTGGAACTTTTAAGGAAATGTGAGAATTCACACTTATTATAATCGAAAATGTACACCGGAATCTGCCTGCATGTTTGCTCAGTTAAGTGACCCTCGGTTCAGTCACTGAAGTTTTCTACAGGAAGCTGTAAAGGCATTATTCAATATAGCTCTACAAAATGGGCACAAACGTTCAGTAGATTTTCTCTTGTAAATGTTCGAATGAATTATGGTCAGTATGAGAAACTCTAGACCAAAATCAGTTTCCAACTGTGTAAATCTTGACAGACTTTCAATTGTTTCTTTAGAGTGCCACTTCGGGCAGAGAAAAAAAAATAGATTGGCATGTTTGTGCAAAATATGATTGAAATTAGTTCACCTCTCAAGAGATATTGATCAGAAACTCAATATTTGACCTGGTGTCCAAGTTTTCAAACATGTTTAGAGAATCATAAACACAAAGTTTCAAGAAGATCTAATTAAAATGATGCTTCTACGGCATGCACAGGTAAATTGGGCCAGTAGTTTCTGACAAGATTTTTTAAGTTTCTACTATATATATATGTACATATAAGAAATAGGGGCGCTGTCCCCTGGTGGCCATGTTTTTTATGAATTATTTTATTTTGAACAATCTTGTTAGAGGGTCATCAATGGACCATTTCTATGAAATAATCTACATCAAACCAGCGGTTTAGGAGATGTAGTCAAACATTATTTTATTTTTTGCTCTAGCAGCCCCTACATGTATGTGGAGCCAAGTGGAGCTGTTGAATAACTTTGAAATAGTATCATCAAAGAAACATTAATGTAAAGTTTGAAGAACAAAGGTCCTGTGATTTAGATGGAGTGGTTAAGGAGATGTCGTTTGTAATAAAATTTTGTTGGATGCATGACACTGGACCACAGCTGACAACAATAGCTCATCCTTGTGCTAATAAGTAAGCATAAAATATGCATGCTTAAAAACTAGATAATTATTTTTGAAAGGCAGATTTACAATTAAAATGTTGCTGTATTTCCATTGTTCTCTTGGATAAACACTTAACTAAATACTGTTCAATAGGCATTTAAATGATTCATGCTCTCACAAATCTATCAACACACTACAAACTGTGTTAGGTTTTATAATCATGTTGAGCATAAATATACATGCATAATAACCGGTCATTTTTTCCCGAATATTTTCATAAAAAAAGAGCACTTTTTTCTTTTATGAATGACACTATACAGTGTGTTTAGTTGAAACTGTATAAAAGATAAATATTGCAATGCTTCAATTATTTCTTTAAAAACATAACATCAACTGTTTCATAATTTGGACCGCTTCCCTTTGTCTTTGTAATTGAACATTTTGACTAGATGAAAACTTAAACAGAACTATTACTGGCATAATCTGATAGCCAACATATTTCTCTATACATAATAATAATGATTGCATTTATGAGTCCATCACTTGAAGAAAATTTTGTCTTTAAAATATAGGCTAGAACTCGGTGATGTTGACTGATGTCCTTATGATATTGACTCAAATACAAAACTTAACCAATTTCCAAAGTCATCAAACTCAGTCAAAATATACAAAGGGGTTAGGTGTCCAAATGTTTCATCTTCTTTTTATACATCTGATTATTGACAGAATCGTATCATTCTTCGAGAATATTAAATTCCCTTTAGAAACAGTCCACTTAAATCAATTTACGGTCCAAAATTCCAGTATTTATTTGTAAATATCAAATCCTAAGTTAAGTTGTTTGAATCATTTTGAAGAATATCTTGTATCCGCTGTCTGTGATCATCGCCTATTTCCATGGTAGCTGGAACTTCAACTGATTCCTGGTGGAATAACACTGTCTCTGGGTTGTAGTCTATACCATAAACATCTGTATCGACCTGCAATACCAGACAAGATAGAGAACAGTCAGTTATATGTGCCGTATATATGGACATGTATGAACAAAAAATTATATGGTATTTATATACAAGATACTATCTTCAATGTTGCTTTTTTACGTGGCTCATGTGCGTATGAACGACATATGACTTTCAGCAAAAGCATGAAGCGCGCTGTAACAGATTGGGCACAAAATGAAAGCTTTGAGCTTTAATATCTTACATGTAGAAATTTTAAACTTACATGTAAAGATGAAATACATGACGTTTGGAAATAATATCTTTAAAACAGGGCCTGGATTATAGTATTGACTAAAGCTGAAGACTTACAATATTCAAAGCGCTATATCTCCAAAACTTTTCCAGATTTCAATTTTATAAATAGTAGATGAGAAGTGGTATTATAAGAAACCACCATCAATTGGTATAATTGTATTTCCGAAATAAGACCCCTTTTATCTAACAGTCATAAATTATAACAAACCCTTTATTACGTTATGGGCATTCTTAGACCAAAAAATATAGTGCTATAAAGGAGTTACAGTGCACCACAAAGAAAAAAAATCAAAACTTTAACTTAAACATCTTGCATTTAGGAACTGAGATTTTGATCCAAGCTTTAAAAAAGACCTAGACTTTATGGAGGCAAACACTCTGACAAAATTTCAAAATTGCTCTACAGTGTTCACATATATTTTACGGGGCCTTACCTAGTATCCTAGGTTTTGACCAAACATGACTGAATTTCAAACTTGTGCTAGATTTGATTAAGAGAAACACTGACCAAGCGACATGAAGATGAATAGAAAATATGACCTCTATATAATTTGCATGTTTTTTCCAGGATTTCAGAGTGACCATATTTTAATCTTAAATGACCCAGTTTTGAAATTTATCTAGATATCACTGAGGCAAATATCACACAAAAATGTGACCTCTAGAATATTAACATGTTTGTTTTCAAGATTTCACCAAGTGCCAATGATTTTTGAGCCCATAAGACAAAATTTCAAAAGTTAACTAGATTTTAAAGCTGCACTCTCACTGATTGACAGTTTTGACATGTTTTTAATTTTTAGTCGCAGAATCAGCTGATTATTTTAATTCAGTCATATAAGATAACTCGCAGTAGAACATATCTGAAATGTTTGGAAAACTGTGCAAAATTTCGTTTTTCTTAAAGCGTTAGTAACGCTTTAAGCCTTTAAACAAATTTTCAAACGTAAATATGAACAGCTGCGATCTGATCTTTTGTCAGCAGTCTTATATCACTGGTTTCAATCTTATATCACTGGTTTTAAGATACTTTTGTAAAAATTGGCTCATTCAAAGACAAAAAAATAAATAAGTTTTCAAAACGGTCAATCTGTGAGAGTGCAACTTTAAAGAATCAAACATACTCAGCAAGTTTGATGAAGGTCTGATAATTGCTTAGATCCCTAGAGTGGTAACAAGCAGTGTTGGCATTCAAGTCTATGACAACAGACAATGGCTATGAGCATGGAAGAGCTTAAAATAGGTTTTAAGCATACACGTGCTTGATTATAATACAAATGGAACTGCTTATTAGTCATTTCAGACCCCCTGTAGAATGCCTTTCTGTCCATCAGCTTTTTATCTGTCAACATTTTGTCTTGAACTTTGCTAAAATATGTCATTAATATTTTCATTTATGTGCACAAAAAATGAAACCGGTTGGACATTTCTGGATTAATCGGTTTACATGGGTTTGTATCCGTGGAACAAAGACGAGGTGTAGCATCATTATGTGTACCTCACGGGTGGGATCCAGAATACCCTCATTTCCTAGTCCGTAGAATATGGCATAGTACAAGCTTGTGACGCCAGTCCACACTTCTCTCCACAACCTTTCAATCTTTAAACATTAATACATGTCAAAATGATTTGAAATTGCAGTTGTAAAATCATAAATGATGTCAAATGGGCAAAAAGGTACCTTACAACACAGTGGCTATAAGTGAGTAACAGTCATTTGAAAAGAGGTAAAAATCAGAAATAATACCGGTGTCATGTTTTTGTAAGTACCGTAATCTGATATTTATTGGTGTTTGTCTAGATATATACACACGATTTCCATTGCAACTGATTTTTTCTCCAACCTCAGATAAGAAAATAATTTAACCATGCTGAAAATTCTTATCTTGCCCACGGGCGAAGATAAAATGCCCGTATGGAACTCCTTTCAAATGGTCACCACATTGTTATTACCTCCCTTGCTGAAGACTGTCGTCTGTAGCATCATGGAAACCTTGTCTTGTGGCAATATTTAGAACGCTAATTAATTATTTCTCGCTTCAAATGTCACCATAAAACGGTTTTCACGCACCTTTTAAGAAATAATGCTTCACTCTCATTAGAACTATTTAAAGACCGATTTGACTATTAACATAATCTGAATCACTGCGCGCATATCCATGACAACCACGAATGATCGCATATCCATACGCAATTATATTCACTAAGCACAAAAGAGTTCCAGGAAAAAAGACATTTTTACTTAATTTTGTTTAACTGAGGTGGGAGAAAACGCATCTACCATAGCCGCTCGTGTAAGCTAAGTTCATCCCGACCCTCGCGCAGGGTGTTTTGCGGAAATTCGGTAAACCTCGTTTCCGCAAAACACTACACTCTCGGCCATGGAATATACTTATAATCTTACAAGTGCATGACTTATTCAACAGATATGCCCCAAAACGCAGTTCATTGAATATTTGAAAAAAGAAAGACAATTTCGAAACAATACCATTACCTGTGCAAGGTGAAGTAAAATATACCCAGTCTTGGTTCAAAGATTAAAGAAGACAATGCCCCATGTATCTATAATGACATACACATGACTCTTGACAAAGACATGACAGAGTTATTTTACTTCTCTGTGTAATTTATGTTGTGTCACTGAATGCATTTGCCAAATTTCCTTAATATATCAGCATTCATTGTTGACATACTGCACTTCTATTGTATAACGGAGGATGTGACACGACAGGAAGGGATCCAATAGATGGGACACGACAACCAGCATGATTCCTATATATATAAAAATAGCCCCCACTTGACCTTGGAAAGCATAGGTATAATTAGTACAATGTGTCATATACATTACCTTTGATTATGAACAGACCTCCCTGCAATAAATGGTCTATAGACTGTTGGTTGGTGTTCAACCATGTACTCAGCCACTAAGACATTTTCACCACCCTTGTCAGATCGGACCCTTCTCGGCAAACCAAACTGCTGTACAGCCTCTAAAAAGGCATATAGAACGGTGTCTGCTCTGTTATAATTGCCGACATTCAGATATACTGGGAACCTGGAGTAACCATCTATTCCTCCATGTATAACAAGTCGCCATCTGTAAAACAAATACAAGAAGTCATATTCTAAGAAATAGATTGTGCCATACTGGTTTAAAGTTTTGTCAGTAAAATATTTAGCTTTTTATCTCAGAGTTCTTTCGACATAGCAATGTATCTTATTTTTGTTATCCAATACTCATTCTTTACGCACAAAACTGGTTTTTATTTACAAGAACAAGCATGTGAACTTTAAAAAGCATATTTTATCTTTTTAGCTTTGAAAAACAATGTGTGTTTCTGCTTTCATAAGAAAAAGATTGTGGCTTGAAAAGAAATATGGTGATTGGTGAAATACATTGTATGTGAATAAAACAAACCTTATTAACTTGTGGTTTCCATCAATATGCCAAAGGGCTTGAGGACCACTAACAGAGTAAGTTCTTCTCTGTATTTTACATGAAGTCAGGAAAACTTTGCGAAACCCCACAAGGATCACACTCTCTTACAGCCTGCCTTACTTTTAACTCCTGTACCTTCAATACTTGTGAAAGAAGGAGACTCTGAGTAGTTTTGTACCCAACACTAGGAAAACTGGAACAGAGCTCTTCAACCTCTTACCTTAAATCATTGTCAGACAAATTGCTATAAGTCTGTCGGATTGACAGGTTGTACTCTTCCATTCTTCTCTCAACTGTTCTCTTACTCACATTAAGTAATTCTGAAATTTCCTTAACTTTCAGTCCGCATTCAATTGCAGTAAAACTGCGATCGCTCGAGGTCGCCGGGGACCGAGCCTAAACCTCGAAGGAACCGATATTTCGAACGACCCGATTTTCCATTCTCCAGTCTGTTATGAAATATCTTTCAGTGTATTTTAAGTTCGGAGTCGTCTGTTTACTGAGACATCGATTATGTGTTGCAATGTGGAAATCGCTCATATGTTCAAAGGCTTACGTATTCTTTATGTATAATAAATATAAAATGTAAAAGAAATATCAATAAATGAATAAATAGAATTTTTTATTTTTACAAAATTGCCGTATTGCAAAACAAAGTGACAAAAAGAAATTCTTTTCAGAGATTCCGATGTTGGATCGATATGGTGGGGGGGTGAGCTTATTTACCCTCGCCATCGGGTTATACCCATTCTGCGAGCACGCTACGTTTTACAGTATTTCTACAGATTTAATAACATTTAAAACATCTCGTCTTTAATCGTAGCGTGGGTGCTTTGGACTGTATATATATTAATATTCCTACACAGTATGTATAAATCTCTGGTTAAAAATTCAATATTTAAATAATATCTTAAGTATCTATCGCATACGCATTAAAATCAAACACTTCAAATACATCATATACAAACATTTTAGGCTCAGCCTACATTTTAAAAAAGATGTCTAAATTTTAAAATTCTTTACAATAGTAAGTGTTTATATATACAACGTATCCTTGGCATTATAACAACTAGCTAGTGAGAAATTTTATGAGAGATGGGGGCGGTATATGCTGGTTTGCACTGAGGACTATGCCTCAGTGCGTTTGCCTGGATTTTTTTTTTCTTTTTCCTTTTTCTTTTTTTCTGTCTCCTTTGAGTGAATTCTTTTTTTTCTTGTTTATAATACAACAGCGATATTCAATAAAAAAAAATAAAAATAAAATAAGAGTGTGTGAAAAGTGTGTAATACATGTATATATAAGTGTCCAACTGTTGTTGTTGTTTTGTTTTTGTTTTTTTGGACTAGTATCGCTGTGTAACCAGGCAAATATGGTAGTGTTTATTCATATTTTTATACTCATTAACATTTCTCACAATTAACTTCTCGTCATCAACTTCTCATAATTATCTTCTAAAATGCCCATATCAACTATTATCGGTCATGCGTTAACAGTGTTAAACGGTTTTTCACACCTTATCAAATTGCCTTTTAACTGTCATTGCAATTTTTACAGCTTGTGAAAATATTAATAGCTAGCAATTGTTTTTATATTGTGGATCACGCGTTCGGGAAAAAAGTATGAAATTATGACCTCGAGGGAGACATAAGGTTTTATTCATGATTTGTGTACTTGGGACCAAGTATATTGTTCGACTCCTCGACATAATTAGGTTTCAATGCAGCGTAGGTATATTTTATATGAAAATAGAAGGAAAAAAGTTCTGGACCAAGCTCCAACCTCGAGGGAACGCCGGTTCTCGAACAACCGCTTGTTCGAGCGACCGCAGTTTTACTTTAGATACTGCAGAGTTTCACCAGGGATATGATATTTTCTACCTTGTCTTCTACAGACTTCTATTTCCGAAATTTCATTCTCTGTTGGTAACTGTTCTAGGATCTGAAGAGCATCTTGAACAAATACTATACAGCTTCTTATACAAGTTAAGCTGGATAACTGTAAAAAAATATCTGAATACCTCTTGTAGCTCTATAGTAATGTTGAGAGTGCGGTCATTCTCTAAACTCTGAATCACATGCAGTATCTTCTGTCTGCAGAGATCTTTGATGCATGATAGCTGTTCCTCAACACTGAAAATACAAATAAAAATGTTCATAATACATTTTGCTCATGATAAGCAATTATTCAACTACATTCTAGCGAGAACACTAACTTAAAACAAATGTATAGCTTGTTGAAATGACATGTTGCACGCAAGATCCCACTTTGTAGGTCAAGGCAATATTTATAGGTGAATGTTTAATGATGTAAAAGATATTGTCCTTTCTGCAACTTCCTCATGCACTTTTAAATAATTTATTTTCAATGTTCACTATGAGAGAGTGTGATGTATGTAAAACAAATTATTTAATTTTTGTCCATGCATGCGGAAGTTGGAGCACAGACAAGAACTATTATACTAATTAATTTTGGCAACAAAGCAATATTTTCAAAATCATATGGTAACAAAAAGCAAATGAAATTCTGAAAACCTGATTTATCAGTTGAAAAATATATTCAAACCATACAGAAAACCAAATTCACATTTAACAAAAACCCTATTAAAAATTAGAAATACCCAATGCATTGAAAAGGCATTGGGTAATACCCAATTCCTGAAAAACCTTATATGTAGCTCTGTCAAGTTATGGTTACCAGTGGCAGTCAAAAGTTAAAAAATGAAAAATATTAACATGAATTTAAAGTTATTTGACTAAAAAATGTTTGTACATTTTTTTGCCATTTCACCAGTCCATTTGATCCTTGACCTCTGGAGATGGGCCTTGCACACAACATTCGTCAAATTTTGGATTGTGGACAAGTGTACTACAATAATAATACTATACAGAACAACGGTGTCAAGTTGGGGCGGAAACTGCCGCTCCAATATTTGGAGGAGCAGTGCATTTTAATGAAAATGTCATAACTATACTTGTTAAAGACTGTTGCTGTCCTTTTTACAATAGAATATTGACTTAATTTGGTCATATAAATCATAAATCTTGCTCATATTTATCTAGTGTAGGTCACGCTGGTAACAATCAATAACAATCACCAACTCTTCTTATGTTTAAGAACAGTAGTCTTTGATTATAGGCCATGATAAACAAACATGACCGTGATGGGTTAATAGCTAAAGGTAGCATATATAAAAGACAATTGCGATTAATCAGTTCTTGTGTCTCATATTCTGCCATCAAAGGTACAGTAACTCTCATGTGAAAAAATGAAATTTGATCTAACCCCAGGATATTTTTTTCCCTGCTGTGCTTTTTTACAATATATAAATAAACTTGCGATACTTTTCTCCAAAACGAAGTGGGGCCTTGTCCCCTTCCCAATTATGAGGAAAAAACCCTACCCCTGCAATGCTGCACATAAATAATGCACCAATATTTTCACAAGTGGAATCATCAGATTACATTGCATGTGCTACTACCACAGACACAACTGACTAGAATACTTAGACCACCGAATGTCCGGATTAATAATTATCCGAAAATACATACAACCTTTACTGGCTTTAGGAAAAACGACAGCCTTGCTAAAATGATCATTGTACCCGTTTACAATACAATCAATGTTGGCGATTTGATACTTCTCCATACTTCATTGATGGAAAGAGTCAAGGTCTTCCTATTTCTTTGTCATGTATACTTGTTAATTTGTTGTTGTTTGTTGTTCTCCACATGATCGGATTAGTTTGCGTAGTATCAGATTTGTCAATACCGGTTCAGGGAGCGGTTATTATTTTTTACATTTTTACCAGTCATCCCCCGTTGATTAAAAATGGCTAATTCTAGCGCACAATTCTAATTAATTCTGAATTATACTTCCAAACTCTTAGTGTGCTATGCAAACTGCTGTTTCGAATACATAATACACAATGTCAGCATACGACTCAAATTACCATGATTTTTGTAAAATAAATATTGAAATACTGTAAGAATAAAATGTGTATCGAATTAATTTTAGAAAGCAAATTCAAATAAAGGAAAGAATATTTGAAAGCTAGCAAATTAAATATCTGAATTATAGTTTGCATGTTTACAGCCTTAGAACTGAAGTGTAAATTGAATGTTTGCATATTTCAATAAGAACTCGAGTCACGTCAGCAAGTACAACAACTTAATAACAGCATATTACTCAATAACACAAGTGACAAACAGCAAAAATGCAATTCTAAAATGCAACATACGAAATGAATTGTATGTTAGAATGTCATAAAGCATAATGAATGAACTGGAGGATAATCCCTTCTCGATTACTTCATGATGTCTACTTCTAATGTCTATTACCACTTCCTATATCATTCATTTTTACCACTTCCTATATCATTCATTTTTCACCATATTAGCACAAGTACATATTTCGATTTTGCTAACAGTCTAGTGTAAGGACATTAATTGTACAAAGTTGTGTATTGTGCATGTACAATCTATATGATATCCTTCAGTTATGCTCAGCACTTGTTTATCTCGAATTTCTAAATGTTGTATTGAAATCAACGGAAATGAAAATTTTATAAACATTGCACCTGTTTCGAAATCTGAAAACATAAAATATGAAGCAACCTTCAAATTAGCGAATTTTTGACATTTTATTGATGTTGTCTATTTGGATTTAGGTCTTAATAACAGCAAAGCATAACTCGGTATGCATTTTATATTCGTTGTTCGTAAATATGTGTGGGCCAAAGACAATCAAGGATCTACCCTATTTACTGAAGGTCCATATCATATAGAGTTGATGGTGAATATAAACATTTATTTTCGTAAAGAGTATTTTGGAGATCTATATAATTTGATTAAGCCGTCTATATTTCGAAAATCGCTCTGTGCATGTGCGAATTAACTATGATTGACAGTTAAGGTTGTCGTTTTCTGGAAGCAATTGTAGCTTACGCCAGGAGCCCGAATATAGTAATAGATCAGCTATCCTATCGTATTGACATCTACTCGGCGCACAATTGAATATTTATGTGACAATATTCAAAACAAATCTCATTAACGTTTCTTCTTTAAAATGCTATTTATAGACAATAAATCAAACAAATTCAATACCAAAAGGTGCAATCTTTTCTATTATTATGAATAAAAACTAACGAGATACCTCGTAAATTACATATTCACGACAATTTACTTTAGTTTCAACTGTCCAAATGTTTTAATTGGTACTCGTAGTTGAGCACCGGGCGTTGACCATATTGAACACTCCCATTTAATCCGAGACAGATATTTACATTCTCTTGTTATCATTGGTTGTCTGAACGATCGCTTTTTTTCGAATTTATTTAAATAAGAGTGTCTGTATTCCTCTGATAATTGCATTGGAGAAGACATACAAGATGTAGTAAATGCAAAACTCATTTTAATCTCCGTATAAAAACTTCCCTCCCTGATTTCTCAGTATCCTCATTTCAACATTCTTTCACATCAAACCTCGGTTTACTTGTAAAAACATGCGACATTTGGTTGTGTTTAAGTTTCCTCGTTAGCTTGAATAAAATCAAAAACGGCAATATGAGAAGACATACAACGGCCATTACAATACGAGGAAGGGTTCTCTCAGATATGAGAACCGGTATCAGTAGGGTTGAATTAAAGAGAAATGGGTGATGTTCCGATCATTTTTTGGTACCGTCCACCTGTCCTCAGTGAAAACAGAATGTGTACCCTTCTGCCTTCATAGAATTAAAGAGACTGTACACCAGATTTGCACCAAAAATGTTTTTTTCTGTAACGAATCTTAGGACATTTATTTAATAAAATGTTTTACTCTTTGATACCCTTATTGTAAAAAAAACATACTAAAATGTAAAACAAAATCGAGTCGGAGACCGGGTTCGAACCGGTGTTGCCAAAATTGCAGTCCAGTGTTGTATCCACTGTGCTACGAAGGCTTACCCTAAGCAGTTTGAATATTAAAGCTACATACCTAACATGGTTATATCACGTGATAACATCGAATAGCCAATCACGCATAAGGAATGACATCTACTAGGTAGACATACCTAATAATCTTTGAGTTTTGATTTAGAAAAATACAGTCTGAAGTAGACGAAAATTTCAATACTATGTACGTTTGTTGTAAAACATTGCATACTAATTATTCATTTTCGTACCTAAGTTTTTGAGCTGCAATGTTAAGTGCAGTATTTCTGCCAGCACAAATATTGTATATCTTTCTCATAATGTTAATACCTTTTGCAATTAAGTATACGCGAGGAAATTATAAATTATATGCCCATATAAACAAAACATATGTTTAATGAGTATGTTCTTGTTCTCCGTTTGTTTGTTTGTTTGTTTTGTCTGGTGAAAAAAAACAATACATGAATACACGGCAGCTAAGGGACGTTTACATATAGAACTTTTCACGTATTGATAAATGCTGGTTTGGTGTGCCCGATAACCATTGTTTATCCCATTTATTGTAGTTTTTATTGCTTTATTGTATGAGCAGGTGTTGATTGTACATATTTTTTACTGATATTAATTTTGTTGTTTATATAAATTGTGAGTCAATTACAGATAACGATAATTTTGACATAAAATCATGTCATAATATACGACCCATATCCTGCGTAATTGAAGGATTGTTTCACCCCATTCAATAAGTAGGTATTATTTGCTACTATTAACAATCTTCATAAGATCAGTGTAGGCATGGTCTTAAACCTTAGCCTAGACATGTTTTATTTGAGTGTTTGACTACTTGGCTTGTCCCTTTAGTTTCCATTGTACTATGAGATGGTAAACGTGAAGCAATTCATTCCTCACGGCTGTGCATTCCTGCTTTGTTTTGGACAGGCTAATATAATCCTACGTTATTGTGATTATGGATTATCAAATTATGAGGGTTCCGGACATCGACAATGGACGGATGCTTTATCCTTGGCTACATAATATTGTTGAATTCGCGGTCAAGCAAGAACAACCCATGTACATGTATTCGTATTTATCGCTTGACATAACCTCTTTTTCTTATAAAGGAACTGAATGTTTTAGAAAAGAAATATTTATCAAATGCGAAAACAAATAACTCTTATAACAATACTTTGTACACTTACAACGTGAAATAGCTTTGCTGATAAAGTCCTAAATATTTCCGAGGTGATGGTCTAGTTAATAATGACATTTTAGTTCAAAGAGTTTAACATTGGTGTTTATAGTGGAGGGAAAAGGACAATATTGCGAGCATTACGATACTGTTATTTATTTCTTAATATCTTTTAGAGCACACATTTAATTCAATTCTCTTTTATATTGAATTTTAGTAAAGAGAGTTTAACATTGACATTCATAATGACTAGAGCTGGACAAGATAGCAAACATTAAGATAATGTAATTTATTTCTTAATGTCTTTTGAAGCACACATTTGATGCAGATATCACCGTAGGAACATATTTACGGTCCAAATCGTTGCCGGCGGGGCCCTTAATCAATTTAAGGAGACGAGAACTCTTGTTGGAAGAATGGGCGAATACTTGAACATTTAAAAAGGGTAATGCTTCTTTTCATTTCAATACGACTTCTGGCTTAGGATTTTAGGAAAAGGTATACACATTGCATTGCCATTTCAATCTAGCTCTTCCCCTGTGACCATACTCATTCGTTCTCAATTTGTAACATCTCATGGAAACATCTTAAAAACGACAACTTATATAATAAGCTGAGTTAAGAGTTTTGAAACGAGAGGGTACCCAAGTACAATAAGGGGCTAAAAGACAACCTTTAACGACAATGTGTGTTGAAACGAGATTTTAATATTACAAATGATTCATGCCTTTAAACAGTGTCATCATTAATTTTAGGCTACTGGCCTGTCCCTGTATTGTTCATTAAATGATTAAAACCAAGGGTGTGTTAATGGCCATGGTATCGCCAACCATGTTCTTTAAACAAACACCGTCAACTGCATGTATAGGTACGTTATGTGTATGCAAAAATGTTCACGTATATTGTACAATGTCGAATCTACATACTTTACAAACTTAATCTTAAACTCGGTTCAAGCCTGTTGTGGAAAATATACATTTTGTTCTCCTCTGGTACAATTAAAGACTTGAACAGATTGCCAGATATTAAAAAATATCTTAGATATTTTTCAATTAAAAATGATGTAGAACCCTTTTCTGGATATCTCAAAAGAATCATAGTATGCTTATTGTGTCATTGAATATAGTTCCTATTTATAATGAAATATAGCAAAAATATGCGGTAAACTTTAATTAATTATTATTTCACTGCATGTATTGGTTACAATTAGTTATGTCTTCCTTGTATTCATGTTTTTTTGTAATGTATTCCAATTTAAGATTGAGTATACGTAAGGAGGACATCATTGGAAATAAGGTCGTTCAAAAGTCATCCGAAGTTCATACTATTTGCTCTAAACTTGAATAAAGTAACGAAATATAGTTTCTTATTAATGTCCCTTGATGTGTTGAATGCTCATTTTTTAAATCAAACTGGAATATCATGACTGCATGTATTTTAAAATTAAACAACTTGATACAAGTTTGGGAAACTGAGGATAATATATGATCAATTACATTGAAGCTGTATCCTGCTGGTAACCTTTCAATGTCGTCATAACATCAATCTGACTCATAATCATAAGCAGACAGACCACCTACACAATTATCCGGTGTTCCAGCCAGTGAACGCCGAGTCCGTGACTGATGGTAGGTATGTAGAATGTATGCAATTATTATAGCGTCATAAACAAGCGACATTAATCAATACTCTTATCAGGAAGGGTTTGACATGGGTATTAGTGATCTCATCATAAATTGAAATGAAATGCATTCGCAGTAATGGTTCCAGACAAATTAAATGCATGCCGCTAATGCCGCTTAATCAATGCTAGTGGATGTCCTTCACAGGCATTTCGGCAATAGAGATCACGTTTGCTTGTCGATGTATTAATAAGATTGCTGGGAAGCACAAACTGGGGACCTCTGTTCTGTTGCTCTTTACAATATACATGAATAATGTTGTTGAATATAGGTCAATGAGAGGCACATTTAAGTGGTGATGTATATATGTATAGTTCGAAATCATTTTAGTGGAGAAACAGGTATGAAATGAGCATACAAATGGCTGCCTTAACTAAATGTTGACATGTATTTGCTATTCAATCGAGCACTCCTATGGCGGTGAGGATTTTGCACCACCTTGTTCCAACCTGCCAATTTAAAGTAGGATAAGGCCAAACGACTAGCAAACAAAACAATAAACATGTTCAACTCATCACTGGTAACCCAAAAAAGTTTTATTATTCTAAAATAGACATTCTGCGGTAAACTTTAAAATTGAAAAATACGCAAAACCCGCGAAAGATAAATATGTCTAAAGCGATGTGGTACATCAGTAAGTAGAATTCAATGCGTTGTGCACAACGATATCAATTGTATGAAGATTTGTTTTGTTTTTTAAAAAAAGCAATTGTATCATCTGTTGACTAGTACTTGTGAAGAGATTTAACATTTCAAAAAATATATATTATGGCCTTATTTCAATGAAATCAGATGACCGTTTCGTTATGAACAAACACAATATTATATTACAAAACGTTTATTCATTGGTCTTATACCATAAACATTTTTCTTTTCTCGACAAAATATTGAATGATGTTTCGTTCAAAAATGCTATTCCTTACCGAAAACATAGTACGTGTAAAATGTTTCATATGTATAGAATTGATCAGTAATGGCATGACTTGTTAAGATCACGTGCCTCTTGTATCTTTGTATTACTGAATTTTACCAATATGGCGTTGGCACTTTGTCTGAAATCATTCGTGTGCATCTGATATTTGTATCTGGTCGTTCAGTGCCAGAAGTTTGTTTATCATATGTAACATTTGTGTTATATGTTATTTTATATCGATTAACGTTTCAATTAAATGATGGGTACAACAAGCTTATATTATTCCTTTACAATTAGTGAGCCCAATGTCAAAATTTATATTTTTGGCAACACTAACTGGTTCAAAAGTCATTGAGTTTATTTTTTATCAAGGATAAGTAACAACCCTTCAATGTTAAAGTAGTTCTTAAAGTTAATAATTTCACTCGTAAGTTTGCAGTGAAAATATCAAATTTATATTTTCAATAGTATTATTTCACTGATAAATCTCAATATTTCATCGAAAAGTATGTTTAAAACGTTGAACCATATGCCGTTTGTCAGTTTTGTGGTGTACATTCTGTGACTGTCGTTAAATGTCTGATAGGCCATAATCATGTGCCTTTAAATAAGATATTTGTCCAATTTGGCTATTTGGCTTGTTCTAATAGTTTTTAGTGTATTATTGATATTTGTTAATAAGATGCAAGCAATATTAGAGTGTGAATTGCGTGTTTATACGAAGCAAAGTAATTTTACTCATCATACTCAACAGCAACACTGGATCTAGTTTCAAACTGCAAGACGTGGTGAAAACGTTATTAACGAACATCTTGCGTGCTAGGTACTTCTGAACATAGATCAATCATACCATTTGGATAAGATTTAGATTAGATTATACAAAACAAGCAACTTATACATTTCCCCATTTGTTCCTTAGGGACAATGTATTTTAAATACAGCCATTGACAGCATGTCCTTTCTTTCTTGTTCAAGATGGGCAATATATGTTGAACAATTCTAGATTCGATTTCGTGAATTTCTTCTGGACGTCGGTGAAAAAAGATCATACTACGCACTTGCATCCACTGAGTTGACATGAAAACATCTAAAATGTTAAACACTAGCATTTGAACATTGTCGTAATATTTACGTTATATTTTTGAAAAAAAAATGCTTTCATTGGTGGTATAATTAACCATTTCACCAAGGAGGTTGTGGGTTTGATCCCTTCCAGGGGTCTTTCTCAGGTAAACTTGTTTTTACCATGGAAACAAACTATTGATTTTATCAGACTGAGTTTCACTCGAGCTAAATTAAAGGAACCAAGTTAACTAAACATGTTGTTAAAAGGTTTTTGTATAACCTTTATTGTATGCCCTTTTTCGTGAAGACGATTTATGAAAATAATTAATCATTATTTTAAAGGTTAGTAACCTTGTCTATTTTAACTTTATTAACAAATTACGCAATATATTTCAAACACATCCAGTACCGCTTCAGTCACTCTGGATTCGTTTTCATTTGTATCAAATACTAGTGATTATGGTAGGCCTTTGGTTACCTGTTTTCAATACGAAATATATAAACAGTTTAAGATCTGACAATCAAACGAATAAGACATATGCCACATTTCATTTTTAAGCTCGTTTTCACGATTTTAACTGAATGATAATCATAACCCTGGTAATGAATTTGAAGTGATCAAAGCGAACAGTATATAGAAAGCGTATTAGTTGTGTCTATCGTGGGCGATGACGGAGTGATTATTGTATGCTCCGCACCAATTAAAGTCCTGAACATTCCGCCGTTCAACCGTGTAAAACAACAACGATCGAAAGTGCTAACTTTATTGTAAATATTTCTTTATTAGTGGTCAAGTGTTTTTGTTTCTCAAGCGAGAGCTAAGCAGACTGTCAGACTAAATACAAAAGCAGACTGCCTCAAACTCGTTCCGCAGACCCAAAGATTTCAAAACAAAGTGTTACCACCTTGCCACATGCAGATTGATGATCAAGCTCCAGATGAATGCTTTATACAACCAAATTGACCTAAAATTGCAGTTTTAACCATTCTGAAAGCATTGCTTAATTCTCCAAAAATACTCAAATGAAATCATGTGATACTTTCAACCTCACATAGCAATACTAAAACGATTTTACTGAATATCGCCTCAAAAGGGGTTTGTTGTTCAACTATTTTCGGTGATTGAAAATGTATTTAGGCTAGGTCCTTTTTGACAGAAGTTGTAAACAAGGTAATGTTTATTTTTTCTGAGCAGTATTTCATTCAGCCATTAGCGGTAGATCTGTTTCTAAAGCGTTGATTTTCGACAGTATCAGTTGACCAAAATGCTTAACCTTAAAAAATGTCATTAAAGTCATATAGTGGTTAGTATCTCGTTGGCAGACGTTTTACATTTTCATTTTTTTCGGTTTGAAGAGAGGATCTGTTAAATGGTTGATATTTCATTTCAATCTTGTGATACAAGAACCCCCTTATTAAGATCAAATGGATATGTGTTTGCTCTAAAATGTTTAATTTGTAAAAGCTCGTAACAGGCACAATGTTGCTCTCAACAGCTCGACATGAATTTAAAAAAACAACACATTTCCGACCAGTCGATTAAAGTTAAAGACCAGTGTTCAATATATAAACAAAATAAAACTATGTATTGATCGAATGCGTTCGGTATAAAACAATAAAAAAATACAGGGACTCTGTAGCTGTTAACAAGAACAATAACTTATTTTCCTGGCGTTAATTTACTGATTTATCAACACAACATAATACAACGAAAAAAACAGGTGCACAGTAGCTGAACAATTTAAAACAAATACACTGAAATGTAGAAGACATTGATTCATATCAAAAGAGTATGTGTTGATTTGACGTTTTCTGACGTCAGTATGTACAAACGTAGCCTTCGCGACCGCTCAGCCGTCAGGACAGGTAGCATATTCATACAACAGGGAAATGTTATATATAAGGTAAGCAGAGATTTTATTTGATTGTTGTTTAAACGTTCTGTTTGTATTACTCTAAGATTTAATATGGCATTTCTCTGAATTTTGTTTTTAGTCAACGTTAAAATCACCAATTATAACCATTTTTTAACTAAATACCATAAATTATTTAAATCCTCCATAAATATTCATAACACTTTTTAATCCACCCTACTGTCAATGATTGACGTTATGATCTTCAGGCCATATTTTTTCTTTCTTCACAATCCTGTGTTTTCTTCTAAGCTTTCATGGCTATTGAAGAATCCCTTATGCTATTTGAAGCGTTGGAGCAGTACGCGTAACGCATCTGTAGTCGTTACTTAGCTTAAGTAGATTCTTTATAAATTTTCAAAGTAAAATTAAAAGAAACAGTTTTTAACATTATTTATTTTCACTATTGTCAATATCAGATTATTTTTATTTCATATGAGCAAAGTAACACTTAAATTAGGAAAGTGATTTAAGTTGAAAAAGGACTAAAAGTGCTTGATTATAACGGCCCAGTGCCTTGTTGACGTTTTTCGGCGTCACTTAATTATTACACATGTCTGTGTAGGTGTTTGGCCAAGATATTGATAAAACTTGATAACGGTCCGTTCTTCAATTCGATTAGACGGCCGTTTAGTAATGTGGAAAAAAAAAGATTTTTAATTTATAATTCTGATCAATAAGGTGCAGTGTCATTTTATAAACACGTGCGCCGCCTGCGTTTAACTGTGGTTATATAAACGAATGGTGCGCTAACATTATCGAGTAAATGTATCATAAGGTAACATGAGTGCTCCGATTGTATATGGTGTGTCTCTTTCGAAAATCTTAACAACTAACACAGACGTTAAAGCAAAAGGACTATATTATTTTGGATCGTCCCTCGTAATTGGTCGGTTTTGTATACTTAAATATCAAAATAGTCGCGAAACAACTATTGATTATGTGGTTCTCTTGAGTTGGGACTAATTTGGGCTTGATAACTGACCGCTCTGTAGATGTTTCCAAAGCAATGTTGGTAATATACCTCATTCGATTTTGAATGTTTATTAGGTCAAATAACCTTGGTACCAACTTGATTATGACAACATAATTATCAACTCGTTTTAAAATAACTACCGGAAACGCTAAATTTCCAAAAATACAGATATTCTTTTTTTTTCTTTTTTAGGCGCTATCTTTAAACATCGCAGATTACTATGACGGTTGAAAGACTTTGATGATGAAGATTTATATATCATTACTATTTTTTATCGATAACATCGATGTTTTTGCTATACAGTCGAACCCCGTTGGCTCGAACTTCCTAAAGACTTCAAAAACACTTCGAGCCTCTGAAAATTCGAGCCAAGCGGGGATGCTCACCTTCAGTACATTGAACTCGGTCCTTTAAATTCAGTTCGAGCCAAAGAGGTATTCGAGCCAAAGAGGTATTCGAGCCATCGAGGTTCGACTGTATACTGTATCATATGTTATGCTTAACACTGAACAGGATAGCACTGACTTGATGCTTTTTATATCTGCTGGAATATTGGATAAAACGTGTTCGATACAAATCTGTTTCTGCAGTGCTTTTATCAATTATAATAAAATATTAAGCTGGGATAAGCAAAATCCAACTATTTACTTTAACATTAAATAGTGTCATGATTTTTATATGTGACTATGTTGTCAATGAATCTATGAGAGTAGGTAATTTGCATTTCAAATGTATTCTTACTGTTTCCCTGTGGAAATGATTATTCTTTCTCGTTCCTAATGGCAAGAATGTAATCGATTAGCCAATGTGTACTTGATTTGTTTTAAACAAAGCGACCGGGTGGCAATCATAACTCTTTTTAGTCGGCATATTATACTCGCATTATACAACTTAAACGCACAATCTTATGCTTAACACTTACTGAGCTATTTATCATTGACTAAACCTATGACAAAAACTCATTTATACCGAGCATGCATCACACAGTTTTTTTCATTTTCAGTCATTCGTAATTAGTTGTCAGCGTTGAAATTGTCGCGAGTAAGAGAACGTCGAATTTCAATTTCAGATAGTTCATAAGCCAACGACGTTCTCTTTCTAGTCAAACAACCACGACACTTACGGTCAAAAGAACACGTGCATGATGACGTATTTGCACCGATTCGAAGCGTCACCACGTATACGAGTGTCTTCAAAGCTACGAAGTATGTTGACCAAAACACAAGTCGAGCACCGCTATTTACTCCTTCACCAGTTGTTAGTACAACCGCAAAATTGAACAGATAGAGAGCACAAGATATCATTGCAATGGTACATGTTATATTTGTGTCACAGACGTCTTGATCCGAAGAATGTTTATTTGAGAACAAAGATGGTCCAAACCCGCGACAATATATTAAACACAGTCCTGTCAGTGCGAGACCGTAGGGCAAAATGAGTATGAAGATAGTAAGGAATCCGTTCCATACACTAGAATATTGGTTTGGAGTACTCATATCGGCAGCACATATTCCCAAATCTGAAATAAATACAATTGATAGGTGAGTTTAAATTAACGCTTTCGGTGTCGATGTGATACTCTAAAGGTGGACAGGATCACTATTGGATAGTACGTGCATGTCCTCGTTATGAGGAATTAATGAAGCTGGCGATACTGATACAAAGTTATATGACCATTTCCAAAAAGGGACTATAGCTCTGGTACAAATGACGTAAGATGAACGGAAGTATATATAGCTATATTAAGGTAACCTTTATTTTTTAATTACTACTATTAAAAAACAGTATGTAAATAAGATTACAAAGATATTTATAATGGCTACATTTTCTGATGTCACTTCACTTGATACCTATCTTTTGTCCGACATAGATGAAAAAAATGAACTACTTCCATAGCTTTCCGTTAAGTCTTTAAAAGCAGTTAATATTCGCTTTGTCAGCCATGTATTTAAATCAAAACAATAACAGGAGATCGTTGCAGTATTATAAAATTAGAATAATATGCTCACATTATCTTTTCACCTGACTTGACTAGTGTCATGAAATTGATAATATTAAGAACTGGTCTAACCTTGTATTGACAAATATGTTTGTCGGTATATTTCATAACTGTCATTAGTTACATTTGCTGTAACCGCAGTTGCGCTAATGTTCAAAGACCTCGCCATGTCGTTTATGAAACTAAACTTTGTTACATTGTTAAAAATAAGTCTGTCTCTGTAGTGGTCGACAAAATGCTAGAAGGTATCACTGTTCTTGGACCTAATATAGAAGCTGATGCCGTGCGGTAGCCACGACGCCTTGCTGACAATGACGTCATAAGTGTCGTGCAGATGCTTTGCAATAATGGTTAGGATGTTTGTGTCAGCAGATGAATAGGATGAGCGTTGCAGGTGACTGAACAGCTGGTGGAGATTCTCAAGCTTCACGCGTTGGTGTTCCGGATGGCTCGCATGCAGGGGCAGCGATAAGTTGGTGGATACAATCACATTCAAGTACCCTGTAAATTGTTGTTATTTATTGAAGGCTGTTTGAGAAAACTCAATATTAAGTCTTCTTCAAGTGTATTCTAGATAAGAATAATTAAATGGGCATGGATTAAAGCACAAATGAATAAAACTGAACCTTTTAAAGAAACCACAACCAGTAGATATTAACATTTTTTTTTAAATTAGTTAACCATTAAACAATATAGCAATTGTGTGATATAGGAACATTTAATACGTATACCTATACAGTGTGTCTTTAATGGCCTTCCATAGAAATCAAGTTGCATCAGAACATACCTTTTAATGTCTTGTGGCCTTTTTGTAGGAATTTCTTGCAAAGAAGTATAACCATCACATACTTATTTTTCATAAACAATACTAACATCAAACTAAACTACCAAGTGAAGGTTTAAACACATACGTCTTATATATGACAATGGTTTATATTGGTTCAACCCTAACCTTAACCCTCTGACCTACGCTTCAATGCATTTTCCTTTTTCTGTTGCTTTAAGAAAGGCTCTCATGTAAGCCCTATGCTACTATAAGTGTCTTTGGTTCTGTAATATCTTTACCAAAGGGGGACTACCTTGAAACATTGAGGAGCTGGATATCTAGACTTCAAAAGTATGTTTAAGGAAAGGAAAATACATGCCATAAACATCAATATAGTATATGCAGTGAACGTTTTAAAAAACAAAAACAGTGATATAAGTTATTGAATGCCACTCGTAGAAATGTAAAAATACAACGATTAGTCTTGCTAATACATACAACGCCGTAAGTCTGTGATTCTATAGCAATACCTCTGAAATACGTGTACTCTCCAAATCCGTAGAAAGGACCGCTGACGATCATCATCATGAGGAGACAGACGCCGGTCACCATTATTCCGGTATTCCGACCGGAAAACGTCGAATCTGCGTCTGACGTCAAATGATGCGGAAAGTATCTACAATAAAGAGAGGTTTTCTTTACAACACATTCACAAGACACATTCCGCATTACTCTTCAAATAAAAGGTTAACAATTTATCCATGTTAAAATGGTACACGATTTTAAACTCATTAGAAGTATTGCTTTCAAACAAATTACTAGAGGCAAAGTACTATGTATGCCGCGATTGCCTGTTTAATGATTGAGCGTGAGCACCAATCACATGAATGTCGGCAGTAGAATCACTTTGAATTCTCCCCTAAGAATTATACCACAAACAGACAGATTTGTTTCTGTTACACTATGCAATCAACAAAATAAAGGACACATCAGTTGATGCTGGACGTTTTTATAGATACGGGCAGCTATAAAACGGACATAAATCGACATTCAAATCTTGACGTTTATTGGCTTGCTCGATATTAAGTGTAAGTGCAACACTCAAAATGACCCTTGTTTCCACTAAAAGAGTATTCTGTATACAACACCAATCAAGAAATTATTAATAACCCTAAGCAAGTAATAACGTCAACGAAGTAAGTGTCATTACATAATTTCAACTTTTCAATAGGTAAAGAACCACTTGCCTAAAAACATATCTGTATTTTACTTTGTTGTAGAGAAATAGGAATTAACTGCGCTCTACATAAATACTAGTAATAGAAATATGACAATATATTTCTAGAACCGCCATTTGAGCTACAGAGGTTTTCACTTAGAAAATTGGATCTTTACCTATCGTTCAACTCATCCTAACTATTTTTCCCACTATTTGTACACAACACGTACATACTTAACTTGCCTGCATTTCCAGGGTGGATACACCGATATATATTCACAACATTACGTCTCTCGTTAAGCGTTGGTTTAATAATCATTAATCATTGCTCATGTTGATAGTTTTGACTGTTGGACAGTCAGACTTGTCCTGTAGCGTGCACACATAAACCATGGTTGGGCAAAAACCGGCCAGAAACATATAAAAGTATTATGGAGCATGTAATTAACTTTTTATACCCGCACTACAGTTCAATTATATGGTCGATGTCATGTTCTTACCGTTCAATGACTATGATGGTGATATGCCAACTTGAACGCGCCAAGGCAACGGTTGACAAGTAGCCCCAAAACTCGCACGAGGCAAAACCAAGCGGCCATCCCTCTAAAATTTTAAATGAAGTCAAACAATTATAGGGACTTGTACACCAGATTGGCAGCAAATTATTTTTTTCTGTAACGTATCTCAGGACAATTATCTTATATTAAATATTATTAAAGGTTTAACTCTTTGATATCATAATTGTAAAAAAATACAAAGATGTAAAAACAAAGTTCGAGTGGGAGACCGGGTTCGAACCGGTGTCGCCAAAATTACAGTCAAGTGTTGTATCCATTGTGCTACGAAGGCTTACCCTTAATGGTTGGAATATTTAAGTTATATACCTAACTTGGTAATATCACGTGATAACATCGACTATCCAATCATGCATAAGGAATGAAATCTACTATGTAGATATACCTAGTAATCTCTTTTTAATGGAAAAATCGATAAAACTGCAAATAAATAATAATTGTATACTATGTGGTACTTCAGTTAGTAATTTTCAATGCTTTGTACACATAGATACCAAGTTTATGTCAGTTTTCGACAATTTTCTTCTTTTTTTTGTCGCTATTTCATCATACGGAGTACAACTCCTTTAAATGGTGTTGCTATTTAAGAGAAAAAATCAATTCAGAAGTATTTAAAAGCATATACATGTGTACATAATGGTAGTCAGTCGGTCTATTATACAGTCTAGACCATGAATTATCCGCACAATAGCTCGAGAACTGTTTGAAACTGAACGTACCATGAAACTTCGGTGGTACGTTGTCGTTGATTCGTAGTGACACCGTTCGTTTTTGAAATCAGAATGGCAAAGGTCAGGGTCGACATTGAAAACTTTGTTCATACAATAAGTTTATTATACCTCGGACTATGACGTTTTAGTGATGTGTTGGCCATGAAGAGTATATGAACCCTATTGTGTTTGAGGTATATCAAAGTAACGCTCAAAAGACCAATGAAATATATGTCAGTAGTTCAAGGTTCACACACAATGGTTGTCTTCTTTTGTTCTGAATGGCGATGAGGCAAAGTGGATTATTTTCGTAAACATTTGGAGGGTTCTTAAGACCTTTATTCTAACTTCACCATGTTCCTGACCAAGCGGCGCTTAGGAGGTTTAAATGTTCTAAAAAACATTGTTTGACTACTTGCTGTTACTATGTCGATGTGAATTAGGTGATATGTTTTATGCATACTATATTATCCTGGGTGAACATTTATTATCATGTTTTTTAACCTTAAACGGGTATGGGAAGACTTTTAATACTGAAAAAATAGAAATAAAATAGGCCGTTTTGAGATTCAAACTCTTCTCATAATGGTTCGATTAACCTATAGTTCGACGTGGATTTGTTTTGAAAACGATAAACGTTCACTCTATTTTGTAGTTAAAATCGTTCATCTCTTTTAGAAACGAAATCCTTGCACAACGTAAATGAGCTCTGCACACTGGGCTTCATACAGAACAAATCAGCTCATGTCAAGATCCTTGGCGTTTTAACTTTATTCCGGAGTGTTGGGATAAAAATGAGGTTGTGCACGCAAACTTGTTTTACCCCTAGTAAAATCATGTTACTGACCGTTCCAATACGGTACCTAATACTCCTTGATAAACACACCTTTTATATAGTATATAGGCACTGCGTTGATTGTGGAGTTTTGTGCTGTTGTTCCGTGTTTCTTGTTTGTATTTTATTTTGACGATGACCCTGTGCTATTAAACGGTTTTCGTTTAAACTGTTGGCTACTGAGCGTATTTCTGTAGCTTTTCATATAACTTGAACTGATGAACTAAAGATAATCTTGCTATTCGATACTTGACTTCATGCTCTATGACCTCTTACATCATGAGAAAAAGTAATGAAACACATGCTGCCATAAGGTATCTCATTATTACTCACAGGATATAAAAAAATAATCTTTATTATTCGTATTTCATATTTCTTAAATGTCATTTCTTATAAAACCAGGTATTAACATGTACTTATAAGTTCAATTTGGAAGACAGGCAAGATTTAGAAAAAGAAATAAATTAGAAAGTATGACATCAGTAGATTCCGTTTTACCGAGAATGTTCATTTAGAGTAATGGTTGTCCAACAGTATCGCTTTCAATAAGCACAGCAACCGGCAATATCGGTATTCCTTTCTTGGAACATGGGTCTGAGGTTGAATATGAACACGATCAGTATAATTAGTTCTATACCTTGGCTCTCTTTATGGAGCTTCGAGTAGGAATAATCATGACTTTGTGGTAAAATTATCTATGTAGAATCCTTTAGTTTGAAGCCCAACTCTCTAGTTTTGCCAGTGAATTTGCTTATTGTTCCGAATAAAGACAACTTACGTACAATTCGTATAAACTATGTGATAAGAGAGAGATCGACAGAAATAATACGCTTCGTTTTTACGCTTAATCAAGTTTCCTTACATAATTTAAACGTCCAAATATTGACAAGTTTCGAAAAGCGAAATGTTCGACCCAAATATTAAATGTTGTTTACATGTTACATACAACCCTAAGGAAAAAGATCTAATATTCAAGACTTTAAAATAACTATTCTAATTCCCTTTTCTTATGGCTAAGTTTATGCTCACCATTTATAAATATATAGAAGGCTGTCATTGTTTTTATGCATAAAGAAGGCATAATAATTAGACCAGATGTTTATATTGTTCAAAATGTTTGTGATCCGTGATACTTGCATTTGGCATTATTAAATCAGACACACTGCTGCCAGATTCTAGTGTAGTTAAGATTGGGATTTATTTTGATGAAACTTCCGCGCTGATCTTTTTCACATGCTCATGTGAGTAAATCACTAGATGTTATATGGTGTCTGCCCGTGCAGACAGTCAAGGGCATTATGTTGTCATCATATCTAGGAAGGTTATGAATAGCTCTTTTGTTGAATATCCTGGACGCGATAACAGTATACAAAAGGCACAATTGTTTACATAGGAGTAAATAGGCATAAAATAAGACGGTTTCGGTGAAGGGATTAAGGTAAAGCGTCCCTCGGTCTTCTTTCAACCCGAAGTCATTCCTATCTAACTACTGGACAAAAAAATAGTGAACTTTGTGTCACTTTTAAAATGCAAAGTGCTCGGGCATGTTCAAGATCTGGATCTGGTCAGTAACAAAAGAGTTATTGCCCTTTCACTAAAGAAAACATCTGAATATGTCAGTTCGGAGCCATGTAACTAATACACATAAATTGTAGAAAAGTATGGTAATTGGTGCCTCTTGATCGCATCAGTTACAATTTAAGTATGGCTCTTTGATTAAAAAAAACGTAGTCATGTCAGTGTAATTTACTAAGAAATCAAATTACACTGATAATATGTAAAATAATTACATGAATGCTTGCGCAAGTTTTGTCAGGATTGGATTATAAAGAGTTTATTGTCAATTATTTAATGAAATAAGTAAACGTTAATTGTTCTCAAAAGATTGTTGGAATGTGCAATTCATTACGTAGCTGATGCTTTAATAAGGGTTAAAACAATATATTGAATAAAGGGCCATTTCAGACATTTTGATAAGTCGAAGATTCTTAGTAGCATGGTGGTTATATCGACCGGTATGGGAATTCGGTGACGAACGTGTTTATATTGTTTTTCTCATTTATATTACATTTCCTTCGAAGAAATTATGTGATTCATTGTATATAATAACAAATATGTTTGACTTATTTGTTCAACATCCAATACAGGTTAGATAAACCAACACATATTGAGAATTATAAGTTATAGTGCACTTTTTGTGGTAGTTATGAGCTGTTTTCTATTGTGAAATCATCAGAAATGATGGTTGGACGGATGTTTAATCTATGATGAGTGTTAGAGTCGGGCCGTTACTATCTCAGCCTTTCTATTGATTAATAAACTGCATATCTATAATCTAGTAGTTGTTTGTTAGCAATTGAAATTGATATAATGCGTAATTGAATTATATTCCCTTCTATTCCATTAAATAAAATTGAATTGGTTCTGAAAAAAAATGCAATGGAAATCCTTCAGTTTCAAATTATATTCATTCGCAACCCATATGTGCACAGTACATTCAAATAACGATCAACGGCAAGCAAATACAAAGCTTGATTACAAATTAAGCGAAACGTATAACTATCAAACTAACATTATTAGGAATGTTTTCAGTAATCGCCTTTGCAAGATCACTTTGGCTTCTTACTTCTCACTTTTCCCAAACATTTATCAATAAATAACGACACAGACACCACACGTTTTGGTGCACAAAAGGAACGTCGCGTTCAAGACCACGTTCAACAATCATTGGTCTCATTTAAAGAAAATTACCAATATTTACTGAGAGCTCCACCAATTATCTTGCAAAATGGGGACTAGGTTAAGAATCTTTAAGCTGGTAGATCACATTTGATTGGCTAAGCGGTAATCCGCTGAATGTTTAGATATTGATTGCTATATATAGGCACGGAGCAAAGGCGGATAAAAAAATTCATTATGTAGTTTAAATGATTGGAAATGATGAATTCATTTTAAAGGTTATTCCAATTTATTATATTAAAACCTTCAAAAGGAAAGTGATAGTGTAATATAATTATTTAACACGTTCGGTTACTTTTGTTGCACAGAACATTTTAATAACTCAAGTATATACCACGTAAATGATATATTAAACCTTCATAAATGAGTCATATTGTAATTTATATAACACATTTATTTGCTTTTGGTGCGCGATAAGGCTATTTAAAAGTTTCTAAAATCAAATGCCTGTAAACAATGTTTTACAGGTATTGTGTCAACTATGTACTCTTTGAAATGATACCAGTTACGAATCTTTTTTGCTTCTCTATATCATAGTACATTCTGGTATAGACATTTCCTATCTGATGTCTTTGGATCTTCAAATGATATACTTCTGTTTCTTGCTGTAATCAACTTGCCTGGATATATTTCCGAACGGCTTTATGCAGGTGATATTTTTCCAATGCAACGCACAACGCTTCTCAAGCTAATAAATACGTTTAATTAACTGAAGTATATCGATCACCAAGCGTCTGAACAATGCAATCGAAACTGTCTTTTGCTTTGATAAATAATATAAAAATGGAGATCAGCAATCCGTATGAAAACAATGTTCGCAATGCTCCGGTCGACTCCTAAAAAAATTGCACACTGTCAGTCTGAGTTTGATTAACCTCTGTTGTAATATTTTGCTCTCATTATTTTTTTGTCGGCAAAAGTTTTTTTTAATTATTACACAATCTGGTTTACTTCTTAAGTGTATCTTGCTTGCTTGTTTAGTATGCAAAACTACTTACTGTTTTATGTTGTTGTATTGTTTTCATCCTAAGTACGTAGGAATTTTCATTTTGAAAACAATGTTGCTGCCCATTTTGTGTTCAGCCATCACCCAGTAATGTATTTAATATTACATTGATTTTTTGCGTATTGAAAGTAAACAAATAAAATAAAATATCTAAGTTTAAAAAGGATAAAATGATTGCTTAATACAATGCAAAATACATGGACGAGACGAGTAGCTTTACAATATATGCTTATCAAAGCTTATCAACTCAATTTATTTGTAAATAAAGTCCTCCGACCCAGAATACAACATCAACAAACATTTACAATAATATAATCTGTGCCACTCTGAAATACTGACTGCATTTTATTTTATCTTTTATATCTACTGCAGTCATAATTTGATAAATAAAATATGCAACATGTTTAACGACAAAGCTATCGTTACTGCTCATTAAACAATTAAATGAAATTTGATTTCTCTGACCACTTTACCAGTTATATAGATGGTTTATTCGTATTTCCATCTATTGTTGGTACTCGAAAAAGGCGTGTTATTCATTTTCAATTACCTTGATGCTTAAACACCTGAAACATGGTATGTTATGATGTCAATGTCTTTGATCATGAGGCTTAAACCTTTAAAATCAAATACTTTTATTATATATCTAGTATATAGAATATTTTATGTAGATCTCGAAAAGAGGGAAGTAGATTATTGTTTTATCACGTTGTACATCCTCAGTCATCACATCTGTTAGATTAATTCGTTATACGATTTTGTTTCATTGAGGTATTATTCAAGATGCTATATTTGAAACTGAAAACAGACAGAAGAGGAAACAAATTTATCACCCCAAGACTACAAGTTAGATTATGTGAAAAGACAAAAACATGTCTTAGGCATACAAATCATTTCCAGTATGGAAACACAAGGTACACCAATAAAAAAAACTTGCAGTATTTTAAAGAACTTGAGTTAAAATCTGCAAATGCAAATCGTTGCTATCCTAAAAAATGGTAACGTCGTAAATATATATTAGAAGAATTTATTAGGCGACCACATTAAGAGAAATATTGTTTTGCTATGGATTTGGTTACGTCTAGTTATACCACGACGCAGTCGAAATTATTATTTTCTCCTCGCTATTTAAATTTCGCTTCATTCAGAGTATGGCTCAGGAGTGGCATGATACCGTTAATATTTCTTCAAGATGTGATCTCTAAGAATGCATCGATAAAATCATAAAAATATATATTTGGAGAACATTTTCACATTCAAATGTTTGTGTGCTCGCGCGATTAAAGAAGGTATTCAAGTCACGGTGTAATATCGAAGTTGGCCGGTATTTTATTATATTTTTTTTTACGAAATATGTGCATCCTTCTTGATCGAAGAAAATAAGCCATTGTTTAAATATGAATGTGGATCATTTTCTATTAGTATAAGAACTCAGTTTTTATATAGGTCGATCTGACCTACATGCCTTGTACAGACTTCTACAGTTTAATTATATTTTTTATTAGACGAGTGGCAATGTTTGTTTTTAACTTGTTCAAAATGTCAGATTGAGATTAAAATTTGTATCTAATTTTTAGAAAGCAATAACACAACTATATTGTTTTTAATCATGCAGTTAAATCATTATTCATCTTGAGCCGGAAGCCTATATATACTGAATAAAGTCGAGCTGAGTAGAGTAAGCATAGCCCCGTGACACTTGTAGCTGTGCTTTTAATGAACAAAGAAACATAACGCCTACATAATCACGTTTAATTATTTACAGCATTATATATCAAGTCTAAAGGAGGCATATAGGGAAAGCGATATAGTTTAAGTGCGTTTTTTTCGCGTACGCTTTGTCATTATTTTTGGATTAAGATGCAATCTTACTCAAAATTTGTTTACCACAATCATTACAATTGTTTTTCTTTGCTTCTGTGTATTACAAACTATATGTGAGAACAAAATATATCTTCAGGCTGGGTATATTAGCGCATCAACAACGAACTTTTGCGGTCATGTTGGTAAATACTGGAAAAATAAACTAAAACTGCCGTAAACTATCAAAGTTGCCCTACCTGATGCCAGAGAGTGTAGCAGATTTGTTTGAATGGTAAGATCACTGACGAGACTAGCCAGTATGGATGAGGCGATCAACAGTTTGAAGCTTCCTTCTGGTCGGTTTGATCGGTTGATTGTCACCAGCTCTCGACATGCAACGAAAAGAAGCCCAACAATAGCAAGGGCTAATAGCAAAGATATGAATATGTCTCTTATATCCGTCGTTTTTAGAGTCACCGTTGTTTAATTATCAAGAAAACTTTTAAGTCTTTATTTCAAGTTTCTTCAATACGTCTGTTTCGTGTTATGTTTTTTTCATCAAATTTGTTATTGACCCTATTCTGACTAATAAGTACACTGAAGTGTCGGACACACGGCTATCATTCCATATTGATGTAAGTTATTTGTTTCATCCCTCACAACATTGTGTATCTTTTCCAATCCGATAGCTTCTTAAAGAGTTCGTCGTCTAACTAATCTCAGCAGGGCTACGAAGTGCTTTAATAGCGGAAGGAATTTACTTGACATGGCCGTTTTTCAAAAGGCGGAAAATCGAAATCGTGTTCATGTAAAGATAGATATAACGTGATTCGCTTATATTTCATATTTATCGTTATGATAAATGTTATCAAGTTTTACCTTATTTTACTACGATTTTTAAGGAAATAAGGAAATGGTCGGGTTGGGGGGCTTGCCGACAGGGTCAGCCTACAGGCTGGCATCAAACAGATTCTCTCCAATTTAAAACGTAAGTGAGAGGTGATGAATAGATATGACACTTGGTATAAAAGTAATTTATGTAAAGACGTTTTCTGAAAATAAATTTCCTAAGTTGATGGTTAAGGTCATTTTAACTTTAATTTTAACTGCCTTTGCTTTACCCTATAGAAATTGATTTCTGCTCAGTTTCTGAAATTAGCATGAACAAAGAGTAGTAAGCCTATTTGAAGATAATATATCAAGATTTGGAATTGCTCTTGGAGTAAGTAGAGTTAATATCGCTGTTAAAAGTTTTCTGTTCTGTTCTGTTCGATATTTTTCGATATAATTAATGTCAAGTGCTAACACATGTATTGATTAAAATTAATATAGTTGATCAATGACTAAGGTAAAAATCACTGTTACTAAGACTCGAACAATTGTTTCCGTTGAATTTATTGAGTTATAATTTACTTAAAAGTATGAAACGTAGGGTAACTAGCTTATACGGAAAGGAGACTCAAATTTCGCATAGTTTTTCGCATTATATCAAACCTGATCGATCAAATATATGTCTGATTATATATGGGACAATAAACTACATTTCTTAAACGAATTTCTTGTTGATTACAACGTGATCACAGGGTTAAACTTAGGTGATGGCACCGAAAAAAGGGCATAGGTTTTGTGAGGAAAACTAAATGTATTTGTGATATTTTTTGCCATACAGTGAAGGTACTTCATTACTTACTTAATTTAAGTGCGCCTACAATGTTATGAAAGTAACATATATCAGCAAACATGATTCATTGAATATGTATAACAAACAGTATGCAATGCGCAAATGAATCATTACAGTTGGTTTACATTTCGACTTGAAATTAACTTAAAGATAATCATGCGAGCACATCGTAACGCTTTAAAGACAACAGTTTCCATCTGAAGATAAAGACTAACAGGTTTGTGTCATACTTCAATGCTTAATCAAATTCACCAGCAATGGCATACTTTACGCAATGCAGATACAGGTGTACGCCTTAATGCTGGAGTAAATAAACTGCGGCTATGTAGGACATTTAAGCAAACACATTCGAAAGAAAATTATGTTAAATGTCCACCTATTCCGTTAGCGTGATCTAAATTTAGGTGTTGAGTGGCACAACTATTACCCGAAACCAGACGTTATGAATCACAATTTATAGAGCAAAGAACTTGTTTTAACTGCAACGTCATTGTAGAAGATGAATGTTTTATTACATTGTCCTGCATATTAATAAATAATTAAAAACAATTTAAACAAAATATACTGATATACATGCATAGTAGTTATCTAATTATTGTATTACACGGGATTTATTTTAATATGCGTGCAGTCGATACAGCCAAAATTGCCTAGTATGCCTCAAATGTCCTTCAACCTTCTTTCGGTTTTTAGTTGGGAATTGTTCGACGGCTGACACACTTACAACAATCCAACTGACCGAAGGCTGGAAAATACTAATCAATGTTCCAGCAACGCTCTGAAATAAACCTGTGGCATAGAACTTCAAACTTTGAAAGCTGTCTTAAATTGCAGCCAGGGAGAGTTCGCACCCATCCATTTTCCTGGGCGCAAGATCAGCATGAATCAAAACAAACATGTAATTGGCGCATCCTTTTGATATCAGATTTTTCAGTAAAGCCAACGCAATTGAAGAAGGCTAATATGGGTTATTACGAGTTTAATATTGCCTGGGAAGAAAGATTTTCATTATTTATGGCAAATCATATATATTTCATCGTTTCTACTTGCCATGTACATTTAACACTCACACTTATTCAAATCGTTTGCACAACCAGTCCTCGAGGACGGTTCGAGTGGCCTAGCCGAGCACTCACAATTGTCCCTCACCAAAAACACTTGAGTCTCAGTCACACCTGTGAATACAGATAGACCTTTCACTCGAACATATCTGAACCGTTATGTCATTACGTCATGTCATTACAGAGGATTAACTCATTGAGTGTGATTGAGAGCGTTTGTTATAAATTCAAATATTAAAAGAAAAAACGTTTAAGACTTGGAAACGTAACACCAGACTTGAGATATATATTAAGGCAACAAAGCAGTCAATCGATGACTGTTAATGCATATTGAAATACTCAACTCAAACTCAAACAACGTTTATTCTCTCATACCATAAACTATGGCAAATGAGGTATATAACATGAACATAAATGACATGGCGGCAGATACATGTTTAAATTTAGAATATGATACCCAACATGGGTATCGGAGAGTCATGAATTTAAGCACACACAAACATACACACATTACATATATTTTTTGAATGTGTATTCCTGCAATTTCTAACAAAAAGACACTTGTGGATTAAAGTACTATATTTTCTATTCCTATATGCATTCATTTGTATCGTATCACATACACATAGACGTAACTCGTTGATTAAATCACGATACAAAAAAGCTGTACATATAGTATATGCTAAGGTGTACAATACAATTAAAAGAATAATACAACCATATAAATTTTCTGTAATTGAAAATCAGTATAGTTAAAAATGACACAAAATTACAACCAACCAGCTATCTAATCTTTGAAAAAATAGTAGTTATCAATCTAAACAAATTTGTTTGCGTTTGCTTGTTGCTTAAATTCTTTAATATTTCTTACTTATATGTATTAGGGTGTCTATAGAAGTAAGGTTGATAAGCTGTTTTCGTTCGTTATTAAAAAGGTTACATTCAAACAAATAGTGAAATTCATCACCAACTTTATTAACACAGTGATTACATACTCGTTCATTTAGTGGTATTCTTAGCCAGTTGCTAGTTTCAATAGGCATCCTGTGATTTCTTGTTCTAAATTTTATAAATGAAAATAATTGCTTGGTTGGCGTTTTACTAAGATATTTTTCAAGGCCAAATTCTTTTTTGAAAATTCTGTGAAAAATACTATTACTTGCATTTGCTATTTTCGACGCCCAGTCATTTAAAAATAGATCATTTAACTTTTGCTTTACATTGTTTCTTAACCACGTTGGATTTATAATCTCTTGACTTAGCCAGTCAAGTTATTCAGACCGCATTTTATAAGGATCGTTTTAATGAAGTATACCCAAGGAATTTTTTTCTTTAAAATGATATCATCTAAAGGCGATGCTATATTGTATATTACTCTATATATCAGGGATGAGAGCTTGTCATGAGTGTTATTGTTAGGAAAAAGTAATCTCCCCCAAAATGCTATACTTTTTTCTTCTATATTAATCGATAAAGGTTTCATTCCAGTCCGCCCGGTTAGCTCAATCGGTAGAGCATTGGACTCTGAATTGGACAACCCGGGTTCGATTCCCGGGCGGACCAGGTCACTTCTGTTGTGATTGGTTATGAAATCCTTTCTACGGCCATTCGCACTGTACCACTGCCCCTGGCATGTACAGAAGTTGTCAGTTCCTTGCAGAGGTGAAGGCACCCAGTACTGGTTCTGCCCAGGATAGGTGTGCGGTGGTTGAACTGTCACTCTGGGACCCTTCAATGTGCTCACGCCGGGACCCGGAGTATAAACTACTAACACCACCATTCCTGTTTCGCCGTATATCATGTAGTTTGGCGTTGAGCGTTTCAATTTGAGTATATATTTTAAATATTTAAGTTGAACTCTTTCCAATACTTCATTGTTTCCAAAACCCCAGATTTCTGAACCATATAGCAAAATAGGTTTGATTGTTTTATCAAAAAGTTCTATTCTAAGGTCAATGGGTAAAGATAAACGATTGGAATTTCGGATCAGACTATACATTGCTCGGGTGGCCTGAGCAGCTATATGCTTTTTGCAGCTAGCAAATGAACCGTTTCTACTAAAATAGATCCCGAGGTATTTATATTCATTAACAACCTCTAGAGTGTTATCTTTGAATTTAAAATTATATAACTTTTGTCGGCCTTTACTGAAAATAACTATATTTGATTTTGATGTGTTGACTGTTAATTTCCATATATCACAGTAGTTGTAGTATGTGTTTAGAGCATTTTGTAACCCGTTTTTAGTTTCTGACATGATTATTGTATCATCGGCATACAGCAGTATAAATCGTTTTAGAAAAGTGTGCATACTGTCATTATGAGCATTATCTTGAATGTCAACACCATCATTTATTATATTTTGAGTGTAAATCGTTTAGAAATAGTGAAAAAATAAGCGGAGAAAGATTTTCACCCTGGCGGACACCAATATTACTTGGGAAGAAGTTTGAACATTCTGAGTTGTTCGATACACATGACTTAATATTTTAATATATATTCTGAATCAATTTCAGACATTTTCCATTTATATTTGTATTAATCATTTTTTGCCACAGCCCAGATCTCCAGACTGTATCAAATGCTTGTTTCAAGTCTATAAATGCACAAAATAATTTCATTTTTCTATTATGTAAGTACTGTATTAAGTTTTTCAATATAAACATGTTGTCCGTAGTGGAATAACCTTTTCTAAAACCGGCCTGACTACGATTAATAAGGTTATTAGATTCAACGTATTTAACAATTCGGTTATTCAGTATGCAAGTAAACAATTTACCAAGGCAACTTAACAATGTAATTGGTCGATAATTTTCTGGACGACTAGGGTCTCCTTTATTCTTATATATAGGATTGAAAATACCAGTTGTCCAACAAAAGGGAATAATTCCTTTGTCTAGAATTAAATTGAATAATTTAACATATATATCCTTAAATATGTTAAATGTGCTTTTGATATGTTCATTTTTTACTTGATCAATCCCACATGCTTTATTATTTTTTAATGTTTTAATTGCTTTTTCAATCTTGTCAGCAGTAATTCTTGAATTTATTTCTTCATTGATTTCATTATTCGCCATAGTTTTGTCATTTAGTGAATCTATCTCTTGCGAAAAATTTACAGTTTTGAAAAAAATCATGAAGATCAGAAAGACTGGCGTCATTTTTACTTTTAGATTTTTTACCTAAACATTTCCAGTATTTGCGCGGATCTGTGTTCTTCAAGTTTCGCAAGTTTCTTATATTTTCGTTTTTTGTCTCTATTTTTAAATACGGTCATTGTGGACTTGTATATTTTACTTTTGCTTTTCAGATTTTCCTTGTTTTCTATATTTCTACGTAGTTTATACATATATTTAGCCCGATGAAAATCCCTGCGAGCTTTTTTACATTTATTTCCAAACCATTTTGGAACCTTCGTAGTATTCTGATCGTTTGATTTATTGCAGTCTATATATCCAAATGTACTTTCACATGATGATTTGAATACGGTATTTATAGACTCTACTATGTCATCTGCTATTTGTTGAGTAAACACGTTTGTTTCAGAACAACTTATGAGACGTTCAAGTATAATTGAGACTTCTTGTTGAACAGCATTTTCGACAAAATTATTACATTTTTTATTTTCTCATAGTTTCAGTGTGTCACCCTTGCATACAGCATTATGTCTGTCATTGTCTATTTTAAAAGTGTGACTCAAACTAACTGGAGTGTGTGCATCAGATAGCATTGGACAAAAGTCCATAACATTAAGACAATTTATGTACTTAAATAAGCTAGCACTACACATAAAATAATCAACAGTACTAACTCCCTTACAGGTAGGTTTACCTAATACATCACCATTTGTACGGCCATTCATGATATAAATATTATTTAACAATAGAAAATCGATAAGCCTACTTCCATAATTATTGCTTGATTGGTCACTATTAGTTCTTTTAATATAAACATTATTTGATTGTTCAAACATATTAAGTTCACACTGGAACTCTTCGTAAACAGTTTCAAAATGTTGCCTTTCGGAAAATTCCTTATCAACAAAAATAATATCATCAATACATTTTGTTCGTGCGTTAAAATCACCAAATATGCATACATATTTATATTGATTAGAAAATTTTTCGATATCACACTGTATATCCGAGAAATGATCTTCATTTGAATATAACGAATTTTCAGGTGCAATGTAGACAACACCACATAAAATGTCAGAATCTGTCTTGACCAGATCCTTACTTATAGAAAACCAAAGTACTAATTTACAATCAGTATTTAAAACCGTTATATATTTGGAAATATCCTTTTTGACAATAAGTGCAATTCCACCTGATTTACGAGATTTGACGACAATATATTTTCTATTTTTGGTAAATATGTCATAATCTTTAACAGCTATGTAATCTAAATCATCAACGTGCGTTTCTTGTAAACCAACAATGTCATATTGATTTATTAAATCATTGAATTCGGGACAATGCATTTTAGATTTTAAACCGCAGACATTTAGAGACAAAAACAATAAACTTCTAGTACTGTTATTTACAGCGTTATGTGTAATATTTGTATCTTCATCAACAAATGAATTATCTAATGAACCATTGTTATCGCAATCACATTTGTTGAACAGTAACCTATTCGTTGGGATATTTTCTTTGCCGTGCAAATACTTATCATTATCAGATAGTAAGTCCGTAATACATCTTAATGGATATCGCTTTGAATACAACTCGCTATGTGAGCTATTAGTTTCTTCATTTTCATTAGAAAAACAAACATTTCGCATGTAGCTATTTACTAAAAAATTCAAGTGGTATCGATTAACACACAAATTGCTTAGCTAGCCTTTTTCTTTTCCATTATCCAAACAATTATTATACAAGTTACAATCATCTGAACAATTTATAATGCATGTATTAACATGTAATGCTTTTGTATTAGGGTAGTAACTAACGCTATCATAGGTATTACATTTATACAAATTTTCATTTATCAAAAAATCTAAAGTCGATTTATGCACTTTCAATTCATTGACCTGGTTTGTATCATAACAATTTAAACCAAAATGATTAGCGCTATTCAATAAGACGCATTCTGAATAACTGGAGTGCGAAATGCACGGGTGAACATAATCTCCTACAAATGCACGGGCATTATAGTAGTTATTGTAAATTGCATAAGGGCAAACGTACACCTGGTCACTATTGTCACTTAAGGGGTCAAAGATCAGCAATTACTCTCCGTGCCTGTCCTAGTTTCGGGGAGCGTCCACTGTGGATGGAGGTTCGGCGGGGGTGTTTGTAATTTCGATGACAGCACTGTTGTCGGCAGCTGTGATGTCCTCTGGAACTGACGGTAGTACAGGGGAGACGGTATCATCGACGCGCTTTGGTGCAGTTTCAAGATCAAGTGGCGACACAGCCTTGCGTTTACTGTCCGTTAGTGCGGTGCGGTTGGGGGTCTCAGCGGCAAGTACCGAAATGCGATTCGGCGTTTCAAACAGTGGTTGGTTATCATATGGGCGGAGCGTTTGGGCTTGTGTTTGTTGTGCGAAGTACCTTGGTGGAAATGACGGCCGTGGTCTTACATCCTGTGGTCTGTTATATCGGGGATACGGGGGTCCTCTCATCGATATATGGTCGGGGGGTTGTCTACGAGTTTGGGTGGGGCGATATGCCATTGAAGGCGCGGGTGCATACTGCCGTTGCGGGCCATGAGATAAACCGCCTTGATTCCATCCCGGAACCGATCATCGGGAATCACCTTTATCCTGGGTGTCAGACGCATGGGGTCCATGCCCATCAAGTTGGCTTCCAGGTTTGTTGAATGACTTAGTAGTTGTATCATATATATGACCGTTCACATAAAGCCTAATAAAAAACCGTCTGATCAATAGTTTTCTGCTGTTTTAACCAAGATGACTATTTTGATATGTTGTGAATGTGCATATTACGGCGACTAAAATATATGAAGGGACTCATTGTTCTACATAAAAGAATGCTGGCAAGGGATATATAGTTAATAGTGCATCGTTTAATTTGTTCCCCTCCTCATTCCCAACATACCATTTTATTGCCCTGCAAATGTCTCAACCTGCCTTTTATCCAACCGATTTGCTTATTATATTACCGTTTCTACACTCCAGACATTCGTAAAATGTCAAAGTCAAACGAAGGTAATTAATTTAATTGATTGAAAATGACGCATTACCATAGTTAAGTCACATAATACATCAAACCCCGGGTATAGCTTTTGATTTAAATGTCATGGTGATAAAAAGTATTACAAAAGTCGAGTAAGTGTAGCAATTCTTCATTATATACGCACTTCTTTGTAATTGCTATACGTTGACTGTGACAGCTGATTTTGATTCAATTAAAAACGTTAGATGCGCATAAAAATAGTATTAACGACTAAATAAAGTCAATGATAAGAAATGCACAGCGTTTAAAACGTGATTTGTTTGGTTTTAGAAACAACCGTGTAAATCAATGTTCCTTATGTTTCTTGTGGGCTTGATTAAGTATGTTGTAACAATATCCTAGTATGTTTAGACTGCTGGGCTAGTGCCGTGATTTTTCATTGAATGATTCTGCTTTAAACAGTTACCATGTTGAAAACAGTCCTTATAATATCAGAACCAATATTCATTTTCCACTAAAATAAATTTGGCTTGAAAACGTTGTGTGCAATTGCCAAAATGCTGTGACAAACATATCACAAGTTGTATTTAAATAAATATCGCAATACGGGAATTCAATTCGCGCGTGTTTGCCTTCTTCATTCGCCTGAAAACCATTTACTTTCAATTGATGGAATTTTTCTCTCCTGAACGGGTTTGAATCGTCATGCGTTGATGTACTTGGAAACAAATATTTCACCATTGATAGCAGACACAAGATTCTAAAAAATAATCTCAAATCTAGAGATCTTGTTCTTTGTAAGATATACAACAACACGTATATAAACATTGATGACAGTGTAAGCAGTCATAGTTAAATAAACAGTTGGCGAATCATTTGTCCCAGTTTATGGCAACTTATATTGTTGATATTGAGCCTGAGGGTACAAACCTGATTATTTTCCTTTCTCCAGTACTATTTGACGGGGGTGACTGTTTCACCGTTGAATATTTGTCATGTTTTTTTCTTATTGCATAAGGGGCAATATGCATGTGTTTCTAGACGAACAACGATAACATGTTTTTAAATGCGAATGTTAAACACCGACACCGTAGGTAGAAATGAATATTGTGCTGGTCAGAACCGTAGCGATACGCGAATACAGACCTTAGTTCACCATTTTTATTTTAGTCAATAAAATTAAAGGGGCGGGGGGAAAGAGGACCGGGCGGGGATGAAATTCTAGTAATTAACTATTAGTCGCCTTATGTTTCTTGTCAACTCAGATGTGACCTACCTGGCTAAATATTTATACAGGAACAAGCTCAGTAATCGAAAATTTAAACATTAACCCCATTAAACGGCACTTCATAGACCTGTCGCCTTTTCTGATTGACAACTGGCAATCGACAATTGACTAACAAAACTATTGATTGTTGAACAATGACCTTGATCGCAACTTCCGCGCTATATCAAATTGTTCGAGATCGGGTTTCAACGAATATATAATCATAATGGGATATTATAAAATAGGAATATTAAATAATGGTTACTACGTAAACTTGGTAACGGAAACGAATACGCATATGACTGTTAAATTAACGGCTCACGTGTTCGGATATTAAAGTGGTAGTAAATACATGTAGAAAAAGGGCAGTCTCGGTTTGATTGTAACATTGGCGGTTATGAAACGGATAATAGTTGCAACGTTTCTTAGCGTTGCCTTAATAAAAAAACCAGTTAGTCATATACTATGATCCTATAAACCATCAATTTAATAACTACACTCTTAGTTATTACAAATCTGTTTGTTGTTGATACATTATCATCGATTTACACTTGACAAAATAAAGGCTCGTCATATCGTAAATAATCGATCTTTTACATATAACACATATCAAAGACTAAGTACTCTTCAATCAAAGCATTCGCTGCGATGACGTTATCATGGCGTTTTCTTTGAAGATTATGTTGAATAAATTATTTTACTGAGTGAAAGCAGGTCCACGAGCTAATTGTTAAGGAGATAAAGCTGTTTTATTAGCATATAATTATACAAGTTAAACTGTTTGTGGGTCTTTGGAAAGTAACAGTAATCTTTCTTATGAAATTGTGTTCATAATAAGAACAAATTATCTAGTGAGTTAAAGGGACTGTTCACCAGATTGGCACCAAAAAAGGTTTTGTTCTGTAACGAATCTCAGGACAATTATTTAATAAAAAAATTTACTCCTTGATATCACAATTGTAAAGAAAATACCAAAATGTAAGAAAAAATCGAGTCGGAGACCGGGTTCCAACCGGTGTCGCCAAAAAGCAGTCAAGTGTTGTATCCACTGTGCTACGAAGGTTAACTCTGAAGGGTCGGAAAATTTAAGCTATATAACTAACTTGGTTATATCACATGATAACATCGATTAGTCAATCACGCATAAGGAATGAATTCTACTAGGTAGACATTACTAGTATTTTTTAAAATGGAAAAATACGAAAAACTGCAAAAAAAAACATTAATTGTAAATTTTGTGGTACTTCAGTTAGTAAGCTTCAATGCATTGTACACATCGATACCAAGTTTATGCCAGTTTTCGACATTTTTTTTTTCGCTTTTTCATCATACGGAATACAGCCCCTTTACAGCAGTTTTACGATAACAGAGAAAGAAATTATGTACTTTTCCCAGATGGTGTTAATGTGCGATTTCTGCTGTGATTATACACAAATAGAGGAAAACATATATTTCATTTTGTTTTCCGCGAGTTATTTTGAGGCTCATTAAGATCGCGGTGCGTTCTTATAATGCGAAAAAGACAGTTTTACTGTTTGGCTTTGTCACGCAATAGAAAGTTGCAAAAGGACTGATTTTTATCTAATCAGTTCAGTTATCTGGGAGTGAGTTCTTGTAAATCTTTAAGACTTTGGTTTCAACACACGGTTTAATTAATAGAAACAGTGTTCTGTACTTGACTATGGGATGAATTCAATATTTATTAAAATGAAGTACTGGTTGTTTTGATTTCTTTAAAATGTTTAAAACAAAATCAATTATAATTTAACTAAGCAGTTGCACGACCGCAATTTAACCGCTTGAGGTATTTTGGTTTATTTTCCTTAAGGTTTTCTGCTAGGATTTGCTTCGTGCGTTTTTCAGGGTTACCTATAAGTGCTTGCTATAGCGTGCCAAGGTCTTTTTGCAAGGAGTCACTGCACAGTAATGATAGCATATACTTAAAAATCAATTTAAAAATGTCAGATACAGAGCCACCGATCGAATGGGGCCAGTACATTCTGGTTTGTGACTCAATACATTTGATATACAAACACTAAAAATGTCTTTGGACTTGTTTGGTCTGTAAGATCCATTTTGCAATACGTGTTGTGTCCATAGAAACAAGAAAGCTATTCTTATGGTCAAAGACTATAGAACCAGTATAAAATTGACCATGCAAAAGTACGAGCCTTGACGAGTGTCTTTTGTTTTGTATTCGTAATGATCAAGATTCTTCAAGTATTATCACACATATTTGCTACAACGGTTAGTGTTTACCTTAAGCAATTTGCAGTCGTTGTCACGGCTTCGGAATGTATTCGGTTGAATTGTTATACAGGATCACTAGCCTGTTTAAAAACACATCGAAAACCGCTTAGAGAGTTGTTATGATTCATTTAAGTCCATTTCCATGTCGTCTTAATCTTTCCTCCAGATACGGGTAGTTTTCCATGAAAAAGGTTAAAGATGGTCTTTTGAATTCGATCTTGTACAAAATTGGCATTAGTTTAATCAAATACCTTTAATCCTTTTTTAAAGTTAACATTCACTAATGATAATGAAATCATAAAAACCTTTTTGTTGCTTCACCACAAAGGCAAACACCTTCAATAATTGAAATGCAGCATCGGCTTTATGTCCTTCAGTGTGTTGAAATCATCCAGCTTTCATCAACACTCCGTTTAATGTCGCACAATAAAACGTACATGGTGAGGGGTTTAATGAGCAGATGCCCTGCTCTGGCGACATCAATTCGATTTGAAAGTAAATGAAACAGAATAAGAATGTTCTTCAACATATATATAAGACATGTTGAACAGTATACTCATATTAGTTTGAACAATATAAATTATTTATGTTATTAATATGCACACACAGTCAAACAAATTTTCTTTCATGCTTTACGATGAAATATGGGGTTTTAACAGTGAAATAACAACAGTGAAAATATCAATTTGATATTTTCACTGCAAAATAAGGAGTGAAAATTTCAGAACTACTTTAAAATCCTTTGTTGTTACATGTACTTGCCTTGGTCAAAACAGAACACTGGACTTCAGTAAATTATGTCAAAAAATGTTTAAAAAAATAAAGAAATATTTTATAAATTTAAATAAATATATAATTGGAAATTAACAACTTACCGTTTATTACCGGTTATCCCATTTATCAAACATTTTACTGATCTTTGAAGCTGAATGTTCGAACATTTGCTTTCATTCCAAACAAATTACAGACAAAAACAACTGTTCGAACATAAATAAAATTTTATAGCATCGTTCAAATGTATTTTGAACTGTTAACCGTTGTAGTACGTAAAATGAGCTTCCTGGAGAATTCACACAACAATTTACAGATAGATCCGATATTTTTTACCCCACCCACATCTCAAAATGTGTCAACAAACTAGCGTGGCATCATTCGGAACTCCCCGGCCATTTTTTTCAAAAACAACCTCGGATGTATGCCGGTACATCTGTTGAAGTAGTCCGTATTTTTTTGAATAAAAGCATTAATTAAATGTAGTGTTTAAGAGTTGTATTGATTGCTCTCAGTTTAAATTGATTGCCAGTGAAGTGTATTATTGCAAACATAATTACGATTCACAAGAGTTAAGTCATAAATTTTAACTACTAAATAAGATTACTACGCGATCTATTTGCAGCGGACTTAAACGTACCACTTTTTAAGTATGTAAACCGTCCATATACATCCGAGGTTGTTTTTGAAAAAATGGCCGAGGAGCTCCGAATGGCGTGGCATTTACTCTTCCGGAAAACAAACATTTTAAAGCGAAACAGACTGGTCTCTGACAGTAAGATGACTGAATATTAACTTACTTTAAAAACACGCGTATATCCAGTCTTAAATTAAGAAGAATGGTTAAAATCCAATGAGTATCCACATTTGTTTTGCTAACACATTTGACCTTCCAAATTTTTATTCTATAAATAGCGGCGTAGTAATTTGGTTAAAATAAAAAGTGTTTTCATTATTTTTTGGAACATTAGTGCACTAATAATACTTCATGTTTACTATTCATAAAGCTTTGCAATAAAAAACGAGCGAATATTAAGCAATAAGATTGAATAGCAGAGAACTATTTCTCAGCAAACCGAAAGTAGAAAAGTTGACAGCTATAATTATGCATGAGGGGCGCCCCACGGGTAGCGGCGTAAAGCCCACCCTTTTCAAAAAAAGGGGTAATTCAGAAATAAATAAAAAACAAATAAAACTCCGAAAATAAGCATAAAAGAAACAGAAAATTTGTTTATTTCAGTGTAAGATCGTATTTAATTTCACTCGTGATCATAAAAAACTACATTTTCACTCGTGGCTTCGCCACTCGTGAAAATATGTTTTTCTATGACACTCGTGAAATAAAATACGATCTTACACTGAAATAAACAAATATCCTCTATATATCTATAAATTCATTTATATTGGAAAGGAAAAGATAGAGAATGCAAACAACAGCTTTAAAGAAATAAAGAAGTAACGATTTCTATATCATCACGTAATAAAATGATGTAAACCAAGGACGATTAATAGTAAATTTGAAATAATGTGTTGTTATTAAATGATGTTTACTGACTGAGCATATAAACTTATATAGAGTATCTGACACAAGTTGTCATATAATGCAAAATGTTATTGATTGAGTTCAGGAAAACAACAATATATTTCCCATACGAGTAAAAACGTTTATTACTTTTATCACTTCTTACTGACGGTTTCATCAAAATAAACAAATTCCTCAAAGTTCTACGTAACATTGCGATGTGATGTCGTCTCTCGATCAACAAACCGCATTGTCATTTTTCTTTCATGGTTGCGCTTATACGCTTGCAATGTATTCAAACACTTATTTACAAAACGAAGAACCAGCATTTATTAAATAAAACATAATTATCATGAAAGACAAATAATTTATTTCCGGCAATTAAGCAATACTAATTATATCGAATATAATATAATGTTTTCCTAATTGTTTCGTCACTGATGATCATTATTGACTTAGAAAGCTTCTACACGAATCAAGACTAAGACCTGCAGTGTGTGAGGTTAATCGCTGTCGCTGTCTGTGTTAATGATGATTCGTTTTCGTTTGTTACTATCAGGTGGATTAATACCTCGACATTCAGAGGTGACTTAAGCTGTAATCAACTGGTTGGTAATATTGGCTACTCTGCCAAATTTGTTCCCGGCTAGCAAGGTGTTGAGACGGTCATGAAAAATGAGAATTGATCTTCGTGTCGCGTTCTTCATGGTGATTTTTGTCATGTTAATGATGTGGCTGTATTTTTTTCAAATATTAAATATCCCGATAATTTACATGATCTGGTAGCCTGGTAATAAAGACGACCGAAGAATTCAGAAGACTTTATTTTCATTTTCTGAACAAGATAGAAGAGCCCAGCAGGCATTAAACATGCGTTAGTTGAAGGAGGTAAGTTTAATCTAGCTGATAGACTGTCATTTGAACCACATTTCAGATGATTTCAGATGGTTTAATATTGGTCTTAACGGTTTGAGAAGCAATGTAAATCGGATCCGACCGTGCTTTAAAAAAACAGATGGCTGTTGGTCGGCGTACTCATTGTAGATATAACCAGGACATGTCTCTGGCTCATTCAGATTTCATTCTCTTGAATTCATTCCTTGCCATTTTTGGTTTTTCGCTAACAGTATCGAAGAGCCTTGGAGTGTTGATCATTCGCATTATATTGCATTTAACCCCCACAATGTATTGATTCCATCATCTGTTATTGATGCTGCTGATTACCAAGATATTCGCTTTTAAACTTTTTTTGTTTGGCCTTGGGGACATTTTAAGACCATTCAAGGTGCATGGAAAAAATGAAGATAATAAGGATGCTAACGAGAAATGGAAAGCACATCGGCCGCTTGGGGCGGTGGGAAATGTGTTGAATTACGAGGATTTCATTGATTGATCTCAAATATTTTGGAATCGATTTCGTTTAAAAATTAAGTAAAGTTTTAACATTTTAAAATTTACAACGATTGTGAATAAAGACGATATTGCGCGAGAGTGAGGTCTTGTGTTATGGTGGGAAAATGGGGTAGCGGAGAAAACCCACTTTTCCGGCATGGTGCATACTAACCAAACTCACATAATGAGTTTTATACAAGGTGCTGGTGTTTGTTTGTTTACTCACAATCGTCTACACCGATATGATGAAACCACGTTTGTTGTACATCGTTGTTCTCATTCATGGCCACTGCAACTCTGATCACGCAGATCTACTTCATTTTAAATGCCATCAATCAAAACTTCGTAAATAAAATCTTAGTTAACAATTTACCTACAGCAAAGTTCGTCAATTGTGACCAAGCTGGTAACCCTATATCCAAAATGGGCGGATTATTCTCTAAGTCGGTGTTGAGTATTGACATTAATACACACGCAAAGTTATATTACACAAATGTAATTCAAAAGAGTTTGTGATGATTGTATGAAAACAAAGAAACGGTGAACCATGTTAATAAAATGATTATCAGATATAGGAAATTTAAATCATTTACATGAAATAAAAAAAGAAAAAAGGAATGTATTGAAAAAACATAATGTACTAGATAAATATAAAATAGATATAAAAAATATCACTCTGTTGGACGGTGACAATATTTGAAACATCTCTTCATTGTATTGCACAGACTATGCGTGCCATAAATTATATAAAACATCATTTTATCTTATTTTTCATCAGGAAAATACATTTAACCATATTAGTTCTTTAAATTCGAACAATATAGGTAGGCGCTAAAATATGCTTAAACTTAATGCATTATTATATTTAACTTCTTTGACATGAATGATCAAACCGTGCATATATAAAATATAGCAGTTTTTATTTATTTAGGTGATTTTCAATTAAAAGCTGCAGGACAACACAGTTAAAAAGCGTCAACTAATTGCATTAATATATTTCATCTTTTACACACATAGTTCACAAATCAAAAACTTTTTTTTTTTTTTGACCATTCAAGTCAAATGCGCTGAACATAATAATGCATTAAACTATTATTGTTTTTTGCATCGAACTATATTGTGCGCTTTTAAAAACATATACTGGTAAATACCGTGTTATATTTATCACATGTACACATACAGTTATATTCGTCTTCAATGTCTCCTCATTGTGACACTGAACAAGGTTTTACATGTCCTTTCGCAGGGTATATTTTTACGCAGTTTATGAAAACATATGCCAAAATGTGTAAATAGTTTGGTATATCTACATTTAATTAATATGTTATTGTTGTTGTTGGTTCGAAAATGAATTGTTTACGTTGAAAAAATGATTATTTGGCTACATTAAAACTGGAACACATACTTTGCTGTTACTTATATTTTTATTGTTGCTTTTAATATTTCTTAGGAATGTCTTTGATATTGAAGTTTTAAATGTTGAAAAGTAAGAATATGCTTATTTTAATTACATTTATATACATCAGAGGCTGTTCATTGTTTTGATTTTCTTTGTATTGTTTTGCCTATTTACATTCATAGCAATTACATTTCACAATTTCAGATTTTGAGTTATTTTTAGAAATGCACGAATGACAAAAATGGTTTTTAATAAATATATTTATATGGACCTCAATGTCAAGATAAATACCTCTTTAACCACAATTAACCAAATGCTTAAGACCACATGATACTCTAAGGATCTTTGGTATTGGGTGCAATGTTAAACCTTTGCCCTTACAAAAGTGTTCATATACACATATATGTATTGGAGGTTTGCCGTAACAAAAATGTTAATATACATATATATGTATTGAAACTAGACATTTTTTCATAAATGTCCGACCATATTTCCGAACGGCTCGCAGATATTTTCGCTATACAATTTAACAAAGTTTTCCCCTTGTAGTTGTTCACAATTAAGTCATCTCCATTTTCATTCACTTGAATCATTTCTTTTTTCTTTTTATCAATGTCAATTACCAGACAGCCATTGTTGTCAGCGTTATAGAACTGATTTTAAACTAGTGACATTGTTCAAGGTCACCCGAATTTACTGTACAGCCATTGTTGTAGGCGTTATAAAACTGATTTTAAACTAGTGCTATTGTTCAACCTTAACCGAATTCTCTGTAAAGTAATTCACATAAACCTCATACACGTTATATGTCACAGAATATCACAGCCACAGAGTGTCACATATGTAGTAGCCCTGAAGTTTAATTATCTACAAAACCATATTAAACTTCGAGGATCATTTATCATTATCTCCACCGTTAATATACATACTGGAAACTTTAAAAGGGAGTATAAGAAGCCATTGAAAATGCCTTAATTACTACACTTAGATTCGATATAATGCATTCCTTATTATGTTACGTTTGAATTAGATCCATTCTTTCTTTGCGTAACGTGTATTGTATGTGTGATAAACGAGCACGCACACTTTTGACTTGAAGTGCTGTGAATGTACTATCAGATTGACAATCGTTCGCGACTGATTTTGATCAAAATGACTTTATTTCATGCACGTTAACTGACATTGTGACTATTCTTAAATAAAATAAAGCGTGTGGTGCATACATTGAATTTTGCGTATGTTTACATGTCAATAATAAATGACTTTCCATTGGCCAACTTTTGTTGTTTGAAAGTTTTGTTTGTTGTTCGGAATTCAAAACTGCTCTGAACAAGCTACTCTAATATAAGCCGTGGAAAAACACAGGAAGAAGAAAACGGATAATCAGTTTCCTCAGAGGCAAATCACGAACAAATTAGGCATCCGAATTGGTTGCCATTTCCGAAAGGGCTTTCACAGAAACAAAACAACTCAGTCGTTTGGTAATAAATGGACATTACAGGATTTAGATTTGCGTCTATTTTCAATCATATTCCCCATGAACCATTTGACAATTTCTTTATAAAAGTCTCCACCGGAAGTGATTTGAATCGTTTAGTTTTTTCTTAATGCAATTTCAGCTCTACAGATTTGCATTTAGGATCATGTAATCTCGTAGTGCTCCCTACCCAGTTTAGCTCGAAACAAATACAAATTAAATATAGAAAAGTTTTGAGAACAGGACGTTCGGTTTAAACGATAACTGTAATACACGTCGAAGCAGTTCAACATCGTAGTTTGAAAGCAAAGGAATGAGCAATTTGTTCTGTTTAAACCGTTTCATTCAGATTGTTCTAATGATACAAGAAAAACTGCAAGTACAAGCCCAGTTTATGTGCTTAGCATAAAATATATTTAGAGGCCAAATGCTACGCTCAAAATACACTCAACGAGAGACACAATACCTACATACCTTAAACAGATCACACATGCATAAAAGTAGCTCTTATCACAGGAGTTACTGGAACACGACTTCACTGGGGGTTTACCTAGTTTATAAGTACACAAACCTCAAATGTTTCCAAATTTTCGTTAACTATAACTGTGAACTCTAAATCATTAGAGCTTAATTTAGCAGACTTCTACTTGAAGACAACAATGTAAAAAGCAAAACTAATCTTACAATCTAATAACGTAGCTTCAAATACTAAACGCCATTATACAAACATAAACTACTTAAAGAATGAAATCAGATGAAGACTACTACTCGTGGGTTCCCACAACAATCAAAGACAGCTATCCGACATTGATCGCCTTAAGAATATCAAGGTTTGAAGCTAGGTGTTCATGTAGTCTTACTCAGAATGTATAATTGTGCAAATTTTGAATTGAAAAAACTTTACCAACTTTTAGGATATTTTATTTTAAATACACAAATAAATAAATTGCTGTCAACTGTTCTTCGAGCTGTCCCGGTTGAAATCAAACGAAAATCTGTGAGCTACCGTTGAAATACGGGGCCTGATTGACACTTCGAAAACGGTATTAAGGAGAACACAGTGTCCACAAGAAAACCAATCGCGGCGTTATCACTCACCACAGTCGGAAGAGTTGAGAGAATATTATTTGAAATTGTGTTATTGAAGTCAAAACTATTTAAAGGACTTCATTGAAGCTGGAAGAATAAGAGCGCAAAAGACTTCCAAAATTATGTTTGCAATCTGAAGACCATGATGTCTGCAATATGACCACTGATGATGGGAAGGTACTTATCTAAGTACTTACGAAAGCCAAACCGTATCACAAACATCGGTGCGTTGTCGATACTAGATAGCATTAGACATAATTATGCACATCTGATATATAATATCTCATTTAGCAATGACATAGAGATGACGGTATTGTTTGGTTCATGGCTGTTCTAAATATCACAATTGTTTAGGAACATGACTGTGAGGTTTTAAAGAAATACTCATGTTATACACATGTCCAAGTTAGCTACATTCCTTTTTTTAGCGTATGTTATTTTGCATTTTTTCATGTGAACGGCAATCAGAGAATAAGTACACTGCTTGTTCAAATCGTAGCCAAACATTCATCCTAAAGCAGACTGGCGAAATTACTGTAACATGGAAATATATCTTGAATTAGGAATAGCAATTGCATATCAAAAGAAATAAGGGGAAAACAGTTTAAAATGAGCTGTTCTATGTCGTATGAGTTTTGGACGATTCTAGTAGATGCTAGTTATTTAAATCGATTTATTATTAAGTACTGTAAGGCGATGTACCGACACATGTGTCACGTTTTTATCATTAATGCCCTTCTGGTCTACGTAAGAGGGAAAGTATTTGCAAATTATATCTCCACCTCCAGAAAGGCAGTAGGCTGGAGACAACAGAAAAAAAGTGATTGCGTTTAAGCATCAAATTTTAATAAATATCAAAAAAATAAGAAGAAACATAAGTTGTTGTTTTGCAAAATGTTTAACTTAAGTTATCACTCTGCTGCAAATATCAATAGCTCTAGTGTAATTATTGGAAATGCCATAGCCATGTCGAAGTCTGTATGATGGATGATTGTCGCCGACATTACCTTAAGGTTTTGTATTTTCACTCAATTTTGATAGCCGGGTCAATATTCAACGTGATGTGTTCTTGTAATTAAGTTGTGTGTGTTAGATTGTTCTGCCAATTCTGTTTTTTTTTATTTGGTATATTTTTAAAGTTATAAGCAGTATAGGTTAGTATCTACATTAAGCATATATTAAGTTTAACTGTGGTCTAACATGAACACATGCTAGCATGTACTCTGATGATAATTGCATCTTATGCTGTTTTAGCTTAATCCCGTTAGACAGTAATTGAACATAGTTGAACAAACAGCTTATAATCAGCGTACGTAGTAACCACAAATGACAAATAAACTGCTAAAAACTTCAACGAAATCATTTTTCAGTTCTTATTGTACCTAGTTTTGATCGAGTCTGGTGCTTGTGAATGACTTTTGATCACTTTAAAAATTATGTATACTCGTGTGCGTGTTCCTAGCCAGACTGATGCAACCCAGATACCATATTGCTTACACCTGTACGTCGGTCGGTTGCCGGCCGTTAAAGTAAAAATAACTGTCTGGTACGTTCATTTTAAAAGTAGACCATGGCCGGAAAGATTGCGGACTGTCAAAATTATAAAAAAAAACATGAAATTCATTTCTCTAATTGTGACAAATTATTTGGACTAATGTAAAACTAAACTTGAATCATTACTTGAGTAATAATAAATATAGTAAATTGAGACATCCCAAACCATATACGAGTGTATAATATATACTACGCATAGCATATACAGGAATATTCGCTGTTTCGTCATACAATTCATTGCTAAAATATTTGAATGAGGTTAACAAACTAACCTTATATTGCGGTCACCATGGTAATTTATATTAAAAGTCTAGACCGTGTTACATTTAAATATTTCTATGTCTTTTATGCAGGTTACCGCAACCATGGGAGAGCTGTCAGAATCCCTGCGATAAGTTAGATTATTAACATTTTTTTTATCAAGACACTATAACCATAGTATCATTACTACGCGTTGTTCTATCCGTCCAACACATTTGTTCGGAGCAAAACTGTATTTTTCAGACATGTTTAAAGGAACCAGATTCAACTTCTTAAAACAACAGTTATCATTTTGAAGACACCAAAACTATTGTTTCTATTCCATACTATATTCATATCCTGTCATATACAAGGGTTTCAGCCTGGCCGTTAATATCGCCGACAGCTGCTGCTTTTGTATAGAACCTCATTGTGCATAATTCAGAATACTTAGAAATCAAAACCCCACAAACATGTAATTAAAGGTTCGTATTTCTTTGCTCGCGAGTCAGGTGCTCTAACAAATGAACAAAACAGGCCCGGATATCAAACATTTTTTTTTAATCGGTGAAACTTACCACCATCGAATCCTAAGTTGTAACATTATTTTGTAATTTGACAAAGATAAAGGTCCAACACGGAGATGGTGTCAATACTGTAAACACAGTGTGGCTGAAGGACCATTGAGTAAGATTAAAACATATTGAGAAGTAGAATAAAGGGAATTATATGTGACGTCTTACTGTATACAGGCAATAGTACATTTTATTTATTGTCATCACGTACAAAGCTAATCACATACAATCTATTCAGGAGCTGCCTTGGTAAGGGATATTACATTATGGCATCGACTGACTTTACCGCCGGTTAACAGATACTCTCTGATTGTTTTTATTGGTTTTATACAGAAGGTTATTCCAACTATGGATAGTTCGCACGTTAATGTGTGTACTGGTGTGAAGTAACTGGTGAAAGGTGGAATTGGTTACCATCGTACGTGCGTTATACCATAAACAATAAATTTAAAAAGCAGCTTTTCATTGGCTATGTAATTTCTCAAGAGAGAACAAAACATTTATAGTTAATTGAACTATTGTCGCAAAGAAACTAGATTGAGGTTTCCAAAATAATAGTTTTGGAAATACAAAGAAAAACTTTGTTACAGTGTCATTTTCTTTATATAACATATAACGCTTATATGATAATAGGCTGGAGTAATCAGAATGTAATTGTACATCGACTTTGTTATTGTTATACATATATGAGCATGGATTCGTAATTGCACCCCGAAAATAGTTTCACGTAGGTGTTTTCAGTCAATGCGTAGGCAATGGCAAAAAGGTTTATTCAAGTCTGGTCTCAATATAGACTACATATATCATTTATATAGCTTTTTACCAGTATATTATTGTTGGCAGCTGCGTCTGTTAAGAACTTGATTTGTTTCAGACGGAAATGTCACAAGACAACTGAACATTGCATAAGTCTTATATGTCTCATTCAATAACACGAGAATGCCGTTTTTTCATATATTAAATTTATCTAGATTCACTTTCATGTCGCGTTACGTTGGAAATTGTCCCTAAACATGTGTATATTCAATTCTGATCAAAACAGTCTTCCAAAACTTATCAGTGTTTTATCCATAATAGGATTATTTGTCGACGGATAATAACAGTTGAAATAACGCTACAGATCGACAACCCGTAGAAATTCTTTAGAAAGAACCATCGACAGAAACCTTACTGGCGAACACTTTGCAGGTTATGCCTATTCCGAGCATAAGCATTCAACTTTGAATCATCACTTTGTTATAAAGTTACTGCTAAAGAAAGATAACAACTAAGTAAAGCACCCCTTGAGACAGGAACCGACGAGTATACAGATGTCATTAGAAAGTAGATGGTTTTCCAAAGAAGGATAGGAGTGGGGAGTTTCGACGGGCAAGACGAGGAAACAGGATGTATCATTGACCGGTTTTTAATTTCAAATGTTTAATGTACAGACATTTAGTGACCTAGGATTTACAGAAGGCATCATTTCAGGGGGACCACTATTTATTTTTGACTAATGATACCAATTTTACCTCGGTTTACCTCGGTTACACACCTACTGATGTTGAAAAACCCCTTTGGTCAAATATAAACATGGTCAAAAGGTAATGTTACAATGCCTCCTGAGTAGTGATCATTGAATGTGTCTAGTAAGTGATATGTTGATTGTAGAGTAAAGTTTGCTTCTTCGTGATGTTATGTGTCTCTTGTTTGGTTTGTTTAAGGCTTTCTTCCTTGTGCCTTCACACATTATCTGGTGTTATATGCAGGCTACCTGGTTTGTCACTGTTGTTATCATTGTTTATTACTTCAAACGTTTTTTTACGGTTGTAAAGTTCTGTTCTAGTCCGCCTCTTTCACGGTGACAGTGTAGTTTAATTTGGTCATTTCCAATCATTAAATATAAACTATTATTCAAGAAAGTAGAATAGGGATAATGAAAAATATCAAAATGTATATCTTTTATATTATTTGAAGTAAATTTAAAAAAAACAAATTCAAATAAAGGAAATACAAAAGCTAGCAAATGCAGCATCTTATTATATGTTTCATGTTTTCTTATCCATTAAACGTTAGAAGTGGAATGGATGTACCCACTGTCATTAAGAGCTCGATCTACGTCACCAGGGTAAAAATAATAATAACAGTATATTTATCCATAACACAATTGGCAAACAGGAAGAATGATATTCTTAAACACATCATACTAAATTAATTGCCGATTAGAATGTCATCAAGCATAATGAGTGAACTGGCGGATAATCCCTTCCATACTACCTGCATACCATCATTTCTTTCAATCATTAGCATATGGATCGATTTTACTAGAATTAGTCACTTCATTCTGATGCCACTGATGAAACTTAACACATTTTCAAAGGTAATTTTTGTTTATGGCTCAATGCAATCCACAAGACCATCATTCAAGGGGTTGAAGAGTCAATTGGAATTTCCGATTTTGCATTTAATAAGATTTATAAAGTTTGATAATATAGATTATGGTATTTTTGACACATTGGCTATTGTTTAAGAAAGGCGACAGGTATTATACAGGTTTCGCACTGATCAATGTTTGACCGATGACGTCAGCGACACCGCGTTGTAATATCGCGAGAATTCATTGCGCATGCACAGACGATCAAAGATAGTCAAAAGAAAACCGCGACTGAAAACAACGATTATCTATCGAGTAATTACGACACATTCTCATCAAACATAGCTTTTGAGCGAAACTTCAACGATTGAGAAATTGAAGAAAATTGGTCTGAGACATTTATCACATCGAGATGATGACAACAAATCAAAACTCAACCGTCAGCAAATATCATTATTTCTTCAAAGATAAAATATTCGGAATACTCCGCACTATAATAGCAGTTAAGGGAGCTATACATTTTGCCGAATTCCGCTTAACGTTGTTAATTTTCGCATTGCGCAATTGTAACCTTCGATTAGATTAAATTATTTTTTGTTTTAGTTTTGTTTTGCCAACTTGTTTTTTGCATAAATATTGTCACATATCATAATATTTAGTAGTGGTCTAGTGGAATATATCAAAATAACAGTGACTCTACAGTCTCTTTAATGTTATTTAGTTGGAAACAGTCAATATTCAGACGACCTGACGGAGGGCGTCTATGCATTATAGAAAAAACGAACAAAGCGGTTTCCAGAAGAAACTTTAAGCGATGTTTAAATTTCAGTTCATGTTTTATAAATACCAAATTTAATCAACGGAGCGACAGGAGCAAGTTTGTTTAAAGTGATTCACATTTGCGCAAAGAAAACCTCTTAACCTTGTAGAAGGAATGTAATAATACTTGAAAATATGCTTCACTACTTGGAATTGGCAGTTTCTTTTAAACATTGAAACAATAAATGTGAATACGATACTTGGTAGGTTGGTAGTTGCTGCATATATATAAATGTTAATCGGTCAGAATACAAATGGAGATATCGTGCTTTTCAAGACCTCATTCCTTTCTGGTAGCTTTGTATATGACCGTAGAATAAGTTATATCTCTTTTTTTAAGTAGCAGTTAATATTGTATCTTGTTTCTAAAACCAGCAAGATAGTTGCCATCGTCTGTCTATCCGATGTGTTGAGACGCAAGCCAAAATTCAAGATCTTTATTTGAAAAATTGAATGGTAATTTAATTATAAGATAGTTTTACAGTGCAATAACTAATTGTGATAAGCCAACTTGTGCATGCCAAAGCAACCGTTGGCAGGTAACCACTTTACTCGCAAGATAAAACCAAGCGACAATTCTTGGGAAAGTATAAATAAGTCTAACCAAAACATTACGGTCATACAACTGAGACTTTCGTTTTCGAATACACAGCTGTAGAGTGGGTTTAACTGATAGCCGAACTTTCTATATTCTAATTATATTCCCTGCTTTGCTATTTTCCTTGTAATAAAATAGAGGGTCGGAGACCAAAGTCATGAAGAGCTGAAGAAGTGCCGCGAATGTATGTCGTATATCGTGTGGAATCGAATGAGCTCATGATCTGATAAACTGGAATTCAGCTCTTGTTTAACTTCCTATGATATGACTAAGATGAAAACAGCAAACAAGTTAAGACTTTATATCATACTTTATAACAAAGGAAAACGATCTAAGGTATCTCGAAGTAACTCGCAGAGGAGAACAAAAATATATATTAATTTAAATTTCTATACGTCAATGAAGTGTATATACATTGCGAATCGTTTTGATATGTATTATTAATAATAGCCAATGGTGGGGAATGTGCAGAAAGAACATGTGAATAAAGGTCCTTTTTATCATATATGTTGTTTTAAATATCCATGCGTGTAAAGGACATTAACTTTATAAAACCAGAGTGCTATTACTTTTCTTTGATCACGAACCAGCTTAGCTTCTATAAATAGTTGCAAACAATGCTTTCAGCTTTCTTTGCTGATCAAATAGCTGGTGCAGTTGCCTTCACTTGGTCAATTCATTCATGCAACATACTACTTGAACCATTTTGGGCTTTACAGAACGAGACATAGTAACGAATGCTTTGATTATTGAAATACGAAATTGTCTATACGCTTTATATATGCAATACTGTTTAGTTGTGTTAATGTCAAGTATTAAACTTCACTGCCTGTGTTATTTTTCTTTGAGTTTAAACATATTTTACTCATCAGCGTATATACATATAACATAAAGACAAACAGAAAACACATGTGTAATCTGGAAAAGTATTAGAACGAAAGATAAATATATCTTAAAATGTTCTTCTCCAAACCTGAGCAAAAGAACATATTTAATGACGGACATTTGTACAGCTTACAATGTAGATGACAAAATGATATTGATATTGTTGAAATTAATCAAGTGATAGTGTTTATCGTGATTTGGCTTTATTTAATGTTATTAAATATCTCAAGATTTGTTTGCTACTGACGACGTACACAGACAAGATAGAAGCTAAAAGTTAAACATTTGTGTGAATAACAATGCTATAGTAAGCTTTGTTTATTTTCACTTATGGAATACAAAAGTCGTTAATTCTGTTTGAGAACAGAATAAGAAGGTAAAAAGGGAAAAGAGAAAAAAAAGAAGGTAGGGTGGTCGGTTTAAATAAATTACTTTCTATTCTCCACTGAGCCCTGATTGGTAGTGCTTAATATCACATGTTTACAGAATTGTATTAATCGTTGTTAAAGAATCACCAAGGAGTACAATTTAAATTACTTATTCAGGATCAATGATGGTGAGGCTGAGTCCGATGAGGCGTATTTAACACTCATTTGTCAAGATGGACCCTGCGGGAAAGGGGACTAAGTAATGAAGCATTAACGCCGGAAGATAACATCTGATGTTAACACAATCTATATTATATATATGAATAAGACATGTACTAGTTGAATCTGCTAACTGAATTGGTGTTCATTTGAATTTTAAGGCACAGAGTTTCTGGTGTGACGGCAACATAAAAGTAAACATAATATTACTGCATTCTATATCCTCGTATTTTCCTCTTCACTCCATCCTTTTCCCAATGCTTTAATTCAGCATAAGTTTCATTTAAATATAAAAATGAATCTTACTGTGTTTTTTTTCCTTGTAAGTATATGATACGTTAGTTCATATTTAAAATAGTATCTAAAAGACGGTAACAGCAGATGAACGCCCTTTTTAGCTTTCAAGAAGAGAACATTGTATAATTTTTCTATATTTTGTCTAACACTTTCAAGGATGATCTCATTTAATAGATTTAAAAAAATGCATATCCTTTAAAATCATAATGATCCAAGCTATTTTACATTAGATCTGTTACTCTGTATAACACTGATGCCAGTCACTTGCAAACCTGAGCGTGCCGATTGGCAATAACCGTGAATAAAACCTTATCAATGAAAGAGGTTTGTGTTCACAGATAAACTCAGCTGATACAATAATGTAATCAAGGCACCCATTGAATAGCTTTTATGTGATAGGATTTCTCGAGATGGCACTTTACCACAATATGCCATTATTTATAAAAGAAAGTACTCAAACATTTATATTTTATTCACGGGCAATATGTTTTAATAATACATAAGTGTCCTAAAGCCATTTTGTATTTACTCGATTGAAGCAATTGTAGTGTTTCCCTTTAGCTTGTTGTTCATTTATGAAATAAATGTGGCATTAGGTTTCTTAGCTAAGATGTCACGGTTAATATTTGCATCGTTTAGAAAGTATTTGAATATAGCTGAGTTGTTTGAGCACATGGTTTGCAAGCAGGTGGTCCCGGGCTCGATAAACGGACCCTTTACCAAGCCTGTGACAGACGAAACTGCCATGGAATTAAAAAAAAACTATCATATCTGACTGTTTTTAAATTTAAAACATGTGAATCATTACACAAAAATCATATATCGGTGACAATTACTGACACGTTACAGCCGTTTCTTGTATATCTTTTTGCATTCTGCTTATTATTTTAGAAAATGCTTGAGACTAGACAATATAGTAAGGGTGTCTTTAAAATGATACATGTTTTTTTTGTGTTAGTTTATATATCATTCCCAAATACATGTTAAATGCTTTATGTTTGCTTTGTAAGCAATTCTGTGTGCTATAACAAAAGCGATCCTATTAATACATGTGTGTGTATGTAATTTCGGGATAAATGCAATAGATTTGGGGAGGCAGAGGATAAAACAATACAGAAACCATAAAATATTTTATATCAACGCTGATACTTTTATCAACCAGGCCATCAAAGGGTTTCGTTCAAGACTCTCGCTTTTTCTCTCCTTAAATAGTGCGTCAACTGCGTGTCTCTGTCTGCATTAATTTATTTTGCTATTTAAATGGGCTCATATTTGGGACATGTTTCCTATTTCCAAGTGAATTAAACAATCCACTTAAAGATGGAAATACACGTTAAGCATGTACACGCACGATACTGTATTGCAGTATTGTGCGAGAATGAGTTATAACAAGATTGGGAGCTCTTACACAGTTCAAGGGCACATTTACTGCTGACATTGTCATAAGAACAGATTTACGATCCAAGACGGTTCCGGAGGGATCCTCTATTAATTGAAAGTGAGAGGATTTCAGGCGGATTAAGAAGGCAAATATGCGTAGATCGAAATACCATAATGTGTTTTTTTATTATCGTAGTTTGTCGTAGGTAGTTTCTGAAAAAACAAATTTACTTTTCCACTGCCTCTAATGTAATGGCATAATATGTTTTAAACGCACTATATTTCTTACCTGACATATAGGTTATTGGCTTAAATTCATTTATACAGCCATTAAACAACACAAAATACGCATCGTTAGTTTGCAACTGAGAACTAGCTAACTCAGTTAATATTATTGCGGGTAAGTGATTGTCAAATCTCAATTTCAATCTCAAATCATACGCCGTCGTCATTATCTTTTCTACTAAGTAACTACGACTTCATGCAGCTGTTGTGAGATTTCCTTTAAGATTATGTGCCTGCATGCGAGGACAGCAAAAGGCGGCCAAACAGCTTCCGGAGATTTAAAGGACAACAAAGGTAATACTATACTAATGGTACACTTTACTTGAAAATAGCATAATATTTACAAAAACAATGAGCAACAAAGATGACCAAAAATAATGTTTAAGTCTAAAATATGCTATATTATTTATAAACAATGCACTACTCGAGGCAATGGACGAGTTGAATAATTGTGTATTGTATTGTAAGAAATGTTTTATTCCTTAACAAAAGAAATGGCTCAAGACCACAGTTATCTGCCCCCCCGTTGACCAAGATCCGGATGTGAATACAGAAACAAAGAGTGCTTGTGTTCAAGTATCAATATTTTATTAAAATTGAATGAAAAAGAAGCAAAAAATGTTCTTTTTGCAGAGAACTTGACTGAATTTGACACTCTATTGCAGAAATTGATAGTTTTCAATGTAAATATTGGAAAAATGATAGCTTGTGGAAGTCTGAAAATTAGTTGTTTGTAGCCGATTGACTCCCTGGCGGAAGGGTTATGTATTTGAACTCAATTTTGACAGTCGGGTCAATGGTCAACATGGTGTTTTCTTGTGATTATATTTTGTGTCTTGAATTGTTCTAGAGATGCCATGTCCTTGTTTTTCAATTGGGGTGTGTATAAAGTCAAAAGCCAGGTTAGTGTCTATATGAAACATATAGTAAAAATAACTGTGGTCTCACGCCAAATACTACATCTTTCATCTGCGCTGGTCATGAGCAGAATACCACAAACTGACAAAGCAATGACTTTTTCGCGTAACATGCATGGAAAAATGAAGTACCCGGTATAAGGTTAAAACAAAATATAAATCCACTTATAGGCAGAATGAATACAGAGATAATTTCCAATAAACAAACGACATCAGCACTAAACTTAAAATGCATTTCTCTGTTTAAATACAAAAAGTGACGAATGTTTCAAAAATGTTTCTTTCTTATGTGAATATAAAGTTTTCCACTTACGGTTTTGATGGAAAATAACTACTTTATTAAAAAAAAAACTTTAAAATTATAACAAAATAAGAAATAACGGTATGACTTGCTGAAATTTCCGGGGAAATACGCATTAAGGAATACCTGTTTTAAATTATATTGTTTTCCAAAAAACTGGAATGATATTGTTATAATACACATGTGTAATACAGAAATATTATTTCGTTCAGGGCTGAATTATTGTAATGTTTATATTGAATAATTACATTTCTAATAAAAGAGAAGCGATGTTTATACAATGTACTTACGTTCTTTTAACATAATTATACAAACAAATCCGTATAGCCCATACTAATAGATATAATATTTAGATTGCAATTTTTTTAATATAACTAAATACTTTTTATTGATAGAAAAACTATGATAACACAACAATACTTTATAGTTAATACAATGGTCACTTGTAGAATATCAATGAAAATCTTATGCTACTTTGAGGGTAAATACGTTTCTTATGTTTAAACATTTGCAGACACGTGCTAATAAGAAACGCCTACAGCTTCTTGATCGTATATTGTGTATCGTATAACAGTTTTAATATGAAACAAAAATAGTAATCATGGTCGGTTTTATTTGTTCAACTTTTGTCTGGGCTTAACTGGTAATGCGACCTTGTCGATTATTTAAAGTAGATTCTTTCGATTTACTTTGTCGCTTTTATGAATAGTCTGGCGCCCGGATATGGAGATATTAATCTCCACTCAGGTCGGGGAAAGTAGGCAGAAACAATTACAGGGCAATAAAACGGTCCATTGGGACTGGAAAGGGAAGAAAAGTAAAATACACACACTAATCTCTGGTACCATTGCCAAATTTCCATTTCATAGAAATATCAGTAAAAGGAGCGTGAATCCTTTTATATAACGGTCCGCGTCAAAATGTGCACATAAACAACAAATTAAAACAACTAGCTGAGTTAAAATCAATGAGAATAATATTTCTCCAGGAATTTAAATATTGATCGAATATGAAAAGAAGGAAATATGCAAGTACAATGTAGACGCTTCTAAAAGCTAGTGACCTTCCATTAACGGGAACAAGTGATAACGTATAAACTTACATATCTCCTTGATCATTGATATGTCATACAAACTTAGAAATTTGTGGCCTAAATATTGTTTAGGACCTTAATTCATTTAAATAATGACTATTTGAATTTAATTCCATCTTTAGAAACGCTTTTATTTGTCGGACAGGGAGAGCTTTATGTTTTCTTATTCCACATGTTTTGTGTTAAAATGTACACCTCTCTGATGTATGAGGTTAACCTCCGTGCAATGAAGGTTGCAACAAGCGAACAACGCAGCCTGAATATTGATACTTGTTTGCAAAATATTATCAAAATGCCTGGCTCAAAGAAGCAATGGAAATATATCTCTAAGAGATGGTAGTGATCTATATCACAACAAATCAAAGCTGATGGAGAAAAAACTTTGCAAAAAAATGTGAATGAACCTTTAATGACAACCCTGGGAGTTACACTGTTTACATAGTGCCAAGCGGTTGTTATCATTAGTGTTTTATCACTTTACACATACAATAGTTAACCATGTTTTAGGACTTAAACAAAGTGCATGTTTTGTCTATGGTTATTTATTTATAGCTCTGAAATATGTGTCAAAGTATTTAAAACTATCCTCAAATCACAGTAAGATTATCAAACATTTTTCCATCGTTTATTCACCATATGTTTTCATTCGATATCTATTTTAAAACGATGCATTTTTCAATATGTAATGGTTAGTTGTAACATATGATGTAATATTGACTTCTGAGAGCATTGTTGACCATCATCAACTTCAACCAGTAAACTAGTCTTTGATTATATACATAGTCACTCCGAAAGACATAATTAACTGGTTGCACGCTTGTTTTAACCCACAGCTTGATAGTAAAATGTATTGACACTTACAAGAGTTTGTTCTAGAGCATTATCAATTAAAATAACACAAACAAAAGTTGATTGATGACAAACTCTGTTTCAATGCTGGCAAATTCCAGTAGAATTTATTTTAGTATATTGAAAAACAAAAAATATTCCATATGTACCGCTGCCATTCCACTTCAATGACATTCGATACACTCTGATCTGTAAATCACTGAAATAAAACAATTCTGTCCTGAATGTATGTGTTCCAAGCTTCAATAAATCCTGTTTTACGTGCGTCAGTGGCATTATCTACCGAAGGGAATGACTTCAACGAAAGGTGTTTATTGCCTTGCAATCGTTCATTATGCATGCCCATCTCCCCATAAAATTGTTTGAAATGATGTTAACGATATTCTGATGTAAATGATGATGCCACTAGAAGTGCGTGTTTTGAATCGACAAGTAAGAGGTAAATGATGCAATTTTAAGAACATGAAAAAAAAACATCAGTCTGTTTAAAGGATAAAAGGTTGCTATGTATATGTCATAAACTAAGCAATATGTATTGATAGCAAGTTTATATTGAAACTTATAATTTATTTTTTATCCGTATCTGTATATGTGTAAAGTGCATTACATAATGGTAAATTAACGATATCTGAACTATTTAAGTTTTAATCCATTGAAATGCAGATATGTATTCATTGTTTCATTTTTATCGAATGCATACACGCTGGTATTTTTTATCCGTATCTGTATATGTGTAAAGTACATTTCTAATAAAAGCGATTGTTAAGAAAGGGCATATTACACCATTTCGGAAGCAGGGCGGGTAATCGACCTGCACCTTACCATTCGAAATGTAAAAACCGGCCATCTTGGATGTAAAAAGGTAAGTTTTTAGCTATTTCTCCGTTTATAAAATAAACTTGAAGTTGAAATAAAGTTATGAGCCTGTTCCTCACTTTTTCACATCTTTTGGTACCTACATCGAGTAGAAACTCATTTTAGAACAAAAGTTACATGTGCATGGGAAATTGAAACGACGTGAAATGTCAACGATTTTACAGGGTAAAGTGCAGTGCATTTTGCTATTTCTCACTGTTTTTGTCCAAGGAAGTTATTTTGTTAGTAAACTCTCCAGAAATGTAGTGTCATTTTAAATTTCAAGTTTAATGACAAAGTTTAAAATCAAACGAAGCACTATTATTTAGTTAAATTGTCGCATTTCATTTATGGTACGGCGCAGTGCTAGAAAATTAATGATAAAGTGCAGTGCAATTAGCTATTTTTCACTGTTTTTTGTCCAAGAAAGTAATTTTGTTGGTAAATACTCCGAATATGTAGTGCTATTATTCATTTTATGGTCAATGACAAAGTTAAGATCAAACAAAGCACTATTATTCAGTAAAAGTGTCGCATTTCATTATGGTACGGCACAGTGCTAGAAAATAAATGATAAAGTGCAGTGAACATTTTCCCCATATAACCAAATGACATCGTATCGTCGTATCTTTCAGACTGACAATACGCACAGACCAGCACCGATCGCCAGTAAGATGAGGAAAAATTAGGAGCAGGTTCATAACTTTATTTCAGCTTTCAGTTTATTCTAAAAACGGTAAGGTGCAGGTCGATTACCCGCCCTGGAAAGTGTCTATTCATTGTTACATACCTTATTTTTTTTTCTCACATGACAGTAAATCAAAGCTTGGAGATATCGTCTCAGACAATCTTGATCTTTTTTTGTTCTGTACATTTTCGTCGCATTATTTGTACATCTACACCGGACTTTTTTAAACAACACAGTGGTTACGTTCACCTTTGTTTATTTATCGTTATTTTATGTTTAGTTCACACGTGGAACCTTCTCCCTAAATATGGTGATAGCTTCGAAACCAATGACGAAGCCGAACTGAGTGTTCGAAGCATTGTGATGAATAAAGTCATCCTAGCTATCAACGATCGTCAATTTTATAACGTCTACACCGGTTTGTCGCAAATTTGCCAGAGAGTGTCGGAAGAAGATTCGCCGGTAGTAGCTTCACACTCTGCAATAAATTTGAAATCCTCCCTAACGGACTTAGTTACACGGTCGAAAATAGGTCAAACAGAGCACCGTTTGATCCTCAATAGATGCGTTATGGCTTCGTCTGGCCTAAACCCAAAGAACCGAGCACTTTAACACATGAACACTGTCTGATTTCCTGTCTGATTTTATCCCCGAATATCGCGATTATTTCATTACGTTTTTCGGTGTACTTTATTCTTGGGAAACCGTTTTCTAAACGATAACGCAACACTGGACTTTTTGGCGTGGTATTTTAAAGGTGCGTTAAAGTTACTATCTGTATCCTCATGACCACGTAGAGCCGTATTATGTTAACCGCATAGGATTGCTGTTTCAACTATGCCTTGTAATATTTGTTGATTTTTGTCTATCAGGCTCCTTTTCGTTCCAGACATAACTGCAGTGCGGTTATCAGCTGCTTCAAGCGAATCCGAATTTGCCTTGCACTTAATTTGAGCGATAATGACCTTGCCCAGTTTCTGGTTTCGACACTGGCGTTTTTTTCTCAGCTCGAAACAAATGGCACGGATCACAATTCGCTCCACCAAAGACTTCAAATATCGTAGCCATGTGTTCTTCACAAACCAATGAGACTTTTTTAACTTTCCATTGATATGCCTGTATAATACAAATGCGTATTTGATTATAGACTTTCAAACAGTTGATTATGATCAATGTCAATCAACCACGTTGTTTAAAATCAAACGCTCGCGAACTATTTTCTATATTTTTGTGTCGCCTGGGGCGATAATGCAGTGTAGTGTAATTTAAGGTAGTAGAGAACTTACTTTGGCACTTAATACCTGCATGCAAATACCATTGTTATTAATAGTATTATACCCTATACTCTATCACCTTAATACTACAGTTGGTCAAGCGTGAATAGGGTTGACCTGTGCCATTCTATGCTAAACACTTAATGATAACGCATCGTATTCAAATATATATTATACATACATATTGCAGGTATGTTTATCGTTATCATTTTACCACACCCATTATTTTGTAATTTGTATCAATTCGTAATGTCATATGTATTTATGCATTTTGCCGTCGACAGAACATTATTCTTTATATTATTTGGCCATTCGATGCATGAAACCTGATGATAACGCATCGTATTCAAATATATATTATACACATATTTTGCAGAAGCTACGTCCATGCAACCCGTCGTCAATAATACGAACCCGAGCTAGATCTCCGGTAACATTGATAACTCCATTACAAAATAATTAAACATATATCCAGTTAGAAATCACATAGAGAACTATTCAATATATGCATGTAGGTATTTAATTTTAAATTTGACGTTTGATGTTCTTTGTAATTCAATTGGTATGCAAACCACAACGAAACTTCGTGTTTTAATATCTTTTTTGGACTTCTTCGAAGATAAAGCCACTTGTAGGATATTTAATTCACCGTTCCAATGTCAAACCCCCCAAAAAATCTCAACAGCTATTTGATGCCAAGTGTTGTTGTTTTTGTAACTTTGACAGTGAAGCTTAACTTAACATTTCTCTGGTTTCCTTAACATTTAACATTTCTTCAAGCATTAAATCTCTCACTTATTTTCCTTTTCTTGTCAGCTATTTGGGAGGAATGCTGCATTAATTGACAGCAAGTAACGATTTAATACCGGTGTTCAGGATTAAACACTGGAGTAAATTAACGGCATCGTTAAGTATGTTTGAGCAACAGAATTTTACGCCCAGGATGAGTTAAATGTACTGTTAAAGTAACGTAGCTTAGATTTAGCCGAGTTTTGAACAAATGGCACTAGGAACCTATGGAATGGGTTCCATTATACTGTTTCCTGTGCATATTCAGTTGTCAGATAGGACTGATGTATACACAAACTTATAAAGAGCACGTTAGGGTCGGGCTATTGAGAGCAGGGCGGGTAAGTGTGACAGAAGCGGATTTTGACTATATTGGCTTCAGGCTTCAGTTGTCCGGGATCCTCCAGGTCACCTTACCGTAGCAAATGATACTAGCCTTAAGCGGTCATTTGCATGGTAAGTTTATGTCCATGCCGACCAAAGCCGAACCGATGAGTGGACCTCAACGATGCCAAAGTTGTCATTGTACCTCTCAACGTTGGTGCTTCTGACAAACCACGCCTCACAATGACTGATAATGTGCAGGAACACGGTACGTCGGCGCAGGTATTTCCATTTCACCTCATATCCGTTTAGCTCAGGACCAGTACAAGAGACTCCAACCATTTACAAATAACGAGAATGAAACAAATGCGAAAACACAGTAGTCATCGTGTTTAATTTTGCTGTTGAGCTTGCCAATGAAGGCGGACTTTATTATGTAACGTAATAACTGAAATGTTACTTTAATATTTCCAAGACAAACTAATTAACTAACTTAACAAAGAATGATTGTGTTAAACACAATTAGTACACACTTATTTTGATAATCATGTTATTGTCTGGGACGGAATAACTTAATTTCCAACTCCAATTCTTTTGAAAGTACTAATTGTGAATGGCCATACACTAAGTTCATGTCTGGGATATTAGTCGCGTGTTTTCATAGTCAAGCCCGTTTGTGCTGCTGTTTATGTTTTCTAAATTGGACCAGATAGAATTGTTTTTTCAAGTAAAAATTCGAAGGCTTCCAATATGTATATTAAAGTTAATGTAACACCTCATGGACATTTAGGCGTAAAAAATGTTTCCGGTTTCTGACCTACCCAGTTATATTACCCCCACCCTAGAGCATTTTTGCGTGTCAATATTGTTTTATTTTGGGTATGTTTCTTTGTGTTCAATATCTTTAAGTGCAATTATCTTAAGTTTCTTATTTCTTCCAAGTGATTAGACGTTTTACGATTATTACCACGTTTTATTTAACTTGATTAAACAAGATGTCAACGTCCATGTACAGGGAGATAGTTAATACTTTAAAAGCATACGATAACAGATTAAGTACCATTGATGCGAAGCATTAAAAAGCGCCATGAATTGGTTTTAAATTTTTACAAATTCTGTCCGATTAAACACCACGTGCTTATTTTTTTATGTACTCTTAGTTGTGTTACGATACGCAAAAACGTATCGCGTTAGATAATTTGCAATACGCTAGAGTCGTATGTTGCAAACAAAACAAAAGCCATGTAATTCGCGGTTACATGCAACTAATATTTAAAGTTAAAATAAGAACGTACATTGAAAGAAATAGAACAATAATCGAATCGAGTCTTGGTTTAAACAATGTACGTTTAGGGAAGTAACTACCCGTGTAGTCTACCACATTGATACATAGACAGCCGAAATTGCTGCCTGCTACGCTTTTATACGCCGTTATGGTCTTAAGATAAACCCAAGCAAAAATGTTCACATCACGCAAACCAGTCAATGTCTTATAAAATCCCTCGAACATCACTTTACTAATTTTCACCAATCACTGTATTCGCTTAAGTACTATGTAGTGTTCTAAGACATTCAAATGTATTTATCGAAACGTTTAAAAACAAAGTGAACGTTTATTTCCAATTTTGATAATTTTACTTGAAAAGGTTCAAATGTTAATGAAACTATTACTCTTACCCTAATTTGTTAATGGTTTACCTATCGCAGTAAACATTACATAACCCATAAAACAGCATTATTCGCTGTAACAAAATTACTGGTCCACTCATTTTGCATTTTACATTTGCATCATCAGAAAACGTTTATGACTCGGGAGGAATCATTGTTCTTCTAAATAAATGTTTTTAAGATAAATAGAAGACAACTAACATTACCACCACTGACACTTTGAGTGATCATGCTATTGCTACTGGTTTGTATTTTAAAAGCATAATGAAAACTATCAATATAAAGCGATTCACAATTAAAAAGCCCATTCCTAATGCTTGAAAAAAAAAATAAACGCATACACTAATAGGCCCCACATTTCAGTGAGGAAATATTTAAAACAAAAACAAACTTCACACTGTAATATTCAAAACCCTGCGTGGGAAAACAAAGTCACGCGGCTGTCTTGAAGTAGTTGGCTTCTCTCAACTGAGTTCAAAAGATGTCGTCAGTGACGAGCTTATTGGATGTCAGTCATAATGGTGTGAAACATCTAGTTTCAATTCAAGACATCTAAAGTTTGGGCAGCTCTTTTTAAAGCCAAGGCGAATGTTCCAGAGGTTAGAGGTTAGAATGTCTATGCATCCAAACTAATAAGCGATTGCTTAAGGACGGGCATACGCCGAACCGAACAAATTCGGGTAACGTAACTATTTGTTTATATCTGAATGATTGATTGATTGATTTATAGAGTTTTTGATTTAGTTATTTGTTTCCAGCGCAACCATGTCTAAGTATATTTCTATGCTATAGAATTTTATATTCACATAGGTATTGGTTGATATTGAATGGGTCTGTTGACAGATAAATGTACATATGCATCAACTTTTATAGATAAAACCAAAATCGTCTTGACAATACCATCTGGCCTTGACGGCTTACAAGTCAATGTTTGATAGGACAGTATACAAATAATAACAAATGTATACATTCATACAAATAAAAAGTGGGCATATGTATACTTATATGCAAAACAGGAAAATTAAGTATCATAGTAAATGTTGAAAATGAAAGTGTTTTCCATCTTTTTTCGCATTAATCTTCGCAAGTCTTTGTTCTGTAAATATAAATTCAATGTCCATGTTAAAAAGGATTATCTTTTAACATAAATTAGTGAAAATCTATGTACAATTAGGTTCAACAAAAAACACATCCATTTCTACTCTATTTGTTGCTTTTTTTGTTTTTGTTTTTTTGTTGTTGTTGTTGTTTTGTTTTTTTTTGGGGGGGGGGTGGGGGGGGTGGGGGGGGGTATATGAAACCATAAAGCTACCTTTTAGGCTTAATTGGACAATTAGCTCAAAGCCCGATAATGATTTGGCACCAATCATGTACACATAGTATGGCGGAAGTCCGGACCACTGTAGTACGGTTGAAACACACTGTGGTTTTTTCGTGAATAAAGGGACCGTTATGTTTGCAAACATGTTCATTGTCTATTGGCATTACGTAAAAAGCGTATCACATACAATCCACTCATGAGCTACCCTGATATGAGAGATTACATTATATCATTGACTGGAAACTCTCTGATTGATGAGAAGGGTTTATTCTCAAGAGACCGTTAAACTATTTTTAGTGCGCACGTTCGTGATTGTACTGGTTTGATATAGCTGGTGAAAGGACGAATGTGTTATCATGACTCTAACTATGTTTATAGGCGTGGAGTTAAACAATTAGCTTTTAATCCTCCAAGGAAAACAATAATTAATGAATACATCATCGATGAATTTAAAAACAAGTTTATGGTTCCCAACAAAGGTATTATGGGAATAAATAAAGTCAATGTGTTTGTCACTTTCGTTGCAAATGGTAAACATAGCACTGATTTAATGATTGGGTCGAAGTGATCGAACAAAATTTAATATTGCATTTGCTATTCAAATAAACATAGGTATTGAGACAGATAAGTGATTATGTAAGCAATGGCAACAAGTTCTATTTGTCTCGAGTCTAATCTCAATATATCATTTTATGGCTTCTTTCCGTTATATTGTTGCCAACTGTCTGGTCAGGACTTGATTTATGTCAGACGGAAATCTCAAAGAAAATCTCTACATTTTATGTGTCGTATTGAATAATATTGTCGGTTTAGTTCACATTTGCCTTAAATGTCCATTTTCAATGGACCTGGGTTATCGTTAACGATTGATTTATTAAATAAAGGTAGCAAGGTTTCTTTCCATCAACAATTGCTAAGAAAACGTATGAAGTATCAACATAATCGAAGAATGCATACTTCTTATGTTTAAGCTCCATTCTACATCTGAACTGGGTATTCTAAACAGAGTTTAAAGAAATAAAAATGCAATTAATTTTGCATTTTTCTTCTAACTTCAATGCTGAATATGTAATCGCATGCAAAGTGAACGACCAGTCCATTGATTGCGGTTTGAGTTTTGCGGTTTGGTTAGCCGCTAAGAGTGTATGTAACAGGGATACAAAAAAAAATGTTTCCTATCGTAAGCTAACGTAAGTTGCTGTTAACCTTAACTAAAATTTACGGTTGCCCTGTTGAAGCCTTGCCCTCTTCTCGATTACTTCATGCTGTCTACTTCTAATTTCTTTTACCTCTTCATATATCATTCATTTTTCCCCATATTAGTACTAGTATATATTTTCGATTTTCCTAACAGTCTAGTGTAAGGACATTAATTGTACTAGGCTATGCATTGTGCATGTACAATCTATATGATATCCTTCAGTTATGTTCAGCACTTCTTTATCTCGAATTTCTAAATGTTGTATTGAAATCAACCGAAATGATAATTTTATAAGCATTGCACTTTTTTCGAAGTCTGAAAACATAAAATTTGAATCAACTATCAAATTAGCGAATTTTTGAGATTTGTATTTATGTTGTCAATTTGGATTTCGATCTTTTAACAGAAAAGCAAAAAACGATATGCATTTTATATTTGTTTTTCGTAAATATGTGTGGGCCAAAGCCTATCAAGGATTAACCCTATTTACTGCAGCTCCATATCATATAGAATTAACGGTGAATATAAACATTAATTTCCGTAAAGAGTATTTTGGCGATCAACATAATTTGATTAAGCCGTCTATATTTCAAAAATCGCTCTGTGCATGTGCGAATTAACTATGATTGACAGTTAAGGATGCTGTTTTCTGGAAGCAGTTGTAGCTTACGTCAGGAGCCCGAATTTGAAAATAGATCAGCTATCCTATCGTATTGACATCTACTCTGCGCACCATTGAATATTTATGTGGCAATATTCAAAACAAATCTCATTAACGTTTCTTCTTTAAAATGCTCTTTATAAACAATAAATCAAACAAATTCAATACCAAAAGGTGCGAAAATTTGCCCGACACGCATTTAATAGAACTAACGCCTTGGCTGTTTAACTTTCTCTCAAAAATACTACGTGACTACACAAAGTGCGGACCTAGTGGGTCAGTGCCGACACCAAAAAAGTAAGAGTTCATTTTAGAGATCTAAAGAAATGGTGCGAGCTTTCTCGGCCTGCAACCTCGCTGAGCTCACTCTTTTTTCTGTAGATCGCCAAATCAAACTCTTCACTTGTACGTAGTTTCAACTGTATTATGTTTTTCTTCATACTAGTAGTTGAGCACCGAGTAATGACCATGTTGCAATTATTAAAACCGTCAATGAAGACACTCATTTAATCCGAGACAGATATTTACATACATAGTTATAATTGCGGTTCTGAAGGATCACTTTTCCCAATTTATTTAAATAAGAGTGTATGTTTTCCTCTGATAATTGCATTCGAGAAGACATTCGAGATCTAGTAAATGAAAAACCTATTTTAATCTCTGGTAAAAACTTCCCTTCCTGGTTTCTAAGTACCTCATTTCAACATTCATTCTCATCAAGCCTCGGTTTAATTGTAAAAACATGCGTCATTTGTTTGTGTTTTAGTTTCCCGTAGTTTGAACACAATCCAAACAGTCATTATTAGAAGACATACAAGAGCCATTACAATGCGCTGAAAGGTTCTCTCAGAAATGAGTACCGGTATCAGTAGGGTTTTAATTAAAGATAAATAGGTGATGTATCCGGTCCTTGTTTGGCATCGACCAACTGTCCTCAGTGAAAACAGAATGTGTACCCTTCTGCCTTTATAGATTTAAATACTTAACGTAATCAAATAGTTCGTTTTCTTTGATTTAACAGTAATACTATGATTATCAATTTATACAAACTTTACATATACGCATTTTAAACATAATGTTACTTAAGATTAACACAATTTCTGACATTTTTATGTCAAATTCATAATGTTTCAAAAACTACTATGTGCCTTTCGCTTTCTTAGCACCTCTCTTTAGCAGCACCCTGTCCATTTAAAAACCAGGCTACAGCTCTATCGATTTTACTGAAATGACAATCATGTGCACTCAAATGGAAACGAAGGATTAACTGCAACTGTAATTTTCAACTTCTAAATTTAAAGCAGTAACGAGTATATAATCTGCATTAACTTAAAAAAAGGAACTTCAATCGTTAGCCGTCACAGATTGTTAAGTGGTGTCGTGGTTTTAGATTATTATTCTATATTGATTCTAACAAATATAGCAAAGACTTGACCACAATATACGATTGTTAATTGACAATACACATCATATATCGTATGTATCAGTGAAGAACCACAAATGGAATTACTATTACTAGTTTAATAGTTGATTAACAAGTGTGGATCTGTATATCAGTATTATACTATGTATCTTAAAGCTTAAATAATTCACTTAGTCAAACGATGTGAAATATTACATGTTTATGCAGCATGCTAACATATACAAATACAGAATGGGAACCATGTTCCATTATATTCTCTTTTTTGTGAATAAAAGTAAAAAAGGACTTAACTTGAATGTCAACCTTGTTACAGATTTAGATTGCTCTCATGACACCTACTGAATTGAAAAGTCAAAAGTCATTTACTTTATTTCATAATACATTAGACAATATGACCATGAGTGTTCACATAATAATAGGTATATTGTAATACAAATAAGTGACCAGTCGCAAGACAGGATGTATTAACAGCGAAAAGAGGATATGTTTTCTACTCATAATACATATGAAAAATTCTTCGATTTTCATGTGCTTTTCACATATACATTGCCAAATTTATTCTAACAGTAGTTTTTGAGAGGTCATCAAATCAATATACTTAAAAATATCCGGTCTTTTCAAGTAATATGGCTTGATTTACATATTTCGTAGTTCAGCATACTATTGACAATCAAGTAAAAAGTGGCATTAGTCTAATGAGTGTTGCAAAATAGACATGTTTTCATTATAAGGTGTTTCAGTTGGCTTATGCTATCTATCGATGTCGATGCTTAAAATCTGACTTGACATTCTTCACATATACAATGCATTCTTGTATTTTGCTATATTTACATTCCATAAATACGGTTTTTATTCAAATAACGATACATGTTTATAGGTCTTGGCTCTTCTAGACTCTTTGAGCTCAGACTGCCAAATTTTATAAGAAAAACTGAAATCACCAGAAGCTCTTCTTTTAAACATACATAGGAACACATTTACGTTACCAACACCTTGACTATGCCATACATCTTATAATGCTTGGAAGCTTATCAATGTTAAAGAAAGTTTAAATAACGTTAACTGTCGGACACGAGGGAAGGCACTGGCAGTGATTGTATTCTAAATAGGTTTTTTATCGAAACTTTATTATATGTTATCGACACATTTTTTATGCCAACAATATAAACCAATTTCATAAACAGTTTAGTGAAAACCATGTTTAATATTAGAGAGGTATAATCCGAGTTAGTTGTATGCCTCTATTGTTCACAAAAGTGCCTTGTAAACGCACTATGAACACAACATTAATACTAATAATGCACAATGCGGATTCCGGAATATTCCTACTTCTGTTATTGGTGCAAAACATATAAACAGTAACCAACAATAGTATGCTATATATGTTTATCAATAGGATGAAATATTGTGTGCTGTATTTATAGAATTGCCAGATAATTTATAATGGTGTATACGAACTACTTAGGATCATTCTTTATATGTACCAACAAGTCAATTTCTGTGTTAAAACATCTAACTATTCTGAAGACTATACTTATGCTGTGGCCTATGTCAATGGGAGAAAATGTCATTGGTTTTCTGTCCTTGTCAAAGCGTTTGAGTTGCAATTACAAACTAACTTTGATTAAGAAAAATGCCGTCTGAAGTACACGATAACTTCAATACTTTATCGTAAAACATTGAATACTAATTAGTCATATTCGTACATAAGTTTATGAGACGCAATGTTATGTGCACAAGTATTGTATATCTCTCTCATAACGCTAATACGTTTAGCTTTAAGTAAACGCAAGGAAATTATAAATTATATCCCCTTATATACAATACATATGTTAAATGAGTAAGTACTTGTTTTCCGTTGGTTTGTTTGTTTGTTTGTTTTGTCTAGTGAGTAAACCATTATATGAATACTCGACAGCTCAGGACGTTTACATGAAGAACATTTCACGTATTGATAAATGCTGTTTTTGGTGCCCGATAACCATTGTTTATATCATTGTTAGTTGTATTTTGATAGTAGTGGTAATGTGAGTTATCTTGTATCGCTGTATCGCTGTGTCTCTTGTTCGGTGTTAGTGTGGCCTTGAACTTTATGTCTCTAAGCAGGATGTTGGTTTCAACTTCTGGGCTTGTCATTGTAGTTTTTATTGCTTCATTGTATGAGCAGGTTTTGGTTGTACATATTTTTTACTGATATTGATTTTGTTGTTAATATAAATTGTGAGTCAATTACAGATAACGATAATTTTGACATACAATCATGCCATAATATACGACCCAAGTCCTGCGTAATTGAAGGGTTTTTCATTCCATTCGATAAGTAGGTATTATTTTGCTACTATTTACAATCTTCATGATATCATTGTAGGCATGGTCTTAAACCTTAGCCTAGACATGTTTTAATTGAATGATTGACTACTTGGATTGTCCCTTTAGTTTTCATTGTACTATGAGATGGTAAACATGACGCAATTCATTCCTCACGCTCCTTTCTGACATTAAATTTGATGAATCATGTGCTTTGAGGTTTTAAAATTGTCTTTCGGTGATTAATACCGCTGCTCGACTTTGCATTTCTTCTTTGTTTTGGACAGTCTAATATAATCCTGCGCTATTGTGATTATGGATTATCAAATTATGAGGGTTCCGGACGTCGATAATGGACGGAGGCTTTATCCTTAGATGCAGAATATTATGGAATTCGCGGTCGAGCAACAACAGCCCTTGTATATGCAATCGTAATTATCGCTTGACATAACCTCTTTTTATAATTAAGGAACTGAATGTTTTAGAAAAGAAATATTGATCGAATGCGAGAACAAATAACTTGTATAACATTACTTTGTACTTTTCGACGGTCCTAGTCCTAATTATCTCCTAAGATGTTTCCGTTAATAATGAAAGTTAAGTTCAAAGAGTTTAACATTGTTATTTATAATGGAGGGAAAAGATTGCTAGCATTAAGATAATGTTATTTATTTTTTTATATATTTTAGAGCACACATTTAATGAAGTTCTCGTTTATATTGAATTTTAGTGAAAAGAGTTTAGCAGTGCCATTGATAATGACTAGAGCTGGACAAGATAGCGAGCGGTAAGATAATGTAATTTATTTTTTACGTCTTTTGAAGCACACATTTAATGCAGATATCACTGTAAGAACATATTTACGATCCAAATCGTTGCCGGCCGGGCTCTTAATCAATTCAAGGAGACGGATATCTTGTGGGAAGAATGTGCTAATACTTGTACATTTAAAAGGGGTTATGGTTCTTTCATTTCAATGCGACTTCTGTCTTAGGATTTTAGGAAATGGTAGACACATTGCATTGCCAATTCATACTAGCTCTTTCTTGTGACTATGATCATTCGTTCTCATATTGTAACGTTTCCTAATGGAAACATCTTAAAAACGACAACTTATATAAGTTAAGAGTTTTGAAACAAGAGGTTGCCCAAGTACAACAAGGGGCTAAAAGAAACATTTAACGACAATGTGTGTTGAAACGAGATTTTAATATTACAAATGATTCGTGCCTTTAATCAGTGTCATCATTTAATGTTCATTTTATGATTAAAACCTAGGGTATGTTCAAGGCCATGGTATCGCCAACCATGTTCTTTAAACAAACACCGTCAACTGCATCTATAGGTATGTAAAAATGTTCACTCATATTGCACAATGTCGAATCTGCATACTTTACAAACTTAATCTTAAACTCGGTTCAAGCCTGTTGTGGAAAATATACATTTTGTTCTCCTCTGGTACAATTAAAGACTTGAACAGATTGCCAGATATCAAAACAATCTCAGACATTTTCCAATTAAAAATGATGTAGAACCCTTTTCTGGATATCTGAAAAGAATGTTGTGTCATTGAATATAGTTCCTATTTATAATGAAATATAGCAAAAATATGTTGTCAACTTTAATTACTTATTTTTTCACTGCATGTATTTGTTACTATTAGTTATGTCTGCCTTGTATTGATGTTTTTTGGTAATGTATTTCAATTTAAGATTGAGTATACGTAAGGAGGACATCATTGGAAATAAGGTCGTTCAAAAGTCATCCGAAGTTCATAATATTTGCTCTAAACTTGAATAAAGTAACGAAATATAGTTTCTTATTAAATGTCCCTTAATGTGTTGAATGCTCATATTTATTTAAATCAAACTGGAATATCATGACTGCATGTATTTTAAAATTAAACAACTCGATACAAGTTTGGGAAACTGAGAGGATAATATATGATCAATTACATCGAAGTTATATCCTGCTGGTAACCCTTCAATGTCGTCATAACAACAATCTGACTCATAATCATAAGCAGAAAGACCACCTACACAATTACCCGGTGTTCCAGCCAGTGAACGCCGAGTCCGTGACTGATGGTAGGTATGTAGAATGTATGCAATTATTATAGCGTCATAAACAAGCGACATTAATCAATACTCTTATCAGGAAGGGTTTGACATGTGCATTATTGATCTCATCATAAAATGAAATGAAATGCATTCGCAGTAATGGTTCCAGACAAATTAAATGCATGCCGCTAATGCCTCTTTATCAATGCTAGTGGATGTCCTTCACAGGCATGTCGGCAGTAGAGATCACGTTTGCTTGTCGATGTATTAATAAGATTGCTGGGAAGCACAAACTGGGGACCTCTGTTCTATTGCTCTTTAATATATACATGAATAATGTTGTTGAATATAGGTCAATGAGAGGCACATTTAAGTGGTGATGTATATATGTATAGTTCGAAATCATTTTAGTGGAGGAACAGGTATGAAATGAGCATACAAATGGCTGCCTTAACTTAATGTTGACATGTATTTGCTATTCAATCGAGCACTCCTATGGCGGTTAGGATTTTGCAACACCTTGTTCCAACCTGCCAATTTAGAGTAGAATAAGGCCAAACGACTTACATCAGTAAGTAGGGTTCAATGCGTTGTACACATTGATATCAATTGTATGAAGGCTTGTTTTTTTCATCTGTTTACTAGTACTTGTGAAAAGATTTAACCTTTCAATATATATATATATATATATATATATATATATATATATATATATATATATATATATATATATATATATATATATATATATATATATATATATATATATATATATGGCCTTATTTCAATGAAACTAGATGACCGTTTTTTTATGAACACACACGACATTATATTTCAAAACGTTTATTCATTGGTTTGTACCATAAACATTTTTCTTTTCTCGACAAAATATTGAATGATGTTCTAGTAGAGGCTCGACACTCGACGCTTTTAGGTGCTTTAACACCATCGGCCGCAGGCCGTCGAGCGTCGAGTGTCGAACCTCTACTAGATTGTCCTCTCAAGCTAGCGGGAAATTGACTCGATGGTTTTTCCCGGCAATTTTCAGATTAGCAACAGAGGACAATGTGATGAAACACCGAATGGCAGGTGTAAGGGAACGGACGGTGGGCCTTTTTATATTTAAAAAAAAACGTTTTGTATCTTACCGTTTCATCAATGAGCCATAAAAGCTCACAATTGCAATAGCAATTAAGTGACGCACCGGAACGAGATCTACTTTTTTATGGCAGATTTGTTTTGTGTACTTCGGTTCTAGTATAAAAGGAGTTGTTTTTCGTGATGTCATCATTCACGTGTTGGACGTTGAGATGGAAACATCCAAAATTCACGACGGATATACCGGAGAAGAGAACAATCTCGACGCAGACAAGCTTAGAAGTGACCACAGTTGCTTCCCGAGACCGATCAAGAGAGCCATAGAGAGATTATTACTAGTAATAATCGAAAGTCCTACGAGGAATTTGTTAAGACTAAATAAGCAGCCAAAAGGAAGGATTTCATCAAGCGAGTTGGTGTTAAAGAGTAGCAGAGACTACTTGAAAGAGAAGTGCCAATGACCAGGTTGTACGAACCCAGCTATAAAACAGAATGCCTAAACGTCAAGGTGAAATATATGGCAGACCTCACAGACGACGAGGAAAACGAGCTAGATATCACAGAGGAGATAAACGACTTCGACACTACCGCAAAGCCGACCTCGTCAAAAGACATTAGAGGTTCGGTGTTGATGCAATGAAAGTGATACCTTTGAACTTTAGCAGGATGGCATACAGTCACCAAGTTCTAAACAAAGACAGTTCTGACACTAAAGCTCTGGTTATTCATCTATTTTTGGTCAGAAGCAGTCAAATTAAAGAGTGGCCTATGATGATGGGATATGCTCTAGATGGATATGAAAGATACCAGTTTTTGGACATGACTGCCAAAATGAGCAACTTCAACAGGAAAAGTACCATCTCATACGCATTCTGTCCTACTAGAAGCACAATATCAGTAAACAACAACGATGTGGAAAGAATTGACCTGAACTATATCTGGGACTACAACAATCAGTTCAGTGCAGCAGATCAAACATACCCTACAGGAGATCTTGTCAAACTCTACAAGACAAAGACTATCAGGACCAAAAGCTTCAAACCAGCTTTCGTATACAGATACAAAATCAATCCACACGCTCCTGACAGATCTTGGATTGATGTTCATGGAACAGATGCAACTCACACCAACATCTACGACCTTCTCAGTCATTTCCTAAAGGTTATTGCAAATCATCTTGAAGTAGTCAGAAAAATAGTTGCACAGCCAAAAGAAAGATTTTCTCCTCAGATAACTGGAACTACGCAGACGACTTTACTAAGACAAATATCATCATCGAAGCCGAAATCCATTTCACACCTGAAGAATATGTGAAACAAGGAGATTCTGCAATGTGTTCAGGAATACATGAAGTCAAGACTCACATGGAATGGATGGAAACCCTGGACCTCATGGTCCTAGCCAAGATGCCCACTTGTGTACCTCTTAATTAACTTTATGAATATGCATGTTGTTGTTTATGAATAAATAAAATAAAAAAAAATCCGACAAGAAAATCACGAAAAATGTCACTTAATTGCTATTGCAATTGTGAGCTTTTATGGCTCATTGATGAAACGGTAAGATACAAAACGTTTTTTTTTAAAATATGCCGTATGTCTGTTTCGTGGTCTACGTTCTGTGATTGTCGTTTAATGTCTGATAGGGCATAGTCATGTGCCTTTAAATAAATTATTTGTCCAACTGTTGGCTATTTGGCATGTTCTTGTAGTTTTTAGTGTATTATTGATATTTGTTAATAAGATGCAAGCAATATTAGAGTGTGAATTGCTTGTTTATATGAAGCAAAGTAATTTTACTCATCACACCCACCAGCAACTCTGGATCAAGTTTCAAACTGCAAGACGTGGTGACAACGATATTAACGAACATGTTGCGTGCTAGGTACTTCTGAACATAGATCAATCATACCATTTGGATCAGGTATTGACTAGATTATACAAAACAAGCATCTTATACATTTCCCCATGTGGTCCTTAGGGACAATGTATTTTAAATACAACCATTGACAGTATGTCCTTTCTTTCTTGTACAAAACGGGCAATATATGTTGTACAATTCTAGATTCGATTTCGTGAATTTCTTCTGGACGTCGGTGAAAAAAGATCATACTACGCACTTGGATCCACTGAGTTAACATGAAAACATCTAAAAGTTTAACCACTAGCATTTGAACATTATCGTAATATTTACGGGTTTTTTTCAAACAAATGCTTTCATTGATGGTATAATTAACCATTTCACCAAGGAGGTTGTGGGTTTGATCCCTTTCAGGGGTCTTTCTCAGGTAAACTGGTTTTTATCATGGAAACAAACTCTTTATTGACTTTATGAGATTGAGTCTCACTCGAGCTAAATTAAATGAAAACGAACCAAGTTAACTAAACATGTTGTTAAAATGCTTTTGTATAACCTTTATTGTATGCCCTTTTTCGTGAAGACAGTTTACAAAAAATAATTATCATTATTTAAAAGGTTAATAACCTTGTCTATTTTAACTTTATTAACAAATTACGCAGTATATTTCAAACACATCCAGTACCGCTTCAGTCACTCTGAATTCGTTTTCATTTGTATCAAATACTAGTGATTATGGTAGGCCTTTGGTTACCTGTTTTAATACGAAACATATAAACAGTTTAAGATCTGACAATCAAACGAATAAGACATATGCCACATTTCATTTTTAGCTCGTTGTCGTGATTTTAACTGAATGATAATCAGAACCCTGGTAATGAATTTGAATAGATCAAAGCGAACAGTATATAGAAAGCGTATGTGTCTATCGTGGGCGATGACCGAGTGATTATTGTATGCAGCACTCCGCACCAGTTAAAGTCCTGAACATTCCACCGTTCAACCGTGTAAAACAACAACGATCTAATTTTATTGTAAATATTTCTTTATTAGTGGTCAAGTGTTTTTGTTTCTCGAGCAAGAGCTAAGCAGACTGTCAGACTAAATACAAAAGCAGACTGCCTCAAACTCGTTCCCCAGACCCAAAGGTTTAAAACCAAAGTGTTACCACCTAGCCACAGGCAGATTGATGATCAAGCTCCAAATAAATGTTTTATACTTCCAAATTGACCTTAAATTGCCGTTTTAACCATTCTGAAAGCATTGCTTAATTCTCCCAAAATACTCAAATGTAATCATGTGATACTTTCAACCTTACATAGCAATACTAAAACGATTTTACTGAATATCGCCTCAAAAGGGGTTTGTTGTTCAATATTTTCGGTGATTAAAATGTATTTAGGCTAAGTCCTTTTTGACAGTAGTTGTAAACAAGGTAATGTTTGACCAAAATGCTTAACCTTAAAAAATGTCATTAAAGTCATATAGTGGTAAGTATCTCGTTGGCAGACGTTTTACATTTTCATTTTCTTTCAGTTGGAAGAGAGGATCTGTTAAACCAAAACAAGAACCCCCTTATTAAGATCCAGTGGATATGTGTTTGCTCTAAAATGTTTATTTTGTAAAAGCTCGTAACAGGCACAATGCTGCTCTCAACAGTTCGACATGAATTTAAAAAAACCCACATTTCCGACCGGCCGATTAAAGTTAAAAGACCAGTGTTCAATATATAAACAATTATGTATTGATCGAATGCGTTCGGTATAAAACAATAAAAATTACAGGGACTCTGTAGCTGTTAACAAGAACAATAACTTATTTTCCTGACACAACATAATACAACGAAAAAATTAGGTGCACAGATTATATATGGCATTTCTCTGAATTTCCAGTTTATTAATACTTTTATCGCGTACTTGAATATTTGTTATATCTTGAATATAAAAGTTGAGTTCAGAAGACGAGTTTCTGTCAACAATATAGTGTGTTCATAATCAAATAAACTTAAATCATGTTCAACTTGAAAACCTTATTTCGTTAGAACAGTTCATTATAAACTTTTTTCTTGGCCCTAAATCGAATTCTTTCGCTTTTTAATTGTGTTCCATATAGGGAAATGTTGCCTGTGCAAATGAATACAAAAACGTACTTTGAAATTTAAAAAGCAAAAAAAACATCTCTGGTGCTCCTAATTCATCTTGATGGGAAGAAGTCGTGAGGGCGCGGTTCAAGCTCAGTTTCGTTTCTGATTAGAATTGTCAGATATTTTGTCATCAATAATTATCCAATGTGTATTGGTTACGATTGCACTAGGGATGATAAAAATAACGAAGACTTTTGCTGTATTACTTATGCATTTAATTATTTCATGAACAAAACTACATAAATGTAACCGAAACATATACGGAATGATAATACACATATGAAGAGCTACTCCCTTTCAATGAGACACAAACACAGCGTTTTCTGCAATGCCACTATCGGCCAGCCGCGATGCGATAACTGGTATGATCGTCACAGTATACGAGAAAAAGGGCGAAATCAAAAGCCAAGCTCAAAACCATCAACAAAGCAGTCTCGTTTATACGAAATAATAGAAATACTGAAAAGTTAGAATGACTTAGAGTGTCTGTTGTTTTGTGTGTTTACATAATTGCAAGTCGCGCTTATTTCATTAATAATTCAATATTAGAGGTGGCATGTTCGTAGAACGTTATGCAATTTATGCTTGTATACGGACTCTATATTTTCATTATTGTTAATTACTAAGCAGTTTCCTTTATACGTTTACCTTCGAATAATAGAAAGAAAGAAAGAAAGTTTATTCAAAGAAATATATCACACAATACATACCTGAAAAAGGCCAACATGACCCGTGATCAAATCAATGTAATACAATCACTAATATATATACATGTATGAAGGAACAGATTGATTAACTATATTTATAGGTTCACAGATTTAACAACTTTATTCATACAATTTAATATAATTGCCTTTACCGATTATGAGTTATGACTTAACTGTATATCTATCAATCGTATGGCTTATGCACAACACTACAATAATATCGTGAATTTTGATTAGCAATACACGTTACTACTATACTCATTATGTACAGATAACTTCAGTAATGTTTTGCTAGTTTGGACTAAGGTTTTAACATAAAGATAATCTATGGAATACAAAAATCAGGCTTGTACGTACAAATATGCATGGTTGGCATCGAAACTATCCGGTTAATGTGTGTCAACTAATTTCGAATAATTTATTAATATGTTGTATTTCATATATACACTGTACTTCTAGCATAAAGAGTACCGTTATTCAAATACAATGTAACCGTACACTAAGTCGTGTTTACACTCACACTTAATTTTCTTATTTCAAAAGCATGATATATGTATGCTGATAAGTTTCTTACAGTATTAACGTTTTCGGACTGCAAAAGTTGTACAGTCTTATGCATACTAGGCCTAAGTCTTTAATATCGTTTTATATATTTATCTCTAATAGTATTATAAAGATTACATTCCATCAAAAAAAGGTATTCATCTTCAAGTACCTGGCATAAATTGCAGATCCTATCTTCTCTTGGTACATTTGACCATCGTCCAGTTTCTATAAGCAAACGATGAGAACTAAGTCTTAACCGTGACATAGCAATTCTATATTTTCCTACATTAACAATGTTCAAGTATGCTTGGTATTCAAATCTACCGAAAGACCTATAAAACGTTGCTCTAGATGAATCATTATCCGACTATTAAGATTTTGAATAAAATTATCTTTGACTCTTTGCTTAAACAAGCTGATAAATAGATTTATGTCACCAACACCTTGTGTTAACCATACCTCATTGAACCCAAAATTACACAGCATGTCTCTTACACTAGCGGCCCAGTTCTTTTTTCTTGGTCTAATATCAATGTCTCTTAACATCATTTTATACACATTGTTCTAATTTTCTATCCGAGCACTCTATCACTTTAAGCCAGTATTTAAGAATAGATACATAACGAAGATGAACAAAGTCTAAGCGTCCCAACTCGTTATATACAAAATCGTTCTGCGTTGATGTCTTGACTTTCAATATTGATTTGCAAAATAAAGTATGTACGAGTTCTACGCACAATGCATCTGTAAATCCCCAAACCTCACTTCCATAAAATAAGATAGGCTTAACCAGCTTATCAAAAAGATCTAAAATATGTTCTACGGAAATATAAGTGAAATGAAATAAGTATCTCTTCAACTTAAAAATGGCTTTTTGAGCTTGGCCAGCTAATGTCTTGCATGTATTTTGAAACGAACCACCAGGCGTGAAAACAATACCCAGATAACAATATTTGTTAACAATCTCAATATTTCCACCCTCATAACGGAAGTTCAAATCATTAGGCAGTCTACCGCCTTTCCTAAACACAACTATCTTTGTTTTATCTCTATTAACAACTAATTTCCAACGTTTACAATATTGCTCCAGAATATCTAAATTTGATTGCATATCTGCTGGTGTAGTTGAAAAAATAACAATATCGTCTGCATACATCAACAGGAATATTTTTAGTGTGTTTACATCAATGCCATTCGCACCTTTTGTCATAAGCTCTTCCTCTAAGTCGTTTAAATGCATTGCAAATAAACATGGACTCAAACTTTCACCTTGCCTGACACCGAGTAAACATTCAAAGGCATCACCTGTTTTACCTAGTAATTTAACACGTGAGCTAACAGTATTATACATTGACTTTATAATATTAAATAATTTACCTCTTATACCTAGTCTATATATTTTTTGCCAAATATTTGGCCTAACAATATAGTCGAATGCCTTGGAATAATCCACAAATAAACAATATAGCTTGTCATTATTATTTAAGCAATGATTTATTAATGCGTTTAGAACAAAAACATTGTCAACAGTGCCCATCTTTGCTCTAAAACCGGCTTGAGCTTCGACGTACACATACTAATTCTCAGCCCATCTTGTATATATATAGCGCTGAAAACTGTACCTTTATTGTCGCATGACTAGGAGCTTTAGCGGCAATGATGTGCGTTTTCAATTGGCGGACTGTTGATTTTGTTTCCGGATCGTCGAGTCAGAGTCATTGATTTCGTTCATTGCGGTTTAACCAAATGGTAAAAAGCGCTCTATATATAGTCGTCTTCTTTCCTTGCTCAGGCATTTAAGCACTAAATAACACAACCAAAGACGGTAAGTTCTATAACATCTAATTTACCATTGTTATGTATATTTGTTTGTTTTTTGAGGGTCTTGTCTGTTTGTTTTTATTCAACGTTAAAAACACCAATTATAACCATTTTTTAACTAAATACCATAACTTATTTAAATCCTCCATCAATATGCATAACACTTTTTTAATCCACTCTACTCTCAATGATTGATGTTATGATCTTCAGGCCATATTTTTTCTTTCTTCACAACCTGTGTTTTCTTCTAAGCTTTTTTGGCTATTGAAGAAACCCTTATGCCATTTTTAGACATGGAGCCGTACGCGTAACGCATCTGTAGTCATTACTTAGCTTAAGTAGATTCTTTATAAATTTTCAAAGTAAAATTAAAAGAAACGTGTTTAACATTATTTATTTTCACTATTGTCAAACATTTAAATTAGGAAAGTGATTTATGTTGGAAAAGGACTAAATTAAAAGTGCTTGATTTTAACGGCCCAGTGCCTTGTTGACGTTTTTCGGCGTCACTTAATCATGACACATGTCTGTGTTGGTGTTTGGTCAAGATATTGATAAAACTTGATAACGGTCCGTTCTTCAATTCGATTAGACGGCCGTTTAGTCATGTAAAAAAAAAAGATTTTTAATTTATAATTCTGATCAATAAGGTGCAGTGTCATTTTATAAACACGTGCGCCGCCTGCGTTTAACTGTGGTTATATAAACGAATGGTGCGCTAACATTATCGAGTAAATGTATCATAAGGTAACATGAGCTCCGATTTTATATGGTGTGTCTCTTTCGAAAATCTAACAACTAACACAGACGTTAAAGCAAAAGGACTATATCATTTTGGATCGTCCCTCGTAATTGGTCGGTTTTGTATACTTAAATATCAAAATAGTCGCGAAACAACTATTGATTATGTGGTTCTCTTGAGTTGGGACTAATTTGGCCTTGATAACTGACCGCTCTGTAGATGTTTCCAAAGCAATGTTGGTAATATACCTCATTCGATTTTGAATGTTTATTAGGTCAAATAACCTTGGTACCAACTTGATTATGAAACCATAATTATTAACTCATTTTAAACTAACTACCGGAAACGCTAAATTTCCAAAAATACAGATATTCTTTTTTTTTCTTTTTTAGGCGCTATCTTTAAAAATCGCAGATTACTATGACGTTGAAAGACTTTGATGATGAAGATTTATATATCATTACTATTTTTTATCGATAACATCGATGTTTTTGCTATACAGTCGAACCCCGTTGACTCGAACTCCTAAAGACTTCAAAAACACTTCGAGCCTCTGAAAATTCGAGCCAAGCGGGAATGCTCACCCTCAATATATTGAACTCGGTCCTTTAAATTCAGTTCGAGCCAAAGAGGTATTCGAGCAATGCGAGTTTGAACCAACGAGATTCGACTGTATACTGTATCATATGTTATGCTTAACACTGAACAGGATAGCACTGACTTGATGCTTTTTATATCTGCTGGAAATTGGATAAAAACGTGTTCGGTACAATCCGTTTATGCAGTGCTTTTATCAATTATAATAAAATATTAACCTGGGATAAACAAAATCCAACTATTTACTTTAACATTAAATAGTGTCATGATTTTTATATGTGACTATGTTGTCAATGAATCTATGAGAATAGGTAATTTGCATTCCAAATGTATTCTTCCTGTTTCCCTGTGGAAATTATTATTCTTTCTCGTTCCTAATGGCAAAAATGTAATCGATTAGCCAATGTGTACGTGATTTGTTTTAAACAAAACGACCGGGTGGCAATCATAACTTTTTTTAGTCGGCTTATTATACTCGCATTATACAATTTAAACGCACAATCTTATGCTTTACACTGACTGAGCTATTTATCATTGACAAAACCTATGACATAAACTCATTTATTCAGAGCATGCATCACACAGTTTTCTTTTCATTTTCAGTCATTCGTAATTAGTTGTCAGCGTTGAAATTGTCGCGAGTAAGAGAACGTCGAATTTCAATTTCAGATAGTTCATAAGCCAACGACGTTCTCTTTCTGGTGAAACAACCACAACACTTACGGTCACAAGAACACGTGCATGATGACGTATTTGCACTAATTCGAAGCGTCACCACGTATACGAGTGTCTTCAAAGCTACGAAGTATGTTGACCAAAACACAAGGCGAGCACCGCTATTTACTCCTTCACCAGTTGACAGAACAACCGCAAAATTGAACAGATAGAGAGCACAAGATATCATTGCAATGGTACATGTTATATTTGTGTCACATACGTCTTGATCCGAAGAATGTTTATTGGAGAACAAAGACAGTCCAAACCCGCGACAATAGATTATACACAGTCCTGTCAGTGCGAGACCGTAGGGCAAAATGAGTATGAAGATGGTAAGGAATCCGTTCCATACACTAGAATATTGGTTTGGAGTACTCATATCGGCAGCACATATTCCCAAATCTGAAATAAATACAATTGATAGGTGAGTTTAAATTAACGCTTTCGGTGTCGACGTGATAAATGTGGAAAGGATCACCATTGAATAGTACTTGCATGTCCTCGTTATAAGGAATTAATAAAGGGGCGATACTGATACAAAGTTATATGACCATTTCCAAAAAGAGCTATAGCTCTGGTACAAATGACGTAAGATGAACGGAAGTATATATTGCTATATTAAGGTCACCTTTATTTTTTAATAACTATTATTTAAAAAAACCATATGTAAATAATATTAAAAAGATATTTATAGTGGCTACATTTTCTGATGTCACTTGATATCTATCTTTTGTCCGACATAGATGTAAAAAAATGAACTACTTCCATAGCTTTCCGTTAAGTCTTTAAAAGCAGTTAATATTCGCTTTGTCAGCCATGTATTTAAATCAAAACAATAACAGGAGATTGTTGCAGTATTATAAAATTGGAATGTTATGCTTATTTTTTCACCTGACTTTACTAGTGTCATGAAATTGATAAAAGTATTAAGAACTGGTCTAACCTTGTATTGGCAAATATGTTTGTCGGTATAATTCATAACTGTCATTCGTTACATTTGCTGTAACCGCAGTTGCGCTAATGTTCAAAGACCTCGCCATGTCGTTAATGAAACTAAACTTTGTTACATTGTTAAAAATAAGTCTGTCTCTGTAGTGGTCGACAAAATGCTGGAAGGTATCACTGTTCTTGGACCTAATATAGAAGCTGATGCCGTGCGGTAGCCACGACGCCTTGCTGACAATGACGTCATAAGTGTCGTGCAGATGCTTTCCAATAATGGTTAGGATGTTTGTGTCAGCAGATGAGTATGATGAGCGTTGCAGGTGACTGAACAGCTGGTGGAGATTCTCAAGCTTCACGCGTTGGTGTTCCGGATGGCTCGCATGCAGGGGCAGCGATAAGTTGGTGGATACAATCACATTCAAGTACCCTGTAAATTGTTGTTATTTATTGAAGGCTGTTTGAGAAAACTCAATATTAAATCTTCTTCAAGTGTATTCTAGATAAGAATAATTAAATGGGCATGGATTAAAGCACAAATGAATAAAAATGAACCATTTAAAGAAACCACAACCAGTAGATATTTACATTTTTTTTTTAAATTAGTAAACCTTTAAACAATATAACAATTGTGTGATATAGGAACATTTAATACGTATACCAATACAGCGTGTCTTTAATGGCCTTCCATAGAAATCAAGTTGCATCAGAACATACCTTTTAATGTCTTGTGGCTTTTTTAGGAATTTCTTGCAAAGAAGTATAACCATCACATACTTATTTTTCATAAACAATACTAACATCAAAATAAACTACCAAGTGGAGGTTTAAACACATACGTCTTATATATGACAATGGTTTACATTGGTTCAACACCAACCTTAACCCTCTGACCTACGCTTCAATACATTTTCCTAGTTCCGTTGCTTTAAGAAATGCTCTCATGTAAGCCCTATGCTACTAGAAGTGTCTTTGGTTCTGTAATATCTTTACCAAAGGGGGACTACCTTGCAACATTGAGGAGCTGGATATCTAGACTTCAAAAGTATGTTTAAGGAAAGGAAAATACATGCCATAAACATCAATAGAGTATATGCAGTGAACGTTTTAAAAAACAAAAACCAGTGATATAAGTTATTGAATGCCACTCGTAGAAATGTAAAAATACAACGATTAGTCTTGCTAATACATACAAGGCCGTAAGTCTGAAATTCTATAGCAGTACCTCTGAGATACGTGTACTCTCCAAATCCGTAGAAAGGACCGCTGACGATCATCATGATGAGGAGATAGATGCCGGTCACCATTATTCTGGTATTCCGACCGGAAAACGTCAAATCTGCGTCTGACGGCAAAAGATGCGTAAAATATCTGCAATAATGAGAGGTTTTCTTTACAACACATTCACAAGACATATTCCGCATTACTCTTCAAATAAAAGGTTAACAATTTATCCATGTTAAAATGGTACACGATTTCAAACTCATTAGAAGTATTGCTTCAAAAACAAATTACTAGAGGCAAATTCTATGCATGCCGCGATTGCCTTTTTAATGATTGAGCGTGTTCACCAATCACATGAATGACACATCAGTTGATGCTGGACGTTTTTATAGTTACGGGCAGCTATAAAACGGACATAATTGGCTTTCAAATCTTGACGTTTATTGGCTTGCTCGATATTAGGTGTAAGTGCAACACTCAAAATGACCCCTGATTCCCCTAAAAGAGTATTCTTTATACAACAACAATCAACAAATTATTAATAACCCTAAGCAATTAATAACGTCAACGAAGTAAGTGTCATTACATAATTTCAACTTTTCATTAAGTAGAGAACCACTTGCCTAAAAACATATCTGTATTTTACTTTGTTGTAGAGAAATAGGAATTAACGGCGCTCTACATAAATACTAGTAATAGAAATATGACAATATTGCTCTAGAACCGCCATTTGAGCTACAGAGGTCTTCACTTAGAAAATTGGATCTTTACCTATCGTTCAATTCTCATCCTAACTATTTCCCCACTATTTGTACACAACACATACATACTTAACTTGCCTGTATACACCGATATATATTCACAGCATTACGTCTCTCGTTAAGCGTTGGTTTAATAATCATTAATCATTGCTCATGTTGATAGTTTTGACTGTTGGACAGTCAGACTTGTCCTGTAGAGTGCACACATTAGCCATGGTTGGGCAAAAACCGGCCAGAAACATATAAAACTATTATGGAGCATGTACTTACTTTTTATACCCGCACTACAGTTCAATTATATGGTCGATGTCATGTTCTTACCGTTCAATGACTATGATGGTGATATGCCAACTTGAACACGCCAAGGCAACGGTTGACAAGTAGCCCCAAAACTCGCACGAGGCAAAACCAAGCGGCCATCCCTCTAAAATTTTAAATGAAGTCAAACAATTAAAGGGACTGTACACCAGATTGGCACCAAAAAGGTTTTTTTTTCTGTAACGTATCTCAGGGCAATTATTTTATATTAAATATTATAAAGGGTTTAACCCTTTGATATCATAATTGTAAAAAAATACAAAGATGTAAAAACAAAGTTCGAGTGAGTGACCGGGTTCGAACCGGTGTCGCCAAAATTGCAGTCAAGTGTTGTATCCACTGTGCTACGAAGGCTTACCCTTAATGGTTGGAATATTTAAGTTATATACCTAACTTGGTAATATCACGTGATAACATCGACTATCCAATCATGCATTAGAAATGAAATCTACTATGTAGACATACCAAGTAATCTTTTTTAATGGAAAACTCGATAAAACTGCAAATAAATAATAATTGTAAACTATGTGGTACTTCAGTTAGTGATTTTTAATGCATTGTACACATAGATACCAAGTTGATGTCAGTTTTCGACAATTTTCTTTTTTTTTGTCGCTATTTCATCATACGGAGTACAACTCCTTTAAATGGTTTTGCTATTTAAGAGAAAAAATCAATTCAGAAGTATTTAAAAAGCATATACATGTGTACATAATGGTAGTCAGTCGGTCTATTATACAGTCTAGACCATGCATTATCCGCACAATAGCTTGAGAACAGTTTGAAACTGAACGTACCATGGAACTTCGGTGGTACGTTGTCGTTGATTTGTGGTGACACCGTTCGTTTTTGAAATCAGAATGGCAAAAGTCAGAGTCGACATTGAAAACTTTGTTCATACAATAAGTTTATTATACCTCGGACTTTGACGTTTTAGTGATGTGTTGGCCATGAAGAGTATATGAACCCTATTGTGTTTGAGGTATATCAAAGTAGTGCTCAAAAGACCAATGAAATATATGTCAGTAGTTCAAGGTTCACACACAATGGTTGTCTTTTATTCTAACTTCACCATGTTCCTGACAAAGTGGCGCTTAGGAGGTTTAAATGTTCTAACAAATATTGTTTGACTACTTGCTGTTACTATGCCGATGTGAATTAGGTGATATGTTTTATGCATACTATATTATCCTGGGTGAACATTTATTATCATGTATTTAACCTTAAACGGGTATAGGAAGACTTTAAATACTGAAAAAAACAACATAGAAATAAAATAGGCCGTTTTGAGATTCAAACTCCTCTCATAATGCTTCGATTAACCGATAGTTAGACGTGGATTTGTTTTGAAAACGATAAACGTTCACTCTTTTTTGTAGTTAATATCGCTCCATCTCTTTTAGAAACGAATTTCTTGCACAACGTAAATGAGATCTGCACAATGGGCTTCTTACAGAACAAATCAGCTCATGTCAAGATCCTTGGCGTTTTAATTTTATTCCGGAGTGTTGGGATAAAATTGAGGTTGTGCCCGCAAACTTGTTTTACCCCTAGTAAAATCATGTTACTGACCGTTCCAATACGGTACCTAATACTCCTTGATAAACACACCTTTTATATAGTATATAGGAACTGCGTTGATTGTGGAGTTTTGTGCTGTGGTTCCGTGTTTCTTGTTTGTATATTTTTTTGACGATGACCCTGTGCTATTAAACGGGGTTTTCGTTTAAACTGTTGGCTACTGAGCGAGTTTCTGTAGTTTTTTTTATATAACTTGAACTGATGAACTAAAGATAATCTTGCTATTCGATACTTTACTTCATGCTGTATGACCTTTAACAGTATGAGAAAAAGTAATAAAACACATGCTGCCAAAAGGTATCTCATTATTACTCTCAGGATATAAAAAAAATAATCATTAGTATTCGTATTTCATACTTCTTAAATGTCATTTCTTATAAAACCAGGTATTAACATGTACTAATACGTTCAATCTGGAAGACAGGCCAGATTTAGAAAAAGAAATAAATTAGAAAGTATGACATCAGTAGATTCCGTTTTTCCGAGATTGTTCATTTAGAGTAATGGTTGTCCAACAGTATCGCTTTCAATAAGCACAGCAACCGGCAATACCGGTATTCCTTTCTTGGTACATGGGTCTGAGGTTGAATGTGAGCACGATCAGTATAATTAGTTCTATACCTATTCTCTTTACGGAGCTTCGAGATGGAATAATCATGACTTTGTTGTAAAATTATCTATGTAGAATCCATTAGTTTGAAGCCCAACTCTCTAGTTTTGCCAGTGTATTTGCTTATTGTTCCGAATAAAGACAACTTACGTACGATTCGTATAAAGTATGTGATAAGAGAGAGATCGACAGAAATAATACGCTTCGTTTTTACGCTTAATCAAGTTTCCTTACATAATTTAAACGTCCAAATATTGACAAGTTTCGAAAAGCGAAATATTCGACCCAAATATTAAATGTTGTTTACATGTTACATACAGCCCTAAGGAAAAAGATCTAATATTTAAGACTTTAAAATAACTATTCTAATTCCCTTTTCTTATGGCTAAGTTTATATTCACCATTTATAAATATATAGAAGGCTGTCATTGTTTTTATGCATAAAGAAGGCATAATAATTAGACCAGATGTTTATATTGTTTAATTTTTTTGTGATCCGTGATACTTGCATTTGGCATTATTAAATCAGACACACTGCTGCCAGATTCTAGTGTAGTTAAGATTGAGATTTATTTTGATAAAACTACCGCGCTGATCTTTTTCACATGCTCATGTGAGTAAATTACCAGATAGTATATGGTGTGGGCCCGTGCAGAAGGCCAATGGCATTATGTTGTCATCATATCTAGGAAGGTTATGAATAGCTCCTTTGTGGAATATCGTGGACGTGATAACAGTATACAAAAGGCACAATTGTTTACATAGGAGTAAATAGGCATAAAATAAGAGGGTTTCGGTGAAGGGATTAAGGTAAAGCGTCCCTCGGTCTTCTCTCAACCCGAAGTCATTCCTATCTATCTACTGGACAAAAAAATAGTGAACTTTGTGTCACTTTTAAAATGCAAAGTGCTTGGGCATGTTCAAGATCTGGATCTGGTCAGTAACAAAAGAGTTATTGCCCTTTTACTAAAGAAAACATCTGAATATGTCAGTTCGGAGCCATGTAACTAATACACATAAATTGTAGAAAAGTATGGTAATTGGTGCCTCTTGATCGCTTCAGTTACAATTTAAGTATGGCTCTTTGATTAAAAAAACGTAGTCATGTCATTGTAATTTACTAATGAAATAAAATTACACTGATAATATGTAAAATGACTACACGAATGCTTGCGCAAGTGTTGTCATGATTGAGTTATAAAGAGTTTATTGTCAATTATTTAATGAACTAAGTAAACGCTAATTGTTCTCAAAAGATTGTTGGAATGTTCTATTCATTACGTAGCTAATGCTAAAGCTTTAATAAGGGTTAAAACAATCTATTGAATAAAGGGCCATTTCAGACATTTTGGTAAGTCGAAGATTCTTAGAAGCATGGTGGTTATATCGACCGGTATGGGAATTCGGAAAGTGTTTATAATGTTTTTCTCATTTATATAACATTTCTTTCGAAGGAATTCTGTGATTCATTGTATCATATGACAAATATGTTTGACTAATTTGTTCAACATCCAATACAGGTTAGATAAATCAACACATATTGAGAATTATAAGTTATAGTGCACTTTTTGTGGTAGTTATGAGCTATTTTCTATTGTGGAATCATCAGAAATGATGGTTGGACGGATGTTTAATCTATCATGAGTGTTAGGTTCGGCCCGTTACTATTTCAGCCTTTCAATTTATTAACAAACTTCATATCTATAATCTAGTAGTTGTTTGTTAGCAATTAAAATTGGAATAATGCGTAATTGAAATATTATATTTCATTCTATTCCATTACATAAAATTGAATTGATTCTGAAAAACAACAACAATGGAAATCCTTCAGTTTCAATTTATATTCATTCGCCACCCATATGTGCACAATACATTCAAACAACGATCAACAACGAGCAAATACAAAGCTTGATTACAAATTAAGCCAAACGTATAACTATCAAACTAACATTATTAGTAATGTTTTCAGTAATCGCCTTGGCAAGGTCACTTTGGCTTCTAACTTTCCACTTTTCCCAAACATTTATCAATGTTAAACGACACAGACACCACACGTTTGGTGCCCAAAGAGAAAGTCGCGTTCAAGACCACGTTCAACAATCATTGGTCTCATTTAAAGCAAATTACCGATGTTTAATGAGAACTCCAACACTTATCTTGCAAAATGGAGACTAGGTTAAGAATCCTTAAGCTGGTAGATCACATCTGAGTTGGCAGGTAACATAATGATACTGGTGACAGGAAAATAATCAGATTTGTACCTTATCGCCTGCATCAGACTGTCAATATTAACAAGATAAGCTGCCAACAACAGGTCGAAAAGTAGACGGGTAATCCGATGAATGTTCAGATATTGATTCCTCTATATCGGCACGGAGCAAAGGCGGATAAAAAGTTACATTATGTAGTTTAAATGATTGGAAATGATGAATTCATTTTAAAGGTTATTCCAATTTTATGATATAAAAACCTTCAAAAGGAAAGTGATAGTGTAATATAATTATTTAACACGTTTGGTTACTTTTTTTGCACAGAACATTTTAATAACTCAAGTATATGCCAGGTAAATGATATATTAAACCTTCATAAATGAGTCATATTGTAATTTATATAACACCTTTATTTGCTTTTGGTGCGCGATAAGACTATTAAAATGTTTCTAAAATCAAATGTCTGTAAACAACAATGTTTTACAATTATTGTGTCAACTATGTACTCGTTGAAATGATACCAGTTACGAATCGTTTTTGCTTCTCTATATTATAGTACATTTTGGTATAGTCATTTCCTATCTGATGTCTTGGGATCTTTAAATGATATACTTCTGTTTCTTGCTGTAATAAACTTGCCTGGCAATATTTCCGAACGGCATTATGCAGGTGATATTTTTCCGATGCAACGCACAACGCTTCTCAAGCTAATAAATACGTTTAATTAACTGAAGTATACCGATCACCAAGCGTCTGAACAATGCAATCGGAACTGTCTTTTGCTTTGATAAATGATATAAAAATGGAAATCAGCAATCCGTATGAAAACAGTGTTCGCAATGCTCCGGTCGACTCTTAAAAAAGTGCACACTGTCAGACTGAGTTTGTTTAACCTCTGTTGTAATATTTGCTCTCATGCTTACATCTCCAGGTCAAAAGTCGGCAAATGTATTTTTAATCATTACACAATCTGGTTTACTTCTTTAGTGTATCATGTTACGCTATTCCTTACTTGTTTAGAATGCAAAACTACTTACTGTATTATGTTGTTGTATTGTTTTCATCCGAAGAATGTAGGAATTTTCATTTTGAAAAAATGTTGCTCCCCATTTTCAGCCATCACCCGGTAATGTTTATAATATTACATTGATTTTTTGCGAATTACAAGTACACAAATCAAATAAAATATAAAAGTTTAAAAAGGATAAAAATGATTGCTTAATACAATGCAAAATACGTGGACGAGACGAGTAGCTTTACAATATATGCTTATCAAAGCTGATCAACTCAATTTATTTGTAAATAAAGTCCTCCGACCCAGAATACAACATCAACAGACATTTACAATAATATAATCTGTGCCACCCTGAAATACTGACTGCTTTATGTTTTATCTATTATCTACTGCAGTCATAATTTGATGGATAAAATATGCAACATGTTTAACGACGAAGCTATCGTTACTGCTCATTAAACAATTAAATGAAATTTGATTTCTTCGACCACTATACCAGTTATATAGATGGTTTATTCGTATTTTCTAATATTGTTGGCACTCGAAAAAGGCGTGGTATTCATTTTCAATTACCTTGATGCTTAAACACCTGAAACATGGTACGTTATGATGTCTATGTTACAAACTATGTTCGCTAATCTTTGATCATGAGGCTTAAACCTTTAAAATCAAATACTTCTATTCTATATCTATATAGAATATTTTTTATGTAGGTCTCCATAAGAGGGAAAGTAGATTATTTGTTTTATCACGTTGTACATCCTCAGTCATCACATCTGTTAGATTAATTCGTTATACGATTTTGTTTCATTGAGGTATTATTCAAGATACTATATTTGAAACTGAAAACAGACAGAAGAGGAAACAAGTTTATCACCCCAAGAATACAAGTTAGATTATGAGGAAAGACTAAAACATGTTTTAGGCATACACACTCATTTCCAGTATGAAAACACAAGGTTCACCAATAAAAAAAAATATTGCAGTATTTTAAAGAACTTGAGTTAAAATCTGCTAATGCAAATCGTCGCTATCCTAAAAAAAGGTAACGTCGTAAATATTTATTAGAAGAATGTATTAGGCGACCACATTAAGAGAAATATTGTTTTGGTATGGATTTGGTTACATCTAGTTATACCAAGACGCAGTCGACATTATTATGTTCTCCTCTCTATTTAAATTTCGATTCATTCTGAGAATGGCTAAAGAGTGGCACAATACCGTTAATATTTCTTCACGATGTGATCTCTATAAATACATCTAATCATGTAAAATAATAAAAAGTTATATATGGAGAAACATTTTCACAAACAAATGTTTGTGTGCTCGCGCGATAAAAGAGGGTATTCAAGTCACAGGTAATATCAAAGTTGACCGGTATTTTATTTTAAAAGAAATTACGGAATATGTGCATGCTTTTTGATCGACGAAAATAAGCCTTTGTTTGAATATGAATGCGAATCGTTTTCTCTTAGTATAAGAACTCAGTTCTTATATAGGTCTATGCCTTGTACAGACTTCTACAGTTTATTTATATTTTTTATTAGACGAGTGGCAAGGTTTGTTTTTAACTTGTTCAAAATGTCAGATTGAGATTAAAATTTGTATCTAATTTCTACAAAGCAATTACACAACTGTATTGTATTTAATTATGCAGTAAAAGTATTATTCATCTTGAGCCGGAAGCCTATATATACTGAATAAAGTCGAGCTGAGTTGAGTAAGCATAGCCCCGGGACACTTGAACTCTTGTAGCTGCGCTTAAAATGAACAAAAAGAAATATAACGCCTACATAATCACGCTTAATTGTTTACAACATTATATATCAAGTCTAAAGGAGGCATCTAGTGAAAGCGATATAGTTTATGTGCGTTTGTTTCGCGTACGCTTTGTCATTATTTTTGGATTAAGATGCAATCTTGCTTAAATATTTTGTTTACCACAATTATTACAATTGTTTTTGTTTGCTTCTGTGTATTACAAACTATATGTGAGAACAAAATATATCTTCAGGCTATGTATATTAGCGCATCAAAAACGAACTATACCGTGAAATCTCCGGCGTCAGCAACCATACTATCATAATTATGAATAGTAAAAGTATCGAAAAGCAAATAGTATTACCGAAGTTTCTAAAAAATCTTCTTTTTCCACATTCAGTTACATTTTCAATTGATGGCATAAATCAGGGCTACATTTGCGGTCATGTTGGTAAATACTGAGAATATAAACTAAAACTGCCGTAAACTATCAAAGTTGCCCTACCTGATGCCAGAGAGTGTAGCAGATTTGTTTGAATGGTAAGATCACTGACGAGACTAGCCAGTATTGATGAGGCGATCAACAGTTTGAAGCTTCCTTCTGGTCGGTTTAATCGGTTGATTGTCACCAGCTCTCGACATGCAACGAAAAGAAGCCCAACAATAGTAAGGGCTAGTAGCAAAGATATGAATATGTCTCCTATATCCATCGTTTTGAGAGTCACCGTTGTTTCATTATCAAGAAAACTTTTAAGTCTTTAGTTCATGGTTCTTCAATTAACGTCTGTTTCGTGTTATGTTAAATTTGATATTGACCCTATTCTGACTATTAAGTACACTGGAGTGTCGGACACACGGCAATCATTCCATATTGATGTAAGTTGTTTGTTTCATCCCTCACAACGTTGTGGATTTTTCCAATCCGATAGCTTCTTAAAGAGTTCTTCGTCTAACTAATCTCAGCAGGGCTACGAAGTGCTTTAATAGCGGCAGGAATAAATGGCGTCCTCACGCTGCGTATTGGTTTTCCTTGCGCCTTTACTTGACATGGCCGTTTTGCAAAAGATGGATAATCGAAATTCCGTTGATGTAAAGATAGATTACGTGATGGGCTTATATTTCAAATGTATCCTTATGAAAAATGTTATCAAGTTTTACCTTATTTTACTTCGATTTTTAAGGAAATGGTCGGGTTGAGGGGCGTGCCGACAGGGTCAGCCTACAGGCTGGCATCAAATAGTTTCTCTCTAATTTAAAACGTAAGTGAGAGGTGATGATAGATATGACACTTGGTATAAAAGTAGTTTATGTAAAGACCTTTTCTGAAAATATATTTCCTAAGTTGATGGTTGGTTGAGGTCATTTTAACTTGCAACTGCCTTTGCTTTAACCTATAGGCATTGATTTCTGTTCAGTTTCTGAAATTAGCATTAACGAATACTGGTATAACGTTTTATGTAGAAAGCCTTTTTGAAGATAATATGTCAAGATTTGGGATTGCTCTTGGAGTCAGTAGAGTTAATATCTCTGTTAAAACTGTTCTGTTCTGTTCGATATTTTTCGATATGAGTAATGTCAAGTGCTAACACATGTATTGATTAAAATTAATTTTGTTGATCAGTAACTGAGGTAAACATCACTGTTACTAAGACTCGAACAATTGTTTCCGTTGAATTTATTAAGTTATAATTTACTTAAAAGTATGAATTGTAGGTTAACTAGCTTATACGAAAAGCAGACTCATATTTCGCATGGTTTTTCGCATTATATCAAACCTGATCGATCAATATGTCTGGTAATATATGGGACAATAAACACCATTGATTAAACGAATTTCTTGTTGATTACAACGTGATCACCGGGTTAAATGCGTGATGGCACCGAAAAAAGGGCATAAATTTTGTGAGGAAAACTAAATGTATTTGTGATATATTTTGCCAAACGGTGAAGGTACTTCATTACTTACTTAATTTATGTGCGCCTACAATATTATGAAAATAACATATATCAGTAAACATGATTCATTTTATATGTATAACAAACATTGTGCAATGCGCGAATGAATCATTACAGTTGGTTTACATTACGACTTGAAATTAACTTAAATATAATCATGCGAGCACATCGTAACGTTTCAAAGACAACAGTATCCATATGAATATATAGAATAACAGGTTTGTGTCATACTTCAATGCTTAATAAAATTATCCAGTAATGGCATACTTTACGTAATGCGGATAGAGGTGTACGTCTTAATGCTGGAGTAAATAAACTGCGGCTATGTAGAACATTTAAGCAAACACATTCGACAGAAAACTATGTTAAATGTCCACCTATTCCGTTAGCGTTAGGTAAATATAGGTCTTGAGTGGCACTAATATTACCCGAAACCAGGCTTTATAAATCACAATGTATAGAGCAAAGAACTTGTTTTAACTGCAACGACATTGTAGAAGATGATTATTATGTTTTATTACATTGTCCTTCATATAAATAAATAATAAAATTTTGTTCAACAAAATATACTGATATACATGCATAGTAGTTACTAAATTATTGTATAACAGGGGGTTTATTTTAATGTGCGTGCAGTCTATACAGCCAGCAATGCCTAGTATGCCTCAAATGTCCTTCAACCTTCTCTCGGTTTCTTGTCGGTATTTGTACGACGTCAGCACGTCGCGATGCAATGACGGTTGACACAGTTACAGCAATTTAACTGACAGAAGGCTGGAAAATACTAATCAATGTTCCAACAACGCTCTGAAATGAACCTGTGGCGTAGAAACTCAAACTTTGAAAGCTGCCTTAAATTGCAGCCAGGGACAGTTTGCAGCAATCCATTTTGCTGGGTGCAAGATTAGCATAAATCAAAACAAACATATGATTGGCGCATCCTTTTGGTATCTGATTTTTCATTAAAGTCAACGTAATTGAAGTACTCATATGGGTTGCTACGAGTTTAATATTGTCTGGGAAGAAAGATTTTCATTATTTGTGACAAATCATATATATTTCACATCGTTTCTACTTGCCATGTACATTTAACACCCACACTTCATCAAATCATTTTCACAACCAGTCCTCGAGGACGGCTCGAGTGGCCTAGCCGTGCACTCACAAATGTCCATCCCGCAAAAACACTTGAGCATTACTCACACCTGTTTATACAGATAGACCTTTCAATCGAACAGATCTGAACCTTATGTCAATACATAGGATTAACTCATTGAGTGTGAGTGAGAGTGTTTGTTCTGAAATCGGCCCTTAAACATTTAAGCCGTGGAAACGTAACACCAGACTTAAAATATACATTAAGGCACCAAAGCAATCAATCAAAAACTGTTAATGTATGTTGACATAAAACCGTCTGATCAATACTTTTCTGATTGTTTTTAACCAAGATGGCTATTTTGATATATTGTGAATGTGCATATTTTGATGACTGAAATATATGAAATTGCTCATTTTCCTACAAATAAAAATACTGGCAAGGGAAATTGAATTAAGAGTGAACCGTTTCATATGTTCCCCTCCTCATTCCCAACATATCATTTTATTGCCCTGCTAATGTCTCTACCTGCTTTTTATCGAACTGATTTACGTATTAAATTACCGTTTCTGCACTCAAGACAATTCGTAAAATGTCAAAGTCAAACGAAGGTAATTAATTTAATTGATTGAAAAGGACGCATTACCATTGTAAAGTCACATAATTAATCAGACCCCGGGTATTGCTTTTGATTAAAATGTCATGGTGATAAAAAATATTAGAAAAGAAGAGTTAGTGTAGCAATTCCTCATTATATACGCACTTGTTTTCTTATTGCTATACGTTGACTGTGACAGCTGATTATGAATCAATTGAACACGTTAGATGCGCATAAAAATAGTATTTACGATTAAATGAAGTCAATGATATGAAATGCACAGCGTTTAAAACGTAATTTATTTGGTTTTAGAAACAACCGTGTAAATCAATGTTCCTTATGTTTTTTGTGGGCTTGATTACGTATGTTGTAACAATATCCTAGTATGTTTAGACTGCTGGGCTAGTGTCGTGATTTTTCATTGTATGATTCTGCTATAAACCGTTACAATGTTGAAAACAGACCTTAAAATATAAGAACCAATATTCATTTTCCACTAAAATAAATTTGGCTTGAAAACGTTGTGTGCAATTGCCAAACGGCTGAGACAAATATATCACAAGTTGTATTTCAATAAATAACGCATTACGGGATTTCAATTCGCGCGTGTTTGCCTTCTTCAATCGCCTGAAATCCTCTCACTTTCAATTGATGGAATGTTTCTCTCCGGAAAGGGTTTGAATTCTCATGCATCGATGTACTTGAAAAAAAAAAAATTTCACCATTGATAGCAGACACAAGATTTTTAAAAATAATCTCAAATCAGAGATCTTGTTCTTGGTAAAATTTACAACAACACGTTTATATACATTGATGACATTGTAAGCAGTTATAGTTAAATAAATGCAATAACAAAATTTTTTTAAGTATTGTTTCCTCAATATATTACCATCAATATCCAAACAGTTGGCGAATCATTTGTCCCAGTTTATTGCAACTTATCTTGTTGATATAGAGCCTGGGGGTACAAACCTGATCATTTTTCTTTCCCCAGTTTTATTTGACGGGGGTTTACTGTTTCACCGTTGAATATTTGTCATGTTCTTTCTTATTGCATAAGGGGCAATATACATGTGTTTCTAGACGAACCAAGATAACACTTTTTTACATGTGCATGTTAAACATCGACACCGCAAGTATGAATGAATGCCGTGCTGGTCAGAAACCGAGCGATACGCAAATAAAGAGCTTAGTTCAACATTTCTATTTGAGTCAATACCATTAAAGGGGCTGGAGGAACGAGGGTCGTGCGGGGATGAAAATTTAGTAATTAACTCTAAGTCACCTTATGTTTTTTCTACACAGATGTGACCTACCAGGCTAAATATTTAAATGTTTTAACAAAAAACCCATTAAACGGCACTTTAAAGACTTGTCCCCTTTTCTGACTGATAATTGGCAATTGGACATTAACTAACAAGACTATTGATTGTTAAAAAATGACCTTGATCACAACTATGTCAGATTGTTTCGAAATCGGGTTTCAACGACTATATAATCATAATGGGATATTATAAAATAGAAAATAGTATAAATGTTTACTATGAAGACGTGGTAACGGAAATGGATACTCATACGACTGTCTAGATTACTGGCTCACGTGTTCGGATATTCAAGTTGTAGTAAATACATGTAGGAAAACAGCAGTCTCGGTTTGATTGCAACATTGGCAGTAATGAAAATGATAATAGTTGCAACGTTACTTAGCGTTGTTTAATTAAAAACAAGTTAATCACATAGTACTATGATCCTAAAGAACCAGCAATATAATAATCACACCCTTAAGTTAATACATATCTTTTTGTTGTTGATACATTATCATCGATTTACACTTGATCAAATAAAGGCTCGTCATATCGTAAATAATCGATCTTTTACATATAACACATATCAAACAGTAAGTTCTACTCAATCAAAGCATTCATTGCCATGACGTTATTATGGCGTTTTCTTTGAAGACTATGTTGAATAAAAAAAAATACTGCGTGAAAGCAGGTCCACGAGCTAATTGTTAATGAGATAAACTGTTTAATTTGAAAATAATTATACGAGTTAAACTGTTTCTAGGTCTTTGGAAAGTAACAGTAATCTTTTTTTAGGAAATTGAGTTCATATTAAAAAACAATTCTATTGTCAGTTAAAACACTTTGACGATAACAGAACAAAGAAAATCTGTGCTTTTCCCAGAATGTGTTCATGTGAGATTTTTGCTGGGATTATACACAAATAAAAGCAAACAGATATGTTTCATTTTGTTTTCCGCGAGTTATTTTGAGGCTCATTCAGATCGTTGTGCGTTCTAATAATGCGTAAAAGTTAGTTTTATAGTTATAGGATGTTGCAACTTATCAGTTTGGTGATATGGAGTAGAGCTGCTACATTCAGAGTTCTTGTAAATCTTTAAGTTTTTGGTTTCGACACTCGATTTAATTAAGAGAAACAGTCCGTGGTACTTGACTATGGTATGAATTCAATATTCAGCAAAATAAAGTACCGGTTGTTTTGATTCCTTTTAAATGTTTAAAAGAAAATCCATTATAATTTTCTAAGCAGGTGCACGACCGCAATTTTACCGCTTGAGATATTTCAGTTCATTATCCTGAAGGTTTTTTGCAACGTTTTGTTTTGTGCGCGTTTCTGAGTTACCTGTAAACGCTTGCTATGGTGTGCTTAGGGTTTTTTCAAGGAGTCACTGCACATTTAATATATAATATATTTACAATTCAACTTTAAAAAGTCAAATAAAGATCCATCGATCGTATGGGGCCAGTACAATCTGGTTTGTGTCTCAATACATCTGATATACAAACAATACAAATGTCTTTGGATCTGATTTGGTCTGTAAAACGATCCAATTTGCAATACGTCTTGTGTCCATATAAACAAGAAAGCTATTCTTATGGTCAAAGACCAAAGAACTAGCAAAAAATTGACCATGAAAAAGTGCGAGTCTTGACGAGGGTCTTTTGTATTCGTAATGATCAAGGTTCTTCAAGCATAATCACACATATTTGCACAACGGTTAGTGTTTACCTTGAGCAATTTGCAGTCATTGTCACCTTTTAAAAACACATCGAAAACCGCTTAGATAGTTGATATGATTCATTTACATCCATTTCCATGTCGTCTAAATCTTTCCTCCAGACATGGGTCGTTTTCCAAGACAACGCTTATGGATGGTCTTTTAGATACCATCTTGTCCAAAATCGGGATTAAAATAATTAAATACCTTCAATACTTGAAATGCAGCATCGGCTGTATGTCCTCGAGTGTGTTGAAATCATGCAGCTTTGATCCACACTCCGTTAAATGTCGCACCATAAAACGTACATGGTGAATTTGCTAATGAGCAGATGCCCTGCTTTGGTGACGTCAATTAAAGTTAATGAAGCAGAATAAGAATGTTCTTCAGTTGGCAGTATTGTGCATACAAATGAAATAATAATAATAAAAAAATATATAAAAACGATATGTTGAATAGTATGATATTATTTTGAACATTATAAGTCAAGTTGTCTATAGTAATATAATACACACGTAGTCAAACAAATTCCAGTCAAAAAGTATTCTGTATTGGAAAGAAACAAATAGAGAATAAAAATGGAATTATTAAAGATTTATGTGATTTTTAAGTAACGATTTCTAAATAAATTATGTAGACCAAGGGAGATTGATAGTACATTTGAAATAATGTGTAGTTATTAAATGATGTTATTTTACTGCGTATATAAACATTTATAGAGTATCTGACACGAGTTGTCATTTAATGTTTTTGATTGAGTTCAGGAAAACTACAATATATTTCCAAGACGAGTTTGATTAAAAAAGAATATTACTTTAATCACATGGTTCAAACTGACGGTTCCATCAGAATAAACAAATTCCTCAAAGTTTTACGTAACCTCGCGGTGTGATGACGTCACTGGAGCTACAAAACGCTTTGCCATTTCATGGTTGCGCTTATATTTGTTCAAACACTTATTTGCAAAACAACCTAAAGATGAACAACATTCATTCAATTTAACATAATTAACATGAAACACAACTACTTTATTTCCGACTATTTAAACTGTTTAGAATGAATATAATAACACTTTTCATCACTAATGATCATTATTGACCTCTGACCTAGAAAGGTTCTACATGAATCAAGACCAAGACCTGCAGTTTGTGATGTTAATTGCTGTCGATGTCTGTGTTAATGATGACTCGTTTACGTTTCTTACTATAAGGTGGATTTATACCTTGACAATCAGAGGTGAAAAATGTGATCAACTGGATGGTATTGTTGAATAGTCAGCCAAAATTGTTCCCGGCTAGCATTTTGGTAAGAAGGTCACGTCTTTGTGTCGCGTTGTTCATGGTGACTTTTGTCATGGCAAGAACGCCCGCGCTTATAACTTGTGATATCTCGTGTGTATTGGAAAGGTTTCGTGCTTATTGTTACTGATGTTGCTTTAATTTCCCACATATTTTAAATATATTCCGAATCCCGATAATCCGAATAATAATTACATGATCTGGAAGCCTGGTCATGCATACGACCTTCGAAATCTGGTGACTTTATTTTTTTGAACAAGATGTTTACTAGCACTATGATTCTGCAGTCGGTTTCGTAGAGCCCAGCAGGCATGAACATGCGTTTGATGAAGGAGGTAAGTTTATTGTACCCGATAGACTGTCGTTTGAACCACATTTCAGTTGGTTTAATATAAACCTGAACGGTTTGAGAAGCAATGTGAAACGGATCCGACAGTGCTTTAAAAAAAACTAGATGGCTGTTGGTCGGCGCACTCATTGAAGATATAACCAGGACATGTCTCTGGCTCAGTTAGATTTCATTCTCTTTAATTCATTCATTGCCATTATTTTGGTTTACCGCTAACAGTATCGAAGAGCCTTGGAGTGTCGATTATTCGCATTAGGTTGCATTTGACCCCCACAATGTATTAATTCCATCATCTGTTATCGCTGCTGCTGATTACCGAGGTATTCACTTTTTAAACTGTTTTTGTTTGGCATTGGGGACATCTTTTAGGCTTGCAAACCAAGTAAAAGAGGAATTTAGTTATGATGCCTTCCTTTAAACCATTCAAACTGCATTGAACACAATAGCCGGGTCCGTCTGATTTTCGGATGCTAGCGAAAAAGGAAAACACAGGTGGGGGGGGGGGAGTAAAAAATATATATTTTACGACGATTGCGAAGAAAGACTATATTGCGCGAGAGTGAGGTCATGAGTTGTGGGGGGAAAACGGAGTACCGGAGAAAACCCACTTTTCCGGCCTGGTGACTACTAACCAAACTCACACAAGGAGTTTTATACATGGTGCTTTTGTTTGTTTCTTTACTCACAATCCTCTACACCAATATGATGGAAACATTGTTCGCTGCAAGATCCATCGGAGTCTGCGTACGTTTGTTGTACATCGTTGTTCTCATTCACGGCCACTTTAATTCTGATCACGCAGATCTACCTCATTATAAATGCCATCAATGAAAACTTCGTAAATAAAACCTTAGTTAACAATTTACCTACAGCCAAGTCCGTCAATTGTGACCAAGCTGGTAACCCGAAATCCGAAATGGGCGAATTATTCTCTAAGTTGGTGTTGAGTATTGACATTATACACACGCAAAGTTATATTTCACAAATGTCATTCAAAAGAGTTCGTGATGATTGAATGAAAACAAAGAAACGGTGAACCATGTGAATAAAATGACTATAAGATATAGGAAATTTAAACCATTTAATGAAATAAAAAAGATAAAATAGAAATGTATTAAAAAAAACATAATGTACTAGATAAATATAAAATATATATAAAAATATCACTCGGTTGGACGGTGACAATATTTGAAACATATCTTCATTGTATTGCACAGACTATGCGTGCCATTAATTATATAAAACATCATTTTATCTTATATTTCATCAGGTAAATACATTTAACCATATGAGGTCTTTAAATTCGAACAATATAGGTAGGCGCTAAAATATGCTTAAACGTAATGCATTATTATATTTAACTTCTTTGACTTGAATGATCAAAACGTGCATAGATAAAATATATCAGCCTTTATTTATTTAGGTGATTTTCAATTAATAGCTGCATGACAACAAAGCTAAAAAAGCGCCAACTAATTGCATTAATATATTTCATCTTTTACACACACAGTACACAAATCAAAAGCTTTCATTTGTTTTGATCATTAAAGTCGAATGCGCTGAACATAATAATTGTAATAAACTATTATTGTTTTTTGCATCGAACTATATTGTGCGCTTTTTAAAACATATACAGGTAAATACTGTGTTATATTTATCACATGTACACATACAGTTATATTCGTCTTCAATGTCTCCTCATTGTGACACTAAACAAGGTTTAACATGTCCTTTCGCAGGGTATATTTACACACAGTTTATGTAAACATATGCCAAAATATGTAAACAGTTAATTAAGGTTTATATTCAATGTCAATCTTAATAAACTGTTAACACAAAGTTTGTAAGTTGCTTGTCCGGTCCCGTATGAAACTGCCAGAGGTCGGTGCGTGTTCTCCCTTAGAAACAGTTCTGCGTTTATATGAAGTGCATCAAAAAGGTATGCTAAATATAAATTATTAAAATCAAATAACCAAAGCTAGTATATAAAACGTTCTCAAGATACACATGTTTTGTGACTAAACATAAAAAATTTCAACTTTAAACGAAAATTCATGCTTTAAACGCCTTCCCATATATGATTTAAAATGTTTGCATTTATATTGTCGTGGGAATTCGACACAGTTACCAGATACTTGAAATATCCCCAGGCTCCAGCGTGTTCTGATCTTTTCTTCCACGTCTCGTTCGCGAGAACATTCCCACCAAAGTATAACACTTTGATAAATTGTGCAAAGGTTATCGTTATTTCAGCTGATTTGATTGGCCAAAAGAAGTTTTTGATTGATGTTGATAAATAAGTAAACATTATATCGAACTAACTTTGACCAAATAAAAAGTCTACCCAGTTTTATACAATTGGCAATTGAAGACTATAACTTCGCTTTCATTTATGTATATTAAACTTCATTTTTTGTTTCCTAATTACTGAAATGTGACATCAGCCGGTCAATGTTTCAACTGTTCCTAAACTTTCACAGCTGTACACACACCACTGTATGGGCTACTGCTATAACGGCCTTTAGCTAAGCTGGATTTGAGGTCCGGCATATAATGACTGTGTTGTGACGTTGAAACGAAGCTTCGGTGAAAAGGTTTAACACAGTTGTGTCTAAACACAACAATTGGTATCAACTTTAACTAATAATAAAATAATCAAAAATAATTTTACACGGCCTACATGTACTAACCTTTCCACCTAAACAACACAAGACAGGCCGATGTTAACCTGCCCATCCAGAACATCAGCAGCTGACTTAATCTTATGGAGTTCACCATGCTTAATCTAATGGTTTTACTATGCAGGACAATGCTGGGGCACAGTCACACAACTCACTATCTTTTCATGGATGTGAAATTCAGATGTATAACTATAACAGAAACATAGATCAGCGGCTGGGTTTTCAGGCTTCATACTTTGATAATATATGTTATATGTTTGTCGTTGTTTTTTTATTGTTGTTGTTGTTTCGAAAATGAATTGTTTACGTTGAAGAAATGATTATTTGGCTACATTAAAATTGGAACACATACTTTGCTGTTACTTATATTTTTATTGTTGCTTTTAATATTTCTTAGGAATGTCTTTGATATTAAAGTTTTTAAATGTTGAAAAGTAAGAATATGCTTATTTTATTACATTTATAAACATCATAGGCTGTTCATTGTTTTGATTTTCTTTGTATTGTTTTGCCTATTTACATTCATAGCATTTACATTTCACAATTTCAGATTTTGAGTTATTTTTAGAGATGCAAAAATAACAAAAATGGTTTTTATTAAATATATTTATATGGACCTCAATGTCAAGTTTTATACGTCTTTAACCACAATTAACCAAATGCTTAAGACCACCTGATACTCTAAGAATCTTGGGTATTGGGTGCAATGTTAAACCTTTGCCCTTACAAAAGTATTCATATACACATATATGTATTGGAGGTTTGCCGTAACAAAAATGTTAATATACATATATATGTATTGAAATCAGACATTTTTTCATAAATGTCCGACCAAGTGAACGGCTCGCAGATATTTTCGCTTTACCATTAATCAAAGTTTTCCCCTTGTAGTTTTTCACAATTAAATCATCTCCATTTCCATTCACTTTCATCACTTCTTTTTCATTTTATCAATGTCAATTACCTGACGGCTATTGTTGTCAGCGTTATAGAACTGGTTTTAAACTAGTGCCTTTGTTCAAGGTCACCCGAATTTTCTGTACAGCCATTGTTGTAGGCGTTATAAAACTAATTTTAAACTAGTGCCATTGTTCAACGTTACCCGAATATTCTGTAAAACAATTGACATACACCTCATACACGTTATATGTCACATAATGTCACAGTCAAAAAGTGTCACAGAAGTAGCAGACGGCTACCTTCAAGTCTGATTATCTACAAAACCAAATTAAACTTCGAGGATCATTTATCATGATCTCCACCGTTAATATACATACTGGAAACTTTAAAAGGGAGTATAAGAAGCCATTGAAAATGCCTTAATTACTACACTTAGATTCGATATAATGCATTCCTTATTATGTTATGTTTGAATAAGATTCATTCTTTCTTTGCGTACCGTGTATTGTAAATGTGATAAACGAGCATGTACACTTTTGACTTGAAGTGCTGTGGATGTACTTTCAGATTGACAAGCGATCGCGACTCATTTTGATCAAACTGACTTTATTTCATGCACGTTAACTGACACTATTCTAAAGTAAAAAGCGTGTGATGCATACATTGAATTGTGCGTGTGTATACATGTCAATAATAATAATTTCCATCGGCCAACTTTTGTTGTTCGAAAGTTGTGTTTGTTGTTTGGAATTCGATACTGCTCTGAACAAGCTACTCTAAAACAAGCCGTGGAAAAAACACAGAAAGAAGAAAACGGATAATCAGCTTCCTCAGAGGCAAATCACGTACAAATTAGGCATTCCAAATGGCTGCTCTACAGTTTTGCATTTAGCATCATGTAATCTCGTAGTGCTCCCCACCCAGTTTAGCTCGAAATAAATACAAATTAAACATAGGAAAGGTTTTGAAACTGCTCTGAACAAGCTACTCTAATATAAGCCGTGGAAAAAACACAGAAAGAAGAAAACGGATAATCAGCTTCCTCAGAGGCAAATCACGAACAAATAAGGCATTCCAAATGGCTGCCATTTCCGAAAGTGCTTACACCGAAACAAAAACTCAGTCGTTTGGTAATATAGAGACATTACAGGATTAAGATTTGCGTCTATTTTCAATCATATTTCCCATGAACCATTCCAAATTACTTCAAAAAGGTCTCAACCGGAAATGATTTGAATCGTTTAGTTTTTTTAAGGCAATTTCCGCTCTACAGTTTTGCATTTAGCATCATGTAATCTCGTAGTGCTCCCCACCCAGTTTAGCTCGAAACAAATACAATGTGAACATAGGAACGTTTTGTGAACAGAACGGTTAAAACGATAACTGTAATACATTTCGAAGCCGTTCAACATCGTAGTTTGAAAGCAAAGGAATGAGAAATTTGTTCTGTTCATCCCGTTCCATTCAGAATGTTCTAATAAAACAATGAAACTGCAAGTAAAAGCCCAGTTTATGTGCTTAGAATAGAAAATGTTTTGAGGCCTAATGCTACGCTCAAAAGACACTAAACGATAGACATAATACCTACATACCTTAAACATATCACACATGCATAAAAGTAGCTCTTATCACAGGAGTTACTGGAACACGACTTCACTGGGGGTTTCCTAGTTTATAAGTACACAAACATCAAATTTGCCCAAATTGTCGTTTACTATAATTGTGAACTCACCAGAGCTTAATTTAGCAGACCTCAACTAGAAGACAACAAAGTACAAAGCAAACAAAATCTTACAAACTAACTCAACGTCATTATACAGACATAAACTACTTAAAGAATGAAATCAGATGAAGGTCTCATACTCGTGAGTACAATACAAACAATCAAATACAGCTATCCGACATTGATCGCCTTAAGCATTTCAAGGTTTGAAGCTAGGTGTCCATGTAGTCTTACTCAGAATGTATATTTGTGCAAATTTGGAATTGAAAAAACTTTACCAACTTTTAGGATTTTTTTTTTTAAAATACACAAATAAATAAATTGCTGTCAACTGATCTTCGAGCTGTCCCGGTTGAAATCAAACGAAAATCTGTGAGCTACCGTTGAAATACGGGGCCTGATTGTCACTTCGAAAACGATTTTAAGAAGAACACAGTGTCCACAAGAACACCAAACGCGGCCGTTATCACACACTACAGTCGGAAGAGTTGAGAGAATATTATTTGAAATTGTGTTATTGAAGTTAAAACTAATTAAAGGACCTCATTGAAGCTGGAAGAATAAGAGCGCGAAAGACTTCCAAAATTATGTTTGCAATCTGAAGACCATGATATCTGCAATATGACCACTGACGATGGGAAGGTACTTATCGAAGTACTTACAAAAGCCGAACCGTATCACAAACATCGGTGCGTTGTCGATACTAGATAGCATTAGACAACTGTTTTGAGGCATAATTATGCACATCTGATATATAACAACACATTGAGCAATGACACAGAGATGACGGTATTGTTTGGTTGATGAATGTTTTTAATATCACAATTGTTTAGGAACATGACTGTGAGGTTTAAAAGAAATACTCATTTTATACACATGTCCAAGTTAGCTACATTTCTTTTGTTTACCTTATGTTCTTTTGCATTTAAGGGGAGATTTCATGTGAACGGCAATCAGAGAATAAGCACACTGCTTGTTCAAATCGTAGCAACAATTTCATCCTTAAGCAGACTGGCGAATTCACTGTAAAATGGAAATATAACTTGAATTAGAAATATCAATTGCATACCAACAGAAATAAGGGGAAACATTTAAAAATGAGCTGTTCTATGTCGTATGAGTTTTGGACGATTCTATTAGATGCTAGTTATTTAAATCGATTTATTATTAAGTACTGTAAGTAAGGCGATGTACCAACACATGTGTCACGTTTTTATCATTAATGCCCTTCTGGTCTACGTAAGAGGGAAAGTATTTGCAAATTATATCTCCACCTCCAGAAAGGCAATAGGCTGGGGACTACAGAAAAAAAGTTATTGCGTTTAAGCATCAAATTTAACTAATCATGAAATAAGAAGAAGAAACATAAGTTTGCAAAAGGTTTAAATTAAGTTATCACTCTCCTGCAAACATTTTATAGTTCTAGTGTAATTATTGGAAATGCCATAGCCATGTCGAAGTCTGTATGATGGATGATTGTCGCCGACATTACCTTAAGGTTTTGTATTTTCACTCAATTTTGATAGCCGGGTCAATATTCAACGTGATGTGTTCTTGTAATTAAGTTGACATGTGTGTGTTAGATTGTTCTACAGCTGCCATTTCTGTTTTTGTTTTGTTTTTGGTATATTGGTATATATAAGTTATAAGCAGTATAGGTTAGTATCTACATTAAGCATACATTAAGTTTAACTCTGGTCTAACATGAACACATGCTAGCATGTAATCTGATGATAATTGCAGCTTATGCTGTTTTAGCTTAATCCCGTTAGACAGGAATTGAACATAGTTGAACAAACAGCTTATGATCAGCGTACGTAGTAACCAAAAATGACGAATAAACTGCTGAAAACGTGAACAAAATCATTCTTTAGTTCTTATTGTACTTGGTTTTGATCGAGTCTGGTGCTTGCTAATTACTTTGGATCACTTTAAAAGTTATGTATACGCCGATGAATTCAACATCGAGCATATAATCGTGTGCGTGTTCCTAGCAACCCAGATACCATATTGCATATGTTTTTTCGCTTCCTAGTCAAATAGCCCCCATTTTGGTCAAATTGCCCCCACTCACATTTTAAAATTGGTAAAATAGCCCCCAATAATATATTGTTACATATATAATCTACATTTTAAATGTTTCTAAGTCATACGTTTTTTTGTGTTTTCTTTAGTTGATTACGCAGCAAATTTAATTAAGAACAAGAATATATAATATAACCTTTCTTTTAATTTTGAAATAATTTACATAAAGTAGACCTTTCTGGTACTGGGCCTTTTTGACCTGACTCCATTATTCACAACACATCATAATAAAGTTTTTATTCAGATGTCACTGATTTTCAGTGACAAAATTAAATAATAACAAGAATATATAATATAAACTTTCTTTTAAAGCTGCACTCTCACAGATTTACCGTTTTTCTAACTTTTTTTATTTTTTTGTCTTGAAATGAGCAAATTGTTGCGTAAATATCTGCAAACCAGTGATACAATACTGCTGAATATCAGATCGCAGATGTTCATATTTCCATTTCAAAATGAATGTTTTATAACTTAAACTGTTACTAACGGTTTAAGAAAAATGCATCAAAATATCACTTCGGACACGGAAATATGAAAATCTGCGATCTGATCTTATGTCAGCAGTCTTTTATCACTGGTTTAAAGATATTTCGGCAAAAAGTTGCTTGTTCCAAGATAAAAAATAAAAAAAAGTTGTCAAAACTTTCAATTTGTGAGAGTACAGCTTTAATATTGAAATTCTTTACATAAATTATTCACTACACATCATAATTAAGTTTTTATTCTGATGTCACTGATTTTCAGTGACAAAATTAAATAACAACAAGAATATATAGTATAACCTTTCTTTTAATTTCGAAATAATTTACCTAAATTACTCACAACACATTATAATAAAGTTCTTTTTAAGATGTCACTGATTTTCAGTTTCATTCGTTTTGGGGATGGTGTGTACATAAATCTTAAATATTACAAGTTGCATTCAAATATAATTTCAAATAAAACAAAGAGTGGGGGCTATTTGACCAACATATCTTGAACATTTTTAAACTTACCTACAAATATACATTTAAATATCTTAAAAATATTACAAATTACATTCAAATATCTTTAAATTATTACAAATTGCCTTCAAATAGAATTTCAAATAAAAAAAACAGTGTGGGCTATTTGACCAAAAAGGGGGCGTTTTGACCAATTTTTTTAAGTGGAGGCTATTTGACCAAATATGTGGGGGCTATTTGACCAAAATGGGGACTATCTGACTTGGTGGCTATTTGAGTTGGGGGCTATTTGACCATGTTCCTTGCATAGAATCTAACACCTGTAGGCCGGTCGGTTGCCGGCCGTACAAGTAAAAATAACTGTCTGGTACGTTCGTTTTAAAAGTAGGTCATGGCCGGAAAAAGAGATTGCGGACTGTCAAAATTATAAATAACTCATGAAATTGATTTATCCAACACCGTATACGAGTGCATAATATATATACTATGCCTTGTATATACAGGATTATTCGCTGTTGAGGCATACACATCATTGTTAAAATATATGAATGAGGTTAACAAACCAACCTTATATTGCGGTCACCATGGTAATTAATATTAAAAGTCTAGACCGTGTTGCATTTAAACATTTCTATACCTTTTTATGCAGGTAACCGCAACCGTGGGAGGGCTGTCAGAATCCCTGCGTTAAGTTAGATTATTAACATGTTTTTATCAAGACACTATAACCAAAGGTAGTATCACTACTACGCGTTGTTCTATCCGTCCAACCCATTTGTTCGGAGCAAAACTGTATTTTTTAGACATGTTCAAAGGTACCAGATTCAACTTCTTAAACAACAGTTATCATTTTGAAGACACCAAAACAATTGTTTCTATTCCATACTATATTCATAACCCGCCATATACAAGTTAGGGTTTCAGCCTGGCCGTTAATATCGCCGACAGCTGCTGCTTATATGGAGAGCCTCATTGCGCATGACTCAGAATACTTAAAAATCAAATCCCCACAAGCATGTAATTAAAGGTTCGTATTTCTTTGCTCACGAGTCAGGTGCTCTAACAAATGAACAAAACAGGCCCGGATATCAAGCAGTTTGTTTAATCGGTGAAATTTACCAACATCGAATCCTAAGTTGTAACATAATTTCGTAATTTGACAAGAAGATAAAGGCCCAATACGGAGATGGCGTCCATACTGTTAACACCGTGTGGCTGAAAGACCATTGAGTAAGATTAAATCATATTAAGGAGCAGTATAAAGGGAATTATATGTGACGTCTTACTGTATACAGGCAGTAGTACATTTTATATATTGTCATCACGTACAAAGCTAATCACATAAAATCTATTCAGGAGCTGCCTTGATAAGGGATATTCCATTATGGCATTGACTGACTTTACTCGCGGACAACAGATACTCTCTGATTGATTAGAAGGTTTTTATACAAAAGGGTATGCCAACTATGGATAGTTCGCACGTTCTTGTGTGTACTGGTGTGATGTAACTGGTGAAACGAGGAATTAGTTGCCATCGTACGTGCGTTATGCAATAAATAAAAAAATTAAAAGGCAGTTTTCCATTGGCTATGCAATTTCTCAAAAAAGAACAAAACATTTATAGGTAATTGAACTTTTATCGATAAAACATCGTCGCAAAGAAACAATACTAAGGTGTCCAATATAATAGTTCTGGAAATACAACGAAAACTGATGTTACAGTGTCATTTTCTTTATATAACATATAACGCTTATATGATAATAGGCTGGAGTAATCGGAATGTAATTGAACATCGACTGTGTTTTTGTTATACGTAGATAAGCATGGATACGTAATTGCCCTCGAAAATAGCTTCACGTAGGTTTCACGTTCAGTCAATGCGTAGGCAATGGCAAAAAGGTTATTTCAAGTCTGTTCTCAATATAGACTACATATATCATTTATATAGCTTTTTACCAGTATATTATTGTTGGCAGCTGCGTCTGTTAAGAACTTGATTTGTTTCAGACGGAAATGTCACAAGACAACTGAACATTGCATTAGTCTTATAAGTCTTATTTAATAACTCGAGAATGCCGTTTTTTCATATATTAAATTTATCCAGATTCATCTTTCATGTCGGCGTTACGTTGGAAATGGTCCCTAAACATGTGTACATTCAATTCTGATCAAAACAGTCTTCCAAAACTTATCAATGTATCATTTTTTATCCATAACAGGATTATTTGTCGACGGATAACAACAGTTGAAATATTGCTAGAGATGGTCAACCCGTAGATATTCTCTAGAAAGAACCATCGACAGAAAACTTACTGGTTTACACTTTGCAAGTTATGTCTAGTCCGAGCTTAATATTTATGCGAAAACCTACAGACACAAGCTCAGTATAAAAATGTGGAAACATAAACCCGGTTTGATGGCACTTGGTAAACGCCAAAGACATAGAACATAAATCACAAACAAGAGACATGGAAGAACATCTCAAAATTCCACAAGTAGCACAGTGCATACGTACTACGATGTATATATAAGAACTTACTGGGGTCTTTAACTAGTTTAAGTGCACCAACCTCACTTTTATCCCAACAATCCTTAATAAAGAAAACACGCAAAATGTAAATCTTATTCTTATCAAAGTATGCATTAACTTGAAGAAACTTAACAATAAAACAATAATAATAAACTTATAGGTAAACCCCAAGTACTTCTATGATAAGAGATCCCAACTCTATCTGCAGACGGAAGAATACAATTCAGAGCACCAAATGCAAAATCTTTTCAAAATACGATGCAGTCATTGTTTGAAACTATAAAAACTTGAAAACCGTAGAAGAAAGATCATATAAATGGTAATCCTTTAAGGTCAAAGGGTTATATATTAAATAGCGCTTCAAACAACTCAGTAGTGAGCACTGAACTACACTAACAACTTTACAGGATGGTAGGGTTATGTTTAAACTTTTAGCTACTGAGCTTTTTTCTGTAGTCTTTCATATACATATTGATATCATGCCATGAGAATAAAACGATATTTGGACTTGGATTCTAGCGCGCTATTGACAAGCCAATATTCAAGATCTTTATTTGAAAATTTGAATGTTAGTTTAAATATAAGATATTTTTACTGTGCAATGACTCTAATTGTGATAAGCCAACGTGTGCATGCCATAGCAACCGTTGGCAGGTAACCAAATGGAAAATGTTTTGTCACCTTTTGCTGTCCTCGCATGCAGGAACATATCTCTTGAAGGAAATCTAACAACCGCTGCGTGACGTCGTAGTTATTTAAGAGAAAAGATAATGATGACGGCGTATGATCTTGGATTGAAATTGAGATTTGACGATCACTTACCCGCGATAATATTAACCGAGTCAGCTAATTCGCAATTGCAAACTAACGATGCGTGTTTTGTATTGTGTAATGGCTGTATAAATGAATTTAAGTCAATAACAGATATGTCAGGTAAGAAATATCGTGCGTGTAAAACATATTATGCAATTACATTAGAGGCAGTGGAAAAGCAGATTTGCTTTGGAAAATTTGTGTGTCTTTTAAGAAACAACCTACGACACACCCATCGCATTATTTTAATAAACAAAACATTATGGTATTTCGATCTACACATTTTTGTCTTCTTAATCCGCCGGAAATCCTCTCCCTATCAATTAATAGAGGGTCCCTCGGGAACCGTCTTGGATCGTAAATCTGTTCTTATTGCAATGTCAGCAGTTAATGTGTCATAGCAATATGTAAGAGATCTCTATTTTGTTATAGCTCATCCTCGCACAATACAGTATCGTGCGTGTACATGCTAAACATGTATTTCCATCTTTAAGTGGATTGTTTAATTCACTCGGAACTAGGAAACATGTCCCAATTATGAGCCCACTCAAATAGCAAAATAAATTGAAGTTATTCAGACGGAGACACACAGTTGACGAACTATTTTAGAAGAGTAGTCAATCCGAAAGAAATATGTAACTGGTTGCACGCTTGTTTTAACCCACAGCTTGATAGTAAAATGTATTGACACTTACAAGAGTTTGTTCTAGAGCATTATCAATTAAAATAACACAAACAAAAGTTGATTGATGACAAACTCTGTTTCAATGCTGGCAAATTCCAGTAGAATTTATTTAAGTATATTAAGAAAACAAAAAATAACCGCTATATACCGCCTGCCATTACACTTTAATGACATTCGTTACACTCATGATTGACCGGTACATTTGATCGGTAAATAACTGAAATAAAACAAATCTGTCCTGAATGTATGTGTTCTAAGCAGACATTCTTTAATAAATCCTGTTTTACGTGCGTCAGTGGTAATATCTACAGAAGGGAATGACTTATACTGTAGGTTTATTGCTTTGTATGATTTCATTATGCATGCCTAACTCCCCATAAAACTGTTTGAAAGAATGTTAACGATATTCTGATGTATATGTTAATGCCACTAGAAGAACGTGTTTTTAATCGACAAGCAACTGAAACAATTTTAAGAACATGATATAAACAAATTCAGTCTGTTTAAAGAATAAAAAGGTTGCCATGTATATGGCATAAACTTAGACATATGTTTTGATCTATTTATATTGAAACTAGGTACATTACATTATGGTTAATTTACGATATCTGAAGTATTTTAGTTTGAATATATATGCAAAAAGCTACAGAAACATGCTCAGTAGCAAAATGTTTAAACATAAACCCGGTTTAGTGGCAATGTGTCCATTGAAATGCAGATATTTATTCGCATTCCATGGAAACCTGCATGGACAGCAAGTTCCACAGGACATGCGTTTCCATGGACAAAGTCATATCTTCGAGACTTTTGTAGTAACCGTAAAGCAGGCCAGGTCCCCCTCCACTCTCCCGCCTCTGCAGCCGTATTTTTAGACAAATTGATAACTCGGTTACAAATTTATTAAACATTTATCATATTAGAAATCACATAGAGAACTATTCAATATATGCATGTAGGTATAATGTTCTTTGTTAAATTGATATGCAAACAACAACGAAGCTTAACGTTTTAATATCTGTTTTAAGCAATTGTTGGATATTTCATTGATTGTTCCAATGGCATACCCCAAAAACAAATCCCTTCAAATGTTTCATGCCGTGTTTGTTTATTGGTTACTTTGATACTGAAGCGTACAACTTCACATTTCACTGGTTTCCTAAACATTAAATATTTATTCAAGCATTAAATCTATTTCATTAAAATTTTCCTCTTCTTTTCAGCTATTATGGAAGGGGAATGCTGCATTATTTGACAGCAAGTAAGGTTTTAACACTAATACTGGCATACGCTGAACCGAAAAAAGAAGGTGACCGAATATTTATTACATCTGAATGATTGATTGTTGAAATTTGTTTTGATTTAGTTATTCGTTGTCAGCTCAGCCATGTTATAGAATTTTATATTGTTGACTTGGTTGATATTGAACGGGTCTGTTGACAGATAAATGTACATATGCATTAACTTTTATAAATAAACCCAAAATCGTCTTGACAATACCATCTGGCCTTGAAGGCCTACAAGTGATTGTTTGATAGCACAGTATACATATCATAACAAATGTATACATTCATACAAATTAAGAGTGGGCATAGGTATACTTATATGCAAAACTGAAAAATTAATTAATATGGTAAATGTTGAAAATGATACTATTTTCTATCTAGTTTCGCATAAATTTTCGCAAGTCATAGTTCTTTAAATATCAATTCAATGTCCATGTTAAAAAGCGATGGGGTTTATCTTTTAACATACATTAGTTTAAATCTATGTTGAATTAGGTTCAACAAAAATAGCCTTCCCTTCCTACTCTATTTTTTTTTTTTCATTTTTTTTTTGGAGGGGAGGGGGTATATGAAATCATATAAATCAACCTTTTAGGCCTAATTAGACAATTAGCTCAAAGCCCGATAAGGGTTTGGCACCAATCATGTACACATAGTTTGGCGCAAGTCCGGACCACAATAGTAAGGTTGAAACACATTGTTATTTCGTGAATAAAGGGAACGTTATGTATACAAGCATGTCCATTGTCTATTGTCATCACGTAAAAAGCGTATCACATACAATCCACTCATGAGCTACCCTGATATGGGAGATTACATTATATCATTGACTGGAAATATCGGCGGAAACAGAACATCTCTGATTGATGAGAAGGGTTTATTCTCTAGAGACCGTTAAATTATGATAAGGCCCTACGTTCGCGACTGTACTGGTTTGACATAGTTGGTAAAATGAAGAATGCGTTATAATGACTTGAACTGTATTAATACGAGTAGAACTGATCAGTAAAACATTTAGTTTATAATTCCTTAAAGAAAGCAAGTGTATGGTTCCCAGAAATGGTGTTATAGGAATTACAAAACATTTAGAGTTTGTTTCATTTTAGCTGCAAGTTGTATACATAAAACTGATTTAATGCCTCTGTAGAATAAATTGATTGAACACATTGGAATATTGTTTTTGCTGTTAAACATATAAGAAGTGCGTCAGATAATTGCATATAAAAATATTCACGTCTAGTTTCCGATGCAGGTGTGTTGCAAGTGATTATGTAAACAATGGCAAAAAGGTCATTTCTAATCTTAATCTATCATTTTATGACTTCTTTCCGTTATATTGTTGGCAGCTGTGTCGGCTCAGGATTTGATTTATGTCAGAGGGAAAACTCAAAGAACATCTCAACACTTTATGTGTTCGATTTAATAGAATGATAATATCGATTTATATCATATCTGCCATAAAAATGATTTTAAATGGATCTGGGTTTACTTTAAGGATTTACTTAATAAATAAAGGCAGCCAAAAGATCCTTTTCAACAATGTCTATGTGACGAAAATGTATGAACTGTCAAAATTATCTAAATGCGCATACTGCTTATGTTATATCTCCATTCTATAATTCCACTGGGCATTCTAAACCGAGTTTAAAGAAATGTGATTCATTTTGCAATTATCCTTCAAATTCAGCAATGAATATGTAATTAAATGCACAGTCAGCGACCACACCAGGAAAACGATTTAAAGCAACGTCCAGCACTTTATGCGTCAAAAAAATGTTTCTGTGTCCAAACATGATTCTTACACTGAAAGGCATTGCGTTCATTAAAGTTGATTGCGGCTGAAGTTTTGTATCCCTGTTACTTGTTAAAAGTGTATACGCTGCAACAGGGATACAAAAAAACACGTTTGTTATCGTTAGCTAACGTAAGTGGCTGTTAGCCTTAACTTAATTTAGGGCTGCCCTGTCGATGCCCTTTCCTCATCCTGATCATTTCATGTTGTCTATTTCTAACATATATTACCACTTCTTACATATTGGATTGTTTCACCTTATGAGTACTAGTATATATTTTCTATTTTCCAATCAGCCAGTATAAGGACTTACAAAGTTGTGAACTGTACATGTAAAATTGCTACATGATAGCCTTTATTTATACTCAGTAGCACTCGTTTATCTGAAATTTCTAAATGTTGCATTGAAATCAACAGAAATGGTGATTTTATAATCATTGCACACTTTTGAAGTATACAAACAAAATGTGAAGCAATTATCTCATGAACGAGACTGTGATATTTGTGTTTATGTTGTCTATTTTGATTTCGGTCTTAATGACAGCAAAGCAAAACACGATATACATTTTCTATTTGTTGTTCGCAAAAATGTGTGGGCCAAACACAATCGAGGATCTACCATATTTACTGCAGCTCGATATCATGTAAATTTGACGGTGAAAATAATCATATATTTTTGCAAGGAATATTTTTGCGATCTACATAATTTGAATAGATGTTCCATATTTCAAAAATCGCTCTGTGCGTGTGCGAATTATCTTTGATTAACAGTTAAGGGTGCCGTTTTCTGGCGGCAGTTGTAAAATGTGTGGGCCAGAACACAATCGAGGATCTACCATATTTATTGCAGCTCGATATCATGTAAATTTGACGGTGAAAATAATCATATATTTTTGCAAGGAGTATTTTTGCGATCTACATGTGCGTGTGTGAATTAACTTCGATTAACAGTTAAGGGTGCCGTTTTCTGGCGGCAGTTGTAGCTTACGTTATGAGCCCGAATTTGTAAATGGATGTGTACTCAGCTATCTTATCGTGATTTCATCTTCTCAGCACACAATTAAAATGTTTATGTGACAATATTCAAATTCCTATATCATTAAAGTTTTTCTTTTAAAATACTCAACAAATCAAACACATTCAGTACAAAAAGGTTTTTCTTTTTAATACATATTAACAAAGGCAATTTACCTTAACTCGACACGCATTTAATGAAACTAACTGGGCTGTTTAGCTTTCTCGCCAAAATACTCGTGACTTGTGACTACACAAAGGGCGGAGCTAGTGGGTCAGTGCGAACACCAAATAAGTAAGAGTTCATTGTAGCGATCTAAAGAAATAGTGCAAGCTTTCTCGCCAACAGCCTCGCTGAGCTCACTCTATTTTCGGTAGATCACCAAATCTATTTCTTAACTTGTACGTAGTTTCAACTGTATTATGTTTTTCTTGGTACTAGTAGTTGAGCACCGGGCGTTGACCATGTTGCACTTATTATAACTGTGAAAGAACACTCTAATTTGATCCAAGACATATATTTACATACTTCTAGTAATAATTGCGGTTCTGAAGGATCACTTTTCCCACTTTATTTAAATAAGAGTGTCTGTATTCCTCTGATAATTGCATTGCAGAAGACAGACAAGAAGATGTAGTAAATAAAAACTTATTTTAATCTCCGGTAAAATAAAACCTCCCCTAATATCCAGTACCTCTTTTCAACATTCATTCACATCAAGCCGCGGCTAAATTGTAAAAACATGCGTCATTTGGTTGTGTTTAAGTTTCCTCGTTATCTTGAACAAAATCCAAAAAATCATTATTAGAAGAAATACAAGGGCCTTAACAATACGCGGAAATGTTCTCTCAGATATGAGAACCGGTATCAGTAGGGTTTAATTATAGTGAAATGGGTGATGCGTCCGATCCCTGTTTGGTATCGACCACCTGTCCTCACTGAAAACAGAATATGTACCCTTCTGCCTTCATAGATTGAAATACTCCACATAATCAAATAATTCATTCACTTTAATTTAACAGATAATATGATTATCAACTTACACAATCGTCCAGTATAGGCAGTTTAAACATAATGTTACTTCAATTGAACACAATTCCTTACATTTATATGTCAAATTCATAAAAAATACTATATGCGTTTCGCTTTCTTAGCACCCCTCCTAAGCAGCACTCTGTCCATTTTTGGACTAGGGCACTTGTGGCCTAGTTCATAGCCATAACCACGATGTCTGCATTTTCAAGCCGCATCTGGGGGTTCACTGACGTAATATATTCATACGCTGTTTTTTGATTGGATTGCCGTTAGCGAATTTGAATAATCAAAGTAGTACCGGAACTGATTACAATGAAAACATCCAATAAAAATAGTTCTCCTAACAATTCAAGCTAACTATATGTTCTTTTAATGAAACACAAGAAATTCATACGTAGCGAGTGAGTTAATCGGGTTAACTGCATGAATATTCTTGCATGCGGTCAGATTATATGCAATAAGAATATGAACGTATTGGAAAAGTACGCAGCGAAATTTTTCCATTCAATGCTCTGTATTGATAGACTGGTACCCTCTTTTTCTTTTATCCGGAAAGAAACCAGTATCAGCTAACCGCGGTGCCCGTCACGCATTCGAAATGTCTTGTGAATTCATACGTAAAGCGAATAAAGCGTGCGGTCTAAGAAGAAAACAACCAGGAAATTTGGTTTAAAAAAAAAGTATTGTTATCCTTTGCATACAATGTTGGTATTCCGAAGTCGGTCCCTGTTCTTTTTTTCGACATAATTTGCATGTTTCCGTGATATTTTCTTTTCGATACAAAGTTTTTTTAACTTATCATCGCATGGCACTTTTTTAAACACAACACGGTTTTTGGTATTTATTGATCAAATACTATTAATGTTTACTTAAAACCATATGCCCCGTACCTGTATAACTTTATATTTTTTAGGAAAAGTAAATCAGGGTACAGTCTACTTATTGACCTCAAAATTTACTCTGATCAGAGCGGCCGAATGATTCAGACAAACATGTATGTTATGCTACTTCCGGATGCTGATGATGTGAATTTCATAGTGTTTTATTGAGGAAATTTATCAATAAAGCCGCCATTGAATGATTACTACCATCAAACGGATTTATTTTCATTTTACCGTGGGTAGCATTTTTAATTTGACACGTAAATTTTCAAGCAATACTAGTTCGTTTGGAAAAATCATGTGATTTCAATTTTGCAAAATGGAAATAAAAAAAATATCAAATATGCGCATACTTATTTATGAAGTTTCATTCTAAATGAAGCCAAATGTATGAATATGTGCACAACATCTGTGAATAAGATGATTGTTTTCCTATGTGCATAGAATGTCTTGGAGCCACTCTCAGTGTAAGTACATGACATTGTGATAAACCATCGACATTGATAAAACAATTTTGCATGCTCAATTTTGATTTCCTCTCTTACTACAGGGGCAGGTTGCGTTGTTTTGACATAAAAGTTTTGATAAAGTTATGGCTTCTTAAACAGGGTCATGTCAGAAAATATATGGAAATTCAGGATAAAAAACAACAAAACGGACAAAGCGTGGTGTGTCAAAACAACACAACCTGCCCCTGTGAAATGCACCAGTCAAAAATAAATATCAACATTAAAGTTATGGAAGCTAGAACTAGTGGCCTCGCAATGCCGGGTGATTGCGGTGGTTTTGTCTTCCCTCAAAATATATCAGGGAAATGCTCTTATCTTAGATCCCTTGGGTGCGGGGGGGGGGGGGGGTATTCACGGGATTTTACCACCAGTTCGTTCTCGCAGGGCAGGGATTTTACTGGGGATTGGCTGGACCGAAAGTCGAAGTACCTGCTATTCCCTGGGGGGGGGGGGCGTGGTTCGTGGTTACATTTGACTGGTGCATACTTTACAAGTTCTTTTTCTGAAGACACTTTGTGCTCACGTTTTGTTTTCTAGCCAAGAATGAATATCAAAAGTCAGTCAAAGATACTGTATGGTGATGCATTGTTGTTGATAGATCAATATAAATTTGTGAAATATTTGAGGGAAAGGTACTTGGTTAAATAATTTACAAGTGTACCTTTTGAGCTTTATTTAACAATGCAGTGCCGAATATTGTGGAGATAGAATTGAATTTGTATTAATTAATCAGTTGACTTGTGGCGTTAAGGGCACAAAATTAAAATCAAAATATTCAATAAAGTTCCCTTATCACCCAATGTTGAGGAATAGTGAGGTAATGAAGATTTAACCTCACAACAGTCTTTCTCAAATGCTGTCCAGGCTTTTTTATGCTTAAGTATCACTAACTTCGCGATGTCAGTCCAGAAATCATCTTGGCATGAAATTGGATCACTATGGATCATTATGCACCAGTCAATTGTAACCACGGCTCCCACATCCGGGGGTATACCGGGGATAGCCGGCGAAATGGGCCATGTTTTTACCTTTCAGGTAGACCATTACAATTAAATATTTGATAAGTCACAGACATTATAAGGTACAGTTTAAAGGGGCTGTACTCAGTTAATGTTGAAAAAGCAAAAATTTAAAGAAAATTGTAGGAAATTGACATAAACTTGGTATCGATGTGTACAATTAATGCATTGAAACTTACTAACTGATGATCCCTATAGTTTACAAATGATTTATTAATAGCAGTTATTTCGTGTTTTTCCATTAAAAAAAGATTACTAGGTATGTCTACCGAGTAAAATTCATTCCTTATGCGTGATCTGCTGTTGATGTTATTACATGATATTAGCGAGTAAGGTATACATCCGGAAAGTTCCACCCAGTAAAAGTAAGTCTTCATAGCATAGTGGATACGACACTTCACTGCATTTTTTTTTTTTTGGTATTTTATTTACAATAACGATATCAAAGAGTAAAATATTTTATTAAAAAAAGTGTCCTTAGATTCGTTAGAGGAAAAAACAAACTTTTTTGGTGCCAATCTGGTGTACAGTCCCTTTCATAAACAACAAGTGAAGCCAATGCTGTATTAATTTGAGACAAACAAAGAGAAGACACCACAAAGTTTAAAAAGTGTGACCAATGTGAGAATACCTTACATAATTTATAATTTTTCATGCGATTCAGACAATTTTAATGCTAAAATTCACAAAAAATCATTCCCTTGAATTATTCCTGTCATAGTTTAAAGCTGCACTCTCACAGATTTACCGTTTTTACAACTTTTTTTTTTGTCTTGGAAAGAGCAAATTTTTGCGTAAACATCTTTAAACCAATGATATCAGATTGCTGACAAACAATCAGCTCGTAGTTTGTTATAATTCCGTTCGAAAATTAAAGTTTTATGGCTTAAACTACTTGTCAATTACAACGCGATCAAGGCGGCTTGAACATGCCAAGTATAACCGTAATTTGCAAGGCATTAAATGTTAAATCTATTTACAGATTAATTCAATCTGAACCACAAAACTGGAACACAATAGGCAAATTTTATCTGCAATCAGAAGATGACAGATACGAAGAAAACTATTTTTTATGTAAATGCTCGTCATTAAAAAACATGAGATTGTCACTCGGAAATAATCCCTTCTATATAAAGGCTATTAGTGACTGGTGTGATTTTCTCCACCTATTGACAAATAATGACTCAAACATGAATACACGGCTGTTCGGAAATCATTTAATAACCTTTCGCAATAATCCGTTATTTTTCTCATCCTTCACAAAGAGTAAATTAATAAATCTCGAACATATCTGGAGTACTGAACAGGAAAAATTTCTAGATGATAAAGATTTATACACGCAATTAAAATACAAACGAAACTGGATATCAGAATGGACCACAATTAAAACGGCAGTTACAAAATGTTTACAAGCCGATAAAGCTAAACATACTACAAACATACAAATAAAAATAGCTGACAACATCCAACTACGCCGAAAAACAGGCAAAGATATAGACTACTACGATTTAAAATTAAAAGACATCCACCAACTGTTTAATAGTAAAACTTCAAAGTTAGGAAGTGAACGAAAATGGGATAATATTTTAAATATTTCCCTTCCGTGGACCAAAATTTGGAGTTGTCTATACAAATCAAAAGCGTCATTAAAAGCAAAACAGTTGCAATTCAAAATATTACACCAAACGATATTCACGCAGCAAAAACTTAGCAAAATGAATTATTCAGACGGACTATGTAAAATTTGCAACAGTGAACAAGAAAATTTAACTCATCTGTTCTGGAAATGTAAGCACGCGCAAAACTTTTGGCAGGAAATAATTCCGATTGTCGAAAATATAGCCTTAAACACATTACAAATAGAAATAACAAACCAACTATCAACAGCCTTGCTTGGACTCTTTATTTTTCCAACAAAATGCAAAATAATAAACACTATACTGTTAGAAACAAAGTGGCGTATGTGGAAAAGTAGAAACTGCATAAACTATGAACAGAAATACACAGATATTAAGCTGATGTTACTGGACATTAAACTATCTACTATAGACCAATTAAAATGGTCTGACAATAACCGGTCAGTAGAATTAGTTAAAGAGTACTTTATTATTTGATGTTGCATTTTGGCTCTTTTTTTCAGAATGTATGACACTTCAGACACATTAAGGACCGTTGTCATGTGTAAACTTGTATAAGTGTTTACCAGCTTTACTATTAAGCTTTAGCTGTTACTTATTTGTAATTTGTTGATAAACATCCGTTGCCTTATTTTACTCATTTTGCTTTCGAGAGTAAAATAATATCTTATTTCGGATAAGAAAAACAAAATCATACGAGTACAATGTACATTTTTATATTGATCTCAATCATTAAAAAGGCACTTTTGAAGTGCATTGTATCTGCTGCTATGCTTTTACCACTTTTGCTTTCGAAGGTAAAAACATTTCAAACTCAGATTTATTAAACATATGCAATATATAGTACTGCTATTTTAAATATCTAAACATTTTTGTTAAAACTGTAACTTGATAACTGCATGCACTTTGAATATTACTGTTTTTGAATGTTGTAAGGGCCCATGGGGATGGCCCCGACCCCATGGTTCCTATTACGGGGCAAATAAAAGGGGTCCTCGAGACCTCAAAAAGAAAAAAAAAGTTTTATGGCTTAAACCGTTACTGACAGTTTAAGAATAATGCTTAAAACATCAATTCTTTAACTTAAATATAAAAAACTGCCATCTAAGTTTTGGTCAGCAGTCTGATATAACTGGTTTCCATGGATTTTCGCAAAAATTGGCTCGTTCCAAGACAAAAAATAAAAAAAAAGTCAAAATGAGAGTGCAGCTTTAAACTCATAATAAAATTGGAATGCACTACATTTGACTTAATTTTAAACAGATGAAAAAATGTTAATTTTAAAACGCACAATATATCCTTTATGTGACCTTACATTATAATGTATTTATTCAGATCATTATTAAGTAACTTTTCTTACACTTAAATGTGAACAAGATAGCTTGGGATTGAACACGAAATGAAACCAGAATGAAATGAATCCCAAAATATCATCAAAATTATACACACAAATGTTTTTTGATATACAAAAAAATGAAACTTTTTAGGCTTTCAAAGATTTAAACGGTTATATAAAATGTTGAATACATTTGTAGGATTTGATATCCTACTAGATGTAACTCGGCTTCGTTCATTTTTCTAAACTTTCTCTCAGTGATGAGGAATAAATTTAATTCACTGCAGTTGTTTTCTAAGTTTATGTTAATAAGAACAATTGAAACAACTCATTAACTACTGTTGATCAGTGCAGATTGTGGGAGGTCATGATTGATTTCAATGAACCACCAAAAAGCCCTGCCAAAATTGGATAGTGATTGTCAGTCAGGTGCTTTTGGTAGGCATGATTAGCATGAATGTTAATTTTAACCATCATTTATGAATGTTTACAAAATCATTGAATATTGAAATAACAAGCGAAATGTTAGTTTGAATGATGAAAGCCATGAAATATGTAAAGTATTCAAAAACAGACCATTTTTTCAGCTTGTGTAAATAATGAGAACATTGTTAAGTAATTTTTTTATTGTTTATCAGGAAATGTTGAAATCTCATGTTTAGGCCTATAGTGATCATACTTGATTGCTATGTTATTGGCACTTATTGCAATATGTTTTATTCATTGCAATATTTATGTAAAACATTAATTATTATGTTGACTTAAGTTTGTAGATAAGAACTAATGGTATAGGTGATGTGAGAATGATCTCGTAAGTCTTTAAAACCCCTTTTGGTATTGTGAGTTTTTTTGCTCCAGTCTTGTTCAGTTTAGCTTTTGAAGATTGTTAAAGTAAATGCAAAACAAGTCCAGCACGCTGCCTAGAAAGACTATGTCAAACCCTGACCAGATATAATTTCTTGTCTTTTCAAATTACCAACTTGGCAATGGTTTTATCAACACATAGGATATTGGTTTTAATGAACATGTTAGTGTTTTTGTATGTGGAATGAAATATCATAAGTGACACCAAATTGAACATAATTTATAGTTCTCATTGATATCACACATAGCCCCAAGTACATGTTGATCTAAGATTTAAGGCTTGGATGGTGTCAGGGCAAGAAAAATGCATATTAATACATTGTACTTTCCAACGCAAGAACTGTTTGTTTATTAAAGTAAATAAAGCAATCCCCACACCAAGGAACTGCAGTATTGCTTATCCAGCTTAATTGACATTATGAGTTGGAGTTCAAATTGCTGCAATTAAAGGCACATCTAGTTTGTAGAATTATTCAAACTCTGATTTAGCAACCTTAATATAGTTATATGAACTACTTTTGCGAATTGAAAGCTTTTTAGATTTACAAGGACGGGTGAAAAGTATTTGCCAAATGTACTGCAACACCTGATACCTGTTGCCTAGGAGTCCAACAAATTCTTGGCACTCCAAATGTTACAGTTCTATTCAATTTGGAGTGCCTGAAAAGAAAGCTTCTTGATTCTACATTCAACATCTTCTTTCTGTATTACATATTGGACCAGGAGAATCATGAACCTTCAACCTTTTGCATCTATTGAGATAGGGAGCTATCAGGACAGTGACAGATAACAATACAAGAATGGCCAACTGCTGCAATTATTGAGTTATCTAATGCATATTAATTAAGACAGAGAAAATAATTCTTAATTTTTCCAAACTACTTCCTTGTATCTTGCATCTTGTATGTAGTTGTCTTTTACAATGATTGTTCAAAGTTACAATGGCCCTGTGGGTTACAGATGCTCTGTCCACGGGGTAACAGATTTTGTTGTTCCTGCGTTTTGATCCAGGAGGTTGTATTTAACTCAAGTAGATTTTTGCAGATTCGGATTTCACAAGGCACAAGCCGAGTAAAATCAAATTTACAAAAAAACTACCAGAATAAAATATGACATTCCGCCATATCCGGATCAAAACGCAGTACTAATAACACTTTTATTATATACATTACTGAATATATCACTTAGAAGCCACATCTTTGCATAATAAATTTCATTTTAAGGATGCACTCATTGGTTTAATGACGTCAATTTAATATTGCGCAACATACTTGTTATGACGTGACGTCACAAGAGTGGTATATGGCCATATTGCACTGGAGCGGAATATGGGTTAAAGTATTTTGTGATATGTATTGTATGTGGATTGATGATGGGTATATAATAAAGAATGAAATTATGTTTGGTATTCCATTCTCACTAAAAGTGTGATGAACTGCTGACACCATGTCATAATATTTGATAATCAAAGTATTTAAAAGACATTTCAATATTTCATACTTTTAAAACGATATTCATCTCAACTTAGTCTACTCAACTTGCTTTGTTATGTACAAAAGTCTGCAGCAGTAATATGAATAGCATTAGACAGAAGGCAGTGCCTAATATTTATCAGCAGCACTATAAGTTATCATGGTAACATGTTATATGAAGTGAATACCAAGCACAAATTAAGAGGGAGAAATTTATTCTTCTCTTTTTAACTAAAAACTACTTCCTAATAGCATTGTGTATGCAGTCTGACATAGGTGTACAATGTAGATGTCTTTTACAAAGATTGTTCAAAGTATGGCCCTGTGGTTTAAAGCTCCCCTGAAAAAGAGGTGACAAATTTTCTATATAGTATATAATTACATCATTGAAAATCTTCTCTGAAACTGCAAATAACAGACCTTTGATATAAAAGAATTTGATCAAATTAAAGAAGTATGTGTGCCCCCCCCCCCTACCCCCCTCACTTTACACACACTTAACTAGATTTTTCAAAATTCCTTTGCAGCTTGCAAGCAGTTTTAGTCTAAAGTTTAAGCTAGCCCATTAAACAGTGACCCCTTGTGATGTGAGCCGATTTTTTCAATGCTTAGAATATGGTTGTCAACATTCTCCTGAATGAAGCCCTAGTCCATCAGTGCTTTCAGCACTTTGATTAAAATCAGCATAAAGCTCTATTGATTTTAATAAAGTGACAAGCATATGGACTCAAATGGAAAAGAAGGATTATGTGTATAGGTTTATGTTTCAACTTTTTGCTACTGAGCTTGTTTTTGTAGTTTTTTGCATAACTATTACCTGTAACTTAATTTTAACTTCAATTGAAAGAAAAATTCGCTAAAACATGTCGCTTTTATTTTTAATAATGTTTTCTTTATTTGATCCCAGTTTTAGTATAACAGTATGGTAATCCGGGTATAGAAACCAACGCAAGAACATATAACCACAATGACAAACGGTAAAAGCAAATACAAATCATTGTACAGCGTATACAACATATAACATTCATACACTGTACTTACCAATATGTGGTATTGAAAACTGCTTCAGTACACCTCCCCTCACTCACAGTGATTGAAATGGTTAGTTAGTCTCTAAAAAGTAAGTTAAAAGAATAGTTAGTGTACATAGATTATATGATAAGTGAAAAGATCAATTGTTATGTTATTTTATAGAATAATATACCGCCTTTCGGATAACACATTATCTCGGACAATCGCGAATATAAGCGCTACACAAAATGACATAAATCATCTCAGCGAGAACACAGACAAATACATGGATAAAACTAGGAGCGCATACCTTGAAACAAACCTCCAAAAGACTCGCAAGGATTTTAAAGTTACTAAAATAAGACTGCATGAAGCACGTCTTGACTGCAGAAAATCGTGGGAAACAGTGAGCGAAATATCCACGAGCCAATCATAAAAAAGGTTACATAAACCTTTGACCAATCAGATTTCTTGAAAGAAAACCATGCTGAACTGATGATTAAAACAGAAATATTCCCAATGATATCAATAATTAAAATCGGCAATGCACAGTCTGGTCAGATAATCATCGGTCTGGTCACATTAGTACAATGATGCTTTTTATTATGAAACTCTGTGATCACACAGTTTTAAACATTTTATTTTATAAGGCAGACTGTGTGTGATGTTTATAGTTTCAAACAATGACTGCATCGTATCTTTGAAAAGTTTTTTGGTATTAGGTGCTCTGAATTGTATTCCTCCGTCTGCAGATAGAGTTGGGATCTCTAATCATAGAAGTACTTGGGGTTTACCTATAAGTTTATTATTATTTGTTGTATTGTTAAGTTTCCTCAAGTTAATGCATACGTTGATAATATTTACCTTTTGCGTTTTATCTTTATTTAGGATTGTTGGGGTAAGGGTGAGGTGTGTGCACTTAAACTGGTTTAAACTCCCAGATAATTTACATTTTACTGACCGTTCCAAGGCGGTACCTTGATTAACATACCTAGTTTTTTTATATTTATATATCACATGTGTGGATCTGTATGATGATATCAGTACTATAATATGTATCTTAAAGTTTAAATAATTCACTTAGTCAAACGATTTAAAATATTACTAGTTAATGAGCCATGCCAACATATGCAAATACAGAATGGGAACCATGTTCTATTATATTCATTTTTTTGAGATTAAAAAGTAAAAAATGACTTTACTTGAATGTCAACCTTTGCTACAGATTCTGATTTCTCTCATGAAACCTACTGAATTAAAAAGTCATTTACTTTATTTCATAATACATTAGACAATATGACCATGCGTATTCACATTATAATAGGTATATTGTAATACAAATATGTGACCAGTCGCAAAACATGATGTATTAACAGCGAAAAGAGGATATGTTTTCTACTCATAACACATATGAAAAGTTCTTTGTTATTCAAATGCTTTTTACACATACATAGCCAAATTTCTATTGACAGTAGTTTTTGGAGAGGTCATAAACTCAATATACTTAAATAATATCCGGTCTTTTAAAGTAATATGGTTTGATTTACATATTTCGTAGTTCAGCATACTATTGACATTCAAGTCCAAAGTGGCATTCGTCTTAAGAGTGTTACAAGATAGACATTTTTGTCATTATAAGGGGTTGCAGTTGGCTTATGCCATCTACCGATGTCGATGCTTAAAATCTGACTTGATATTCTTCACCTAGACAATGCTTGTATTTTGCTATATTTACATTACACCAACACGGTTGTTATTCAAATAACGATATATATATATATATATATATATACAGGTCTTGGCTCTTCTAGACTCTTTGAGCCAAGACTGCCAAAATTGTATCAATATTTATATAAAAAAAAGGAAATCACCAGTAGCTCTTCTTTTAAACATACATTGGACAAATTTCTGTCACCAACACCTTGACTTGGCAATAGATTATAAGGATCTATCATGTGTTTCCGGTACGGATAGAAAAATCCCACCCGAGGGCACGTGCGTAAGCCGGTAACGAGGCTTGCCGAGTTACCGGCCACGCAGCGTGACGAGGGTCGGATTTTTTCGATCCGGACCGGAAAAACATAATTGATATTTATTTTTGCATATCAAAATTTATCAATGTGTGGAAAAAACGACGTTGTTTGCCGACCTCATGAAGCGGAGTAACTTTTAATAACTAAAAATAGCGTATTATACGATTATTTATTTTCATTTTTAGCTCACCTGTCACATAGTGACAAGGTGAGCTTTTGTGATCACAATTTGTCCAGCGTCCGTCCGTCGTCCGTCCGTCCGTCCGTAAACTTTTACTTTAAACGACATCTCCTCATAAACCGCTTAGCCAATTTCATTCAAACTTCACAGGAATGTTCCTTGGGTGGTCCCCTTTGAAAATTGTTCAAAGAATTGAATTCCATGCAGAACTCTGATTGCCATGGCAATGGAAAGGAAAAACTTTAAAAATCTTCTTCTCCCAAACCACAAGGCTTAGGCCGTTGATATATGGTAGGTAGGATCACCAAATTGTCCTCTACCAAGATTGTTCAAATTATGGCCCTTGGGTCAAAATTGGCCCCGCCCAGGGGGGTCATGGGTTTTCTCTATATGTTTATAGTGAAAACTTAAAAAATCTTCTCCTCTGAACTTACTTGGCCTAGAGCTTAGATATTTGTCATGATTCATCGTCAAGTGGACCTCTACATAGTTTGTTCAAATTATGGCCCTGGGGTCAAAATTGGCCCCGCCCCGGGGGGTCATGGGTATGCTCTATATGTTTATAGTTAAAACTTCAAAATTCTTCTTCTCTGAACTTACTTGGACTAGAGCTTAGATATTTGGCATGATTCATCGTCTAGTGGACCTTTACAAAGATTGTTCAAATTATGGCCTTGGGGTCAAAATTGGCCCCGCCCCGGGGGGTCATTGGTTTTCTCTATATGTTTGTAGTGAAAACTTCAGAAATCTTCTCCTTTGAACTTACTTGGACTAGAGCTTAGATATTTGGCATGATTCATCGTCTGGTGGACCTCTACAAAGATTGTTCAAATTATGGCCCTGTTGTCAAAATTGGCCCCGCCCCTGGGTGGTCATGGGTTTTCTCTATATGTTTATATTAAAAACAATCAAAAATCTCCTGTGAACTTACGTTGCTTAGAGCTAAGATATTTAGCTTGATTCATCGTCTAGTGGATCTCTACAAAGTTTGTTCAAATTATGGCCTTGGGGTCAAAATTGGCCCCGCCCCGGGGGGTCATGGGTATACTTGATATGTTTATAGTTAAAACTTCAAAAATCTTCTCCTCTTAACTTACTTGGACTAGAGCTTAGATATTTGGCATGATTCATCGTCTAGTGGACCTCTACAAAGATTGTTCAAATTATGGCCTTGGGGTCAAAATTGGCCCCGCCCCGGGGGGTTAGGGTATTCTCTATATGGTTATAGTGAAAACTTCAAAAATCTTCTCCTTTGAACTTACTTGGACTAGAGCTTAGATATTTGGCATGATTCATCGTCAAGTGGACCTCTACAAAGATTGTTCAAATTATGGCCTTGGGGTCAGAATTGGCCCCGCCCCGGGGGGTCATGGGTATACTTGATATGTTTATAGTTAAAACTTCAAAAATCTTCTCCTCTTAACTTACTTGGACTAGAGCTTAGATATTTGGCATGATTCATCGTCTGGTGGACAGCTACAAAGATTGTTCAAATTATGGCCCTGTGGTTAAAATTGGCCCCGCCCCTGGGTGGTCATGGGTTTTCTCTATATGTTTATATTAAAAACAATCAAAAATCTTCTGTGAACTTACGTTGCTTAGAGCTTAGATATTTGGCTTGATTCATCGTCTAGTGGATCTCTACAAAGATTGTTCAAATTATGGCCTTGGGGTCAAAATTGGCCCCGCCCAGGGGGGTTAGGGTATTCTCTATATGTTTATAGTTAAAACTTCAAAAATCTTCTCCTCTGAACTTACTTGGACTAGAGCTTAGATATTTGGCATGATTCATCGTCTAGTGGACCTCTACAAAGATTGTTCAAATTATGGCCTTGGGGTCAAAATTGGCCCCACCCCCTTCGGGGGTCATGGGTTTTCTCTATATGTTTATAGTGAAAACTTGAAAAATCATCTCCTCTGAACTTAGTGGCTCAGAGCTTAGATATTTGGCATGATTCATCGTCTAGTGGACCTCTACAAAGTTTGTTCAAATTATGGCCCTGGGGTCAAAATTGGCCACACCCCGGGGCTGATGGGTTTTCTCTATATGTGTTATAGTGAAAAACTTAAAAAATCTTCTCCGAACTCACAAAGACAAGTAACGTCTTAATTTAAGCTGGATAACATATTTAGTACACATACCAATTTTCAATATGGGCCACATACAACAATTAATAACAAATATACATATATAGATACACACGTAAAATCAAGTAGTGACAAGAGCTTAGATATTTGGCATGATATATCATCTAGATGACTTGTACCAATATTGTTCAATCTTTGGCCCTGGGGTCAAAAAATGGCCCCACCCGGGCGGTCATGGGTTTCCTTATATATGTATATGATGAAAACTTATAAAATCTTCTTCTCCGAAACCAAAAGGCGAAGGCCTTAGATATTTGGTATGAAGCATTGTTTATCGGACCACTATTAAGATTGTTCAAACTTTAGCCCTGGGGTCAAAATTGGCCACGCCCCGTGTTCATAGGCTTAGGTTTTCAATATTTTTATATAGTCTTATATAATAAAACTTTAAAAATCCTCTTCTCCAAAAGATAAGACCTAGAGCTTTCATATTTGGTATATAGTGTTACCTAGTGGACCTACACCAAAGGTATTCAAATTATTGTCCCGGGGTCAAATTGGCCTTGCTCAGGGGTCATTTGTTTTTACATTGTCTTGTCACTTAAACATCTTTCCCTCTGAAAGTAAAGGTCAGAATGACTCCATACTTGATATGTAGCATCCTTACATGGTCCTCTCTCAACTTTGTTCAAATGGTTTTGTTTGGCCCCTTTTAGGGGTCACCAGAGCAAAAAATAGAAAAACCTTTAAACAACTTGATCTTATTAACTGCTTGATGGATCTTCAAGTCTGAAGCATCCTAGCATGGGCCTCTGTCAGGTCTTTTCAAATAATTTTGCTTGGCCCCTTTTAAGGGCCACCAGAGCTAAAATTAGTAAAAAAAACTTAACATTTTCTTCGCATGAACCCCTTGATAGATCTTCAGCAAATTTGGTTTGAAGTGTCCTTGCATGGACCTCTCTTAAATTTGTTCACATAATTTTGTTTGGCCCGGTTGCCATGGCAACCTAAAGGAAAAGTGTCAACAATTGGTTACAATCATCTTCTTCTCCTAAACCGCTTGGACAATTTTGATGAAACTTCATAGGAATGATCCTTGGTTGGTGCTTTTTTAAAATTGTTCAAAAAAATTAATTCCATGCAGAACTCTGATTGCCATGGCAACCTGAAGGAAAATATAGGCTGTCGTGTCCGTGCTGTGACTTACTCTTATATGAACAGATTTTAAAATGACTTGCCATATGTTTTCGACATACCAAGACAACGTGTCGTGTGCAAGACCCATGTCCCTACCTCTAAGGTGAAAGATACACTAAGTGTTTATTCACAATGGAATGCTGAATATGAGGACATAAAGAGTGTTGGCTGTCATTTAGTATGATTGTTTTTTTTCTATGCTCAGAGGCAATTTTATATAACTTGCAATATGTATTTGACACATAAAGGCAAGATCAACTTTTTATGTACTTGTTCATAGATCAATGTCACATTGGGGGGCATTTGTCACATACTTTGACAGTTCTTGTTCAATATTCTTTGAGAAACAAGCTATATTAATAACAAAGGTTAAACTCTTTTACTCAGGTGAGCGATTTAGGGCCATCATGGCCCTCTTGTTTATTAAAAGTCTTGCAAACAAATATATATGATTGCACCTTATTCAAATGGCATAATATAGTTTTCATAAACCATACAATAATATGAAATAAGAAGTGGCGCGTTGTTACGCGTGACTCATCTTACGTGGGGTATGTAAGACGGTGTTTTCCAGCACTGGTCACATGACCGAAAACACACGTCCGGTATGGAAAATAATAATTGCATGAATCATGCTTGAAATTCTATCAATGTTAAAAAAAGTTTAAATGCCTTTAACTTTCGGAAACAAGGGAAACCATTGGTAGTTATTGTATTCTAAAAATATTTTTTTTATCGAAACTATATTATATTTTATGGACACATTCTTTATGCCAACAATATAAACCAATTTCATAAATAGTTTAGTGAAAACCATGCTTAATATTATAGAGGTCTAATCCGAGATAGTTGTATGTTTGTATTGTTCACAACCGTGCATTATTAATGCACTATAAACACAACATGATTACTTATAATGCACACTGTGGATGCCGGAATATTCGTACTTCTGTTATTGGTGTAATAATGTATGAACAGTAACCAACAATGTATGCTCTATATATTAATAAGATGAAATATTGTTTGATCTATTTATAGAATTGCCGGATAAATTAAACTGTTGTATACGAGCTACTAAATCATTCTTGATTTGTTACAACAAATTATTCATTTTCGTACCTAAGTTTTTGAGTTGCAATGTTATGTGCAGTATTCCTGCAAGTACAAGTAATGTATAACTTTCTCATAATGTTAATACGTTTTGCTTTAAGTAAGAGCGAAGAAATGATAAATTATATGCCAATATATACAAAACATATGTTAAATGAGTAAGTACTTGTTCTCCGTTTGTTTGTTTGTTTGTTTGTTTTGTCTAGTGAATAAACCATTATACCAATACACGGCAGCTCAGGACGTTTACATGTATAACTTTTCACGTGCCCGATAACCATTGTTTATGCTTTTGTAAGTTATATTTTGATAGTAGTGTTAATGTGAGTTGTCTTGTATCGCTGTGTCTCTTGTTTGGTGTTAGTGTGGCCTTGAACTTGGTGTCACTAAGCAGGATGTTGGTTTCAACTTCTAGGCTTGTCATTGTAGGTTTTATTGCTTTATTGTATGAACAGGTTTTGGTTGTATATATTTTTAATGATTTTGATTTCGTTGTTAAGATAAATTGTGAGTCAATTATAGATAACCATAATTTTGACATAAAATCATGTCATAATATACGACCCAAGTTCTGCGAAATTGAAGAGTTGTTTCACCCCACTCGATAAGTAGGTATTATTTTGCTACTATTTACAATCTTCATGAGATCAGTGTAAGCGTAGTCTTAAACCTTAGCCTAGACATGTTTTAATTGAGTGTTTGACTACTTGTCTTGTCATTTTAGTTCCCATTTTACTATGAGATGGTAAACATGAAGCAATTCATTCCACACGCTCAATCCTGACATTAAATTTGATGAATCAAGTGCTCTGAGGTTTTGAAATTGTCTTCCGGCGATTAATTCCGCTGCACGGCTTTGCATTTCTTCTTTGTTTTGGACAGGCTGATATAATCCTGCGTTATTGTGATTATGGATTATCAAATTATGAGGGTTCCGGACATCGATAATGGACGTGGGCTTTATCCTTAGCTACAGAATATTGTTGAATTCGCGGTCGAGCAACAACAACCCTTGTATATGCATTGGTAATTATCGCTTGAAATAACCTCTTTTTTACTGAATGTTTTAGAAAAAAAATATTGATCGAATGCGAGAACAAATAATCATTACTTTGTACATTTTGACGTGCAACAGCTTCGATGGTCCTAGTCTTAATTATCTCCCAAGATGTTTCCGTTAATAATGAAAGTTAAGTTCAAAGAGTTTAACGTTGTTATTTATAATGGATGGAAAATATTGCGAGCATTAAGATAGTGTTATTTATTTCTTAATGTCTTTTGAAGCACACATTCAATGCAGATATCACCGTCAGAACATATTTATGATCCAAATCGTTGCCGGCGGGGCCCTAAATCAATTTAATGAGACGGGAACTCTTTTGGGAAGAATGGGCGAAGACTTGAATATTTAAAAAGGGCTTCATTCATTTTAATACGACTTCTGTCTAAGGTTTTAGGAAATGGTAGACATTGCATTGCCAATTTATTCTAGCTCTTCCCCTGTGACCATGATCATTCGTTCTCATCTTGAAACGTTTCCTAATTGAAACATCTTAAAAACGACAACTTATAATTATACTAAGTAAGGTTAAGATTTTTGTAAAGAGACGGTAAGGTGTTCTGTTCGTATACATATCTCCATAGTCCTCAGGGGGCTAACAGACAACTTTAAAATATAATGTATATTGGAACCGGATTTTAATATTACAAATGATTCGTGCCTGAACAAAGTGTAATCATTAATTTTAGGCTACTGGCTTATTCCTGTGATGTTCATTTAAGGATAAAGACCAAGGGTGTGTTAATGGCCATGGTATCGCCAACCATGTTCCTTAAACAAACCCCGTCCATTGTATATATAGGTACGTTATGTGTATGTAGAAGGTGTTCACTCATATTGCACAATGTCGCATCTACATACTTTACAAACCTTATCTTAAACTCGGTTCAACACTGTTGTTGAAGATTTTCTTCTTCTTCAACTGAAATATATTGCCAGATATCAAAACAATCTCGAACATTTTCCATTTAAAATGATGTAAAAACCCTTTTTTGGATAACAATATAAGAATATGCGTGTAATGTCATTGAACATACTTCTTATTTATATAAAATATAGCAAAAATCTGTGGTAAACTTTAAATACTATTTTTTTCACTGTATGCTTTGGTAAGTGCTCAAGATGCGCTACTGTGATCGGTCTTGTCCGTTGTCCGTCCGTCCGTCCGTCAACAATTGCTAAAAAAACATCACTTCTGAAATTACTCGACCAGATTCAATGAAACTTCACAGGAAGCTTGCTTGGGTGTCCCTCTTCAAAAATACAAAAAGGGGTCACGATTGATTCAAAACAACAACAACAAAACGATCGACTTTCTGTTATGCTTTAAAAAGCATCTCCCCTGAAACTACCAGTCCAAATTCAATGAAACTTTACAGAAAGCTTTCTTGGCTGACCGTCTACAAAAATACAACAAGGGGTTACGATTGATTAAAAAACAACAGCAACAGCAACAAAATGGCTGACTTCCTGTTTTGCTTTAAAAAAACCCATCTCATCTGAAATTACCACTCCAAATTCAATTTACTTTACAGGAAGCTTCCTTGGGTGACCCTCTACAAATATACAACAAGGGATCACGATTGATCAACAGCAACATCAACAAAATGGCTGACTTCCTGTTTTGCTTTAAAAAAACATCTCCTCTGAAGCTACCACTCCAAATTAAATGAAACTTTACAGAAAGCTTCCTTGGGTGACCCTCTACAAAAATACAACAGTGGGTCACGATTGATCAACAACAACAAAATGGCCAACTTCCTGTTTTGCTTTTAAAAAAACCCATCTCCTCTAAAACTGCAAGTCTAAATTCAATGAAACTTCACAGGAAGCTTCCTTAGGTAATCTTCTACAAAAAATACAACAAGGGGTAGCGATTGATCAACAACAACAACAATCTGGCCAACTTCCTGTTTTGCTTTAAAAAAACATCTCCTCTGAAACCACCGGCCAAATCCACTGAAACTTTACAGGAAGCTTCATTGCATGACCCTCTACCAAAATATAACAAGGCATTGAGATTGATCAACAACAACAACAACAACAAAACGGCCGACTTACTGTTTTGCTTAGAAAAAAATCTCTGAAACTACCAGGCCAAATTCAATGAAACTCCACAGGTAGCTTCATTGCGTGACCCTTTTCAAAAATAAACAAGGCATTGTCATCAGTAAAGATATGTTTAAGTTGCAACATTTTTATTAATGCTTTATCACAGAGTTGTGGCCCTTTGCTTAGGTTATCGTTTTAGGGCTATCATCGACCTCTTGTTTATATCTTCCTTGTATTCATAGTTTTATTTGTGATGTATTTCAATTGAAGATTTAGTATACGTAACGAGGGATCCATTTGACATAAGGTCGTTCAATAGCCATCAGAAGTTAGAACATACTATTTGTACTTGAATAAAGTAACTATTGTTTCTTAATAAATTGTCCCTTAATGTGTTGAACAGCTTGTATGTATTTAGACCAAACCAGAATATCACGACAGCCTACATTTTATAGTTAAACAACTCGATACACGTTTGGGAGACTGTGATGATAATATGATCAGGTACATAAAGCTTTATCCTACTGGTCACCCTTCAATGTTGTGAAAACAACCATCTGATTCATTATCATAGGCAGACAGACCTCTGACACCAGTGTCCGGTTTTCCGACCAGTGAATGCCGGGTCAGCGACTGATGGTAGGTATGAAAAACATATGCAATTATTAGAATGTATCTCATAAACAAGACATTTTAATCAATACTCTTACAAGGAAGGCTTTGACATGCGTATTATTGATCTCATCATAAAATAAATTGAAATGCATTAGCAGTAATGGTTCCAGACAAATTAAATGCATGCCGCAAATGCCGCTTAATCAATGCTAGTGGATGTCCTTCACAGGCATGTCGACAGTAGAGATCACGTTTGCTTGTCGATGTATTATTAAGATTGCTGGGAAGCATAAACTGGGGACAACGTTTTTGTTGCTCTATGCAATATACATGAATAACGTTGTTAAATATAGGACAATGAGAGGCACATTTAAGTGGCGATGGATATATGTATAGTTCGAAATCATTTTAGTGGAGGAACTACTATGAAATGAGCATATGGCTGACTTAATGTTGACATGTATTTGCCATTCAATCGTGGACTCCTCTGGCAATAGAGAATTTAATTTTGCAACACGTTTCATCGCACCGTTAGTTCTTTAGGTTTGTGCGTTATTATGTTAGAGTTCAAGTCAAAGCAAAATTTTTACTATACACCTGCTAAGTTGCAGTAGGATTAGGCCAAACGACAAGCAAACTAAACAATAAACATGTTCAACTCATCACACATAACCAAAAGAAGTTTTGAAGTTTAAAAGTAGATTTACATTCCCAAGTAAATTTTGAAATGGGAAAATACGCAAAACTGCGAAAGATAAGTCATGTAAAGTGATGTAGTACATCAGTAAGTAGGATTCAATGCTTTGTATACAAGGATATCACTTTTATGTAGATTTTTGTAAAAAATAAGAATAAACACTTTATTTTGTCAATTCTGGTGACTAGTCCCTTTATATTTTTATATAACAGTTCGTTTATCGAAAATTAATATTTCATATGGTATTTAATACATATGTTGTACAATCTAACCACTACTGGAGTAAATACCATTTGTTTGTGCTGGTGCAAAAATAAGTAGTGTACGCGTAAAGAGATTTCACCTTTTCAATATATATATGTCCTTACTTCAATGAAACCAGATGACCGTTTCTTCATGAACAAGAACCACATTATCTTTAATATATACAAAACGTTTATTCATTGGTTTTATACCTTTGGCATTTTGTTTTTCTCGAAAAAAATATTTAATGGTGTTTCGTTCAAAAATGCTTTTCCTTAACGAACATCTCGAACGTGTATAATGTTTTATATGTATAGAATTGATCAGTAATGACATAACCTGTTAAGATCAAGTGTCTCTTGTATCTTTTTATTACTGAATTGTATCTATGATGCGTTGGCACTTTGTCTGAAGTCATTCGTGTGCACCTGATGTTTGTATCTGGTCGTTCGGTGCCTGAAGTTTGTTAATCATATGTAACATGTGTGTAATATGTTATTTTGTATCGATAAACGTTTCAATTAAATGATGGGTACGACAAGCTTATATTATTCCTTTACAATTAGTGTAACCAATGTCAAAATTATTATTTTTGGCAACACTTACTGGTTCAAAAGTCATAAGTTTATTTTTTATCAAGGATAAGTAACTACCCTTCAATGTAAAAGTACTTCTTAAAATTAATAATTTCACTCCTATGTTTGCAGTGAAAATATCACTATTTTAATATTATTATTTCATTGATAAATCTCAATATTTCATCGAAAAGTATGTTGAAAACGTTGAACCATATGCCGTTTGTCTGTGTCGTGTTGTACGTTCTGTGATTGTCGTTTAATGTCTGATAGTCATGAACCTTTAAATGAGATATTTATCCAATTGATGCCTATTTGGCTTGTTCTTGTAGTTTTTAGTGTATTATTGATATTTGTTAATAAGATGCAAGCAATATTAGAGTGTGAATTGCGTGTTTATATGAAGCTAAGTAATTTTACTCCTCACACTCGTCAGCAACACTGGATCCAGTTTCAAACTGCAGTACGTGGTGAAAACGATATTAACGAACATCTTGCGTGCTAGGTACTTCTGAACATAGATCAATCATACCATTTGGATAAGATTTAGATTAGATTATACAAAACAAGCATTATACATTTCCCCAGGTGGTCCTTAGGGACAATGTATTTTAAATACAACCATTGACAGTATGTCCATTCTTTCTTGTACAAGACGGGCAATATTTGTTGAACTGTTCTAGATTCGATTTCGTGAATTTATTCTGGACGTCGGTGAAAAAAGATCAATACAACGCACTTGCATCCACTGAGTTAACATGCAAAAATCTAAAAAGTTAAACACTATCATTTGAACATTGTCGTAATATTTACGTTATTTGTTTGCAAAAAAAATACTTTTATTGGTGGTATAATTAACCATTTCACCAAGGAGGTTGTGGGTTTGATCCCTTTCAGGGGTCTTTCTCGGGTAAACTGGTTTTACCATGGAAACAAACTCTTTATTGACTTTATGAGATTGAGTCTCACTCGAGCTAAATTAAATGAAAACGAACAAAGTTAACTAAACATGTTGTTAAAAGGTTTTTGTATAACATTTATTGTATGCCCTTTTTCGTGAAGACGATTTATAAAAATAATTAGCATTATTTTAAAGGTTAATAACCTTGTCTTTTTTAACTTTATTAACAAATTACGCAGTATATTTCAAACATATCCAGTACCGCTTCAGTCATTCTTGATTCGTTTTCATTTGTATCAAATACTAGTGATTATGGTAGGCCTTTGGTTACCTGTTTTAATACGAAACATATAAACAGTTTAAGATCTGACAACCAAACGAATAAGACATATGTCACATTTCGTTTTTAGCTCGTTTTCACGATTTTAACTGAATGATAATCAGAACCCTGGTAGTGAATTTGAAAAGCGTATTAGTTTTGTCTATCGTGGGCGATGGCCGAGTAATTATTGTATGCAGCACTCCGCACCAATTAAAGTCCTGAACACTCCACCGTTCAACCGTGTAAAACAACAACGATCTAACTTTATTGTAAATATTTCTTTATTAGTGGTCAAGTGTTTTTGTTTCTCAAGCGAGAGCTAAGTAGACTGTCAGACTAAATACAAAAGCAGACTGCCTCAAACTCGTTCCGCAGACCCAAATATTTTGACAGAAGTTGTAAACAAGGTAATGTTTATGTTTCTGAGCAGTATTTCATTCAGGCATTAGTGGTTGATCTGTTTCGAAGTCGTTGATTTTCGACAGTATGAGTTGACCAAAATGCTTAACCTTAACAAAATGTCATTAAAGTCATATAGTGGTTAGTATCTCGTTGGCAGACGTTCTACATTTTCATTTTTTTTTTCAGTTTGAAGAGAAGATCTGTTAAATGGTTGATATTTCATTTCAATCTTGTGATACAAGAACCCCCTTATTAAGATCCAATGGATATGTGTTTGCTCTAAAATGTTTATTTTGTAAAAGTTCGTAACTGGCAATATGCTGCTCTCAACAGCTAGACATGAATTAAAAACAAAACACATTTCCGACCGGTCGATTAAAGTTAAAAGACAAGTGTTCAATATATAAACAAAACAAAACTATGTATTGATCGAATGCGTTCGGTAGAAAATAATAAAAAATTACAGGGACTCTGTAGCTGTTAACAAGAACAATAGCTTGTTTTCCTGGCGTTAATTTACTGATTAATCAACACAACTTAATACAACGAAAAATAAACAGGTGTACAGTAGCTAAACAATTTAAAACAAATACACTAAAATGTAGAAGACATTGATTCATATCATAAGAGAATGTGCTGATTTGACAGTTTTCTGACCTCAGTGTGTACAAACGAAGCCTTCGCGGCCGCTCAGCGGTCATGACGGATGCATATCCATACAACAGCGAAATATTATATATGTCTTAAGCAGAGATTTTATTTAATTGTTGTTTAAAGGTTCTGTTTGTATTACTCTTAGATTTAACATGGCATTTCCCTGAATTTCCAGTTCATTAATAATATATCGGCTACTTGAATATATGTTATTTTTTGAATATAAAAGCTGAGTTCTGAAGACGGGTTTCTGTCAACAATAAAGTATGTTCATAATCAAATATACTTAAATAGTGTTCAACTTGAAAATCTTGTTTTGTCAGAACAGCTCATTATAAAAAAAATCTTGGCGCTAAATTGAATTGTTTTCGCTTATTAATTGTGTTCCATATAAGGATATGTTGCCTGTGCAAATGAAAACAAAAACGTACTTTGAAATGTAAAAAGCTGAAAACATTTCTGGAGCTCATAATTCATCTTTTTGATGGGAAGAAGTCGTGAGGGCAAGGTTCAAGCTCAGTTTTGTTTCTGATTAGAATTGTCAGATATTTTATCGACAATAATTATCCAATGTGTATTGGCTACGATTGTACTAGGGATAAAAAATAACAAAGACTTTTGCTGTATTACTTATGCATTTCATTATTGCATGAAACAAAACTACATAAATGTAAACCGGAATATATACGGAATAATAATGCACATATGAAAATCTACTCCATTTCAATGAGACACAACGACAGCGTTATTTTGCAATGCCACATAAACAAAGTAGTCTTGTATAAACGAATTAATAGAAATTCTGAAAAGTAATAATGACTTAGAGTGTCTGTGTTCTTTGTTTGTTTACATAATGGCAAGTCGCGCTTATTCATTTCATTAATAATTCAATATAAGAGGTAGCATGTTCGTAGAACTTTATGCAATTTATGCTTGTATACGGACTCTATGATTTCATTATTGTTAATAAATAAGCAGTTTCCTTTATACCTTTACCTTCGAATAATATGCAGCGTTGAAAACTGTGCCTGTAGGATCACATGCCAAGGAGAGCATTAGCGGCAATGATGAGCGTTTCCAATTGGCGGACTGTTGATTTTGATTCCGGATAGTCGAGTCAGAGTCATTGATTTCGGTTATTATGCGGTTTAACCAAATGGTGACAAGCGCTCTATATATAGTCATGAACTCCTCCTTCCTTGTCATGTTCTTTGAGAAGCCGTGGTACCCATTTGCCGCATGAGAAAGGTATCAAATATCACATTTGTCATATGCTTAGGCATAGAAGCACTAAATAACACAACCATAGACGGTAAGTTCTATAAAATCTGATTAACCATTGTTATGCCTATATGTTTGTTTTCTGAGGGTTTTTGTTTTTATTTTGAACGTTAAAACACCAATTATGACCATGTTTTAACTTAATAACATAGTTCATTTTAATCCTCCATCAATATGCACAACTCTATTTAGATCCACTCTTCTGTCAATGATTGACGTTATGATCTTCAGGCCGTATCTTCTCTATCTTCACAACCTGTGTTTTCGTCTAAGCTTTCATGGCTATTGAAGAATCCTTTATGCTATTTGAAGCCATGGACCCGTACGCGTAGCGCATCTTTAGTCGTAACTTAGTTTAAGTCGATTCTTTCTAAATTTTCAAAGTAAAATTAAAAGGAACGTTTGTATCATAAGGTAACATGAACGCTCCGATTTTATATGGTTTGTCTCTTTCGAAAATCAAACAACTAACACAGAAGTTAAAGCAAAGGACTATATTATTTTTGATCGTCCCTCGAAATTGGTCGCTTTTGTATACTTATATATCAAAATAGTCGCGAAACTACTATCGTCGATGTGGTTCTCTGGAGTTGGGATTAATTTGACCTTGATATCTGATCGCTCTGTAGATGTTTCGCAAGCTATGTAAAATACCTCAATCGGTTTTGGTAATAAACCTTATTCGGTTTTGAATGTAGATTAGGTCAAATAACCGTGGTACCAACTTGATTATGACAACATAATTATCAACTCATTTTAAACTAACTACCGGAAACACTAAATTTCCAAAAATACAGATATTCGTTTTATGGCGCTTTCTTTAAAAATCGCAGTTTACTATGACGTTAAAAGACTTTGATGATTAAGATTCATATATTATTACTGTTTTTATCGATAACATCGATGTTTTTGTTATACAGTCGAACAACGTTGGCTCAAACTCTTAAGGACCGTCAAAAAAACTTCGAGCCTCTGAAAAATCGAGGCAAGCGAGGATGCTTACCTTCAGTATAATGAAATCGGTCCTTTAAATCCAGTTCGAGCCAAAGAGGAATTCGAGCCATGCGAGGTCGAGTCAAAGTGGTTCGACTGTATACTGTATCATATGTTATGCTTAACACTGAACAGGATAGCACTGACTTAATGCTTTTTTATATCTGCTGGATGTTGCCATAAAACGTGTTCAAAACAAATCTGTTTCTGCAGTGCTTTAATCAATTATAATGAAATATTAATCTGGGATAAACAAAAGCCAACTATTTACCTCAACATCAAATAGTGTAATGATTTTTATATGTTGTCAATGAATCTACGAGTAAAGGTGCATTCCAAATTTATTCTTGCTGTTTCCCTGTGGAAATTATTATTCTTTCTCGTTTCTAATGGCAAAAATGTAGTCGATTAGCCAATGTGTACGTGATTTTTTTTAAACAAAACGACCAATTGGCAATCATTTAAGTCGGCTTAAAATACTCGCTAAACACTGACTGAGTTATTTATCATTGATTAAACCTATGACATAAACTCATTTATACAAAGCATGCATCACACAGTTTTTATTTTTCATTTTCAGTCATTCGTAATTAGTTGTCAACGTTGAAATTATCGCGAGTAAGAGAACGTCGAATTTCAATTTGAGATAGTTCATAAGCCAAAGACATTCTCTTTTTGTTGAAACAACCACAACACTTACGGTCACAAGAACACGTGCACGATGACGTATTTGTCCTAATTCGAAGCGTAACCACGTATACGATTGTCTTCAAAGCTACGAAGTATGTTGACCAAAACACAAGGCGAGCACCGCTATTTACTCCTTCACCAGTTGACAGTACAGCCACAAAGTTGGACAGATAGAGAGCACATGATATCATTGCAATGGTATATGTTATATTTGTGTCACAGACGTCTTGATCCAAAGAATGTTTATTGGAGAACAACGATGGTCCAAACCCTCGACAATAGATTATACACAGTCCTGTCAGTGCGAGACCGTAGGGCAAAATGAGTATGAAGATGGTAAGGAATCCGTTCCATACATTAGAATATTGGTTCGGAGTACTCATATCGGCAGCACATATTCCCAAATCTGAAATAAATACAATTGATTGGTGAGTTTAAATTAACGTTTTCGATGTCGATGTTATACTCTAAAGGAGCACTCAAGAATAGCACGTGCATGTCCTCGTTATGAGGAATTAATAAAGCTGCGATACTTATACAAAGTTATATGACCATTTTAAAAAAGGGCTATAGCTCTACAAGTCACGTAAGATGAATGAAAGTTTATGTAGCTATATTAAGGTGACCTTTATTGTTTAGTTACTATAATTAAAAAAAAATGCATTTGAAAATATGCATCAAAAAATATTAATAGTGGCTACATTTTCTGATGTTACTTCACTTGATACCTATCTTTGTCCGACATAGATTTAAAAAAAATACTTCCATAGCTTTCCGTTAAGTCTTTAAAAGCAGTTAATATTCACTTTGTCACTATTTAAATCAAAACAATAACATGATATCGTTGCAGTATTATAAAATTAGAATAATATGCTCACATTATCTTTTTACCTGACTTTACTAGTGTCATAAAATTGATAGTATTAAGAACTGGTCTAACCTTGTATTTGCAAATATGTCTGTCGGTATATTTCATAACTTTCATTAGTTACATTTGCTGTAACCGCAGTTGCGCTTATGTTCAAAGACCTTGCCATGTCGTTTATGAAACTAAGCTTTGTTACATTGTTCAAGATAAGTCTGTCTCTGTAGTGGTCGATAAAATGCTAGAAGGTATCGCTGTTCTTGGACCTAATATAGAAGCTGATGCCGTGCGGTAGCCACGACGCCTTGCTGACAATGACGTCATACGTGTCGTGTAGATGCTTTGCAATAATGGTTAGGAGGTTTGTGTCAGCGGATGAGTAGAATGAGTGTTGCAGGTGACTGAACAGCTGGTGGAGATTCTCAAGCTTCACGCGTTGGTGTTCCGGATGGCTCGCATGCAGGGGCAGCGATAAGTTGGTGGATACAATCACATTCAAGAACCCTGTAAATATTTATTTCTTATTGAAGGCTGTTTGAGAAAACTTAATATCAAGCCTTCTTCATGTGTATTCTAGATAAGAATAATTAAATGGGCATGGATTAAAGCACAAATGAATATAACTGAACCATTTAAAGAAACCACAACCAGAATATATTTACAAAATGTTTAAATTAGTAAACCTTTAAACAATTTTACAATTGTGTGGTATAGGAACATCAATTTTGATACAGTATGTCTTTAATGGCCTTCCATAGACATCAAGTTGCATCAGAACATACCATTTACTGTCTTGTGATCTTTTGTAGGAATTTCTTACAAAGAAGGTATAATCCATCACATGCTTATTTTACATAAACAATACTAACATCAAACTTCACTACCAAGTTAATGTTAAAAGACATACAGCTTATATATGACAATGATTTATACTGCTTCAACACCAACCTTAACGCTCTGACCAAACCCCAATGCATTTTCCTATTTCTGTTGCTTTAAGAAAGGCTCTCATGTAAGTCCTATGCTACTATAAGTGTCTTTGGTTCTGTAATATCTTTACCAAAGGGGGACTTCTTTGCAACATTGAAGTGCTTGATATCAAGACTTCAAAAGTATGTTTAAGGAAAGGAAAATACATGCAATAAACATAAATAGTGTAAACGCAGTGTACGTTTTTAAAAAAAAATCCAGTGATATTAGATATTGAACGCCACTCGTAGAAAAGTAAAAATACAACGATTAGTCCTGCTAAAACACACAACGCCATAATTCTGTGATCCTATTGCAATACCTCTAAGATATGTGTACTCTCCAAATCCGTAGAAAGGACCGCTGACGATCATCATCATGAGGAGACAGACGCCGGTCACCAGTATTCTGGTATTCCGACCGGAAAACGTCGAATCTGCGTCTGACGGCAAAAGATGCGTAAAGTATCTGAAATAAAGAGTTTTTTACAACACATTTACAAGACATATTCCGCATTACTCTTCAAATTAAAGATTAACAATTTATCCATGTTAAAATGGTACGCGATTTTAAACTCATTAGAAGTATTGCTTTTAAACAAATTACTAGAGGCAAATTTTATGCATGTCGCGATTGCTTTTTTAATCATTGAGCGTGAGCACCAGTCACATGAATGTCGGCAGAAGGATCACTTTGAATGCTCCCCTAAGAATTATACCACAAACTGACAGATTTGTTTCTGTAACACAATGCAATCTACAAAATAAAGGACACATAAACTGATGCTGGACGTTTTCATAGTTACAGGCAGCAATAAGACGGACATAATTGACATTCAAATCTTGACGTTTATTGGCTTGCTCGATATCAATTGTAAGTGCAACACTCAAAATGACCCCTGTTCCCCCTAAAAAAGTATACAACACCAATCAAGAAATTACTAATAAACCTAAGCAAGTAATAACGTCAACGAAGTAAGTGTCATTACATGATTTCAACTTTTCATTAAGTGGAAAACCACTTGCGTAAAAACATCTCTGTGTTTTTCTTTGTTGTAGAGAAATAGGAATTAACTGAGCTCTACATAAATAATAGTAATAGAAATATGACAAAGTTACTCTAGAACCTCCATTTAAACTACAGAGGTTTTCACATAGATAATTGGATCTTCACCTATCGAGCAATTCTCAACCTAACTATTTTACAACTCTTTATACACACAGCGTACATACTTAACTTGCATGTATTTCCAGAGTGGATACCCCGACATTTATTCACAACATAACGTCTCTCGTTGAACATTTGTTTAATAATCATTAATCATTGCTCAAGTTGATTGTTTTGACTGTTGGACAGTCAAACTTGTCCTGAAGCATGCACACATAAGCCATGGTTTGGCATAAACCGGCCAGAAACATTATAAAACTATTGTGGAGCATGTACTAACTTTTTATAGCCGCACTTCAGTTTAATTATATTTTCGATGTTATGTTCTTACCGTTCTATGACTATGATGGTGATATGCCAACTTGAACACGCCAAGGCAACGGTTGACAAGTAGCCCCAAAACTCGCACGAGGCAAAGCCAAGCGGCCATCCCTCTAAAATATTAAATGAAGTCAAACAATTACATTTTGCTGTTAATTTAAGAGGAATATTCAATTGAGAAGTGTTTAAGAAGCATATACATGTGTTCATAATGATGAGTCGGTCGGTCTATTGTACAGTCTAGACCATGCATTCTCCACACAATAGCTCGAGAACTGTTTGAAACTGAACGTACCATGAAACGTCGATGATACGTTGCCGTTGATTTGTAGTGACACCGTTCATTTTTGAAATCAGAATGGCAAAGATCAGGGTCAACATTGACAACTTTATTTGTACAATCAGTTTATTATACCTCGGACTATGGTCTTTCAGTGATGTGTTGACCATGAAGAGTATATGAATCCTATTGTGTTTGTGATCAGTATATCACAGGTCAAAGTAACGCTCAAAAGACCAATGACATATATGTCAGTAGTTCAAGGTTCATACACAATGGTTGTCTTCTTTTGTTCTGAATGGCGATGAGGCAAAGTGGATTATTTTCGTAAATATTTGGAGGGTTCTAAAACCTTTATTTAAACTTCAACAGCGGCCCTTAGGAGGTTAAAATGTTTTTACAAACATTTTTCGACAACTTGCTGTTACTATGCAGATAGGTATTAGGAAATAGGTTTTATACGTACCAAATTATTCTGGGTAAACATTAATTGAAATTTATAATTTTATTACCTTAAACGGGTATGGGAAGATTTTGAATAATGAAAAGAATATAGAAATATATATAAAACAGGCCGTTTAAAACCCGTTTTAAGATTCAAACTCTTCTCATTATGCTTCGATTAATGGATAGTTGGACGTGGATTTGTTTTGAAAACGATAAAGGTTCACTCTTTTTTGCATTTAAAATCGCTTCATCTCTTTTAGAAACGAAATTCTTGCACAACGTAAATGAGCTCTGCACACTGGGCTTTATACAGATTTTACTTTATTCCGGAGTGTTGGGATAAAAGTGAGGTTGTGCATCCAAACTTGTTTTACCCCTAGTAAAATCATGTTACTTACCGTTCCAATACGGTACCTAATAATCCTTGATAAACACACCTTTTATATAGTATATAGGCACTTCGTGAACTGATGAACTAAAGATAATCTTTCTATTCGATACTCGACTTCATGCTGTATGACCTCATACATCATGAGAAAGGATAATGAAACACATGTTGCAATTAGGTGTCTCATCATGACTTACAGGATATAAAAAGTAATCTTTAGTTCCTTACTTGTATTTCATACTTCTTAAATGCCATTTCTTATAAAACCAGGTATTAACATGTACTAATTAGTTATATCTGGAAGACATTTCGGATTTAGAAAAAGAAATAAATCAGAATGTATGACATCAGTACATTCCGTTTTACCGAGACTGTTCATTTAAAGTAATGGTAGTCCAATAGTATCGCTTCTAATAAGCACGAACACCGGCAATATCGTAATTCCTTACTTGGTACATGCGTCTGATGTTAAATGTGAACACGCTCAGTATAATTAGTAATTATTAGTTATATTCATTAGTTCTCTTTATGGAGCTTCGAAATGGAATATTCATGAATTTGTGGTAAAATTATCTATGTAGAAACCATTAGTTTGAAGCCCCACTCTCTAGTTTTGCCAGTGTATTTGCTTATTGTTCCGAATAAAGACAACTTACGTACGATTCGTATAATCTCTATGATAAAAGAGAGAACGACATACATATTACGCTTCGTTTTAATGTATAATCAAGTTTCCTTAAATAATTTCAACGTCCAAATATTGAAAAGATTCGAAAAGCGAAATATTCGACCCAAATATTAAATGCTGTTACATGTTACATGAAGCCCTAAGGAAAAAAAACCTTCTCTTTAAGACTTAAAATATATATTCAATTTCCTTTTCTTATGGCTATTTTTAAGTTCACCATTTATAAATAAATAGAAGGCTGCCATTGCTTTTATGCATACATAAGGCATAATAATTAAACCAGATGTTTATATTGTTCAAAATGTTTGTGCTCCGTTGTACTTGCATTTGGCATAATTAAATCAGACACATTGCTGCCAGATTCTAGTGTAGTTAAGATTGAGATTTCTTTTAATAAAACGACCGCACTGATCTTTTTCACATGCTCATGTGAGTAAATCACCAGACCTTATATGGTGTCTGCCCGTGCAGACAGTCAAGGGCATTATGTTGTCATCATATCTAGGAAGGTTATGAATAGCTCTTTTGTTGAATATCCTGGACGCGATAACAGTATACAAAAGGCACAATTGTTTACATAGGAGTAAATAGGCATAAAATAAGAAGGTTTCGGTGAAGGGATTTAGGTAAAGCGTCCTTCGGTCTTCTTGCCACCCGAAGTCATTCCTATCTAAGTACTGGACAAAAAATAGTAAATTTATATCACCTTTAAAATGCAAAGTGCTTGGGCATGTTCAAGGTCTGGATTGGGTCAGTAACAAAAGAGTTATTGCCTTTTAACTAAAGAAAACTTCTGAATATGTCAGTTCGGAGCCATGTAACTAATACACATATATTGTAGACAATTATGCGGTTATTGGTGCCTCTTGATCGCATCAGTTAAACAATAAATATAACTCTTTGATTAATAAAACGTAGTCATGTCAGTGTAATTTACTAATGAAATAAAATTACACTGATAATATGTAAAATAACTACATGAATGCTTGCGCAAGTGTTGAGTTATAAAGAGTTTATTGTCAATAATTTAATGAACTAAATAAACGTAAATTGTTCTCAAAAGATTGTTGGACTGTGCTATACATTACGTAGCTGATGCTAAAGCTTCAATAATGAATAAAAAAATCTATTGAATAAAGGGCCATTTCAGACATTTCGGTAAGTCGAAGATTCTTAGATGCCTAGTGGTTATATCGACCGGTATGGGAATTCGGTGACGAAAGTGTTAATATTTTTTTTCTCATTTATTTGCATTTCCTTCGAAGGAATTCTGTGTTTCATTGTATCTAATAACAAATATGTTTGACTAATTTGTTCAGCATCCAATACAGGTTAGATGGACCAACACATATTGAGAATGATAAGTAATAGTGCACTTTTTGTGGTATTTATGAGCTATTTTCTATTGTGAAATCATCAGAAATGATGGTTGGACGGATGTTTAATCTATGATGAGTGTTAGGTTCGGGCCGTTACTATTTCAGCCTTTCCATTTATTAATAAACTGTATAATCTAGTAGTTGTTTGTTAGCGTAATTAAAATATTATATTTCATGCTATTCCATTACATAAAATTGAACTGGTTCTGAAAAAAACCACAATGGAAATCCTTCAGTTTCAAATTATATTCATTCGCAACCCATATGTGCACAATACATTCAAACAACGATCAACGACAAGCAAATACAAAGCTTGATTACAAATTATATGTATAACTATCAAACTAACAATGTTAGTAATGTTTTCAATAATCGCCTTGGCAAGGTCACTTTGGCTTCTAACTTTTCACTTTTCCTAAACATTTATCAATGTATAACGACACAGACACCACACGTTTTGGTGCACAAAAAGAAAGTCGCGTTCAAGACCACGTTCAACAATCGTTGGTCTCATTTAAAACAAATTACCGATATTTACTGAGAGCTCCAACAATTATCATGCAAAATGAAGACTAGGTTAAGAATCTTTAAGCTGGTAGATCACATCTGAGTTGGCAAGTAACATAATGATACTGGTAACAGGAAAATAATCAGATTTGTACCGTACCGTCTGCATCAGACTGTCAATATTAACATGGTAAGCTGCCAACAACAGGTCTAAAAGTAGACGGGTTATCCGCTGAATGTTTAGATATTGATTACTTTATATGGGCACGGAGCAAAGGCGGATAAAAAGTCACATTATGTAGTTTAAATGATTGGAAATGATGAATTCATTTTATAGGTTATTCCAATTTTATGATATAAAAACCTTCAAAAGAAAAGTGATAGTGTAATATAATTATTTGACACGTTTGGTTACTGTTGTTGCACAGAACATTTTAATAAGTCAAGTATATACCGATAAATGATATATTAAACCTTCATAAATGAGTCATATTGTAATTTATATAACACCTTTGTTTGCTTTTGATGCGCGATAAGGCTATTTAAAAGTTTCTAAAATCAAATGCCTGTAAACAACAATGTTTTACAGTAATTGTGTCTGTACTCTTTAAAATGATACCAGTAACGATCGTTTTTGCTTCTCTATATCATAGTACATTCTGGTAAAGTCATTTTCTATCTGATGTCTTGGGATCTTCAAATGATATACTCCTGTTTCTTGCTGTAATAAAATTGCCTGGCAATATTTCCGAACGGCATTATGCAGGTGATATTTTTCCGATGCAACACACAACGCTTCTCAAGCTAATAAATACGTTTAATTAACTGAAGTATATCGATCACCAAGCGTCTGAACAATGCAATCGGAACTGTCTTTTGCTTTGATAAATAATATAAAAATGAAAATCAGCAATTCGTATGAAAACAGTGTTCGCAATGCTACGGTCGACTCTTAAAACATTGCACACTGTCAGACTGAGTTTGGTTAACCTCTGTTGTAATATTTTGCTCTAATGCTTACATCTCCAGGTCAAACTTTGCAATATGTTGCTATCTTCGTACTATTTAGTCGGCAAAAGTATTTTTAATTATGACACAATCTGGTTAACTTCTTAAGTGTATCATGTTACTCTCTTGCTTACTTGTTTAGTACGCAAAACTACTTACTGTATTATGTTGTTGTATTGTTTTCATGCTAAGTACGTAGGAATTTTCATTTTGTAAAAATGTTGTGCCCCATTTTGTGTTCAGCCATCAAACAAGGAATGTATATAATATTACATTGATTTTTTGCGTATTACAAGTAAACAAATCAAATAAAACATCAAAGTTTAAAAAAGGATAAAAATGATTGCTTTATACACTGCAAAATACATGGACGAGTCGAGTAGCTTTACAATATATGCTTATTAAAGCTCATCAACTAAATTTATACGTAAATAAAGGCCTCCGACCCAGAATACAACATCAACAAACATTTACAATAATATATTTTGTGCCACCCTGAAATACTGACTGCTTTATATTTTTCTACTGCAGTCATAATGTGATAGATAAAATATACAACATGTTTAACGACAAAACTATCGTTACTGCTCATTAAACAATTAAATGAAATTTGATTTCTCTGACCACTATACCAGTTATAGAGATGGTTTATTCGTATTTCTTCATATTGTTGGCACTTGAAAAAGGCGTGGTATTCATTTTCGATTACCTGGATGTTTAAACACCTTAAACATGGTATGTTATGATGTCAATGTTACGAACTGTGTTCGCTAATCTGTGATCATGAGGCTTAAACCTTTAAAATCAAATACTTTTATTCTATATCTAGTATACAGAATATTTTTTTATGTAGATCTCCAAAAGAGGGAAAGTAGATTATTTGTTTTATGACGTTGTACATCTTCAGTCATCACATCTGTTAAATTAATTCGTGATAAGATTTTGTTTCATTGAGGTATTATTCAAGATACTATATTTGAAACTGAAAACAGATAGAAGACAAACAAGTTTATCACCCCAAGAATACAAGTTAGATTATGAGGAAAGACTAAAACATTTTTAGGCATACAAACTCGTTTCCAGTATGAAAACACAAGGTACAATTGTTTTTGTTTGCTTCTGTGTATTACAAACTGTATGTGTGGTAAGATCACTGACGAGACAAGCCAGTATTGATGAGGCGATCAAAAGTTTGAAACTTCCTTCTGGTCGGTTTGATCGGTTGATTGTCACGAGCTCTCGACATGCAACGAAAAGAAGCCCAACAATAGTAAGGGCTAATAGCAAAGATAGGAATATGTCTCCTATATCCATCGTTCTTAGAGTCACCGTTGTTTAAATATCAAGAAAACTATTTAGGCGGTAGTGTTTTTTGTTGTTGTTTTTTTATCAAATTTGATATTGCCCCTTTTCTGACTGATAAGTACACTGAAGTGTTGGACACACGGCAATCATTCCATATTGAAGTTAGCTTTTTGTTACATCCCATACGTTGTGTATGTTTTCCAATCCGATAGCTTCTTAAAGAGTTCTTCGTCTAACTAATCTCAGGAATAAATGGCGTCCTCACGCAGCGTATTGGTTTTCCTAGCGTCTTTACTTGACATGGCCGTTGTTCAAAAGGCGTAAAATCGAAATCGTGTTCATGTAAAGATAGAATAAACGTGATGGGCTTATATTTCAAATGTATCGTTATGATAAATGTTACCAAGTTTTACCTTATTTTCTACGGTTTTTAAGGAAATGATCGTTATACGCTTCGGTTACCTCAATGGTTGGGTGAGTAGAGTTAATATCGCTGTTACTTAAAACAGTAAACGATGCTCTCTGCTCGATATATTTCGATATAATACACATGTTACTATAAATAGGAACATTTTACTATAGAAATTCGTTCTCGCAATAATGATTATCGTCTCCGCCCGTGAGATTATCACGGCAAGTCAGAGCGATTATGGCATAATTGCCTGACGAAGACAAAAACGTGCACAATGACGTCATTTTCACGAAAATATAAATGGCCGCCGTATACTTGGTAGGCAAACATTTAAACATTAAAAGCTTGAAAAGGATTGAAATAAAACTATCGGTGCAATAAGAGTGAAATTAGTTTTACCATTTATGACACCTTCCGTGTTTCAGTAACGAGTACTACCCGAAACCGTACCGGATGTTTACATTCGGTAAATGTCATAAAGCAGTGAGACAAGGAAATGTGTTGTTGAAACGTTTTGTTTTACTTTATTCGCTGAGAAATGTTAATTATTCCAGCGAAATGGCTAGGGTCATTCAAGCCGAGATTCTTATGAAACTGCTCCTAGGCTTGATCGACCCTAGCTGTGCTCACTTATTGAAATGAACATCAAACACAGCCGATGTAAAACAGGAGATATTTGAAGAATTGAAAAACTGCAGGCTTATTCTGAAAACACGTACAAAAGGTTTGCTATTTTGATTTCCAGTCACTCGTGTTTGCAGCTTATGCCATTTAAAACAATTTTGTTATATCTCAGTTTTAAGACTTTCAGACTATATGCTAATTATATGACATATCCTTCATTATTCCACAAAATCAAGTTTTAAATCTATTTGAAATCATTGACAAATGACAAAACATATGTATTATACAAGATAATACATGGTTGACCATGGCTTTTGGTTGATAATTTCCCCAGTGAAAATAATTGCCCTCGGGATAACGCCCTCAGGGCAATTATTGCTTCCACTGGGGCAATTATCATCCAAAAGCCATGGTCAACCATGTATTATTCTATAAATAATTAATGTCAAGTGCTAACACATATAATTATTAAAATTGATATAGGGTTCAGTGAGGTAAGTGTCACTGAAACAGAGACTCAAACAATTAGTTCCGTTGAATTTATTGAGCTATAATGTACTTAAAGTTATGAAACGTAGGGTAACTAGGTTATCTGGAAAACAGACTCAAACCTGATAGATCAAATATATTGCTGATTATATATGGGACAATAAACACCATTAATTTAACAAACTACTTGTTAATTATAACGGAATAACCGGCTTAGACATGCGTGATGGCACCGCAAAAGAATGCATATATTTTGTAAGGAAAACTGAGTTTACTTGTGATATATTTTGCCATACAGGTACTTCAAAACTTACTAAATTTAAGTGCGCCTACAATAATATGAAATATAAATTACATATATCAGCAAACATGATTCATTGAATATGTATAACAAACATCATGCGATGCGCAAATTAATCATGTTAAATGTCCACATATTTCCCGCCAAATTGCGTTAGCTAAGTTTAGATGTGGAGAGGAAGTATAAGTACCCTGAAACCAGGCGTTACGAATCACTATCAATAGAGCAAAGAACTTGTTTTAACTGCAACGAAATAGTAGAAGATGAATGTCATGTTTTATTACATTGTTCTGCATATAAGAATGATTAATTTTATTATCAGATATCAAAACTCTCTCAATACTTCTTTTAAATGACATTTTTGTTCAACACAATGCCAAAACAGGACACGAAATTTTAAAGCTCAGACGTCAATATGTGTTAGATAAGTGAACACTTTTTTAAATGTTTTATACCAAGTCTTGTTTCTCATAACTCTTAAGTAGAAGTTTTTAAATAAAAATTTACTGTTTTGTCTTAATACATATATCACGAATGTTTACAAGTGAGACTTTCATAAATATTCATTCACTCTGTCTATCGGCCTGTCTGTCCTGCTATTTATTTTTCCTAGACTAGAATAGTGTCCTCTAGTAATAGTTATGAAGTCTTTGAATAACACAACGAAATTAAGTATATGATACACTAATAGTTAATGGACTAAAGGTCAGCAGTTGAACCACATTCCTCAGAAACGTATTTTCAAGGGAATTAAAGATATTATGTTATGAAACATGTACATAAGCTATGCGTGGATATAGTTGATGGATAAGGAGGTTTGCTTGATTGGTGGTCTCTATTTGTTTAAACAGTACCCAATTGAAAAACATAATTGAAAAACATATACACGTGAAAATTTACAAATAGTATGCATGAGCAAGCAAATACAATGGAGAAATATATAAACAAATTAGACATACAATAAATGCATAATAGTAGTAAGTAGTTCTAACAGAATTGAAGAAAGTGTTAAGCTTAAACTAAGTTGGGCTTCGTTATGTATTTAAGTTGCTTTTAACAGTTTTAATTTATTCACAAAACATATAATTATTATTTCCGTAAGTGTATATATATCAAAATAAAACATTCACGTAGAAATCAAAACAAAATTCACGATATTAAACGTTATTTAAAATTAAAAGTTATTAAACATATTTCGAATCAAAATATTTATTTAAATCAATAAATATACAGTTATACACTACTTGTATTATACCAGGCGACAGCGTGAGGAAAATATACATTTCAAGTTGTTTCATAAGTGTGCATATATAATCAACTCACTATTGTAGTATAACACATTTTCTTTTTAAAAGCACAAGTTCGTAATGAATGCGCATGGATAAGATTATATTGGATTTAATATTATCAAATTGCGTTAATTAAAAAAAAACTGTTTTCGTACAGTTAAACTTAATCTTAAGTGCTCATTTTATTGGCATTTAGACAAGCTATTTATATATATTATTTTTTTGTTGTTCGTCTTAATATATTTGGTTTTACAGCTTAGGGACACAATATAATGAATAATCCTTTCCGCATGAGAAGGGCAATTTTATTTGTAGTTGATTGACCCGATTTTATTTTCAAATATGTTAAGCGGCATTATCCGCGGTAAAACTTTGCTTCAGATGCTGTTTTGGAATATAATGAATTATCCTAATGTTTTAACATTATCCAGTTGAACGAAATAAATACTACAGCATTTAATAGCTTTGTTAGCAATATAATCAGTCATAATTTATGCTTCGTGATGTATCGACTAGCGTCGTCGTATGAAAAACTTATAGATGGTTGTCTGTTTTTCGACCGTTACGACAGATCAGTATGATACGGGCGAACATTTCCAAAACTTGGTTTATCTATTTAAGATCAAGAAGAAGAAGAAGAAGAAAAAGAAGAAGAAGAAGAAGAAGAAGAAGAAGAAGAAGAAGAAGAAGAAGAAGAAGAAGAAGAAGGAAAATATGTACTGATAAACATGCATATTAGTTAATAAATTATTGTATTGCAGGAGATTTATTTTAATGTGCGTGAAGTCAATACAGCCAACAATGCCTGGTATACCTCCAATGTCCTTCAATCTTTTTTGGTTTGCAACCATCCATTTTGCTAGGCGCCTTATGAGCATGAATCAAAACAAGCGCATCCTTTTGATATTTGATTTTTTCATTAACGTCAACAGCAGTACTCATATGGATTACCACGAGTTCTTTAGTATTGTCTGGGAAGGAAGTTTTCTTTATTTGTGGCAAAACTGATATATTCCATCTTTTCTACTTGCCATGTAGATTTAACACTCACACTTTTTCAATTCGTTTTCACAAGAGGTCCTCGAGGACGGTTCGAGTCTCACTCACACCTGTGTGTGCAGATAGACCTTTCACTCGAACATATCTGAACCGTTATGTTATTACAGAGGATTAACTCATTGATTGTGAGTGAGAGTGGTTGTTCTAAATTCGGCCATTACACGTTAACGCCTCGGAAACTTAAAACCAGACTTGAAATATACATAAAGGCACCAAAGCAGTCAATCAATGACTGTTAATGCATGTTAAAATAAAACCGTCTGATCAATGTTTTTCTGATGTTTTAACCATGATATTTTTATATGTTGTGAATGTGCATATTTTGACGACTGAACTATATGAAATTGCTCATTTTCCTACGAATATAAATGCTGGCAAGGGAAATAGGGTTAAGAGTGCATCGTTTAATATGTTCCCCTCCTCATTTCCAACATACCATTTTATTGCCCTGCAAATGTCTCTTCCTGCTTTTTATCCATCCGATTTGCGTATTTCCATTTCTACACTCCAGACAATTCGTAAAATGTCAAAATCAAACGAAGGAAATTAATTTGTTTGATTGAAAAGGACGCATTACCATAGTTCAGTCAAATAATAAATCAGACCCCGGGTATTGCTTTTGAAATAAATGTCATGGTGATAAAAAAGTATTACAAAAAAAGGGTAAGTGTAGCAATTCCTCATTATATACGCGCTTCTTATGAACAAATGATTGTAATATGTCAATGCGTGATCCAATGAATATAATATAATATGTATAAAATAACCCATTACCATTCCTGCTTGTGTCTTTTCTCGTAACACTTATAAACGTGAAATTTTAAGTAAACTGTTACAACAGAGAACGACGACGGCAAATGTCCTGAAATTGTAATGGCTATACGTTGACTGTGCCAGCTGTTTCTGAATCAATTGAAAACGTTAGATGCGCATAAAAATAGTATTTACGACTAAATGAAGTCAATGATAATATGTCGGGAATGAAATACATAGCGTTTAAAACGTGATTTGTTTGGTTTTAGGAACAACCTTATAAATAAATGTTCCTAATGTTTCTGGTGGGCTTTATTAAGTATGTTGTAACAATATCATAGTATGTTTAGACTGTAGGGCTCGTGCCGAGATTTTTCATTGTATGATTCTGCTATAAACCGTTACAATGGTGAAAACAGACCTTAAAATATCAGAACCTATTCATATTTATGCGAAAAACTGTATCCCACTAAAATAAATTTGGCTTGAAAACGTTGTGTGAAATTGCCAAACGGCTGAGACAAATATATCACAAATTGTATTTCAATAAATACCGCATTACGGGATTTCAATTCGCGCGTGTTTGCCTGCTTCATTCGCCTGAAATCCCCTCACTTTCAATTGATATAAAGTCTCTCTCCTGAACGGGTTTGAATAGTCATGCGTTGATATACTTGTAAAACATGATTTCGCCATTGATAGCAGACACGAGATTCTTAAAATAATCTCCAATCTAGAGATCTTGTTTTTGGTAAGATATACAACAGCACCTATATGTGCATTGATGACATTGTAAGCAGTTATTGTTAGATAAATGCAATAAAAAGACATTTAAAGTATTTTTTTTCTCAATATATTATCATCAATATCCAAACAGTTGTCTTATCATTTGACCCAGTTTATTGCAACTTAACTGGTTAGTATTAAGCCTGAGGGTAGACCTAATTATTTTCCTGTCTCCAGTACTGTTTGACGGGGGTATACTGTTTCATCGTTGAATATTTGTCATGTTCTTTCTCATTGCAAAAGGGGCAATATACATGTGTTTCTAGACGAACCAAGATAACACTTTTTTTACATGTGAATGTTAAACATCGACACCGTAGGTAGAAATGAATATTGTGCTGGTCAGAACCGTAGCGATACGCAAATACAGACCTTAGTTCACCATTTTTAGTTGAGTCAATACAATTAAAGGGGCTAGGGGAAAGAGGGCCGGGCGGTGTTGAAATTCTAGTAGCTAAGTTTAGTCGTCTTATGTTTCTTGTCAACTCAGATGTGACCTACCTGGCTAAATATTTATACAGAAAGAAGCTCAATTATCGAAAATTAAAACAAAAACCCTGTTAAACGGCACTTATAGATTTGTCGCCTTTTCTGACTGATAATTGGCAATTGCCCATTAACTAACAAGACTACTGAACAATGACATTCATCGCAACTTCCGGGCTATGTCAAATTAATCGAAATAGGGTTTCAACGAATATGTATTGATAATGGGATATTATAAAATAGAAATAGTAAATAATATTTACTATGAAGACGTGGTAACGGAAATGGATACTCATACGACTGTCGAGATGACCGGTTCACGTGTTCGGATATTCAAGTGGTAGTAAATACATGTAGGAAAACAGCAGTTGCTGTTTGATTGCAACATTGGCAGTAATGAAAATGATAATAGTTGCAACGTTACTTAGCGTTTCTTGATTAAAAAACAAGTTAATCATATACTTTGATCCTAAAGAACAAGCAATTTAATAGTTTAAGAGAATTTAACTACACTCTTAGTTATTACATATCTTTTTGTTGATAATACATTATCAGCGATTTACACTTGACAAAATAAAGGCTCGTCATATCGTAAATAATCGATCTTTTACATATAACACATATCGAACGTTAACAGTACGTACTCCTCAATCAAAGCATTCGTGGCAATGACGTTATTATTGCGTTTTCTTTGAAGATTATGTTGAATAAATTATTTTACTGAGTGATAGCAGGTCCACAGGCTATTTGTTAATGAGATAAAGTTGTTTTATAAGCAAATAATAATACGAGTTAAACTGTTTCTGGGTCTTTGGAAAGTACCAGTAATCTTTTTTTAAGAAATTGTGTTCATAATAAAAAAAAATCCCTTGTTTAAGCACTTTTACGATAACAGGACAAACAAATTCTGTACTTTTCCCAGAATATGTTATAGTGCGATTTCTCCTGTGATTATACACAATTAAGGAAATCAGATATATTTTATTTTGTTTTCCGCGAGTTATTTTGAGGCTCATTAAGATCGCTGTGCGTTCTTACAATGCGAAAAAGACAGTTTTATTGTTTGGCATTGTCACGCAATAGGAAGTTGCAAACGGGCTGGGTTCAGTGATCTGTGAGTGAGCTGATACGTTCGGAGTTCTTGTAAATCTTTAAGTCTTTGGTTTCGACACAAGGTTTAATTAGAGAAACAGTGTACGATACTTCACTATGGAATGAATTCAATATTCAGTAAAATAAAGTACGGGTTGTTTTGATTTCTTTAAAATGTTTAAAAGAAAATCGATTATAATTTACTAAGCAGATGCACGACCGCAATTTAACCGCTTGAGATATTTGTGTTCATTTTCCTGAAGGTTTTCTGCCAGGTTTTGCTACGTGCGAGTTTCTGGGTTACCTTTAAACGCTTGCTATGGCGTACTTTTATTTCAAGGAGTCACTAGACAGTAAGAATATAAAATATTTACAATTCAATTTAACAAAGTCAAATAAAGATCCACTGATCGTATGGGCCAGTACAATTTGGTTTGTTTTTCATTTGATATACACACAATAAAAATGTCTTTGGACCTGGTTTGATCTGTAAAACGATCCAATTTGCAATACATGTTGTGTCCATAGAAACAAGAAATATATTCTTATGGTCAAAGACCAAAGAACCAATAAAAAATGACCATGACAAAAGTACGAGCCTTGACGAGGGTCTTTCGTTTTGTATTCGTGTTGATCAAGATTTTCAAACATAAATCACACATATTTGCGTGTGACCTTGAGCAATTTGCGGTCGTTGTCACGGCTTTGGAATATATTCGATTGAATTGTTATACAGGACTTTACTTACCTGTTTAAAAACATATAAACCGCTTAGGTAGTTGGTAAAATTGAGTTAAGTCCATTTCCATGTCGTCTCCATGTCTCCTCCGGATACGGGTCTTTTTCCATGAAAAAGCTTTAGGATAGTCTATTGAATTGCATCTTGTACAAAATCGGCATTAGTATAATCAAATATCTTTAATCCTTTTTTAAGTTTACATTCACTAATGATAATGAATTCAAAAAATCTCTTTTATTGCTTCACCACAAAGGCAAACACCTTCAATAATTGAAATGCAGCATCGGCTATATGTCCTCCAGTGTGTTGAAATCATGCAGCTTTCATCCACACTCCGTTAAATGTTGCGCAATAAAACGTACATGATGAGGGTTTTAATGAGCAGATGCCCTGCTCTGGTGCGGTCAATTCGATTTGAAAGAAAATGAAACAGAATAAGAATGTTCTTCAGTAGGCCGTATTGTGCATACAAATGTAATAATAATAATACTATATGAAAGTCGTTATAAATAATGTCATTATATATATATTTAAGACATGTTGAATAGTATACTCATATTAGTTTGAACAATTTAAGTTATTTATGTTATTAATATGCACACACAGTCAAACAAATTCTATAAATAAATTCATTTATATTTGAAAGGAAAAGATAGAGAATATAAACAACATTTTGAAAGAAGTATGTGATTTTCAAGTAACGATTTCTATATCATTATCGAAACAAATTATGTAGACCAAGGACGATTAATAGTAAATTTAAAATAATGTGTAGTTATTAAATGCTGTTAACTTACTGAGCATATAAACATATATAGAGAATCTGACACAAGTTGTCATATAATGCAAAATGTTATTGATTGAGGAAAACAACAATATATTTCCCATACGAGTAAAAACGTTTATTACTTTCATCACTTACTTCTTACTGACGGTTTCATCAAAATAAACAAATTCCTCAAAGTTCTACGTAACCTTGCGATGTGATGTCGTCACTCGAGCCACAAACCGCAATGTCATTTTTATTTCATGGTTGAGCTAATACGCTTGAAATCTATTCAAACACTTATTTACAAAACGAAGAACCAACTATCATAAAATTAATCATAATTAACATGAAAGACAAATATTTTATTTCCGGCAACTAAGCAATACTAATTATATCAAATATAATAATATGTTTTCCTAATTGTTTCGTCACTGATGATCATTATTGACCTCTGACCTAGGAAGCTTCTACACGAATCAAGACTAAGACCTGCAGTGTGTGAGGTTAATCGCTGTCGCTGTCTGTATTAATGATGATTCGTTTACGTTTCTTACTATCAGGTGGATTACTACCACGACTTTCAGGGGTGGATTGAGCTGTAATCAACTGGTTGGTAATACTGAATAGTCTGCCAAATTTGTTTCTGGCTAGCAAGGTGTTGAGACGGTAATGAAAAGTGAGAATTGATCTTCGTGTCGCGTTCTTCATGGTGATTTTTGTCATATTAATGATGTGGCTGTTTTTTTTTCCAAATATTAAATATCCCAAAAATTTACATGATCTGGTAGCCTGGTAATACAGACGACCGAATAATTCAGATGACTTTATTTACAAACATTTTCTGAACAAGATCGAAGAGCCCCAGCAGGCATTAAACATGCGCTAGTTGAAGGAGGTAAGTTTAATCTATCCGATAGACTGTCATTTGAACCACATTTAAGCTTGTTTAATATTGACCTGAACGGTTTGAGAATCAATGTGAATCGGATCCGACCGTGCTTTAAAAAAACAGATGGCTGTTAGTCGGGTTACTCATTGTAGGTATAACATGTTAGTACCAGGACATGTCTCTGGCTCAGTCATTCTCTGCAATTCATTCCTTGCCATGTTTTGGTTTATCGCTAACAGTATCGAAGAGCCTTGGAGTGTTGATTATTTGCATTATATTGCATTTAACCCCCGCAATGTTATATTCCATCATCTGTTATTGATGCTGCAGATTACCAAGATATTTGCTGAAACTGTTTTTTGTTTGGCCTGGGGGATATCTTTTAGACTTGCAAACCAAGTAAAAGAAGAGCTAATGCCCTTTTAAAGACCAATCAAAATGCATGGAAAACAATTTAGATAATTTGGCGCATAACCGGATCCGTCTGATTTCCGGATGCTAACTAAAAATGGATAACACATTGCCCGCTTAGGGCGGTGGGAAATGTGTTGAATTACGAGGTTTTCATTGATTGATCTCAAATATTTTGAAATCGATTTCGTTTAAAATTTAAGTCAAGTTTTAACATTTTATAATTTACAACGATTGTGAATAAAGACGATATTGCGCGAGAGTGAGGTCTTGTGTTGTGGTGGGAAAATGGAGTACCGGAGAAAACCCACTTTTCGGCCTGGTGACTACTAATCAAACTCACATAATGAGTTTTATACAAGGTGCTTTTGTTTGTTTGTTTACTCACAATCGTCTACATCAATAGGATGAAACCTTGTTTGCTGCTTGATCAATTGGCGTTTACGTACGTTTGTTGTTCTCATTCACGGCCACTGCAACTCTGATCACGCAGATCTACTTCATTATAAATGCCGTCAATCAAAACTTCGTAAATAAAACCATAGCTAACAATTTATATACAGCCAAATCCGTCAATTGTGACCAAGCTGGTAACCCGAAATCCAAAATGGGCGGATTATTCTCTAAGTCGGTGTTGAGTATTGACATTGAATACACACGTAAAGTTACATTACACAAATGTAATTCAAAAGAGTTCGTGATGATTGTATGAAAACAAAGAAACGGTGAACCATGTGAATAAAATGATTATCAGATATAGGAAATTCAAATCATTTACATGAAATAAAAAAGATAAAATAAAAATGTATTAAAAAAACATAATGTACTAGATAAATATAAAATATATATATAAATAACACTCGGTTGGACGGTGACAATATTTGAAACATCTCTTCATTGTATTGCACAGACTATGCGTGCCATTTAATACCGTGTTATATTTATCACATGTACACATGCAGTTATATTTGTCTTCAATGTCTCCTCATTGTGAGACTATACAAGGTTTTACATGTCCTTTCGCAGGGTATATTTACACGCAGTTGATGTAAACATGTGCCAAATTGTGTAAACAGTTTGGTATATCTACACTTAATTAAGGTTTATATTCAATGTCAATTTTAAACTCTTAATAAACTGTTAACACAACGTTTGTCCGTTTGCTTGTCCGGTCCCGTATGAAACTGCCAGAGGTCGGTGCGTGTTCTCCCTTAGAAACAGTACTGCGTTTATATGAAGTGTATCAAAAAGGTTTTGCTAAATATAAATTATTAAAATCAAATAACCAAAGCTAGTATATAAAACGTTCTCAAGATACACATGTTTTGTGACTAAACATAAAATATTTCAACTTTAAACGAAAATTCATTGCTTTAAATGCCTTCTCAACTATGATTTAAAATGTTTGCATTTACATAGTCGTGGGAATTCGACACAGTTACCAGATAATCGAAATTATCACAAGCGTGTTCTGATTTATTCTTCCACGTCTCGTTCGCGAGAAAAATTCCCACGACATCAACAGCCAAAGTATAACACTTTGATAAATTGTCCAAAGGTTATCGTTATTTCAGCTGATTTGATTGGCCAAAAGAAGTTTTTGATTAATAAGTAAACATTATATCGAACTAACTTTGACCAAATAAAAAGTCTACCCAGTTTTATACAATTGGCAATTGAAGACTATAACTTCGCTTTCATCTACGTTCATTTTTTGTTTCGTAATAACTTAAATGTGACATCAGCCGGTCAATGTTTCAACTGTTCCTAAACTTTCACAGCTGTACACACACCACTGTATGGGCTACTGCTATAAAGGCCCTTAGCTAAGCTGGACTTGAGGCCCGGCATATCATGACTGTGCTGTGGCGTTGAAACGAAACTTCAGTGAAAAGGTTTAACACAGTTGTGTCTAAACACAACAATTGGTATCAACTTTAAGTGCCCTGGCTCCACAAGTACATGCCAATACACCAGAATATGACCTCGTCGTGTCTGTCGCAGATCAAGAACCTTTTGAATGGCATAACATATTTTTTAAACGGCCTACATGTACTTACTTTTCCACCTAAACAACACAAGACAGGTCAATGTTAACCTGCCCATCTAGAACAACAGCAGCTGCCTTAATCTTATGGAGTTCACCATGCTTAATCTAATGGTTTTACTATGCAGGACAATGCTGGGGCACAGTCACACAACTCACTATCTTTTCATGGATGTGAAATTCAGATGTATAACTATAACAGAAACATAGATCAGCGGCGGGATTTTCAGGCTTCATACTTTGATTATATATGTTATATGTTTGTCGTTGTTTTTTATTGTTGTTGTTGTTTCGAAAATGAATTGTTTACGTTGAAGAAATGATTATTTGGCTACATTAAAATTGGAACACATACTTTGCTGTTACTTATATTTTTATTGTTCCTTTTAATATTTGTTAGGAATGTCTCTGATATTGAAGTTTTTAAATGTTGAAAAAAGTAAGAATATGCTTATTTTATTACATTTATATGCATCATAGGCTGTTCATTGTTTTGTTTTTCTTTGTATTGTTTTGCTTATTTACATTCAAAGCATTTACATTTCACAATTTCAGATTTTGAGTTATTTTTAGAGATGCACAAATAACAAAAATGGTTTTTATTAAATATATTTATATGGACCTCAATGTCAAGTTTTATACCGCTTTAACCACAATTAACCAAATGCTTAAGACCACCTGATACTCTAAGAATCTTGGGTATTGGGTGCAATGTTAAACCTATATATATGTATTGGAATCAGACATTTTTCATAAATGCCGGACCATATTACCGAACGGCTCGCAGATATTTTCGCTTTACCATTAATCAAAGTTTTCCCCTTGTAGTTGTTTACAGTTAAGTCATCACCATTTTCATTCACTTGCATCATTTCTTCTTCTTTTTATCAATGTCAATTACCAGACAGCTATTGTTGTCAGCGTTAAAGAACTGATTTAAACTAGTGACATTGTTCAAGGTCACCCGAATTTTCTGTACAGCCATTGTTGTAGGCGTTATAAAACTAATTTTAAACTAGTGCCATTGTTCAACGTTACCCGAATTTTCTGTAAGGCAATTCGCATAAACCTCATACACGTTATATGTCACAAAATGTCACAGTCACAAAGTGTCACAGAAGAAGCAGACAGCTACCTTCAAGTTTGATTATCTACAAAACCAAATTTAACTTCGAGGATCATTTATCACAATCTCCACCGTTAATATAAATATTGGAAACCTCAAAAGGTGGTATAATAAGCCATTGAACATGCATTAATTACTACACTTAGATTCTATATCATGCATTCCTTATTATGTTACGTTTGGATAAGATCCATTCTTTTTTTGCGTAACGTGTATTGTATATGGGATAAACATGCACGTACACTTTTAACTTGAAGAGCTGTAAAATGTATCAGATTGACAATCGATCGTGACTGATTTTGATCAAACTGACTTTATTTCACGCACGTTAACTGACACTGTTACTAATCTAAAGTACAACAGCGTGTGATGCATACATCGAATTGTGCGTATGTTTACATGTCAATAATAATAATTTGCATCGGCCAACTTTTGTTGTTCGAAAGTTTTGTTTGTTGTTTGGAATTCGAAACTGCTCTGAACAAGCTACTCTAATGTAACCCGTGGAAAAACACAGAAATAAGAAAACGCATAATCAGTTTCCTCAGAGGCAAATCACGAACAAATTAGGCATTCGAAATGGTTGCCATTTCCGAAAGGGCTTTCACAGAAACAAAACCTCCGTCGTTTAGTAATAAAGGGACATTACAGGATTTAGATTTTGCGTCTATTTTCAACCATATTCCCCATGAACCAATCCACAATTACTTCATAAAGGTTTCCACCGGAAGTGATTTGAATAGTTTAGATTTTTCTTAAGGCAATTTCCGCTCTACAGTTTTGCATTTAGCATCATGCAATCTTGTAGTGCTCCCCATCCAGTTTAGTTCGAAACAATTACAAATTAAACATAGGAACTTTCTGAGAACAAAACGTTCGGTTTAAACGATAACCGTAATACATGTCGAAGCCGTTCAACATCGTAGTTTGAAAGCAAAGGAATGAGAAATTTGTTCTGTTCATCCCGTTCCATTCAGAATGTTCTAATAAAACAATGAAACTGCAAGTAAAAGCCCAGTTTATGTGCTTAGAATAGAAAATGTTTTGAGGCCTAATGCTACGCTCAAAAGACACTAAACGAGAGACACAATAACTACACACCTTAAACAGATCACACATGCATAATAATAGCTCTATCACAGGAGTTACTGGAACACGACTTCACTGGGGGTTTGCCTACTTTTTTAGTACACAAACACCAAATTTGTCCAAACTTTCGTTAACTATAATTGTGAACTCCTAATCATCAGAGCTTAATTTAGCAGATTCCAACTTGCAGACAACAATGTTCAAAGCAAAAAAAAAATGTTACAAACTAATAAAGTAACTTCAATGCCATTATACAGACAAAAACTACTTAAAGAATGAAATCAGATGAAGGCTACTACTCGTGAGTGCAATATAAACAATCAAAGACAGCTATCCGACATTGATCGCCTTAATCATTTCAAGGTTTGAAACTAGGTGTTCATGTAGTCTTACTCAGAATGTATAATTGTGCCAATTTGGAATTGAATCAACTGTATCATAGGAAAAAAATCCACAAGTAAATAAATTGCTGTCAACTGTTCTTCGAGCTGTCCTGGTTGAAATCAAACGAAAATCTCTGAGCTACCGTTGAAATATGGGGCCTGATTGTCACGTTGAAAAAGATTTGAGGGAGAATACAGTGTCCACAAGAAAACCACACGGGGACATTATCACTCACCACAGTCAGAAGAGTTGAGAAAATATTATTTGAAATTTTGTTATTCAAGTCAAAGTAAATTAAAGGACCGCACCGAAATTGTGAGAATACGAGCGCGAAAGACTTCCAAAATTATGTTTGCAATCTGAAGACCACGATATCTGCAATATGACCACTGATGAAGGTACATATCTCATCTAAATACTTACAAAGGCCAAACCATATCACAAACATCGGTGCGTAATCGATACTAGATAGCATAATACAACTGTTTTGAGACATAATTATGTACACCTGATTTATAACAACTCATTGAGCAATGGCAGGGATGACGGTAGTGTTTTGTTCATGACTGACTTCAATTTCATAATTGTTTATGAACACGTGAGATTTTATAGGTATACTCGTTTTATACACATGTCCGAGTTAGCTACATGTCTTTTTTAACGTATGTTCTTTTGCATTTAAGGGGACATTTCATGTAAACGGCAATCAGAGAATAAGTACACTGCTTGTTCAAATCGTAGCCACAAATTCATCCTTAAGCAGACTGGCGAATTCACTGTAACATGGAAATGAAACTTGAATTAGGAAAAGCAATTGCATATAAACAGAAATAATGGGAAAACAGTTTAAAAAAGCTGTTCTATGTCGTATGAGTTTTGGACGATTCTAGTAGATGCTAGTTACTTTAATCGATTTATTAAGTACGGTCAGGCGATGTTCAAACACATGTTTCACGTTTATATCATTAATACCCTTCTGGTCTATGAAGGAGGGAAAGTATTTGCAAATTATATCTCCACCTCCAGAAAGGCAGTAGGCTGGAGACAACAGAAAAAAAGTGATTGCGTTTAAGCATCAATATTTAAATTAATATGAAATAATAAGAAGAAACATAAGTTGTTGTTTTGCAAAAGGTTTAACTTAAGTTATCACTGTGCTGCAAATGTTGATAGTTATAGTGTAATTATTGGAAATACCATAGCCATGTCAAAGTCTGTATAATGGATGATTGTAGCCGACAATACCTTAAGGTTATGTATTTTCACTCAATTTTGACAGCCGGGTCAATATTCAACGTGATGCTTTCATGTATTTAAGTTGTGTGTGTTGGATTGTTCTACAGCTGCCATTCTTTCTTTTTTAATTGGTGTATTTTTAAAGTTGTAAGCAGTAAAGGTTAGTATCGACATGAAGCATATATTAAGTTTAACTGTGGTCTAACATGAACACGTAACATTTTTTATAATATATATACATATATTAAATGATATTAGATGATAAAGGCCCAATACTGAGATGGCGTCTATACTGTTAACACAGTGTGGCTGAAGGACCATTGAGTAAGATTAAAACAGAAGCAGAATAAAGGGAATTATATATGACGTCTTACTGTATAAAGCCAATAGTACATTTTATATATTGTCATCATGTACAAAGCTAATCACATTAAATCTATTCAGGAGCTGCCTTGATAAGGGATATTCCATTATGGCATTGACTGACTTTACTCGCGGACAACAGATACTCTCTGATTGATTAGAAGGTTTTTATACAGAAGGGTATGCCAACTATGGAATGTTCGCACGTTCATGTGTGTACTGGTGTGAAGTAACTGGTGAAAGGAGGAATTAGTTATCATCGTACGTGCGTTATGCCATAAATAATATATTTAAACACCAGCTTTTCATTGGCTATGTAATTTCTCAAAAAAGAACAAAAACATTTATAGTTAATTGAACTATTGTCGATAAAACATCGTCGCAAAGAAACAAGATTGAGGTTCCCAAAATAATAGTTTTGGAAATATAAAGTAAAATAATGCTACAGTGTCATTTTCAACATATAACGCCTACATGATATTAAGCTGGAGTAGTCGGAATGTAATAGAACATCAACTTTGTTATTGTTATACATATATATGCATGGATTCGTAGTTGCACCTCAAACAAAGTTTCACGTAGGTGTTTTCAGTCAATGCGTAGGCAATGGCAAAACGGTTAATTTAAGTCTGGTCTCAATATAGACTGCATATATCATTTATATAGCTTATTTTCATTTAATTATTGTTGACACCTCTTACCGTTAAGAACTTGATTTGTGTCAGACGGAAATGTCACAGGACAACTGAACATTGCATAAGTATTATTGAATAACTGTATAATACCGTGTATATTAAATCTAGATTCACCTTTCATGTCGGTGCTATGTTGAAAATTGTCCCTTGTCTACATTCATTTTTGGTCACAACAGTCTACCAAAAAGTATCAGTGTATCATTTTTATCCGTAATATGATCATTTGTCGACGGATAATAACAATTGAAATTACGCTAGAGATCGACAACCCGTAGATGTTCTCTAAAAAGAACCATCGACCGAAAGCTTACAGGCTAACATTTTGCAGGTTTTGCAGGTCATGCCGAGCCCGAGCTTAAGCCTTCAACTTCCTGGCGGGCAATTAAACCATCCTTATGTTATAACGTCACTACCGAAGAAAGATAACCACCAAATAAAGCAATCCCTTGAGACCGGGTGCGATAAGTATACAGAGGACATTCGACAGTACATGGTTTTCCAAAGACGGATAAGGTTTGGGAGTTTCGACAGGTATTACCAGTAAACAGGATGTATTATTAACCGGTTTTAATTAAAAATATTTGATGTACAGACATTTAGTGACCTGGGACTTACAGAAGGCGTTCTTGTTTTAGAGAGACCACTATTTATTTTTGACGTATGATAACAATTTTACCTCGGTTAGAGACCGGCTGATTTCGAAAAATGATCCCTTTGGTCAAAAGGTAATGTTACAGTGCCTCCTGAGTTGTGATCATTGAACGTGTCCAGTTATTATCTCAACATTTATCAATGATATGTTGATTTTAGTGTAAAGTTTGTTTCTTTGTGGCATTATGTGTCTCTTGTTTGGTTTGTTTTATGCTTTCTTCCTTATGCCTTTACATACTATCTGGTCTTATATGCAGGCTACCTAATTTGTTACTATTTTTCTCATTGTTTTATTTCTTAAAGCGTGCTTTTTATGATTGTTAAGTTGTATTTTAGTCCGCCTCTTTCACGGCGACAGTGTAGTTCAATTGGTCACTTCCAATTTTTGAAAATAACCTATTATTCAAGAAAGTAGAATAGCGATAATGAGAAAAAATCGAATTATATTTCTTTTATAGTATTTCAAGTAAATTTTAGAAAACAAATTAAAATAAAGGAAATACAACCTTAAAGCAAGCAAATGCAGCATCTAATTATATATTTCATGTTTTCGTGTCCATAAAACGCTAGAAGTGAAGTGGCATGAATGTTCCCACTGTCATTAAGAGCTCGATCTACATCACAAAGTACAACAAATAAATGACAGTATATTTATCCATAACACAATTGGCAAACAGGAAGAATGTAATTCGGAAACACATCATAGAAAAGTAATTGCCGATTAGAATGACATCAAGCATAATGAGTCAACTGGCGGATAATCCCTTTCATACTACATGCATACCATTGTTTTCTTCAATCATTAGCATATGGATCGATTTTACTAGAATTAGTCACTTCTTTCTAATGCCAGTGATGAAATTTAACACATTTTCAAAGGTAATCTTTGTTTATGGCTCAATGCAAACCACAATACCATAATTCAAGGGGTTAAAGAGTCAATTGGAATTTCCGATCTTGCTTTTAATAAGATTTTTAAACTGTGATAATCTAGACGATGGTATTTTTGACACATTGGCTATTGTTTAAGAAAGGCGACAGGTATTTTACAGGTTTCGCAATGATCAATGTTTGACCGACGACGTCGGCGACACCGCGTTGCAATATCACGAGAATGCATTGCGCATGCACAGACGATCAATGATAGTCAAAAGGAAACCGCGACTGAAAACAACGATTATCTATCTAGTAATTACGACACATTCTCATCAAACATAGATTTTGAGCGAAATTTCAACGATTGAGATATTGAAAGAAATCGGTCTAAGACGTTTATCACATCAAGATGATGACAACAAATAAAAACTCAACCGTCAGCAAATGTCATTATTTCTGTAAAGAAAAAATGCTCGGAATACTGTTCACTATAATTGCAGTAAAGGGAGCTATACATTTTGCAGAATTCCGCTGAACGGTGTTAATGTTCGCATTGCGCAATTGTAACCGTCGATTAAATTAAGTTCATATATTGTTTTTTCGCGTAATTATTGTCACATCCCAAACTATTTAGTAGTGGTCTAGTGTAATATATCAACATTACAATGACTCTACAGTCTCTTCAATGTTTTGTTGTTGGAAAAAGTGAATATTCAGAGGACCTGACGGAGGGCGTCTATGCATCATAGAAACGAACAAAGCGGTTTCCAGAAGAAACTTTAAGCGATATTTAAATTGTAGTGCATTTATTATTAATTTATCGAATTTAATCAACGGAGCGACAGATGCAAGTTCGTTTAAAGGTGATTCACATTTGCGAAAGGAAAATCTTTCAACGTTGTAGAAAGTATGTGATAATGCTTGGAAATATGCTGCTCTACTTGGAATTGGCAGTTTCTTTTAAAAATTGAAACAATGAATGTGAATACGATATTTGGTAGGAAGGTAGTTGCTAGATATATATAAATGGTAATCGTTCAGAATACAAATGGAGATATCGTGGTTTTCATGACCTCATTCCTTTCTGGTTTCTTTGTCTATGACCGTGGAATAAGTTATGTCTTTTTTAAGTAGCAAAACTTACGCAAAATTTGTAGCTTGTATCAAAGACCAGCAAGATAGTTGCTAGTATCTGTCAATCCGATGTATTGAAACACAAGCCAAATTGCCAGATCTTTATTTGAAAAATTGAATGGTAGTTTAATAATAACATAATTGTACTGTGTAATGACTCTAGTTGTGATAAGTCAACTTTAGCATGTCATTTCAACAGTTGGCAGGTAACCACTTTACTCGCAAGATAAAACCAAGCGACAATTCTTGGGAAAGTATAAATAAGTCAACCCAATACATTGCGGTCAACTGAGACTTTCATTTACGAATACACATCTGAACAGTTGATTCAACTGATAGCCGAATTCTGTATATTCCAAATATACTCCCTGATCTGCTTGTTTCCTTGTAAATAAAAAGAGAGTCGGAGACCGAAGTCATGAAGAGCTGAGTAGTGCTGCGAATGTATGTCGTATATCGTGTGGAATCGAATCAGCTCATTCTCTTCTCCTTTATCTGATAAACTCAAATTCAGCCCTCTTTTAACTTCCTATAATTGACGGAGATGAAAACAGCAAACAAGTTTAAACTTTATATCATACTTATAACAAAGTAAAACGTTCTAAGGTAACTCGAAGTAACTTGCAGGGCAATAAAACGATCCATTGGGAATGGAAAGGGAAGAGTAGTGAAATGCGTACACTAATCTCTGTTACCATTGCCAAATTTCCATTTCGTAGAAATATCAGTAAAAGGAGCGTGCATTTTTATTATATAACGGTACTCGTTAAAATGTGCACATAAACAATAAATTAAAACTACTAGCTGAGTTAAAATCAATTAGAATATTATTTCTCCAGGAATTTAAATATTGATCGAATATGAAAAGAAGGTAATTAGCAAGTACATTCTAAAATGTAGACCCTTCTTAAAGCTAGTGACCTTCCATGAATGAGAACAAGTGACAACCCATAAACTTACATATTTCCCTGAACATTGATATGTAATACGAATTTAGAACTTTTTGGCCTTTATATTGCTTAGGCTCTTTATTCTTTAAAGAAAAATACTATTTAAATTTAATTTGATCTTTAATAACGCTTTAATTTGTCGGACAGGGACGGCTTTATGTTTTCTTATAACATATGTTTTTTGTTAAAATGTACACCTCTCTTATGTGTGAGGTTAACTTCCGTGCATTGAAGGTTGCAAACAAATGAACAACTAATGCTGAAACTTGTTTGATAAATATCATTTAAAAGCCTGGCTCAATGATGCAATGGAAATATATCTCTAAGATGGTAGTAGTATCCCAATCAATCTAAGCTGATGGATTAGAAACTTTGCAAAACATTATGTACGAACCTTTTATGACAACACTGGCAGTTACACAGTTTATATAGTGCCCATTGGTTGTTATCATTTGTGTTTTATCACTTTACACATACAATAGTTAACCATGTTTAAGGGCTTAAACAAAGTGCAGGTTTTGTCTATGGCTATGTATTTATAGCTCTGAAACATGTGTCATTTAAAACTATCCTCAAACCACAGTGGGATCATCGAACATTTTCCATCGTTTATTTACCGTATGATTTGATACCTATTTTAAAACGATGCATTATTCAAATATGTAATGGTTAGTTGTAACATATGATGTAATATTGACTTCTGGGAGCAGTTTGACCATCATCAAATTCAAGCAGTAAACTAGTCTTTGATTATATACATAGTAAATCCGAAAGAAATAAGTAACTGGTTGCACGCTTGTTTTAAGCTACAGCTTGATATTAGGAGTATTGACACTAACAATTTTTTTTTACGAATTCACATAATACAAACAAAAGTTGAATGATGACAAATTCCGTATCAATGCTGAAAAAATCCAGTAGAATTGATTTTAGTATATTAAAAAACAAATTGCAATTCCACTTAAATGACATTCGATACACTCATGATAAAACAGATCTGTAAATCACTGAAATAAAACAAATATGTCCTGAATGTATGTGTTCCAAGCAGACATTCTTCAATAAATCCTGTCTTCCGAGCGTCAGTGGCAATATCTACTTAAGGGAATGACTTCAACGAACGGGGTTTATTGCCTTGCAAGCGTTCATTATGCATGCCCATCTCCCCATAAAATTGTTTGAAAGGTTGTTAACGATATTCTGATGTAAATGTTGATGCCAATAGAAGAACGTGTTATGAATCGACAAGTCGGAGTTAAATGAAACAATTTTAAGAACATGAAAAAAACATCCGTCTGTTTAAAGGATAAACAGGTTACTATGTAAATGGCATCAACTAAGCCATATGAATTGATAGCAAGTTTATATTGAAACTAGATGCATTGCATTATGGTTAATTAACGATATCTGTAGTATTTTAAGTTTTAAGCCATTGAAAAGCAGATATGTTTTCGCATGTTTCATTTTTATCGAATGCATACACGTTGGTATTTTAATCCGTATCTGTATATGTGTAAAGTACATTTCTTATAAACGCGATTGTAAAGAAAGGGCATATTACACCATTTCGGAAGTGCCTATTTATTGTTACATACCTTTTTTGTCTCACATGACAGTGAATCAAAGCTTGGAGATATCGTCTCAGACAATCTTTTGTTCTGTACATTCCCATCGCATTATTTGTACACCGGAATTTTTCAAAAACATAAAGTCATCCTAGCTATCAACGATCGTCGCATACGAGTACTTTGTTAAGTGCGGTAGCTCTGCCCCTAGGTTCACAAAGCGACTGTAATTAAGTCTGATTCCTTTTTTTCCCCGGCTTATTTGTCCATTCACAAGAATTTCCTGAAAACGCAACGGCCGTTAGACCGTGAAGTCAAACAGAAATGCCGGTATTGAGCGGTGTTTATAATGCTTTTGGCGAATGGCACCTTGGGAGCAAGCATAATGTTGGATTGTCCATCGTAGCCTACACCCGTCAATTTTATAACGTCTACACCGGCTTGTCGCAAATTTGCCAGGAAGGCGTCGGACAAAGATTCGCCGGTAGTAGCTTCACACTCTGCAATGAATTTGAAATCCTCCCTAACAGACTTGGTTTCACGGTCGAAAAAAGGTCAAACAGAGCACCATTTGATCCATAGTAGACCCGTTGTGGTTTCGTCTGCTCTAAACCCAAAGAACCGAGCACTTTTGCTCATGGGAACAATTTTCCTGTCTGATTTGATCCCCGTATATCGCGATTATTTCGTTATGTATTTCGGGTTAAGTGTACTCTATTCTCGGAAAACCGTTCTCTATGTTATACAATTAAAAAGAACGAAATGAAAGAAGTAATTCCATACATTTCTCAATATTGTCGACCCCATTAAATTATTATTGCGTAAGAATAAAAAGACGAAAATATGTTTAAACGTTACTTATTGCATTTGTTGTAATTAACGACCAATATATCAATTTTGTTACACTTGCGACGTGATCCGTAAAAGCTGTATGAATAATAAAGTGTTAGTTTTGTTTGTAAGTTATATACAATTTCGATACTGTCAGAACTAAAGTTCAGTGTCCCTCTTAACCAAAATGAGATCCCCGTTCGTCTGCCCATTGTCTTTTCATAACCCGCTCTAGGGTGCATCTTCAAAAGCCTCTGTAGCAGTTCTTTATCAGTTTCCACCAATAAAAACACCGCTTTCGCCAAAGTTCCTTCTTCTCAGCCAATCAAATATTTGCGGTAAAAGTATTATACCTTGTATCAGGCTGCGGTCAAAGAAACAGGTATAGGATGGACATTATAGATCTAATTGTTTTCGATACCTTATGTTCTAAAACTGTTTTCTTTTATTTTATTCATATTTCAATATATTATCCTAGTGTAAATTAATCCTACATAATTGACTGTGATACAAAACTCACGATGCAATAGTTCGTAAATATACACGTATAGATGGCACCAATTGTACAAGTGATAAAAAGGCATCTTCCAATGGAATTATGACGATACCAATGAGGTTATGCGAGTATGACATACTCTGTCAGAATCTGCAATAGTATGATAGTGATATATGCATTAAAACCATCTTCAATGGTTATTCATGCAAATGTCATATATAATTCCGCGACCTTTCTGAACAGTCAGAAGATTGGCACATCGAAATCTATACAATATCGCTATTATCATATGTAGGTATAGTTTATAGGTTAGTGTTCATCGTTGTTACCATTCCATGTCAGGAAGCAGTGTCATAACAGTCCTCAGAATATTATATTATTGTATAATCATTACAACATAAATGTCAGACGAAAGTTCTGAGTTTGCCACGCGATAAAAAATCATGCGTACCTCTATCATTCAAACATGACAGAGAATGACAGGACAGGAACACAAATCACAAGATAAAATCACAACATCTTGCACTAACTTGTTTCACAAACGTTGTAAAAAACATGTTTAAACTAACATAGCAAAAATTACAAGCAAACAAAGAGGACGATCTCAAGCAATAGCATTGATCCAGTTTAACGTCAAAAGCATTATTTTCCGTTGCTCGCTTCGATCTATCATCTCGGAACTATCCTGATTTGCGTTTGTATTAATTATAAATTTATGAAGAAAACCGTGTATTTAAAAGCATTTTAGTATTCATATCATGGTTTTTCATAACCTTTCTATTACGAAAGTATTTTGCCCATACATAATGAGTTAAGATGTTTTGTATAAGCTTTGAAACAAAGCAACCCATTATATTATTACCTTATTTTTGGTCTAAACAAGTAGCGAGGCGAAAATGTGACGCATAATTGTTTCGCTTTTTCCCACCACCACATGGTGCAATTTGGTGCACCACTTGTACCATTTTAACCCCTCAATTTTGCCTTCTCGCCATGAACAGGCGTCATCATGAAATGACAGGAATCAGCCGCCATAGATTTTCACCCGTTAACATTTGAAACAACAGTATATATCGGGGTCGGTTTGCAATATTCCGTGTGTCTTGGTTAATCTTTGGCAATCCCTCTTTCGATAATTTAATTTCGTTTTCCTCGCAGCTTAGTCCATTTTATGGTTCGTCTGGCGTCCCAAAAATTTGCAGACCAGTTATGTTACATGGAAAATGGAAATGAGAATAGGGAAACAAATGCATACTTACTTATTACACTTGCCAGCATTTCTAGAACTGTCAGAGAAATACATGTGAATTTTGTAATATTTCAGTTTCTATAACAAGTCGTCAAAATTATAATTCAAACAGAGGGTTTAAGTAAGTATATTAGTGGTTTACCAAGCTATCACTACCATGCTTTGTTTACGCTGTTTATACTCGTGAACCTTTTCGTTTCCGCCCGCAAAGCTTTAAATAAAAATGTACATTGTGACATGCCGAAATGTCCCTTACCATATGAGTCTGTACATTCACAGCAATTTTCTACATTTTCTCCTTATTCACCCTTATGTTGTCATCATTTGTAAACCCTACGCCTTGATATAGTACTCGATAACATATTATCCTTTAATACGACGTTAATGACCCTTTGACGTTCCACGTAAACACCAACTAAGAAGACGTTGTCGCAAAAGATAAAACTATTTAATACCTAATAGTGCATAATGTATTGAAAACTTAAATAACGGAATATATGTTCTTACAGTCGTAAATAGTGACACAGTTTGGTTAAAATACCACATGCGGATATGCCAAATGGCTAAAAAAAATGAAACGAGACAGTGCTGGTATATGTAGATTAGATATTGCTTGTATCCCCTTTTAACCAGGTACTGCCGATTTAATTTGGTGAGAAACTTTGCTTACACGTATTCTATTCATTCGTGTATCATTCATTATAATACGGGTAGTGGATTCACCCATTTATTATGTACAAAAGTGAAACAGACTTAATATCAAGTATCCTGCATAGCAATGTGTGAAAGCATTCATTTCTCTAAATATTTAGGACTCATATATTGGCAGGGTTCCGTAAACGGACACGTTCCCGCAAACAGGCGATTTTTTGAATATCTCAAAAAATATCCCAACAAACGGGCGTGTGATTTCAAAATATGGGCAGAATAATATCAGAGGCGACTTTCGGTTTTCCATAAATCATTGTAAAGCATGAGAATACTTCCCACGGTTCTGCCGTCGTATTTAGCGAAAGCGGGGTTGTTTTATTATTTTAAAACAATGTTTTTTATAACTGATATTACAGTTAAACACAACCATTTCGTTTGATAGTTCAAACAAAATATTATAGATGTACCTCGAAAAAACATAACGAAAATACATGTAATGCTTTAGTCCTCCTATAAGCAATTTTATAGAACCGAATGGTAACCTATTATTGTTTCAAGCCTTGGTGTCACCGACGTTACATTGATGTACTTTATGAAAATGTTTGAATGCAAACACGAAAATTATATAAAATGATACAAGAAGTATTTTCAAGTATCCGATTGTTCATGTGATGTTATTTCATGCGTTCCGCTATATATTTTATATCCCACATGTGAGCAAACACAAAAGGGTTGCGTATTTCGTTTGCCTCAGAAAAATTGGAGAGTTTTTGTTGTTGTTTTGTTGTCGTTAAGATTAACGTTTTTGGACTTTCTTTAAAATATTCATAGACATATGTACTCGCCTCAAGTGTGAGAGTCATTTGTCTGCATAGCGTATCATGGGTGCCTAGCAGCAGCAGCAGAAGAAAAGAAATCATTCCAGCGATACCACGCCAGTACCGTCTGTTTTTGTTTGCATAATTTTATTATCAGTTTCGAAAAGTTTTACGTAAATGTTGTCAGAAATATCAAAACGTACTTTTTAATATTGATATTTTAAATAAAACAGTTATGAAATGTAAATGAGAGCCTTTTCAAAAGGAACTCTGTCAAATTTTGGCACCAAAGAAATTTTCCAAGTAAATGCATTTGAAAACACTAAAAAGTTTCCCCTAATACAGTACGCGCTATGTTTGGTAAGTCGATCGGAGCCAAACTTCTAAACAAGTCTTTTTATACCATTTTCCAACGGGCGGAAACAACCTTGAGTGAGTTATTATGACGACAGAATTAGGTGGTCGATATACTTCAGTAATGTAAACTTCATTTTATTTATCAGATTTTGGAGCGCTTTGCGTCGCATCGAAAATTTTCACTTGCCCTAACGCCCTATATATAACTGTATTATTTAATGAATCAGAGAGTTAGTTTTTCAATGAATTCCCAATTGATAAGAAAAGAACTATCAATATAATACTTTACGAGAAATGACGTACACTTTAAATATAAAACATGCGATTCTTTACAGGTGGCATTTGTATTTCCAAATGTACATACAGCACTCAAAGGCTATAAATTTATGGTTATGGTTTAAATCATTTTCAAGTTATATTTGCCAAACGAAATATTAAATTCAATTCAATTCAACATTTTATTGCATTAAACATATCAGAGATGTTTATAGCAAATATAAAATACATACATTTGCAAAGCATGGATTTAGAAACGACTTGTTTTAACAGAAGACAAATATATTTCAAGTGTAAATTAAGACACTAATAGCACACACATTATGAAAGTTTATGCGTTTAACATTTTTAATTGGTTTATGAATTTGCATCGTTTAATTAATTTAGCTTCGGTAACTGTCAACAATCAATGATTAAACAATAAGAGGGATGGTCAGATTATTTTTCGACCCTGATTCTTGCAGCTATCTTGTTATAACTGACAGTCTGGTGTAGAGAGTTCAAACGTAATTATCGTTCTGTCTCCAGCAATACTATGTTGCTTGCAAAATCAAATTAACTCTGCAAGCCTGAGGCTTCATAGCTTAGTTCTGATACGGCGAGATACGAGGACTCGTTCATAGTATTTATGGTGCGTTGCGTTCAACGGACCAATGGATCTTACTTATAATTAGTTCCTAGAAAACAAACTTGATACCATTTTTTCATGAATCTCATTTCTTTAAACAAACACTATGTTCTTGAATCAACGTTTTTGAACTAGAAATATCGTTAAAATCTTAATCCCAGTTCAATAATGTTTCTTCTTTTGATTCAGAGGTCAACAACTTCTCATGGTTGATATAACCCAGGTGCCTAACCTTTCGCAGTTATACTGAAATAAAATGAGTTACATTGTTCATGAAATAAAACTTGGCATACTTATTGTATATATCTTTTTAAAACTTAGAGATTATTTCATTGCGTGTTCATATTTAATACGAACATCACAATTCAAATATACATGTATACCTAAATTAATTGCCATAACACGACGTTTATATAACCAAACGTACTTTGTTCGTTACATGTTCAGAGTAATGATATCAATTGTAAAGTTAGCCTATTTTCAAAGTACATGGTATTATTTTTGTTTTGTAAATCTTATATTCCGTTAGCCCTATGGCTAAAACACCACAATTCTATTCTTCATATTACCATGGTTTACACACCGAGCAAAACCACTGACATTGTTCTGCAGCTCGAACAGCTCTCTTTCTCTCTCCTTAACTTGTTCATACATTTAGAGTGGAACCAACCATCGCAGATGAAATTTAGATAAACCGTAAATAATTCGATCGTTGCCATTTCTATTAACTTACTGTTTATAATAACATTGATGTCAAATGGTTGCAACAAGTGTGCCATGTGTCCCAGAAATGCAATTAGAATTATACTATTTTCTCGGGCTGCCTCCGACACCGGAAGGGTGATATGAGCATCATGATTTCCGTAATAAGTGCAAATGCAATAGGTCGGACACATCTGCTATTGGGTATAAAGATTCTCATGAACCACTTGTAAAAAGGCTCCCAGTCTATAGAGCTGCTCTCACTGGTACCGTAAAGCCATGTTTCTGGAACGCCGTCCTTAAAATTTGTGTGAGAAAAGGAACCATGAAATTTCCTTTTTGTGTAAAGGTATCGGAATGATTATTCTGGTTTTGTCTGACTTAAAAAAATAAATGCCCGCTATTTTCAGTTGTCTATGTTACTGCTGCGTTGGAAATCATATTAATATGTGTAGTACGTATATGCTTATGTATGCATGTTCTCGTGTTATAAACATGTCAACGGACAGCTCATCGAAGAGCAATGTTGTTTTGCTAACCTTGTTTTATAACCATGGTAGGCGAAAAACGGTCGCATCTTTGCGCTGTAATATGATTGTCACTTCTGTTCAAACTCACGAGCCGGCCCCTTCTAAATCACTTTTGCCCGGGAAATAATATTGGAAAAAGAAACTTAATTAATTATTCGATATGTAATAGAAGGGGAACTTCGACTCAATTATCTCTAGTGCCACCTAGACACATGCCATTGAATAAAAAAATATAATAATAATAATAATAATAATAACAACAAGTTGTAACATTACTTCGTAATTCGACAAAGATAAAGGCCTTATACGGAGATGGCGTCCATACTGTTAACACAGTGTGGCTGAAAGACCCTTGAGTGAGTATAAAACATATTGAGCAGTAGAATTAACAGATCAGAACAGAAACTGTAGTTATGGCATAAAGGTAATTATATGTGACGTCTTACTGTATACAGGCAACTGTATATGTATATGTTGTCCATTGTCATCACGTACAAAGCTATTCAGAAACTGCCTTGATACGGGATATTACATTAATGGATTGACTGACTTGACCGGCGGACAACATATACTCTCTGATTGATGACAAGGGTTGTTTTTTCTCAAGAGTGTGCCAAATATGGATAGTTCGCACGTTCATGTCTGTACTGGTATGAAATTGCTGTTTCAAGGAGGAAAAAGGTATCGTCGTATTCTCCCTTAAGCTGCGTGCATAAATATTGATTTTTTTTTGCATTATACATATAAAACACTTATTTGATGATAAGGTGGAGTAAATGTAATTGAACAAAGAATTTGTCATTGTTATCCATTTATCAGCATGGATACGTATTTGCACCTCTAAACTAATTTTACGTAGGTGTGTTCAGTCAATATCTAGACAGTGACAAAAAGGTATGAATTCAAAATAGACTGCATATATCATTTGAAAAGCTTTTTTCCATTGCATTATTGTTGGCAGCTGCGTCCGTTAAGAATTTGATTTATGTCAGACAGAAATATCAAAGGACAACTAAACATTGAATAAGTCTTAATAAATAACTTGACAATGCCGTTTCTTATAATATAATCTATCTGGATTCACTTTTTTAGCCGGTAGAAAGTTGAAAATTGTTCCTTAAACATTTCTACATTCAATTTTGATCTAAACAGTCATCCAAAACCGATCTGTGTAATTATCTATCAATTATGGGGTCATTTGTCGACGAATAATAACAGTTCAAATAATGTTAATGAAAAACGAGTACGACTATCTGTAGAGATTTTCTAGAAATAACCATCGAACGAAATGTTACTGGCTCGCCTTTTGCAGGTTATGCCTAGTCCGAGCTTAAGCCTTCAACTTCAACTTCCTGGCGGGTGATTAAGCAATCACTATGCTATAAAGCTACTGCTAAAGAAAGATAACTACTAAGTAAAGCAATCTTTTGAGACATGGAGCGATAAGCATACAGAGGACATTGTAGAGTAGATGATTTTCAAAAGAAGTATAGGGATGTGGAGTTTCGACAGGCATATCGAGGAAACAATTTTAGATGCATAGTTATTTAGTGACCTGGAATTTACATGAGGCATTATTTTTTCAGAGACATTACTAGTTCTTTTTGTCGTATAAAATTGATTTGACTTCGGTGTGAGCCGTACTGAAGTAGAAGAAATGACCCCATTGGTTAAAACATGGTCAAAACGTAATGTTACAGTGCCTCCTGATTAGTGATCATTGAACGTGCCCAGGTGGTTACCTCTACATTTACCAATGATATGTTGATTGTAGTATAATGTTTGCTTGTTGTGCGTTATTTGACCCTTGTTTGGTGTGTTTTAGGCTTGACGCTTTGTGCTTTACACATGCTCTGGTCTGCAGGCTACAAGGTTTGTTACTGTTGTTTCCATTGTTTTATTACTTTTATTACATAACATAACGTTCTTTTATGATCGTAATTTTCTGTGTTAGTCGGCCTGTTTTACGGCCACAAAGTAGTTTAACATGGTCATTTCCAATCATTGAATATAAGCTATGATTCAAGAAAGTAGAATAGGGTTAATGAGAGTGGTACACCTAATAAAATGTCGAATTATATTTCATTTATATTATTTCAAGTTAGTTTTAGATAACAAATTCAAATAAAGAAAATACGAGCTAAAAGCTAGCAAATGCAACATTAAATTATATTGTGCATGTTTTCGTATTCATGAAACCTTACAGCTAAAGTTTCAATTTAATGTTCCAATTTTCATAAAGAGCTCGAACTACGTCACAAAGTACAACAATTAAATAACAGCATAATAATCCATTATACATTTAGCAAAGAGTAAAAGTGTAATTCTGAAACAAGCACATTACAATGCATCGAACCGCATCCATGAAATTCTCAAAATATTTGTAGTATTCTGCTTAAGGTATTAGCCGCGTAATACACACTTTTTTAAAAGCTTTAAACGACAACATAGTTATAATCACGGTACACTATGGGACTTTTATCCAAATTTTGAAGGTTTTTTTACCGTGAATTAAAAAAGTTAGTTATGTTTCACAAAGAGCGACAAGTAAACATTTTGTCTATATTTGAATTTTTTTCGCATTATCAGAGATTATGAAATAAACACAACAGTTTCTGGTAAAATAAACTTCAGTTTACAGAAAACTAAAGTTCAAACGAACACATTATTGATAAACATGGAAAAAATCATTTTGATTGATCTTATGATTCTTTGGAAAAGAGCAGTTTTTCGATGTTTGAAAATATATAGCAGTTTTATAAAATTCATAAAAAATAGTTAACTATAAGGCAAGCTGCTGAAATCATTTTAGATATTGTCTATGATGTCTATTGAACAATTTAAAAGACAATTTATGATAGTTTTCCGTCCAGTTTTGAAGAAAATATAAATAATGTCATGTTACCATACATTTTTATAGCTAATAAAATGCTTAAAAATCAACCTTTTTCTTGTAAAAAATTATAAAGCTTAATTGGACTTATTCATAAAATGTACTCTTTCAAATAAATGAATTTTACTTATGATACTAACTCAGAATACAGAGTTTAAAACAAATGAGTGTACTTTTAAACTAAAATATGTGAAGAAACAAGAACACTAAGTGGGCTCGCCCCTCCAAAAATATCAGAATGAAAGTTCTCAACTAATGGTTTTTTTTTAATATTATAACATGTAAACAATCTCTGTGGGTATCTGTTTTATTTTGTCATTGGTATTCTAACAATTAGTTTTTTTTCACAATAATTCTTCACTCTTCAACATTTGAAGTTTGGTCTGTTCCCATGCTTTGTACTTGTAGTGTGTGCACAGATGATAACTACTCAATGCTGATTTGGTTTTCATGCACCTTCAGGTACTTTACCCATCAAGAATGTTTAGTGCTGTAAAGGAAAAAAGTTGTACTTTAAAGCCTTTCTAACTAATTAGTATAGATAATTATACTGCAATCCATATACAAAATATTATTTTGAAAAAACAACAACAAGCTGATACATACATGTATATATATAAAATTATTAATTTTATCATCATCATCATCATCATCATCATCATCATCATCATCATCATCATCACCACCACCACCACCACTTGACCACCATCACCACCACCACCACCACCACTGGTGATTATTGAATACAGTAGGTTTATAAAAACAAAAACCAAGTCAAATATGTTTTTGTATGAAATACTCACATCATCTCGATCAGATGCGACTGCCTTGTGGATGGACATGGCTGTCCAATCCGCTCTCAAGGATCCAACATAGTATTTAATGCAGGCTGGAATTCTTCATAACCTAGTGTTGTTGACTAAGTAATATTCAGTCATTTTCCTGCCTGGAAGAAATTAGACTTCTGATTATCAACCAGCAGAAACTACCACCGTAAAATACAAATGCACAAGTATTATACATTCTGCACTAAAAATGTTTTAGCCAAGAGTAAGGGTTGGTAGGCACAAATGTGTAGTTGTTGTGCATATGGTTGATAATGATTTACAACAGTATTGGGTTTTAACGAGACCTACACCAAGCCAATGAATGTCAATAGTGTCCTAGCAGATGCGGCTTCAAGCCCCAAACCACATACAACTTTTTTTCACAGGTTAATTTTGAAAATATGCATTTTGTAAACAAATAGCGGGTATGTACATGTATTGTGGTATGTTAGAAATAGGTCACGTACCAAAACACATCATTTTTAAACAAAATTTTAAGTCTAATATTTTTCTAAGATAAAACAATCAATTTAAAGATTACATACTCATATTATATCTTAAACATAAGTTATGTACATAAGTACATATAAAAATATGTAGCATGTACATAAGTACATGTAAAATATGAACATGCCGTCTAAACATTTAGCTAATAAAAATGATTTAAGAATTCCAAAGATAAATTAAAAAACAAACGTTTTTGAACACATCAACGTACAAAACTGTTCAAGGATACTTACATTCAGAGCCCTTTGATACGAATATCCCAGTTCCATGCCGATTGTTGACAGTTCCTTTTTTCGAGAGAAAATCTTCTCTTACGCGTATATTTCACTTATAATCCATGTTTAACTGTAATGACTCAAATTGTTAGATGTATCGTAATCAACTGTCAGCGTGTACTTTTAGTGTTTATTTATTTTAAACGTATATTCATGAGAAAAACATCACAATGTTTCCAAATCCTACGATGTAGAAATTCCATTATTGACCTATGAATAGCCGGGAAATACCTGCTGTTTCTAAAAATAGCAACATCCGGTACAGGCCGAATACGCCCGATGTTCGTCGCGATCTGTTACGGCGAGTGGCGATATATGTCGATGTTACCCGATGTTTCCCGAGTTGTATTACATGGCTTAATACCTTAACAACATAGGCTAAAGCATTGTAATCGAAGAGTTTTAAGTTGAACATTTCATTAGGGGTGTAGTACATTAATGAACACGGCAGAATTAGGGTGCTTGTGCACTGTACTTTTTGTCATTGCTACCTATCCATATACCAAGTTTTATTTCAATACTATGAGTATTTTGAAAGTAATGCTCTGGTCAAGAAAAAGAGGCAAAGGGCAATAATTCTGTAATTAGCTGAAATACAGCTATAGTCATTGTGCACTGCACTTCCTCTTGTTGTGCTTTACCTTTGAATGATGTTTAATGAAATTCCAAAAAGTAGTTTTTTTGTTATGCTACGGACAGGAAAAGGAACAAAGGGAATAACTCTTGCAATTCGCTGAAATAGAGTTATTGTTCTTGTACACTGCAGTTCTAATCATTTAGGGGAAGGGGGCAGTCACCATGCTGGAATGACATCTTGAAGGGAAGAATAAGTTTCCTGATTATATGGGGAATTCATCATGAAGAAGTGACATGAAATAACAATTTTTGTAGTACTTTAATAAACATTATCATTTCGTATGAAAGTTACAAACATTTATATATATAAATAGAACATAATTATTGAACTGTTATATAAAAAGAGAACATTGTTTACTAGATGAAATGCATTTATAACATAACATGCCTTGTTTTTAGCTGTAAATAATACTTAAATGTATGTTATAATGTTAACTTCTCCATTTACATGGTAACGAAGAGTTGAAAATGCATGTTTTTAGTTGATAGTGATATTTACCCCAAATAGCATATGTCTTATAAGACAATGGCAATTTTTTCAAATATGATAAAAATAATGCATACAAACTGAATATGTATCAGACTATGCATGAAAGAAATAATACTGTTTCTATTTTTCTCAAAGGTTTTGAAATACAACAATGCACATGCATAAATAGGCCAAATATGCACAAAATAATAGTAAACAATGTGTGAAAGTGATACTGAACACTTTAAATAATTTCTGTGTGCATTAAATGAATATATACCAGAAAAGCAATACCAAATCAAGTCCAAAATGTATAATAACATGAAGAACACCACTTTATGAATATCTTCATAACAAATCAGAGTACATGTAAACAATAATCATTTATATAATTTGTATCAAATGTGTCTACTTTAAAGTGTGTTTTCATATGCATTAAATTAATATATACCAGAAAAGCAACTATAAAAATCCTTAAAAGTATAAGAAACTGAAGACAACAAAGAATAACACCCATTTATGAATATCTCCAAAACAAATCAGAGGCCAACTAAACAATTATCATTCATACAATAAGTATCAAATGTGTCTAGTTTTTGTGTGTCTGTTCATTATCTTTAAATGAGCATCTTTAAAGTGAAACTCTTATTTGAAAACAATACATATAACAGGGATTCCATTAAGAATTTGAAACTGGAAGTATAAACTTATAAGGCAAGGCAGAAAAACCATGTTTTATGTTCATTCTTATTAGCAAATTGAACTCAAAATCCTTCATTAGAAACATTGTTGTTGACATCTATCAACCCATTTTGAAAAAATCAAAACAATAATATTAATTGTGATAAGTCTTGTTTGGGAGTAAGAGTGCATCTTTAAAAATAGTGTGTGTGTTTTTCACTTTATATGAAATATGTACCAATTCAATTTGACAAATGAGACAAAAAATTTAAGTTAGGAAATAGAAGTAGTAATTGTACATAGTACAAAAAAAACACCAAAAAAAATGACAAAGCTCAATATAACAGGAAATCTATATGAAAACAAAAATCATTAAAGGCCGTAATTATTTAAACTGAATTAAGGTATTTAAGTAATACACACTTTAATAAAAGCTTTCACCGACAACATAGTTATTATCAAGGTACACTATGGGACTTTTATCCAAATTTTGAAGATAAAAAAGTTATTTAAGTTTCATTTCACCCAACCCCAAACTCCAAGGGCTACAAAGAGCGACAAGTGTCTATATTTGATTTTTGTTTCACATTATCAGAGCTTATGAAATAAACACAACAGTTTCTGGTGAAATAAACTTCAGTTTACAGAAAACGTAAGTTCAACTGAACAGCATTATTGATACACATGCAAAAAATCATTTTGATTGATCTTGTGAGTCTTGTGAACAGAGCAGTATTTCGATGTTTGAAAATATAAAGCAGTTTTATAAATTCATAAAAAAATAATTAATAATAAGACAACCTGCTGAAATCATTTTAAATATTTTCTATGATGTCTAATGAACAATTTAAAAGACAAGTTATGATAGTTTACCGTTCAATTTTGAAGAAAATATACATAATGTCATGTAACCATACATTTTTATAGCTATTAAATGCTTAAAAATCAACCCTTTTCTTGTAAAAATTGATAAAACTTTATTGGTCTTATTCATAAACTGTAATCATTCAAATAAATGAATTTTACGTATGATACTAACTCAGAATTCAGATTTAAAAACAATGAATGTACTTTCAAATTAAAATATGTAAAGAAACAAAAACACTATGTACATGTAGGGCTAGGCGGTAATGCCCCTCCAAAAATGTCAGAGTGAAAATTCTCAACTAATTTGTCTTTTTAATATTATAACATGTAAACAGTCTCTGTAGGTAATCGATGTCTATTTGTTTTATTTTGTCAATGGTATTCTTACATTTAGAATTTTTCACAATAAGTCTTCACTCTTCAACATTTGAAGTTTGGTCTGTTCCCATGCGTTTGTACTTGTGTGTGGACAGATGATAATTACTCAATGCTGAGTCAATGCTGATTTGATTTTTATGCCCCTTCAGGTTCTTTACCGATCTAGAATGTTTAGTGCTGTAAAGGAAAAAAATGTACTTTAAAAGCCTTTCTAACTTATTAGTATAGATAATAATACTGCCATACATATACAAAATAAAATATAAACAGTTTAATATTTCTCGACATTATTTAAAAAAAAAACAAGCTGATACATACATATAGTTAATATATAACAAAACTTACTAAATTTATCAATAAAATTCATCATCATCATCATCATCATCATCATCATCATCATCATCATCATCATCATCATCACAACCACCACAACCACCACCACCACCACCACAACTTGATTATCTAATACAGTGAGTTTATAAAACAACAAACACCAACTCAAATATTTTTTTTATGAAATACTCACATCATCTCTATCAGATGTGACTGCCTTGTGGATGACACGTATGTTTAATCTGTCTCAATGATCCAACATAGTATTTAATGCAGGCTGGAATTCTTCATAACCCCAATTTGTATTGATAACAACAGCAGAAAAGTAAAATCGGCTATTATACATTATAACACAGAAAAACGATCTTAGGGTATTTCGAAGAAACGCGCAGAAGCAAACCAAAATTTATCTTAAATTAATTTTTTATACATCCGTATATGTACGAACCATTTTGAAACGTATTATTAATTATAACCAATGGTGGGGAAAGTATAAAAAGTATTTATGGATAGAAGTCCTTTTATCATATAGTACTATTACTTTTCTCTGATCACGAACCAGCTTAGGTTCTATAAATATTTGCAAACAACGCTTTCAGCTTTATGCTATGATCGAATAGCTGTTGCAGTTGCCTTCACTTGGTAAACTCATTTATGCAACATACTATTTTAACCATTTTGGACTTTGAAGAACGCCTCATAATAACGAATGCTTCGATTATAGAAAAATGAAGTGTTTGATACGCTTAATATATGAAATACTGTTTAGTTCTATTAATGTCTAGTCTTGAAATCGACCGCCTGTGCTATTTGCTTTTTTGGTAATCGTTGATAATGAATCACCAATGAGTACAATTTCAATTACTCATTCAGGATCAAGGATAGTGAGGCTGAGTCCGATCAGGCTCGTTCAACACTCATTTTTAAAGATGGATCCTGCTGTAAAGGGGACTAGGTAATGAAGCATTAACGCCGGAAGATTACATCTGATGTTAACACAACCAATATATATAATTTAGACATGTAAAAGTTGAATCTGCTAACTGAATTGGTGTTCATTTGAATTTTAAGGAACAGAGTTTCTGGTGTGACGGCAACATAAAAATAAACATAATATTAACACATTCTATATGCTCGTATTTTCCTCTTCACTCCATCCTTTTCCCAATGTTTTAATTTAGCATTTCATTTAAATATAAAAATTAATCTTCCATTGTTTTTCCTTTTACCGATATCATAAGTTAGTTCATACTTATAACTTAAAAAGACAATTACCGCAGATGAACGCTTTTTTAGCTATCGAGAAGAGAATTTTGTAATATTTTTTTTATATTTTGTTTAACACTTTCAATGATGATCTTATTCAATATATCTTTAAAAATACCTTTTGTAATTAATGGCATTGTTTATGAAATGCTGCATGTAAAATAACTCCAAGAAGAGGTTTGATATGCTTTATACTCATAATGATTTAATCTTGCAAACCTGAGCGTGTTGACTGTCAATAACCGTAAATAAAACCTTATCAATGAAAGAGGTTTGTGTTCACAGATAAATTCAGCTGTTACAATAATGTACTCAAGGCATCAAATGAATACCATTGATGTGATCGGAGTTTTCCGAGATAGAAATTCACCAAAACATGCGATTATTTATAGAAAAAAGTACTCAAACAAATTTTTTTTTTAAAGGGCAATATGTTTTTATATTACGTAAGTGTCCTGAAGCTATTTTGTACTCGATTGAAGCAATTGTTGTGTGTTCCCCTTTGTTTGTTGTTCAATTATGAAATAAAGTGGCATTAGGTTTGTTAGCTAAAATGTCACTGTTAATATTTGCATCGTTTAGAAAGTATGTAAATATAGGTAAATATGTAATAAGGTAGTCCCGGGCTCGATAATCGGACCCACTACCGAGCTTGTGACAAACGAAACTGTCATGTAATTAAAAAACACTCTCATATCTGACTGTTTATAAATTTAAAACATGTGAATCATTATACAAAATCATATATCGGTGACAATTACTGATACGTTACAGCCGTTTCTTGTATGTCTTTTTGCATTCTGCTTATAATTTTAGAAAATGCTTGAGATTAGATAATATAGTAATGGTGTCTTTAAAATGATACACGTTTTTGTGTAAATTTATATATTATTCCCTAATACATATCAAGTGATATATGTTTGCTTACATTGTAAGCAATTCTGTGTGCTTGAACAAACACGAACTATTAATGCATGTGTGTGTATGTAATTTAGGGATAAATGCAATAGATTGGGGGTGGCAGAGGATAACAAAATAAATAAACCATGATATATTTTATATATCAAACCTGCTACTTTCTTCAACCAGAGCATCAAAGCGTTTTCTTGAAAACTTTCCCTTTTACTCTCCAAAAATAATTCGTCAACTGCGTGTCTCCGTCTGCATTAATTCATTTTATTTTGCTATTTGAGTGGGCTCACAATAGGGACATGTTTCCTAGTTTCAAGTAAATTAAACAATCCACTTAATGATGGAAACGTTTAGCTTGTACACGCATGATATTGTATTGTGCGACGATGAGTTATAACAAGATTGGGAGCTCTTACACATTGCTAAGACACATTTACTGCTGACATTGCAATAGGAACAGATTTACGATCCAATACGGTTCTGGAGGTAACCTCTATCAATTGATTTGGAGAGGATTTCAGGCGGATTAAAAGGGCAAATATGCGTAGATCGGAATACCGTAATGTTGTTGTTTTTTTATTGAAATACTATTAGCGATATGTTTGTCGTAGGTAGTTTCTGAAAAGACAAAACATTTTTTTCCAAAGCAAACTTAACACGCACTATATTTCTTACCTGACATACCTGTTATTGACTTAAATTCATTTATACAGCCATAACACAATACAACATACGCCTCGTTAGTTTGCAACTGAGAATCAGCTGACTAAATATTATCGCGGGTAAATGATTGTCAAATCTCAATTTCAATCTCAGATCATACGCCGTCGTTATTATCTTTTCTACTAAATAACTACGACTTCATGCAGCTGTTGTGATATTTCCTTCAAGAGATATGTGCCTGCATGCGAGGACAGCAAAAGGTTGCCAAACATTTTCAGCAGATTCAAAGGTGACCAAAGGTAATAATCGATTAATGGTACACTTTACTTAAAATAGTATAATATTTACATAAACAATGAGCAATAAAGATGAACAAAAATAATGTTTCAGTCTAAAATGTGCTATATTAATCATAAACAATGAACTACTAGAGGCAATTGACGAGTTGAATAATTGTGTATTATATGGTATTATAATGTTCTATTCCTTAACAAAAGAAATACTACATCTTTCATCTGCGCTGGTCACGAGCAGAATACCACAAACTGACAAAGAAATGTCTTTTCCGCGTTGCATGCTTAGAAAAATGAAGTGCCCGGAATTAGGTTAAAACAAAATATATTTCCACTTATAGGCAGAATGAATACTGAGATAATTTCCAGTAATAAAAACGACATCGACACTAAACTTTAAATGAGTTTTGCCTTCTTTTGACTAATAATTTTGTAACATGGTTAGGACACAGTTTCCAGTTTCCAGTTTAAATACAAAAGTGACGAATGTTTTAAAAATGTTTCTTATGTGAATATAACGTTTTGCACTTTATTAAAATAAATCTTTATAATAAAAACAAAATAAGAAATAAAAGTATGACTTGCTGGAAAATTGCTGGAAAATACTCATTAAGCAAAAACTGTTTCAAATTATATTGCTTTACAAACATGCGGAGTGATTTTGTTATATTACACATGTGTAATACAGAAATATTGATTCGTTAAGGGCTGAATTATTTTAATGTATATTTGATTAATTACATTTCTAATAAAAAGAGCATTGGATACCAGTTTTTCGTGGATTATTTTGAAAATGCTATTCTATTATTTGATATATGTTGAGTATTTAAAGAAATGAACGCTCTGCTACGCAAAGCAAATAGTTGAATTGATCCAATTCGTTCCTTGTTTTGTTAGTACAAGGATATGTTTAAACCGTAACCATACAACTATTAGCAGGGGTCCCACAGAGAGACAGAAGAGTGCATGAAACAAAGGGCTACCATATGAGGATATATATATATATATATATATATATATATATATATATATATATATATATATATATATATGTGTGTGTGTGTGTGTGTGTGTGTGTGTGTGTGTGTGTGTGTGACGCGTCATGAGATTGTTGGCCCGAAACCGATAGCCTCGATTTCGAGAAAAACGTGCTCATAGTTGAAGCGTAAAAAATAAGAAAGTAATGAAGTTTTTATCGTAAAAACATCCATTAAACAAATTGTCACCCTAGATTGTTCAGTCAAATATATTCTTTAAAATGTAATGTTCATAGAAATAGTGTTTTTTAACCACTTTCTTTCGTATTGTTTATTACTTTTGGTGTTGTCTCCCGTAGTTTTCATGATCTATTTTTTAGCCCAAATTTGAGGATGTAGGTCAAGCTGAACCAAAGGCATTTACATCAAATTAGGAAGTTGTTGGTAAGTAGAATTATTTTCATTTTTTAAGCATATAATTTTAAAAATGTGTATATCTTTAATGTAATGCAATATATTCTAAATTCGGTCAAATGGATGGAAATTGATCGCAGGAAAAGAAAGCGGAAGTGAAATTTGAAAGTCTGACATTTAAAATGTAAACAAATCAAAATCCAGCAGATATTCTCTTTTTGCATACTTATGATGACTGAAAAGGGACATAATCAATTTTTCATCATCTTACCGCGGCCAACTATCAATACAATTATTGATGGATTTTACGAATTAATTTTGAGTTGCAGTTTAACTGTATTTTTAGCTATGTTGATGAATTTCAAGTTGTAGATGAACTTGTTTTTGCAATGTTGATTTATGTGCATAACATACCATCTCATGAGGTTCAGGTACATTGAAATAAATTTATGTTATGATGAAGATGATCATGATGATTATGAAAATAGTAGACTAATGCAGATGGGGGAAATGTTTATATAGAATTAGAGCACAATACTCTAAAAGCCAGGACCAATATTAATGACTGTAGCTGCAAGCTGCTTTTTGAGTATGCATGACATTCAGATTAACAGGAAATTTCTTTGGCATGCAATATTGTGTACATGTTGATCTGCCGAGGCATCACCCCAACTATTAACAGTTAAAGATTTGTATTTCTGTATATACATATTTTTAGAACATTATGATCAAATGTGAATTTCAGGTCAAGCACCTGCTGTACATAGAACAACAATCCATTACAGCTTTGACTATGTCGAGCAGGTCTTCTACCCATACTAGGCACAGCAAGAGTGCCCTGCTTTGAAGTGTTCTGTAAATCATATGGTAAAATTTATTTATAAATTGAGTGGTTAATACAATTTTGCCATTTGACTAAATTATTATAGGGGAAATGGAAAGCCTTTATATTTTGTAAATTCACTGAAAAAACAGAGAAGCGCTCACATTTGCTCTGCGGCGCTCTTGTTTAAATATTTTATATCACCTTTATTCATAGTTCTTACTTGAACATAAAATGAAAGTGTAAATAAATATATATCTTTTCTATTTCAAAGTGTGTTTATAAGTAAATATTTGCAAATTTAATCAATATTTTGTAGACTTTTGTTTCATACTCCTGCTTTTTGCGCTAAAACACACGGAAATCAGACTGATACGGACAATGTACTCACATAAATAAAATTTGTATCGAGTTTCAGGCTTAAACTAAGCAAACCTTCGAAAAACAAAACACACGCGAGTGAACTGTGTTAAAATGCGGGTACTCTGCGCCTATTCTAAAGATCTTTCCTTAATATTTACCATCCGTAAACGCCAAGTTTATGTGTTGATGCGGTCGAATATTTCGCCATCTTGTACGGCCAATGTACTATATTGATCACGTGATACTCCCTTGTGGACCATTAGAATAACAAAACTATGTAACATTTATTATTTTTTCAATACAACTAATCAGAAATCTCAAAATATTCATTAGTCTTATAAAAATATTTGGGCTTAAATCTGTTCTCTTACTTCTCTAAATGTCATGGATTGAAGGCTATCAGTTCAATAAATTGTATGTAATTCTATGTTTAAGGGTCTGATGTATTCTGAAGGGAGAGACATAGCATTACTTAAATGGAAGCGGGGTGTAATAAAGTTCAGTCATGTGTGAGATTTGGTTTGTGGAAGGTAAGTTGTAAGAATGTTGTTGTTTTTGTTTTGTTTTTAATTTTGGTGCTTTAAATGTTGATTTAAAGCCAAATTAAAGGATTTTGTGTATACAAATATTGACGTTCGGTACTTTATTTAAACACTGAAGTTGGTTATAATACCTTATTATGTAAAAGAAAGCTTGTGTTAATACAATAGGTATTATATCATAATATAAACAACATGTTTATTTATTTAGACCAAATGGAGGTAGCACACATCCTTTGTGGATTGATGACCTTGGCAAACTGGTTATATTCTTTGACTGGTTGGAGTACACCAAGTGACCCCTGAAGTCCAGTTCAAAATTGAGGAGATATCATCACTTCAGGTATAACAAAAGTAATATAGACTGTATCACTGCCTGTGTATGTATATCTATTAACATAAGTCAAAAACAATATTAGATATTTTGTCCATTGTATTCAGATGTGAATTTTGATGTTCAAGTTAATTTGCATAATTAACTCCGAACACTAAGTAATGTACATATATGAACATTTTTTGCAGAACTTCAGCTGACAAACCAGTGAGTGAATTCATGAGAGAGCATGCCAAGGACAGTGAGATTGAAGTTCAACTTGACAAGCCCACAACAATGGCTTTTCCATGGAGATTACCCTGAACGCATCCAACTAAAAGAACTTAATGCAAAAAGGCTTTGATCCTTTAAATAAGTGAAAACACTAATATACTGATATGTGATCTTTATAAACTAAATATAAGATTTGAGAATGAGCCCGTTACTGAGCTGATGGAAACGTGTATCAATTTTTTTATTGACAATTATTTATTCAATAGAAACATGTTCATGTGAAATGAAGCTACCAGTGATTTTGAGTGAAAAACTGTGGTTTTAGCAAATGATTGATAGAAGGGTGCTACACCCTGTCTTTTGTTTTTAGAGCCCCTCTGCCATAATGGAGACCACTATATGATTATTATTAATACAAAATTAATAAAAACAATCTGGCAGTTAGAGCCTATAAATGCTTGAATTGAAGACATTTATAGTATTGTTTGTCAATATTAGTTACTTCACAGCCTGATAAAATGTACCTTAGAAACCTTTTAGTTTTTCTTCAATATCTTTATTTTTAAAACCTTCCTGAACCCTATAAACATTTTCAGCTTTAACTTTTACCCATGAATAAGCATCGAAAATATTATTTGTCATGTACTATGTGACCAATACCATACCTCTTTAAACTACATTATTACGTGTACATGCTTAGTAGTTAGTATGTTAAACAAATTGTTTTCATTTTTGTAAAATGTAAATGTGCCCATTTATTAACTGATCTAATTTTACAATAGTGTAAATTGTGTAGGATTGTTATGTTTATTAAATTAAGAGTATATATACTACCATTTCATGTTTTTGAGCAATGAATGACTATACAAAAAATCACATTTGAGTTAAATTGGTAATGTTGGTGTGATTATAATCATGTTTGTGGCCTGTTGCCATGGTAACCAGGATAAAAAAACAAACCCTTAAATACCATTCAAATAAGATAAATTATAGTAAATTAAAGTGGTAACATACTTTAACTTCTAGATATACATTGGTTTGTATTAGGTGCCAGTTCCAACCTAATGTCAATTTATTGTGAAAAATTGCCAATAAACTACGGTACTTGGCGAACAGTTTTTATTTATTCGGATTTTTTTTGGAATGTCAAATACAAACACCATGCACAGTAAGGTTTGAGGATATCAATTAACAAATCAATTATTATTGAATGCTTCATATGGCATTTATTGTATATTTAAATGCAAATTTAACCCAAAAACGCCTTTTTCAATAATGGTTGCCATGGTAACCAATTAATTTTCATTTATTTTCTCAATAATAATTGAGAATGGTTTTGAAAATATATTGTTGTCGTTATAATGTGGGAATTGTGTATATTGTAGTGATGAATATTTATTGCATCTGTGAATACAAATGTTTCGATAAATTCTTGAACTTTACCGAATTTCCAGCTGTTTCTTAACCAAGTGCCCTTCTAGTTTTTGTCATAATTCCGTTAAAAATAAGAATTTTTGAATTTTCTTTTCAGTATTTTTATCCTAAAGAATTGTACTTATTACTCATATCTCATTTTCGCCCAATAAGTGGTTTCGGGCCAAAAATCCCGTGACTGGTCACACATATATATATATAACAACAAATCTGCAACTCGCAACAATATGTAGCATCCGTTTATTTCACCACGATGTTTTTGTTTTTTCCTTCTCTGTTTTTAACGATCATCGGTTGTAAAGCATACTGATTATTAAGTAAACATGTAATGAAGCTTCTCCATACTAGTATAAATGATATAGAACTTTTTCCAAACAATGCTTTTACCATGTACTTACGTTCTTATAACATAAATTTACAAACAAATCCGTATACTCCATACTAATAGAATTGATATTTGAATTGCAAATGTTTTAATATAACTAAATGCTTTTATTGATAGGGAAAACTGGTAACAGCAAAATTTTATAGTAAATAACAATGGTCACTTGTAGAATTAAAATATCAATAAAATATAATGCAACATTGAGGATGAGTACGTTTCTTATGTTTAAACATTTGCAGACTAATAAGAAACGCCTTCAGCTTCTTGATCGTATATTGTGTATCATATACCAGTTCTACTATTAAACAAAAGCATTTATCATGGTCGGTTTTATTATTCAACTTTTGTCTGGGCTAAACTGGTAATGCGGCCTTGTCGATTATTTAAAGTAGTTTCTTTCGATTTACTTTGTCGCTTTAATGGATAGTCTGGCGCCCGGAAATGGAGATGTAAATCTCCAATCAGGTCAGGGAAAAGCAGGCAGAAACAATTGCATGGCAATAAAACGGTCCATTGAGACTGGAAAGGGAAGAATAGTAAAATGCGCACACTTATCTATGTTACCATTGCCAAATTTCCATGTCATTGAAATATTAGTAAAAGAAGCCTGCATTTTTATTATATAATGTTACTCGTTAAAATGTGCACATAAACAATAACTTAAAACTACAAGCTGAGTTAAAATCAATTAGAATATTATTTATCTAGGAATTTAAAAATTGATCGAATATGAAAATAACGTAATTAGCAAGTACATTCTAAAATGTAGACCCTTCTTAAAGCTAGTGACCTTCCATTAACGGGAACAAGTGACAACGCATAAACTTACATATTTCCCTGATCATTGATATGTAATACGAATTTAGAACTGTTTGGCCTTTACATTGTTTAAGGCCGTTATTCTTTAGAATAATTATAATTTGGTTTCATCTTTAAACACGCTTTTCTTATTACATATGTTTTGTGTTGAAATGTACACCTCTCTTATGTGTGAGGTTAACCTCCGTGCAATTAAGGTTGCAAACAAGCGAGCAACTCATTCTCAATATTAAAACTTGTTTTCAAAATATCATCAAGATGCCTGGCTCAATGATGCGATGAAAATATATTTCTAAGATGGTAGTAATATACCAATCAATCAAAGCTGATGGAGATAACAACTTTACAAAACATTGTGTATGTTCCTTTTATGACAACGCTGGTCGTTCCACTATCTACATAGTACCCAGCGGTTGTTATCTTTGGCGTTTCATCACTTCATACAAACAAAAATTAACGATGTTTTAGGGCTTAATCAAAGCGCACGGTTCGTTTATGGTTATGCATGTATAGTTCTGAAATATGTGTCCTTGTATTCAAAAGTATCCTCAAACCACAGTGGGATTATCTAGCATTTTTATCCCCTTTTTGCCATACAATATCAATATTTTTTAAATGATGCATTATTCCAATATGTAATGGTTAATTGTGACAGATGATGTGGTATTGACTGCTTTGAGCAATTATGACCGAAGGTTAGATCACACTTTAAACTGCAATTAGTAAACTAGTCTTTGATATGATTATATACAACGTCAATACGAAAGAAATAAGTAACTGATTGAACGCTTGTTTTAGCTTGATAGTAAAAAGAAGTGACACAAACAATAGTTTGTTCTAAAGCATTAGCAATTCACATAACACAAATAAATGAATGCTGACAAATTTCGTTTCAATGTTGACAAAATCCGGTACAATCATGAGTTGATTTTATTTTACTTTTCAACACCAATAGCCCATACATATCGTTGCCATGCCACTTTAAAGACTTTCGATACTCTCATGATAAAAATATATTGCTAAATCACTAAAACTAAAAATTGTCCTGAATGTATGCGTTCCCAGCAGACATTCTTCAATAAATCCTGTGTTACGTGCGTCGGTGGCAATATCTACTGAAGGGAATGACTTAAACTAAGGTTTATTGCTTTGCAAGCGTCCATTATGCATGCCCGTCTCCCATAAAATTGTTTTCTACACATCAAATTGTTTGAAAGGATGTTAACGATATTCTGATGTAAATAATGATTTCACTAGAAGAAACATGCTCAAATGGTATCGAAGGACAATTTAAGCAGTTCTTAAGTGTTTTTCAGAAACATAAATCATTCAGTGAAAATAAAAGAAACGTTTTGTTTTATGTCTGTGAGCCATGTGCTTAACAGAGTCAGTGAAGAAGCTTGCAGTGTCCACACAGAAAAACTTCAAAAGTGTTTAATATTGTTAAAGAAACCAGGATTGTGTTTATATATCATTTGATTTTACAACGATACAAACTTACAAATTGTTTCCAGATAATGTACATGTTAAACAGCAAAAATTAAAACAGTAAAAGTGTAAACATGCTGAAATTAAACCATTATTCCATCCATCTTATTATTTTTTTATAAAGAAAACAACATCTCCAACTCTATGGAACATATCTGTTTTATAAGATACGTTTCAGGGGAATGTTGTTCAATTCCTAACAATAGTTCCATTTATTTAACACTAAGGTATGTATGTGCTATGTTTTATTTAACTCCGAATGAATCCATATATTTCAGGAATAAAGTATACTTATACTGAACCTGATTTGTGTCAAGAAAACATCACACTTTGGCTTAATGGTGGACATTTTATCCAGGCATTCATTAATGGCGAAAGAACGCGTGACATTGTTGAAGTGTTTTCAACAGCGAGTAGTCTGAACGAAACTGTGGTCATTGACGACGATCTCTCAAATGACAAATTCCTCCAGCCGGAAATATACGAAATTCTATCACAACTACAGTTGGACATTAAGGAAATTGGTAGACAGCAAGCTAGTGACTCATTCACTCTCCAGCAGTTGCAGACTGATATTAACAATGTAAGCGTCGCTTTCAGAAGATTTAATGGAACGTTAAACAGAGTTCGAGCAGGCCTTCCCAGGCAAAATACTGATTTACATTTACAAACACTACAGACTGATCTATCGAGGCTCGAATCGAGCATAAATAATATTAACAAACATTTTGTGGCTAACGACAGTGAAATTGCTAAAGAGCATCCGATCGAAAATCATATTGTTAAGCCAAAACCTGAGTACACTGCGCAACGACTCAATGAAGTCCCTATAAGAACATACAGCGAGGTTCTAAGCTCCCCGCCCAATCAAATAGTTGTCAACGAATGCAACATGGGAGATAACCCTACACGACTGACGCTAGGTGGTAACAATAAAATGCAATCAACCCTTGAAGGGGCTAATCCAGCAACGATGAACACGGTGCATAACCAACAAACCCAGACTGGCGCCGTCGTTGAAGCAACGCTCCAACAGCCCAATATAGCAGACAATAAGAAAAAGCATACCGGTACTGTCATGATTCAAAATACGTCTGACAGGCACTCGAGCGAACCGGAAGCCCATCACTATAACCACAGGCAATCCGAACGATGTTTTGCCGTAAGGAGAAAGAAGACATTCTCCTATCATATCGGGAATATTGATCCTAGCGTGATCGAGGATGATGTCGTCTACTCCCTCACGGAGGGCGGTGTACATGCCAAACAAGTAAGACTTTTTCGTGGAAAGTATGGTTCTTCTGCCAGAATAAATATTTACCCCGAGGACATATCCGTTGTCGAAAGCGAGAACTTTTGGCCGGAAGAAATAGTTTTTCGCAAGTGGGTCAGCAAGGCAGAGTTTGAGCATAACCGGAATTTGGAGAGACGCAAGAGGGACGTCCGGCGCTATGGTTACATCAGGGATGACGACGACTATCAACGTTACCATGGCAAAAACCAAGGTCATTCTTCAGGAGGCCGCTCCAACGACGATTGGTACGACCGTGAAGAAAAGGACGACTGGGACCCAACCAGAGACGAGTATTAGTTCGATAGTGTTCATTAACTGACCGCATCTAGTCCGTATATGTACTTGCAATTATCATGATCAGTGTTAACATAATACTAATTACAATTATGATTTTAAACATTGCATGTTGGAACTGTAGATGTATTATGCCATCTGTTTACACGTTAAGCACTATTTTAGATACGTATAAGGTTGACATAGCACTTATAAGCGAACACAAACTGCTTCACAGATCTCTGAACTTCTTTGATTCTATTACAACCAATTATGTTTCATACGTGAATATAGACGATTTATTAGATCCCTTTAGTATGTTACGTTGCGGGAAAGCTGGTACAGCAATTATGATAAATAAGCACTTGTGCAAGTATGTAACAAAACTAGACAATATTAACAACAGCCGAATTCTCGGAATTGAACTTAAGATTGATAATCACCTGCCTCTATATATATTTTGTATTTATATGCCTGCCTGTAACGATCTCGATTTGTACAAAGAAACTTTAAATGATGTGGACGCCATGTACGCATTCTATTCTAGAATAGGTACCGTCATTCTAGCAGGCGATTGGAACGGGCAAATAGCTCAAGGTGTTATGTCACCTAAATATGTATTGCTAAAACGGTTTATGCATCAGAATAACCTGCAATCTGCTCAAAGTGTGAAAGAATTCAACGCTGATTTTACGTTTATTCCTAATCGTACGGTACTCGATCATGTATTTTTGAAAAGTCAACAATCATGACGTGTGCTCATACAGAACTCTGTCACCTGATCAAATCTTTACGTCAGACCACCTGCCCATAAAAACTTCTTTTAAAATGCAAGCGTCAATAACTAAATCCGATAAGATCATTAAAAAACAGTGTATATCATGGACAAAGTGCACGCACGCTCATTTAGTAAATTACAAAACATGTATAGCCAATACCTTTATTGACATACTCTGTAATGGTACAGTAACGTGCGATCCGGACGAGTTAAACGAGAGACTCGTCAGTGTGCTTCATTCAGCCTCGGTAAACTTTCCTATAAGCACCTTTAACGAGCACGTAAAACCATGCTGGTCTGCGGAGGTAAAGCATTCCTATGCGCATGCCCGGCGTGCAAAGAAAGAATGGTATGATCAAGGTAAACCCCGCGACGTCCATTCGCAGACTTTTTGGGACTAAAAAAGCGCCAAGCGTGAATTCCGGCTTACACAGCGACAACATCGTGATACGTACGAAAACAAGTGTTTGATGACCTTGATAAATCCGCTGGATTGGATCACAGAACATTTTGGAAAGAAGTGGTAAAAATTTCAAAATATATATGTAATTGTATTTCCGTAGATAACCATTCTTACAAACATGAAGAGGTCGCTGAGGGATTCAAACACCATTTCTCGAAAGTATTTAGTGCGATGACATCGGCTGATAATCTAGATTCTAGGTAACAATTCGAATTAAATGACTATTTGCAAGAAGATACGTATGTCACGAACACTATTACTAAATAAATTACATTCACAGAGGTGAATAACATCATAAAAATCCTTGCACGAAGAAAAAGCCCAGGTTTAGACAACGTACTAAATGAACACGCAATTAATTCAGGCACTGAGTTCATTTCGGGATTGACCTTACTGTTCAATAGCATTATCGCGAACGAGCGCGTCCCGTTATCGTGGCAGACGAGTGTCCTCATCCCCGTCTACAAGGGAAAGGGTAAGGATAAATCCGACCCCGCTAGTTATCGGCCAATTTCTTTGATTCCATGTTTCTGTAAAATATTCGAAAAAGTTATCCTTAATAGGCTTAACACATTCACAAAACTAATGAAAATGGACTTCCCTTGCCAACAACAACACGGATTCCAGAAAAACGTAAGTTGCATAACAACGTCCTTTAACTTTCAAGAGACTGTTCTGTACAATATTGAACGTGGCAGCGATGTCTACGTGGCATGTCTTGACCAGCCGCCTTTGACACCATGCGGCACGGCTCTTTAATGCTGAAGCTCGGACGTCTTGGCGTCAAGGGTAAGCCCCTTCGCCTCCTTCAATCGTCATATAATAACTTGCGTTGCGTCATCAGATATAGCGGCCAGTCATCTAACGCCTTTGAAATTGTGCGTGGGGTCCGTCAGGGTGGGGTCATGTCTACGTTTTTGTATCTAGTCTACGTCGACGAGCTACTCCATACTCTAGAAAAAAGTAAATATGGTGCAAAGGTGATGTCTGTTAAATGTAATAACCCTACATTCGCAGACGACATCTCCTTACTAGCAACTTCCCCCAACAGTCGGCAGAGTCAAGTCGACATCGTATATAGATACTGCCGCCGATGGAATATCGAAGTTAATGTAACAAAATCGTCAACCATAACATTTTCAAAACGTCGTCGTCCCCTCCCGATAAGTGTTGTCTATGGCAACGCTCTTACCTTTTGCAAATCATCTCGGTATACTTCAACAGTCGAATTTAAAAATAGGTGAACGAATAAGTGGTCGAATTCAAAAGGCTCGAAACTCACTTTTGTCAATCATTTCACAGGGCGTTCACCCCTTAGGCGTGAACCCTCTTACCTCAGTAAGTTTGTATAAAAAGGTTGTTCTACCAACACTTCTGTGTGGATCTGAACTATCCCTTCCTGACCATTGTAATACGAAACAAATATTTACTTGCAAGTATTATATGTATATACGTGATAGAAACACAGTTAGATCAGGATTTATTCCCGATATCTGCTACATCCTACAAAAGTATAATATTGTTCATATGATAAATGATTACATTGTTGAATCTGTTTGCCATCCAAATACGTTTGGAAAGCACATGTCAAAAGTACAATCAATGCTTATGAAATCGACATGTGGAACACTAGAATAGCAAATGATCCCGAATTTATGTTATTTCGTATACTGCATCCATGTATCCAACCATGTGTCATTTACGTCGTAAGTAAACAACGATCATTTCGAAACATGACGCTAGCTATTGCTAAATTATGGTGCAAATCAACTGTCTTAAGAAACATGTACTGTATAAAATGTAATTGTATTTAGCAAGAAGAATTGTCGCATGTTATTGCCGAATGCGACAACACTGTACATCTACTTAATGAGTTATTAGTTCATGTATTGTCAAGTTGTTCAAATGACTTTGTAACCGAAATTGTTAGTCTTGATGCCATTGGTTTCTGTCTCAGTTTCCTTTGCGCTCCTTTGCCGCCATTACTTGATAGTTCGGATGAATACGCATTCCTTAACGTGTCGTATTCTTTTATTGTGAAATGCATGATAGCTTACTTCTTTTAGTAGAAGTATGTCTGATGTCTAGGTACATGTACACTTATAAATGACCCTAAGCATATTTTGCTGTCTTCCGATACACAAGTGTTAAATTATTTCGAAAGCGTTCAAGCAACGTATGATAACTACCTCAATTGTGTACTGTATATTGCATATCGACTGGATATGGCACAATTGTTATATAGTTTGTGTTTTTCTCTATTGTTAACTTGATTTTTTCTGTGTTTATTCAAATACCTTCTGTTTCGTTTCGCTAAGGTATTTAACACATTGATAACCTTGTATATTTGCTTATATTCATTATTTCATTCATATATATCCATTTGACAATAGTTTATATTCATCATATCTATATATATATATATGTTTATTCACCAAATCTCTTTGTATGTGTTTCGTGTATTACATATGTATTTTCCTATCTTCATTATTGGAGGCAATAAAATATTGAATTGAATTGAATTGAATCGAATAAGATAAAACTGTTTCTTAATATATACATTAATTCAATGTGTACTTTAGAGACATCTTAATTCGGACCAATTACCAGAGTGTGAATTACCGTTTCTTTTTTTAGCTAAATCATTCGTTCTAAGATTCAATCTTTTATAATAATATTCCTTTCCTGCACTTATCTTTTGATTGTATCTGACATTCATCTAAGGCAGAAATGATTTCGGTAATATAACGTGGAGAGAAGGCTAACGATCGTCTGTTGTTTTTTCTCAGTCGCAAAATGGACAAATATTAAAGCCAAACTTACGAGACAAGCTTTACATGTGTACAATGTTTTTGGCACATGAGTAGAAGGCCCTACTCTGATATATGCACAAGTCTGCCCTTGAAGTATTCTATATGGCCTTGTGTGACTTTTGGCTTATATTTCGCAACACGTCATATTAGTAAGCCTACGTAATACTAAATGTGCCGCATACGATAATACACAAGATACCTTTAAAACATTTCAGAATTCGGAATTTATTTTTCTATCAAACACATCTATCACCGAAACAGTCCTTATGTCTCGATCATGGTGAAAGTTCATCAAACCAAGCCCGGATAAATCTACCGTTGATCATGATTGACCGAAGATATATCTTCACCCTTCTCATGGTGCTATACATAAACAATATCGGTAATTTATTTCGAGTTTTTAATAAAACAACACTACTCCACATTTATACTGTTGTTAAAGTTGATAATCTGAATTAAAATTCAACTATTCAATAATAAGTAGTAAAAGATGGTATAAAGTTGTGTAACAATTTGTGTTGGGAATCGGACAGAAAAACCTAATCGATAATCGGTTTATGAAACCGATCAATGATCGATTATTAATCGATTTAATTATTATTTAATTATCTTTGGTCATTTAAAGCATGCAAACAAGTACATGCACCAGTTTTAAGCACCAAATGTTCCCTTACAATATTGTTTGTATAAATTACATTATTTATTTAGAACGAAACTGCCCTTTGGTGTTTAAAAGTTATCATTACAAAACATGAGACCACAGGCACTAATTTTTGTCTTACGTTTGTATTCATGTGTAAAATAATAACAAAGAAAAATATCAGTTTGTTTTTAATGATCAGTCAGTAACAAGTACAACAAGCAGTTGATTTTTCTATACATTTTACAGAACTTATCCTTTCAGAAAACTGAGAAAACTAAATTCTTACATTGTAAGAAGCGAACGGAAACATCACTTAAAAATCAATTTTAAACCACAAATATGAGAAGTTGAAAACCAATCCTATAGAGTTATATTACAAAGATTGTTTTTAATAAAGTATTGAAGTGACATACTGACTTGATAAGAATATGACTAAATATCTTATCATAATAGCACCTTAACATTTCAACAAGAACTAGCATTACTCAGAAAAAGAAAATTAGTCAGTAGCGGTAACGTCCCTTGTTTCTATAATCGATTGTTCAAATTTCACTGTCGATTTTCGCCGGCGTAGGCCTTTCCGATCAATTGTCGATTATAATCGATCATCGGCACAACACTAGTAACAATCATGAGCATGTAAGTTTAAAGGATGTTACATTATTTTGGGGATTTTTGTACATATGTTTTCAGTACAAGTGGACTTGTTTGGATTGTTAACAACTTTATACGGACTACTTGTCATCCTTAAGATGGATGGAACACCTCCGATACTTGGACCATATAAGTAGGTTACTAGTTTTTCGCCCATCCACTTATATGTCCGGCATTATGCTTGTCATCACATAAAATGGCACATAGCAGGCTTTAATGGTTTCTGGGCTGGTGAGAAATCTACAAAGGATAAATATACATGGGAACTTTATTATAACGACGTAAAGAAATGAACTTATTGCACTACTTTGCTATTCATAATATTGAATGAAATGTTAGTAAAGCATATTTTATATCACGATGCCCACATGTGTTTGCACATTGCACACACGTAATGTCACCGGTATAGAAGGTAAAAAAGGTCGTTCTGTTAATACAGTCTTTAATTAGTATAAACTATGTTCGATGTGGTCTCTCTAAATCGCATATATTCTATTGCCTACAGTGATGTCATTATTGGTATACAATATATCACCAATCGCATATTTATTTATTGCAAAGCGCAAATGCATAATAGATGGATTACATTGTACCTTAAAGTTATCAGTGTATCCAAATACACTTGTTTCCGTTACCATTTATCTGCCTTAATGTGATTTATTGTTTCCCTCCACAAATGGTTAATGGTTAACAGATATCTGTGTAAAATGGGTTTTTTACCTGAAGAAAGCCAATAAGTTTCTTAATGGTGTCTATAGGATTTACCCTGTCCTATTGCCCAATTAAATGGATGTTTTCAATTCAAACACAATATATAAACTGGTAAGTATGCATTGGATAAAAATCTCGTTATGTTCGTGAAAAGATAAGGACAACGGCGACGAAAAATGTTAGAATGTGATATAAAAGTAATGATATTCAGGTTAATGGCACGATAGCGATTTACAACAAATCATTCCTTAATTTTGCCCATGACTTAAATTGCGTGTAATTGCTATATACGTGTATATAAACTGGACTTAAACCGATGGGGAAGAAAGTAAGGTTGAAAAGGAGCATCGAAAAAACAAATCAGACAAAAACAAATTGTCATATAAAATATCTGAATGTATGCATACCACCGTGATAACATTGAATAATATATCTGTCGAAAATGCCTGTTATATCTTACAAAAAAGAGAGAATGTTTTCAATTTCTAGGCAAATATACAGTAAGGGATATAATGTGTTTATGTAAGTATATGCATAATTTGGATTTCATTTTCAATTATGCTTGAACTTCAAGTTAAACTATAAATATAACATCACTACCTTTGAACTTGCAGTCTAGAAACCATGCTTGTAATTTGCATGAGTTTAAAATTGATAATCGACAAATATTAATACAAACGTCGTATATAATATCATAGTTTTGCTGATAGATATGACAAAAGTTATGGTCAATGTTGTGTCATATTAGAAAAAAGTGACGTTAAACGATTCGATATACCTATATTGTCTGTCCATTTAAACTTTTCTGAAGGGGCTTTAATGGTAACGATTTAGTATCTGTGAATTTGTGTTCATAATGTTTACAACTTCTATTTTTTCACATACGCAGCCTCAGTTGAATTGATGTGTTTTGTTTTCATTTCGTAGGAGAAATGAAAATCCCAAGCAAGGTTGTACTTTGTTGATTGGTTATTTTAATTTGTAATGAGTCTAAGATTATTTTTAAAATAGAATTAGTTCTTGCCAAAACAGCTCTCGAAATTACATTTCCAAATTATCTCACGACACTTTCTTTTTTACGTTGGCTGATTTTGCCAAACCACTCTGTATATTTCATAAAGCTACAATAAAGCTACAATTTTGAGTGTACTATTCAAATTTCAACTGTAAAGCTTGCCATGACATTAACATAAGTATATGGAGAACTACAAATGTTCGTCTTAGGAGGTATGATGTTTCCGTTTTAGTGTACTTCCAAACTTTAAAATGTTCATTTCAAGTAGATTGTAGATGTCCGTTCATTTAAAATCATAGTAGTCTATTTTCTGCAGAGATTTATGATAGATAAAAGAATAATACTCTGCAAAAAACTGAAATACATGTTATAAAATTAAGAAATATAACACACCACTGAGGGTCATATGACATTATAAGGACCGGCCAGTCAGCCACTGAAAGTGTATATGGACCGAGGCGTAAGCCGAGGTCCATTCACCTTCGGGGGCTGACTGACCGGTCCTTATAATGCCATATGGCCCGAAATGGTGTGTTAAATTTCTTATATTATACCGAACATTTTCCATTACCATTCAATATCTTTAAAGCGATTTAAATGTGTTTTATTGACCAAAGCTAATTATGTTTACATGCGACAAGTTTTCGCCGTTGTGAAAATAGCAAGCCGCACTTACCAATTGTATGACGTCAGCGGTCCATATTACATTTTTGGCGAGGTCCGGACCGGCCAAAAATATAATATGGACCGCTGACGTCATTAAATTGGATGTTCATCAAAAGACAGTGATATACGGACCGATCGAGTATATATATATATATATATATATATATATATATATATATATATATATATATATATATATATATATATATATATATATATATATATATATATATATATATATATATATATATATATATATATATATATATATATATATACAAAAAAGGGACAAATTTATGTGAGGTATAATATATTCAAAGAGTGACACGGTTTGCACAAAATCCACCCATGGTTTCATAATGAAATTCTAAAATAACTCCCTCAAAGACGAATAGCATACAGAAAAGCGAAAATCATGAACGATGACCACCAGTAGCGTGTGAACAAGCAGGTAGGCAGCCACGTCAACCTTATAGTTTGAACTGCCACGCAAAGGCATTATCACAAATTTTCTTTTCAACAGACAAAATATTTGAAAACTATAAAGATCGTTGCTAGTCCCACGTGTGTTTTCCAGCTCCTGTCCCTTCTCGTCAACGACAGTATCATCTACGAATTGCGCACTGATAAGGCAAATTTTCTAAATTATTTCCTTCAACCTCTGACCCTTCTAAAATTAGAAAATAAAAACATTCATCCAGCTATCAGCTCTCTTCTCTATCCATGAAGACTTATAATTTATCGACTCAAAAAAGATTTTGAAAACTCAAAGCAACTGGGCTAGTATATAGATAGCTGCTGAAATTTCATAGCCCTTTCAGGAAGTATTATGGAACACTGTTCGCTCTGGTAAAGTACTAAAAAGTGAACACTAGCTTATGTATTTGATATTAATAAAAAAATCGGATTTCCAACAGTCTAGCAGCCCTGTTGTGTATCAGGTGAGGTTCAAGAACGGAATTTGATTAACAACTTTTGCCGTCATAACGACTTATGAACCGATTTTAGTCAAGCTTTTTCAATTGCCTTCCTCCTCTTTCAATTAGCTTGAATCTATCTACCACTCCATTTGCCGTAAAGAGGTCAGAGAAATATGATATGACATCGCAAATGCATTTGACTGTGTATGGCATTAAAGGTATTCTTTTCAAGATTCGAAAAGGTGGCGTTTCCGGTTTCTATTATCCTGGAGTACTAAATAAGTGAGTGATATAAAACAGTGCATTGTATTTACTTGTTTCATGCTTGAAACAGTTACAAAATATGCAGGAGACCCTCAAAGTCCAATTAGAGCGCCAAAACTCTTGTCTTTATCATTGACATTGTTTGTGAAATAAAATCACCAATACATTTTTTGCAGATGACAATACCTCATTATCATTGTCTAGTACATTTGTTGGTGTATCATTACATTCGGGCTAACGAACAAAGAGCAGGAATAACTCATACTCTCTTTGGGTTCGCACTATATTACCTTCAATCCTTCAAACAAAGACCTTGCAAATTATCTCCCTGATGTGATTATTAACATACTTCCTTTATTGTTACTAGCGAGTGTTATGGATATATTTTATTCGGCATTTGTTAAAATATGCATATGTCGTTCGGGAATACCTGATGTAAGCACACGAAAAGGACATAGAGAAAGTACAGCATTCAGTGGCGCGAATCATCACGTAGCAACAATATTTATGCGAAAAGCTACAGAAACAAGCTCCGTAGCAAAAACGTTAAACATACACCCGGTTTAATGGCACTGGGTAAACGCAAAAGACATAGAATACAAAATCACAAACAGGAAATATGATAAAACAGCACAAAACTCCACAAAGAGCACAGTGCATACATACTATATATAAACTAGAACCCCGCGAGTTGGATGTGTCGCCTGATGAATTATTTACTGCCGACATTATAGCTGTAAGATTGGCATTTAATACATTTATAGACATTGATGTTGCCATTTAACTTTCAAGTGAAGGTGGCATTTGAACTGAAGGTAACAGCGTTAAGCCGGACAACAACGAAATATTACAATTGGCAATAACTCTAAAAAAAGCAAGAGTAACGGTTCTTGTGCACTGCACTTGCCCTCAATGAGATTTATCTAACTATTAAGTTTCAGGTTGATACCTCTTATAGTTTACGATATATGCCCCTGACAAAATTTAAGGTTGAAAATAAACAAAGGGCAATAACTCTAAACATATAGATGCAAGAGTTACGGTCCTTGTACACTGCACTTGCCCTTAATGAGATCTATCTAGCTATGAACATTAACAGAGTGCAATTACTCTTAAACTGAACAAGCAAAAGTAACTGTTGTTGTGCACTGCACTTGCCCTCTATGAGATCTATCTACATATGAAAGATCAAGTTGATACCTCTAATAGTTTACCAGATATGCGCCAGACAAGTGAAAACGGGACGCGGACGCCAATAAAGGGCAATTTCTATAAACATATGGAAGCAAGAGTTACGGTTCTTGGGCACTGTTCTTGCCCTTAATGAGATCTATCTACATATGACGTTTCAAGGTAATACCTCTTATATTCTTTAAGATATGCCTATGACAAAATTAAAGCTTAAAAAAAACAAAGGACAATAACTCTAAACATATAGATGCAAGAGTTATTGTGTTCTGCACTTGTCCTCCATGAGATCTATCTGTATATGAAGTTTGAAGTTGATAACTCTTAAATTCTACAAGATATGCCCCGGACAACACTTTAAGCATCAAAAGTAACAAAGTGCAATTATTCCGTCACCACCAACGATGCCGCAGCCGCCGACAAAAGTAATCCCTATATGCCGCCTTTTCAGGCGAAAACTAGGTATTTTTATCAAGGATTGTTAGGTACCGCGTTGGAACGGTCAGTATCCCAACAGTCCTAAATAAAGATAAAACGCAAAAGGTAAATTTTATCTAAGTATTCCTTAACTTGAGGAAACTTGACAATAAAACAAATATTAATAAACTTATAGGTAAACCCCAAGTACTTCTATGATACGAGATCCCAATTCTATCTGCAGACGGAGGAATACAATTCAGAGCACTTAATGCAAACACTCAAAGATACGATGCAGTCATTGTTTGAAACAAGAGCATCAAACACAGTCTGTCTGATAAAATAAAAGGTTTAAAATTGTGTGATCATAGAGTTTCATAATAAAAAACATCATTGTACATAAACTGGGAACAAATAAAGAAAACATTGTTAAAAATAAAAGCGACATGTATTAGCTAAACTTTCCTTCCAAATGATTTGAAAATCTAAAACATTTGAAGAAAATGAAGTCACATGCCAAAGCTCTTCGAGTCAGCCAAAACAGTTTTAGCTAAAAGGGATTTTAAAGATAACGTGATTTAGCAAAATCTTCATAAAATCAAAGGACTGAAAGCTAAGTTATGGAAGAATTCTTTATTCAACCCTATATTTTGTTTCATGAATTCATCTTCAAAAACTAGAAGGTTGGTGCTCTTTAAAATGTTGCCTTTACATCCACGGTTTAAATAAAATCCAAGTTATTCATTGAGTCTATCTGCCCAACTTCCTGCTGGAAACATTTTAATTTTACAAATTTTCTTTAAAACATCACCATAAAAATCTGGATCAGCAATATTATTAGCAATCAGCGATTTAAGACTACTATTGTACTTTGATATGAAATTATAACGACCATTAACAAATTTTGAGAAAGTTTTCCTTAATTTATAATATCTGAAACCCTGTTTTAGAAAAGCAATTCCAATATCAAAAAATATATTTGATTTATTATTGCCAAAACAATTAATTTGATTATCCATTTTATATTTATAATTTGAAAATTCTAGATTGGAATAAATATCTTTTAACCAATTACATTTTTACTTGGCATGCTCAAGCTTTCTTCTTCACATTGAATTTACAAGAAATTGAGTTTATTGGTTGTTGCTTATGGTCATATAAACGATTAGATTTCCCTTTAACGACATAATGTCAGTGCTGTTTTTATACTTTTTTAAACTTTAAACAAAGGAAACGTTAAGATACTATACCACGTAAGCTAAGCTATTTACCTAAATGTTTTATCACTATACGTTCGTTGTAACTAAAAATATCGAACTGAAATCATTTTTTAGTAACAGTGACATTGACATTACTGGCACAAAAAGCAATTTTCATTAGAGTTATACAAAACAGTATTTATCAATTAACATCAGTTAAATCGCAATATATTAAGCAGAGAGATAATTAGGTTGTAGGCTAGTAGGCATGCAGACTTTATAACTGTAAATCGGAATCTACCATCGGTCGATCGACATAACATTTTTAACGTTTAACGTATTAATGCGCTTTTGGGCGTATCAACCCCAGTGTTGTTAGAACAACGGTGAGCAACGGTTTAGTATACATTTCTAATCTGGTAGTATAGCTACGGAGCTGCACTCTTCATGAGTAGCTTGCTAAATAAGCGTCGTTATGAGTATTCATGATATTTTGTGCTATTAATATAGTGCGAATTAGCTGCGTTTGTTTTCGTAGATTCTAAATTAAATCATAAAATATGCAATGACTTTAATATCGAAGTGTTACAAAATGCAATATCAGAAGAAGAATAAGCAAATAGTTTTAAAATGAACGCGTACAGAATCAAACTAAAAAACATGCATGTATCTGTGATAACATTTCGACCGCAACTCGTTGATCAAGATACAACTGGATAAAAAAAGAATGGTCGTCAAGTTTATACCCCGGACACTTACCCGAAACTCTCGGTAAAACCCGGAAAAACATGGATTGTTTTAAACATGCAAATAAATGCTCAAATAGTGTAAGATATCAAACTCAAATGTTTCAAATGAAGTAACAATTTTACATTTATCTGATAATCAGTTTTTTTTCTGGTGATTGTAATTCGTTCGTTAATATAGTTTCTCCTTAAATCGGCTCTTACTTGATATTTTTTCATTAACATTGATAGTATGCAGCTACACAAAGTAAATGCTTATGCTGCTGTGTCTAACAACCTTTAACCGATACTAAATGCATGTCATACACTTTACAATTAAAATCCTGTTACATATACATATATAAAGGAGGAGGATATAAATCTGGTTTATATGTCCACGACTAACATGGGTTGAAGGCAATCATAAGATAAATACAGCAAAAAAAAATGTTGTTGATTCGATCTAGTTGAATTATGCGCAAGGATCCTGTCATTGAAGGATGAGACCTTAAACATAAACCTAATAAGCATGTTCAATACATTATGTTGGATGCATTTTGTTTAGAGGGTACACCGTAGTAGTAAATTAAGTACGACTCAGTCTTGTGTGAGGTGGATTAGATTTACTAACGCATGCCTAAATGCTTCATCCGTAGCAGTGCATTCTTGATGAAATCAAAGATCCAGATAAGGTTTCTCATGCAATTGAATATAACTCCATACAGATATTATTTGGTTACTCCACAAATCAATCAGTTAAGGTCAAGTGACTGATACTCCATGTTTTATATTCAATTGAGTATCAGCATAAAAATCTTTTGCAAAGGAACTCATGAGTATGCCTATATACTATCTTAATATGTTTATGATAATTTGTTTTACAATTATATCACTATTTTCAAAAACCATAGCAGGCCGAACGCCTTTCAACGCTTTGAACTATTTGATTTATATTTATAGTAAAATTTATGTCGATCGGACTAATCTTAAAATCAATCAACATATAATAGTTTCTACCAAAAGATATTGCTTAAAATAAGTTTACTACACAAGTTCGACCACTATATGTTAAGGTTATTGAACAGGAACCATTAACTCTTGGTTTTAAAGAAAATCATTGCTAAAGAACCTCTCTTCTTACAAGCTTGCCATTAACCAACGTTTAACATTATAAATTATTCCTCACTAAAGGATTGAGAAGAAAATTCATTTAAATAAGGGTGACCTTAGCCTCGAGACGTCGAAAAGGCAATTCTAAGCTACATCTTGCGCAAATTACTTCACACCAAATTGCATTCTAACTAAAGTTATCAATTACAGAACATCTATTTGACGACAGCCCACCCACCCGACAATCGAGGTATCCGAGTTAATAAAACGCCTTATACAGTTATAAAAACATCCTACGTCCAAAACCTTATCATTTGTAATAGTAGCGCCTCAAGCTAAAACAAAATGATTTAGCGTTAAACCCATCTTTACATTAAAATGATTACTAGTTTACTGCTGTTGGTACATACGCCATCTACAGTTTCGCGCACAGAAAATCAATACACAGCGTGATGACGCTATTTATACCTTCCGCTATTAAAGCATTTCGTAGCCCTGCTGAGATTAGTTAGACGAAGCACTCGTTAAGAAGCAATCGGATTGGAAATTTACTCCAACGTTGAGAGAGATGTAAAAAAAGTTTTCTTCAACATGAAGTGATTGGAGTGTGTACGACACATCAATATTATATCAATCTGAATGGTGTTTGATCAATTTCTAATTTGATAAAAGCGACAACGTATTTAAAACAGACGTTCGAAGAAACATGAAATACTGACTAAATAGAATTTTTGATATTAAACCAACAGTGACTTTAAAAACGATGGATATACGGGTCGTAATCATATCTTTGATATTAGCCCTTACTATTGTTGGGTTACTTTTCGTAGCATGTCGAGAGCTGTTGACAATCAAACGATCAAACCGACCAGAGGGAAGATTCAAACTGTTGATCGCCTCATCAATACTGGCTAGTCTCGTCAGTGATCTTATCATTCAAACAAACCTGCTACTCTCTCAAGCATCAGGTAGGAAGCCTTTGTTATCGTACTGAATTAGTAAGTTAACCTTTGCTTTTTCAAATAATAACCTTTCACTACCGCACAGGAAGCCAGGACGATGGCACGTATTGAAATATACCTGTGCACGGAATAGGAATCTTTCTAAAAAAATCTGATTTTGGTATTTGTCTTTGGATTAGTTTGCTATTGAGGAGTATCAAAGTAGGGTTGTTGCAGCCGGGGTTGTTTCGGTGTTATCGATGCGTTAATTATCCTAAAACATTTTTTCTGACACATCCATTCTAATTTGTGTGTAGGAAATTATATTACCGCGGAATTAATTACATTTAACCTATTTCATTTAAGCGAATTAAACTTCAAAAATGTGCGGCGGTGCCTTTTGGCAGTTTTGTCCATCCATATATGTACATGTCAATCAGAAGGCGTTAGCTATTCTTCCTTGTTAGTTCTCTCTTTTTTTAAAACCACCACCTTCACGCCTCATCCACTCTGTTTTTATTGTAAAGCATGAATGCCAATTGTAAGGTTACATCCAGATCTTCATTCGATCTCTTTTAACGAAGGATTCTATAACTCCATTGTATCAAATGATAGTTATTACAATTTATTCCATATTATACCGTTTCCCCATCCCATTTCACTATTCATAATAAATTTCTTATGTTTTTCTATTTGTATTATTATTTTAAAATTTATTTCAAGTGCTACCTTTTACTGTATTATTTTTTTGTAACCTTTAGATGTATTTATGATAGTTTTGTGTATTATCTCTTTGTTACTTCCTTTTTGCATTCTTTTTGTTGGCGGTTTTGTGCGTCTAGGTATTTTTGGAAACCTTTTAAAAATACTTTTTTTATACATAACACAATTTATGGCATTATAATAAAATGCCCGTTTCTCATTTAGCACGTGCTTATACTATTTCCATCATGCATGTGTATATGTAAACTTGACTTTGGGCAATATGTTAAAATCGGTATGCGCAGAAACTGTAATATAAACATCAAAGGCTAAAACACACATCGCTTCCAAAGGACGTTTCCTATAGACTTGGGCAATGCTTGTAGACTTAGTCATAACATTATATTTGAACACAGCTAGAAAAATAATAATGGCCTACGCCCATATTAACTAACGTCTTGTGTCTACACTCAAAACTGCAAAGTATGTTTTGATTGTGTCGTTTGTGAATTTCTAAGAATAAACGTGTGAAGTTGGTGTGGACACGGCTTCATTAAACGCTACGTGTTGCTCCTAAATGATGTATTTCATGTGGTTATTCGTCTGTCTATGTATTTTGGTCAAAAATATGTTACCTTAGCTCTGTCTTAGCTCCTGGTTTTGCTTTATTTTAAAATATAATTAAAACATATACAATGACAAGATAGTATCTGGACAAGCACTACAAGGCAATTTAAACGTGAACGGAATTTTGATGAAGACATGGTTTGCTTGCAGATTTTGTATGTGATGTTAGTATGTTTGTGTCTATAGTTCATTGTCGATTGGGCCCTTGCCTTGTGCCCCTAAACAGGTTATTTTTGAAGTTTCGAATTCTGGGCTTGTTCCTGTATATTTCATTGTATTATTGTTTTGAAAACGTAGGAAGAGGTAAAACAAGATCAAAAGCAAAGACCTGGCGTAGTATGACTACATTCATTTATCTTTTTAATGCCAATAATACATCTCTATAGAAAGTGTTTCTTTAAAACATTTTTCTCAAATAATTTTATTCTGTAAACAAGTAACTTTAACTCCGAGATATTTTATTTCTATTTCAGACTAAACTGAAAGAAACCTAATAGCTATCCTCATTGTCACGAAATAATCGCATTACATATTCATGACTACTGGGTTTGTTCCAGATGTTTCCATTGTTTCATAAAACCATTCTCATGAAAAAATAAAACATATTTAAAAAGATATTATTTAATGTGTATATTTGTTAAACAATGTTGAGAACGTTCTTAAATACTATTTCTTCAATTAGTGTCATTGCTGAAAATTGCAGAAGATATCAACATATTACGAACTAATTTTGAAAGTATAAGCAGTTTGTGAGTTAGTCGATTGTAACTCTAAAAAAACTATTAAAGGAGGCCTTCATATCCTTCTTTAATTCCCTTGTCGACGGTGAAAACGGTTTTGCGTTAGATAGACAGAATTAGTTGGTCGATAAACTTCAGTAAATTAAACCTATGATTAGCTTGTGGAGATTGTACGTCGCATTGAGGAAATGTCACCTGCATAATGCCCTTCGGAAATATGTCCAAGCAAACTTACAGAAGGAATCAATGAGATTGTCTTTGAAAATCCAAGTGATCATAAGGATATTACCACTTACTTTACGAGAAATTACTTTGAAGGTATAACGTACATTTTGAACACAATATCAGGGATTCGTAACTGATGGCATTCGCATATACAATGTACATAGTGTACACATCAATCGTAAGACACTGCAATGTAATTTGGTCTGCTTTCATTCGATTTTAAAATCGAATTTAATTTTGTTTTGCGCACTAATATTTATTGAAATATGAAAATACATAGTAATGTTATATTCATTTTGAAGGTTTTATACATCAGATATTTTGTTTATACTTCAGTTATTTAATATTTTACGGTATCACATTACTTTTGAATGTTATCCTATATCATATATTTGATTTATTATTTATTTAATTCAACATCTCCTTCTTGCACATTCTTGCACCAGCACCTCCGTGTCCAAATATAGCAATCGGTGTCTAAATATTTAGCAGATTATCCGTTTTGTTTTCAACCCTGCTGTTGACATGATTGAGGAGGGACTTGAAACTGATTATTTTGCATTCATCAGAAATAAGTGACTTGCAAAATCGGATGAGAGCTGCCAGCCTTATGATGTCATAGTCTAGTACCTATCCAGCAAAAAATAGTATCGTTCGAGTCCAATGATTTTTAAACGTCGTCATGAAATTGTGTTCTAAAAGGCTTGTCCCTGTAGTTGCCATGTTTGGTTGTAACATATTTAATCTTATCACATGCTTGACCACAAGTGTTATATAATCACTTCCCATATTTGTAAACAAATAAATTGAAAACACTAATTGCTCAATTGGTTATATTCAGGCATGGCATACGTTTATTTGTAATTGCGTTTTTATCTTCCATATCTATTTGAATAATGTAGTTATTTTTGTAGCGCGAGAAACGGCAAAGCTTTCTTTTTTTCTCATTTATTTTTCACATAGATACATATATCAGTACAGTTTTAAATTCTCAACATATACAACATATCTATGTATGTTGATAGGAAATACATATATTCAGAAACAGTAATGCTCTCACACATGCACACGCACAAACACTCGCTCCCACACGCGCACACACGCACGCACACATACACATTTCATACACACCCGATCGTATGATGTTTATACGATCGGTGTCCCCTGTATTAGATTCCATTTATGTTTTTTTTTTGTTTTTTTTTAAATCTAAGAGTTCTTTGCATGGCTAATTGTGTCTTTTTATTGTTGAATTATATTGTATGTTTAAGTTCTTCCCATTTTTTGTTGTGGGTTTCAAGTTTGTCATTGTTCAACGCAATTTGTTCTTCTATTTTAATCCTTAATCTCAAATACGTCAAGTATGCATCAAAGGATAGTGTTCTGTTATTATACTTGGTTGAATGTATATAAAATTTCATAAGAATAATAAGAAAGTTGCTTTTATTGTTGTATTTGTTTTTTGTCACTGTTCCCAATAAAGCTTCGCGTTTACCTATAATTATGTTAATTGATGTTGAAGCTATGAAGTTGTTTAATTTATTCCATAATTGTTGTGTCTTGTAACATTCCCAGTAAAAATGTTCAATAGATTCAATACCCGAGGTACAGAATGTACATAAGCTACAATCGACAAGTTTCAATTTAAAAAGCAGTTTGTTGGTTGGTATTGTCCTTAAAAGAAATTTGTAGTAAAAGCTACGTAACGTAGTATCTATTGTAGATATGTATATATTACAGTATATTTTGTTCCACTCAATATTTTCTTCCAGGGCTTCATTCCATTTTAATTCTGAAGCTGGCGATGAAATTGTTGCTTTGTTCAATATTAAGTACAGGATATTATTTCTTTGCCTAGATTCTACCATTTTTTCTCGAAGCGACGTGCCGTTTATGTGGTTAATTTCATCTTTTATCAGCTGTTGTTTCGTTTCTGCAGAAATAGATTTAATGAGGGTCTGATATCTTATGAAGTCGGTGTTTGCTATGCCGTATAGATATTCAATTTCATTAAAAACATAAAAATTATTGGTTCTATAGTCGAAAATGTGTTCAAAAAGTTTTATACCCTTTTCATACCAATGTTTGTAGAAAAGTGTGTTTCCTAGGTTTTGGGCGTTTTTGTTATTCCATATAACTGTTTTGGCTATTTTTATTTTATTTAGATCGTAAATTTGTTTTATTTTGCTCCATGCTTCAAGCACATTGTTCAGAAATGCACATTGTCCTGACACTTTATCAATGAAATATGTATCCATTTCACATTCAAATATTAGTTGGTTGCCATGTGCTTTCAGTTTATTTTTAAAGAAGATTTTCCATTGGCTTTTATTATTATCATCCAAGTATCGTTTAACCCATAACGCTTTTATTGAGTCAAGAAAATGTTCAATGTTTGTTAGTTTTAATCCTCCATATTCGTAATCTTGATACAGTATTTGTCTTTTTATTTTGTCAGACTTCCCATCCCATATAAATTTGAATATAGCCCTTTTAACATTTTCAATAACGGGTTTGCTTGGATTCGCCAGCACGGTAAATGGATATATTATCTTTGGTAGCGCATACGTTTTTACAACTGTTACTTTACCCAACAAAGTCGATGTTCCCATTGTTTTAATGTCTTATGTAGTTCGTTTAGCTTTTTGTTGATATTTGTGTCGATTGTTTGTTGCTTGTTATTGTAGAATGTGATGCCTAACGCTGTCGCACATTCTGAAGTCCATATAAAGGATTTAGATTGACACAATTTAATTGTAGTATTCTTTAACGTTCCCACTCTTAGGATTATACATTTATTAATGTTGAGGTTTAGGCCAGAGCATTTAGAAAAGGACTCTAATGATTTGTTCAAGGATTCGAAAGATTTCTCAGAACCATCAATAAAGTAAGTTGCATCATCAGCAAAAAGCGATTGTTTGATTTCCGTATTAATAACTTTGATTCCCCTAATATTGGTATCTTGTTTTATATTGCTACACAGTATTTGTAAGCAGATAATAAATAAAATCGATGAGAGTGGACATCCTTGTCTTACCCCTTTTTCAATTTGGAATGTTTCAGACAAATGACCATTGTTCGTTATAATGCTTTGTATATCGTTGTAGAAGAGTTTCGTCCATTGTATTATATCCGAGCCAAAATTTAAAGTTTTCAACCTGTCTAATATAAAAGAGTGGTCAACGCTGTCAAAGGCTTTTTGAAAGTCGGCGAAAAACAGGAGCCCGGGCATATTATTCTCTTCAAGGTATTGCATGACCTCAACTTAGACGAACGTTTTCACCAATATATCTGCCTTTGATAAAGCCTGTTTGTTCGTTATCAATAAGTTCAGGTAAAACCTTTTTTATTCTGTTCGAAATTACCTTCGATGCTATCTTATAATCAGTGTTTAATAAGCTGATTGGTCTCCAGTTTGAAAGGTTTTCTAAGTCTTTATCTCGTTTTGGAATAAGAGAGATTATACCTTGTTTTTGAAGTGGTGTTAAATGACCATTTCTGAAGGAGTAATTTAAAGAGTCTATTAAAACTTTCTGAATATCGTTCCAAAAAATCTTATAGAATTCTGCAGTGAGACCATCCGAACCGGGGCTTTTATTATTTTTCATGTCTTTTAGGGCATTTCCACATTCATATATTGTAAGTAAGCCTTCGCAGGAGTTGCTGTTAGTTTCGGAAAGTTTGTTATTATTATCGTTAAGAAATAAGGCTCTGATATTCTCATCTAAGGTTGTGTCTTTTTTATATAGTTGTTTATAAAATTTCACTTCTTCTTTTAGTGTATTTGTTACGCCTGTGACTATTTCAATGTTTACCTTTAATTTATACACTGTTTTTTTCTCTGCATGTTTTGTCTCAAGGTTTGCGAAGCTTTCTGGTATTTGGCCCATCATCACCGCAGATGATACAGCTATGTCATATTTTGGTTATTCTAGTCGAAAAATGTCATATGATGAAAAGAGTCTGACACTCGTCATCATATAATACATACTGTTATTAATCTCGTCCTAGAAATGTTTAAACTAGCTCGCCAAAGGCTCGCTCACAAACACATTTCCTGAACTCGTTCAATTACTTTGTGTTCTATGTGAAGACTTTTTAAAGATCCTATATGTGTATAATTGAAACAAATATATACTTGGTTAGTAGCTGCGCCTCACTCAGATCGTCCAAATTTACTTTTAATGTTAACATAAACAAGTAATAAAATACGCTCACAAAGCACCATTTTGGACTTGATATTGTCACGTTTTTCTTGGGTGAAAACCCTCAAACCACCCTGCAAACATTTTAAACCAGATAATTTTTGTTCTGAGTGAGTATGAAATAATCTCATATGGTAACGCCCCTTAGTCACGCCGCCTCTAACGTCAAATCCCGGAGCCGCTCGTGTTGTCAGCAACCAATAATCTACCATTCTATAACAGGAAACAACTCAACGATCACATACAAAATGCTACATGACATTGAAGTATCCATTCGATAAATGTATTGTTTTTTCTGACTTTCGTTTGTTGCAGAAACATTAGTAGCACATCTTACTGATGTATTCAATGAATCACAATATTCCTTTGTAAGAAGTATAATATGAATAAGAAAATATTTAAAGAAAACCATTAAGAACCCCATTTATATATATGTTCTGACAAAACAATTCAAATACATATATATGATATATGTATTTGAATTGTTTTGTCTGAACTTTGACAAATATCACGTTCGTACATAAATATGATATTTCTGTTGAATAAATTGTTGCTGTTTTTAATACAGTTTCAGTATCGCTTGACTATCTTCCGTTATTGATACGGCATGCCTGTGACGAGTAATGATAATTAATTACAACCGCTTGCAAAAGCACCAAATGCTTTTGACAATGACAATGATTTAGAAAATGCCGATGTCGCAGTGTTCGGATGTTCTTCCAGTATGGACAATAACGAGTATAAATGTCGGCTTCATTAAGAGATTGTTTTGATCACATATTGATGATCAGAATCTCGCATTTAATTGGCTATCTTTCTTATATAAATTTTATCTGGCGACAGATTACCCCAATAATACTTTACACATAGAGTATTACAATTTGTTGTGAAACAAACAGCACAGGGCCGAACACAGTAAATGAAACCCTAGTTTGTTCTTATATTTACATAGAGTTGACGATATACTTCCCTCTGCTAGTAGTCTTGAGGTTTCAATATATGCGACGTTATTGCTAAGACGTACTGGAGTTTGATTACCAGATCAACATATATGAGAAGTATTGTTCAGAACATTAAACATTTCAAATCAACCTTACATATTTCACAGTGACATATAAGTTTATATTACAATTATATTATGTTCAAGAAACAAAAATATTGGCTATGAATATTTAAATGAAATTAGAGCCATAAACACAAACAACAATTTTCTAAACAAATCATTTTGTTCTCAATTCTAAACGTTTACTTCTTAAGCGAAGATAAACAAAGGGCCACCTTAATAATGAAATAAATCATATAATATTCAGTTTTGCCAAAAGTTCCCCAAATATATATCAAATTGTATCGTGTGAATCGAGAACAAAGTCAAGTGCTAATTATTTTTTTGAAAAGTGTGCCTATTATATAGTCTGATCACGAAAAGATTTATCTGTCTTTCTTTCATAAATCTTTGAGAAACTTCCAGGATTAAGGGGGATACAATTATGTTATTTGATCTCCTCATCAGTATCCACCAGTGATGGACAACCGGCTTGGATTTTCATAATCGATTAATCGGAGACCCTGATCGATCGATTATCCGATTAATCGGCTGTAATCGGACAGTATCACAAAAGCATAATTTTCTGATGTACATACCAGTAAGGACCTTAGATATTATGTATGTTTCATTTCTAATGCTTCAGTCGGAAGACAGGAATTATTTCTGGCACATCGAATAATTCTAAAAATAATTTAAAAAAAAATATTCCAAGGTTTATGAAGTAGAGGAACATTTCATGGTGAAGTTTACTTAAGTTGACTGTTATTTATAAAATAATACATATATACGTTTTCGGTTGATAATTTCCCTAGTGCGAAGAATAATTGCTCGAGGGTAATTATATTTCACTTTGGCAATTATCAACTGAAAGCAATGGTCAACCATGTCTTTTCCTGTATAATAATAAAAAAAAATGAGTTGAGACATAAATAAATTGGTTTTGTATGCCATGAACTTTAAAAAAAACCCGGGTAATTGGAAAATAGAATTGCAAACCTTTTCTTGCGTATTTTCGGAAAGAGACGGCAAATATTTCCATTCTTCCAATATTTCTTGTTTCTCTGTTTCAATTTGACGTAAATTTCAATATGTGAGCACAGCTAGGGTCGAACAAGCCTAGTTTCACAAGAATCTTGGCTTGAATGACCCTAACGATTTCGCTGCAATAATTTGCAATTTTCTAGCACCAGGAACAACGATTACCAGGGTAATCAAATATTTTGAGTTTGGGGTCGGCCGTCGCTGTCCGCCATTTTAAAGCTATTTGAAGGCAAAGAAAAACTAAAGAAAAGTACTGTCAAACTCAAAGTAGCGGTTACTTCCCTTAGCTCTAAGTTACTGCGCTAAATATAGCATTTTCAAGCAAACTTTTTTTTCGATTATTCCATTATGGAACAATGAGGTCGCCGATCGCTGAGTTACGAATGATTGCCGATATAATCGATTATCGGCGATCATCTGCCCATCACTAGTATCCACCGTCAGCTATCATATGTTTAATTGGCAAGAGCATGAACTGTTATGGACAGTGATCATGATATTGTCTGTATTAGGTTAACACAAGTACCTGTCTTATGTAAAACAACACGAGTGCCTTTTGAGCTATTCAGCTGGTCACATTTGTAAAAATTGAAAGTACAGACATTTCTTAAGACTTAATCTTTTCAAAAATACAACGATGATAATTTTATCAGTATAGTATTAAAAATAAAAAGTTGTTCACATAATGACAGCATTGGAATAACAATGGTATCAAACTGTAACTGTATCTTGATTAATTTGTTCATATGCTTAGCTCTGAATTAAACCTAAAGGTAATGTTCTTCCGACATCGAAAATCAATTTACGGAAGCATAACTTGATATTGTTGAATAGTTGACACATTACTCCATAACATTTTCTTGCAATCATTGATTTTTCCTTTCTGGTTTCTGCGGCATTTTTGCTTTGACGCTTTCCTTCCTGGTTACCGAGGCAGGTGTGCTTTGTCGCATTCTTTTCTGATATCAAAGGCATCTGTGCCCTCTCGCTTTTTTCTCCCGATTTTGCGGCTGGTGTGCTTTATCCCTTTTCTTCTTGGTTTCGGATAAATCTGATTTGTCATTTTTGCTCTGGTGTCGGAGGCAGATGTGGTTTTTAATTTTCATTTCTGGTTCCCGAACCAGGTAAACGTTTACGCTTTGGACTAAACGAAAATAAGTTCAATATATGTGCATACGGTCCTTTGGTCAATGGTGGTCTAAATCTCCATGTCTAGCAGCAGTATGTCCACGTATATTCAAATGATTTAGTAATGCAAAACGTTGGTGTAACGAAACATAAACCGTTTGGACAATACCAGTTTAATGTAAAAATACTTCCCTTTTGAATATTAATGTATTAAAGATTTACCTTGATACATTATTTCGTAACCTTTATGAATGGTTTATATAGATATAGATATGTTTAACGTTTAGGTGGATGGCCGCTTGGTTTCGCCTCGTGCGAGTTTTGGGGCTACCTGTCGACTGTTGCTATGGCGTGCTCTAGTTGGCTGATCACCATCATAGTTATTGAACGGTAAGAACACCTGTTTGATTTAAAGATTTTGCGGAAATTGGAAGTCCATGTTCAATAATGGTTTTGTAAAGCTTTGGTTTGACTCCTGCTTCGTTTGCGTGATTATTTTCTCTGACCTGAATGTTCGTGAAAATAGAATACATGTACCACTCAAGCCGGAAGTAGGAGTCGTGTTCGAAGTTTCAGTTACTTTTAAAGTCACTCAATCGAGCATTAGTGCACTACTTTGCCAAAGTTTACTTAAACGTTGTAAATATTATTTACATGTAGGTTGTATCGTATTTCAGTCCGTGCTTTCCATCATTCTTAATTATACTTTAAGGAGCAAACAACGTGTTCTCTGTCGGTATATTTGTAAAGTAAAACCAGTAGTATTTATAAAGAGGCATTAGCATCATGCTTTTAATAATTATTTAATGATACGTTCAGACGCATTACATATAATGCCTATCAATTGGTATGACTTTTCAAAATGAGATCAATGAGATCAATTATATTCAACCCTTTTGAACATTTTCTTTGATTTGTATGGCGTAATACTTCTTGTTCATGTGATAAATACTCTTTCATTGTTGCAGATACTTTACGCACATGTTGCCGTCAGAATCAGAGTCGACATTTTCCGGTAGGAATACCCGCATAACGGTGACCGGTGTTTGTCTTCTTGTGATGATGACCGTCAGCGGACCATTCTACGGATTTGGAGAGTACACATTCCTCAGAGGTATTGCAAAGAGTCCCTTATGAATTCGATTTTAGGAGCAAGAATACATTTATACATTTAATATGACACAAAATGTGGTTGTAACGAATCCCCTGCTATTTCGCGCGGTACTCCAAATGCCGAGTTTAGGTACGCCGGATTAAACATCAAGCAAACTGAATTCATAAGTATTACATACGAAAACAAGCAGATTAACCTTGTGGACACATCTCTAAAAAGGTATAAAAAACACACATAAAAAAACACACAAGAAAACACACAAGAAAACGTCTACGCAGGATTTCAATGATTAATAGCTATACTTTTATGCAGCCTTGTTTTACTTTTTATGTAGACGCGCATTTTTTTTAAACGAAACTGCATACAAATCATAGGTGATAAACAACTTTCGGTTGCATTCCATAGAGATCTCGTTCGCTTTTCTTGCTCGTCATTTATATAATATATACATAACATTTGCATTATAGATCGTTAAAGGTATTAGTGTGGAGTACATACTAATTAATGCCTGTACTGCAATATAGTTTAACGTATGAAAACGATACCAGGACATGAGATTAAATTTGTCCGAATGTTTCCAGAAAACGATCTTAATAATGCGTTTCCATTTAATTACGTCACGCAACGCGTGTGCTGCAAATGACCACATATCATTACCAATAGTGTCTGAAGAAAAAATTCTGCTATTTTTGACAGGTAAACGCTGAACGATAATATCAGAGAGAATAAGGTGAATTATAGAACTACTTTCATATGCATAATATTATAATGCGTTTTAAATTCAGTACCATTGGAATACAAAGAGAAACTAGGAGGGCGGAATCTGCTTTGCTTATTAATTTCAAAAAATTGTTTTAGCCAATCAGAATACGTTTCTCGTGCGATTCTTCGCGGCGTATCGTAGGTCCGGTTCGAGGAAATAATGCCGTTCTGGATACCGCTACAGACTACTTAACGCCAGGAATAGCCTGTTTTTCAATGAAATTGAAGTTTGTAGTTGCTCTTCTAAAATAGAAATTGTTATAGCTAAGTCATAGCTTCCATGTTCTTGCAAAGGAAGCTCAGCTATCTTGTGAGTCATAACTTAAAATCGCAGCCTCTACGATACTAAAGAGAAAGCTCTGCAATCTTGTATTGCGTAATTATAGAATAAAAAGGTAAATGAAAGTCTGTGAACCTTCCTCTTTACATATTCCGAGAAAGCTCGGCTTTCTTGTATTGCGTAATTGATAAGTGTTCCAATTTGGGAAGAGTGACAGCTAAACGAAATTAGTCATGATACACCTCTTTGTTTCATCAGAGGAACCCCACCTGTTGATTCACGCACACAAAAGCAGCACATTTGATGCTTAGAACATTTTGTTATTCATTATTAATAAATAAATCAATGGTAAATACAAGAGAAATAAGTTTTACACAACTTATTCATTAATAGTGATGTGATTTGTTATTTGAGGCCCAATCAAAATCACTAGTATTATATCTAAAGGTTAAAAAACCCAAAGGAAAATTATTTATACTGTTTGTGTGAGTTCTGCTAATAGTTATTTGGACATGTATTCAACAGCTAATATAAAAGATTCTAGAGCGCTATTACTGATTCTTCTTCATACATAAGCCGTATTCCTGAATGCAAGGTGGAAGTGGTGATATCCTCATTATAACACTGTTTGAATATGTTTTAATTTATTTTTCTTCTGGCTATAGTTTCTTATGGTTATCTTCATTATTTAATGCAGTGTTGTTTCCATTTAAGAACATTAACTGATGATGCTATATATTTCTTTCCCAGGGTACTTGAATGTTATTGTTTCCACCAACATATCGCTGCCCCTGCACTTGAGCCACCCAGACCACTCCCGCGTGAGGCTTGAGAATCTCCACCAGCTGTTCAGTCACTTGCAACGCTCATCCTACTCATCTTCTGACACAAACCTCCTAACCATTATCGCACAGCACCTGCACAACACTTATGACGTCATTGTCAGCAAGGCGTCTTGGTTACCGCACGGCATCAGCTTCTTTATTAGGTCCAAGAACAGCGATACATTTCAACATTTTGTCGACCACTACAGAGACAGACTCCTCCTCAAGAATGTAACAAGTATCAGTTTCATTCACGACATAGCGAGGTCTTTGAATATAAGTGATACTGCGGTTACAGCAAATATAACAAACGAAAGCTATGGCCAATACCGACAGACTTATTTGCCTATACAAGGTTAGGCCATTTCTTGGTACTTGCATTGGTTTTCAATATTGAAAAGTCAGTTTCCAAGAAAGATTCATTTGAACGTTGTTAACCATTATGTCATAATTTCGACACGTAACGCGTCAATTTAAACTCACCAATCAAATTTATCTATTTCAGATTTGGGGATATGTGCTGCCGATATGAGTTCTCCAAACCAATACTCTAGTGTATGGAATGGGTTTATAACCATTTTCATACTGATTTTGCCATACAGTCTCGCGCTGACTGGTCTGTGTATAATCTATTGCCGGGGATTTGGACATCTGTCGTCTTCGCATAAACATTTTTCAGATCAAAACATCGTTTACACAAATATAGCATGCACCATTGCCATGGTATTTTGTGCTCTATATCTGTTCCATTTTGCGGTTGTACTGTCAACTGGTGAAGGGGTTAATAGCGGTGCTCGCCTTGTGTTTTGGTCAACATACTTTGTAGCTTTAAAGTCACTTGTATACGTGGTGATTCTTCGAATTAGTGCAAATACGTCATGCACGTGTTCTTGTGACCGGAAGTGTTGTGGTTGTTTCATCATAAAAAGAAGGTCGATGGCTTATGAACTATCTGAAATTGAGATTCGACGATCGCTTACTCGCGAAAATCTCGACTGTGACTCTTAATTCTGAATGTACTGAACTAATGAAAAAAACACTAAACAATCAGCATATGATGCGTCATGAGCTGTTTACTGTTGTTTATAATTACCGGCTTTTAGGGAATATAAATTTAAACTTAATTGAATTGTGAATTATTGAATAAATGACTTGATTTGATTCAATAGTTAATATTGCAGGCTGTTTCATCTAAATATAGGGTGTTAAAATCGTATAATATAAGTATATGAGCTTTATCAATTAGACCTTTATTTGTTTGTTTTTTATTGAAACGTATACAAAAAGCATTTCATACAGCTACACTTGGAAAACATTTGACATGTATATCAAAAAAGTATCTTTCATATGAAAAACAACAATTGTTTTGCGATTGTTTTGGTACAGAAAAAGAGGGGGGGGGGGGGGGGTAGGCGAAGAAAAGAAAGAAAAGAAAGAAAATGCCCATAAAAAGATTTTGATAAAAAGAAAGAGACAAACTGGTTTTCTTAAATGTATTATATATCTGATAATTATAAAGGAAAAGCCCATGTTCGCAAATGAACATTTAGTTTATCCTTCATAATAGCAATTTAACGTTCAATATTGATTCGAATATACAAATATTTTTCAAAATGGCGGATGTTAGGAACGTTTTCTCTGTTTTTGAACAGAAAATGTAGTATTTTAGAAGTATAACTATGAGGTTAATGCAGCTATAATTTCGTTCAACGTTTATTTCTAATAAAATATCTTTTTTTTAAATTTTAGTTCAATTCTAATATTTTTTGAGTGTAGAAAGCGTTTCACAAAGTCATTCCACAGGTCTTGTTTGTAATAGCACATCGAAAACATGTGGCTTATTGTTTCCTCAAAGCTGGTACACACGTTGCATAAACTAGAATTGGATAATTTGCATTTAAATAGATATTTGTTTGTTGGTATAATTCTGTTGATTATCTTAAACTGAAAGGCTTGTATACATGTGTCGATTGTTGCTATATATGGCAGTAACTATACTTCCTTCCAATTAAGTGTTTCGTTTAAAGAGTTTTTCCATATAAGTTTATGTGTTATTTCAATAGTATCTTTTTGAATTTTTGTATTATACAGAAACTGTTTAATCTTTTTGGGGTCTTAATTTTTAATTGTTATCCTTAAATTAAAATGTTGTTTTATGTTTCGTCTGAATTTCATTTGTATAGATTGGCTAAGTCTATATAAAGATATTATGATTAAGAACAAAACGTTAAGACATGAGAAAGAACAACTCATTGCCACATGGGAAGAGCACGAATATAGTTTTCATGCAAATTGCATCCTATTTTATCTTCTTCGATCAAATGCAAACAAAGTCGTACATCATAAGAATCATTTCGATTCTTAGTTTTGCAAGTAGTTTCCGTTGGTTCCCCAAGACTATCTATTATATTTAATTGGTAAAGGGCCCGTGTACATACGGATTGCAAAACCTTTCTTACGCCAATTCCCGCAATGATTTTGTGACGCCGACACTGTACAGCAAAGTATTCTTAGAGAGCTCGCGATCTTGTCTTCTTTTACCATTAATTAAAGACACAATGTTTCAGCACTTAATTACAAAGCTATTGTTATTTATATCTATCTCAAAATCGCGATGAGTATGGAAGATGCTACATGAGGAAAGCATCTTACAGGTCATTATCTGAAGAAGGTATGGCTTGATACGCTCTACGGAACTGACCAAGCGCTCGGATTAGGCGGATGTCGCAGGCATTGTTAGCAGTATCTGCAGGATAATGTATTTATGGAAGGATTTGCTGCTCCCGATGGCTCGTGTCGATGGTTTTGCATCCTGCAGCTGCCATCGCAGACTCAACCTCCTTTCCTTGTCACTGAAATATTGCTGAGTCTACGGCAGGTGCACAGGCTTCGTAGATCCTGCCCACATTAGCCGGCTAGATACTTTCAATATTTATGCGAATAACTACAAAAACAAGCTCAATAGCAAAAAGCTTAAACATTAACCCGGTTAAAATTTGGCCGGAATGAACATCTAAGCGCTCTTCACTCATCAGGTTATGACAATCAATTTCTTGAAGCAGTTGGCCAACAAAAATGTAGGAGACGGCAACCTTGTAATACCGACTCGGGTCCTGTACTTCATAGTTCGCCCTATTCTTCTTTGGCGGATTGTCGTGGCACTGCTGGGTCAATTTAGGTAAAACAAAACAAAAACAAAACATTGCATTGGCATTTCTCAATTGTTGAATCAATTCAACTCTTCAGTGCATTCTGTAGAAGAGTGTGAAAACCTTTATAGAGGTTTACCGCGTATACCTGAATATTGATCTCATTCAGATCGGAATATCCAAGCAGCGAGCAAAATTAAACCTTTTTTATTATTAGTATCCGGTCGATCATTTTTGTTCCGTTGAGTTTAAAATTATTGCCTTAAGACATTTTAAAAAATGCACCAGTTGACCAATAATATATATATATTAATTGTCTACCACATAAAACATCGGGAATGAACAAAAAGAGTCACGTGACCACAAATGCAAACGCTAATAGTATTTTGGCTCGATTTACCGTCAATATAATGCAACAAGCTGATTTTTTTCATGAAGTCATTTTTCATTTATATTCTTGTTAGTGTATTTTATTTCCCATTAAAATACAGTATAAAGAATGTGTTTCAAGTCACCAATCCACGATAAATCGAATTCTCCAGGATATGAGTAATACGGTGAATGCCATTCAAAATACCAAATTAAACAGGCGCCTATAAGCGATAATGCCGGTCGCTTAATTTCTTTATCGAATCCAAATGTTCAATGGTCATCTTTAAAACGACTTTGGTTGACTCGGAGTGTTTTGGCATGTGACGTTATTTTTTTCAAATATTTTACATAGGTTATCAAGAACAGATTAGCTTATATATGTGGCTTTTATTTTTAATAATGTTTTCTTTATTTGTTCCCAGTTTAAGTACAATGATACTTTTTATTATGAAACTCTATGATTTCACAGTTTTTAACCTTTTACTCATAAGGCAGACTGTGTGTGATGGTTATAGTTTCAAACAATGACTGCATCGTATCGTTGAAACGTTTTTGCATTAGTTGCTCCGAATTGTATTCTTCCGTCTGCAGATAGAGTTTGGATCTCTAATCATTGAAGTACTTAGGGTTTACCTTTAAGCTAATTATTATTTATTTTATAATTAAGCCTTAAATTAATGCATACTTTGATAAGATTTACCTTTTACGTTATGTTTTTCTTTATTAAGGATTGTTGGGAAAAGAATGAGGTTTGTGCACGTAAACTGGTTTAAACCAACAGTAAATTTACATTTTACTGACTATTCCAAGGCGGTAGCTAAAAATTCTTGATAAACATACCAAGTTTATTTTATATAGTATGTATGCATTGTGCTGTTTGTAGAGTTTTGTGCTGTTCTTTCATGTTTCTTTTTTTGTGTGATTTTATGTCTTTGGCGTGGAATTGCTAAACATACAGCTATTGGCTATAGGTACCGCCTTGGAACGGTCAGTAAAACGTAAAATGTAAATTCAAGCCGTCAGAATTCTTAGTTTTTACACTCCTAAAAACTTTGTTTTGCAATAAACACTTCCCTAAAAACTGCGTTTTACAAACTTTAAACGAGTCCCTTTAAGAACGTATAGCTCCTGAAAAACACTGTTTCTTGAACTTTGAATAATATCTATTGGAAAGACGGAACTCCCATGATGTATGTTCAATTCTCAAACAAATTGTTTGAAAGGAATCTTGATGAAAGTGTCAGCAATATTCTGATGTAAATGTAAATGTCGAAGATATAATTTGGATCGAAATCTTCAAGTCTAAAGAAACAAAAAATCATGGTAAAGTCACCTGATCTCTGGAGGTGTAAAAAAACAAAATAAAAAAAACAATGTGAATTGCAGACACTGAGTCACATGTATGCATTAGAAATGAAATGCTGATATAAACGTAATGTAAATAATCGTTATTTCGAAGTTCAAAAAATTATCACATTGAAATAAAAACGCATAGGTATTTTTCGTGTTTTCACGAATGCGTAGAAGCTTACAACACCTTACAAAGATGATAACCAGGTCGATAGCAAATGTATAAATCTTCACATCTTCATCATCAACATCTACACCACCCTTCTTCTTTCGATACGTAATGGAAATGTTATCAACATTAAAATAATATGTAAAACTGATATCATACAAAAATACACTTAAAGTCTTCTTCTAATTTTTCAGACGCACACAACTATTCATCAAACGCAGACAAACTGGAATTACCATTATAAAAGAACAAATGTCTTCTTTAGTTTTCCAAACCGCGTACTAGACCAAATCGATCATTGTTTTAAATACTGTTTATTTTTTATCAGGAATGTGTCTACGTACGACTAAAATCTTCGCAGCCATTCTGCATTTTCTTTAGTCAAATTGACAGCTTTTGTTTTTAGTGTAAATTGATTTTGTCTGGCTGTAAATTATCGAACGAAACCCATATCAAGTATATATTACCTCTGTTGTTTTAAACACGTGGTATGCACACAGTGGATTTCAGCTTTATCGTGAAGGTCCATGCTATATGAATGCTAAATGTTAACATAATATAACGTATATCGCAAAAAAATACACATTGTATGAAATTGATCACACTCCCCTTCCATGCGCTTGATTTTTTTTATGATTCCTTTTATCAATGCCAATTACCAGACAGCCATTGTTGTCAGCGTTATAGAACTGATGTTTAACTAATGCCAGTATTCAACATTACTCAAATCTTCTTCAAATAGTTCACACACACACACCGCATACACGTATTATGTAAAAGAGTGTCACAGTCACAGAAATAGTAACCTTCAAGTTAAATCATCAACAAATTCAAATGATACTCCAAAAAACATGTATTAGGATCTCCACCGTTAATATAGGCGGTAAAAGAAGTATTTGAATATGAAGTACTACTTTTAGAATAATATATATATTATATCGATATAATGCACTAAGAAACACTTGAATTAGTTTGAACGTGTTTTGTATATGGTAATAAGATGCACGTGCACTTTTAACTTGTAGTGTTTTGAATGAATAATTAGAATAACAATCGATTGTGACTGATTTTGGTCTATTAATCGACTTTCTATCAAGCACGAAAACCGAAGCTGTGCCTATACTAAAGTAATTAAAGGGTGTGCATGCATTGTCGATAATGAATGAGCTTTCGATGGCTAGCTTTTGTTGTTAGAATGTTTGTTTGTCTTTGGAATTTGAAACTGCATTGATCAAGCTATTTTCCTTTAAGCCGTGGACAAAAACACAGAAAAAGAAAAACGGATTATCATTTTCACGAGGCAAATAACACAAACATTAGGCAATCGAAATGTTTGTCATTCCGAAAGTGCTTACACAGAAAGTACATCCTTTCGTTCTGTAATAAAGGGAGCCTTACGGCTTTAAGATCCCCATGAATCATTCCACAATCACTTAATGAAAGTCTCAGCCGGAAGTGAATTTAATCGCAAAGTTATTGTTTCAGACAATTTTCGTTGTTAGGTTGTACATTTAGCATAAAACGATTTCGAATTAAATCCAATTAAACAATGTTTTGAGAACAGAACATTCAATTAAAACGATAATTCCCATGTGTATGTGTTACACATCAAAGGCGTTTATCATCATAGTATTAAAGTAATGTTATAAGCAATTTGTTCTTTTTATACCATATCAGTGAATGGTACATTGAAAAGTACATAGAAAAGCCCAGTAGTAAAATATGTTTAGCATAACCCCACCCTGTTTAGAGGCTCGATGCTGCGCCCAAAAGATACTGAACGAGATACACAAAATCTACAAACACACCACAAACAGATCACACATGCATCAGAATAGCTCTTATCACTTGAAACACGACTTCACTGGAGATTAAATCTTATTTATGGGTACACAAAGCTTACATTTACTCAATTATTTGTTTTCTGTTGCGAACTTAATAGGAGCTTATTGGAGTCGGCATTAACTTGAAAACTACTATGTACAAAGCAAAACAAAGATTACAAACTCATTAATAGCTTCAAGTACTCAACAGCAAAATACAGACACCACCTGCTAGAGGTATAAAATCAGCTGAAGCAAGTGACAACTACTCATAATTACAATAAAATCATTCAACGATATATATCCGACATTGTTTGCCTTAATTATTTTAAGTTCTGAAACTATGTGTTCATAAAGTATAGTCATACTTTGAATGTAAAGGTGTGAAAACTTGAATTTGAAACAACCTTAAAAAGTAAAACACAAGTTAATAAAGTGCTGTCGAGTGTTGTTCGAGCTGTCCCGGTTGAAATCAAACGAAAATCTGAAAGCAACGGCTGAAATACGAAGTCTGATTGTCACAATAAAAACGAAATACACAATACAATACAATACAATACACAGGAGAACACAATATTCACAAGAAAACCAAATGCGGACGGAATCATTTACCACAGTCGGAAAAGTTGAGGTAATATTATTTGATTTTTTGTTATTCAAGTCATAGTAAATTAAAGCGTCGAAAGATAAGAGTGTGAAAGACTTTCAATCATGTTTGCATTTCGAAGACCATGGTATCTGTGATGATTGAAAGGTACATATTATATCTAAGTACTAACGAAATCCAAACCGTATTTCAAACAGCTGTACGTTACCGATACTTAATTGCAATAGACAACTGTTTGACATAATTATGCACACCCGATAGATAGCAACTTATTGATCAATGACACAGAGATGACGGTATTGTTTGATTCATTACTGTCTTTAATATCACAATGGTTCAGGAAACTGTAAGGTTTTATAGATATTCACGTTTCATACGCTTGTTCAACATGTTGCCACAAATTCATCCTAAAGCAGACTGTTGACATTACTTGAACCTGGAAATATAAATTTAATTAGGAATCGCAATTAAATAGCTAAAGAATTGCGGGGAAAACAGTTTATAATGAGCTCGGACAGGTCGTATAGTTGTTTGGACGATTCTAGTAGATGCTAGTTCTTTTGATTGGTTTATTACTACGACCAAGCGATGAACCAAGACTTGTGTTACCATTTAATTAGTTATACCTTTCTAGTCTTAACGGAGGTAAAGTATTGGTCAATTAAATCTGCTCCACAAGAAAGACAGTAGGCTGGAGACTACGGAAATATAGCGATTGTGTTCAAGCACCAAAATGTTAATAGATATGAATGAATGAGAAGAAAAAAGCTATTTTTATTAAGTTAGACTTAATTTATTTCACTCCATTTTTGATAGCGGGGTCAAGGATTAACGTGATGTGTACTTGTTATTGAAGTATGTGTGTAGGATTGTTGTACAGCTGCCATTCCGAGTTTGTTTGTTTTTTGGTACTTTTTAAAGTTATAAGCAAAGTTTTTATCTACATGAAGCATATATTTAAAAATAGTAACTGTGTTCTAACACGTGAACATGCTAGAATGTTCTCTGGTGATCGTTATAGCTTGTGTTTGTTTAGCTAAATCCAACGAGACAGTAGTTGTAAATAGTTTAACAAACACTGACTAACATTTAGTGTTGACTAATGCAAAACAATCCGCGTATGAAGTGACAAAAAACCAAAACTGCTGAACACGTCGAAGAGATCAGTCTTATGATACATGTACTTGGGTTTGAATAAGTCTAATGCTTGTTAATTACTTTGACTAACTTTAAAAATTGTGTAAACGCCGATGAATTTAACATGTACTCGTTTTCGTGATCCTAGACAGATTGATGTGACCCAGATACCATATTCCTTATAAACTAATGCCTGTCGGTGGCCGGCCGTTACAGAAAAAATAACAGGCTGGTACGTCAAAATATCAAAGGTGATTCTGGCAGGAAATAACTATTGCGAACTGGTATAAAATTAAAAACAACCAATGAATGTTAGCCAATTGTGACTAATGAGAAACTAAACTTGAATTACTCTTAATGTAGTAGTACATAAGACATACTATGTCTCACATATACAGGAATATTAGTTGCTAAGGCATACAATTCATTGCTAAAATATTTGAATAAGGTAAACAAATGAAACTAAAATTGCGGTTACCATGGTACTTTATATTAAAATTCTAAACCGAGTGATATTTAAACGGTTCTATATCTGCTATATACAAGTAACTATAACCGTGGGGCAGCTGTGAGAAAGCTTGCGGTAAGTAAGATTTTTTTTATCTCAAGACCACATAACCCTGGATCGTATCACTACTATAAATGGTTCTGTCCATCCAACACAATTTTTGGTACGAAACTGTATTTTTTGCATTGTATAAACTTAAATCATAAACAATTTATTGAGATTTTGAAGAAACCAAATATATTGTATCTGTTCTATACTATATTCATTACCTCTCATACACAAGAAAGGGTTTTAGCCTGTTCAACCGTTTATATCGCCGACAGTTCCTGATTTTGTATAGAACAACAATGTGCATGATTCAAAATACTAAAAAATCGAATCCACCGAAAAATGAAATAAAAGGTTCGAATTTCTCTGCTTGCGAGTCAGGTGCTCTTACAACTGAACAAAGCAGGCCCGGGTATTTCACTGTTTTTTTTTTAATCGGTGCAAGTTACCACCATCGAATCCTATGTTGTAACATAATTGTGTAATTAGATTAAGGCCCAATATGGAGATGGCGTCCATACTACACACATACTACTGTTAACACAGTGTGGCTGAAGGACCCTTGAGTAAGAATAAAACATATTGAGAAGTAGAATAAAGGGAATTATATGTGACGTCTTACTGTATACAGGCAATTGTACATTTTGTATATTGTCATCACGTACAAAGCTAATCGCATAAAGGCTATTCAGGAGCTGCCTTGATACGGAATATCCCATTATGGCATTGGCTGACTTTACTGGCGGACACCATATACTCTCTGATTGATGAGAAGGTTTAAATAGCCAAATATGGATAGTTCGGCCGTTCATCGGTTTACTGGTGTGAAATAACTGGTGGAAGGAGGAATTAGTTATCATCGTACATGCGTCATACCATCAATAATAAATTGACAATGTGATTAAAAAGACAAAACATCTATAGTTAATTGAACTATTGTCGATGAAAACATCATCGCAAAGAAACAAGATAAAGTTTCCCAAAATGATAGTTTTGGGATTACAAAGAAACATGAAGTTACAGCGTCATTTTCTTTATATATTATAAAACACTTATATGATAATAGGGTAGAGTAATAGGAATGTAATTGAACACCCATTACATTATTACAGTATTATACAAATATAAGCATAGATGCTTAATTGCACCTCTAAAATAGTTTCACGTAGGTGTGTTCGGTCAATGCGTGGGTAATGGCAAAAAGATCAATTCAAGTCTGGTCTCAAAATACACTGCATATATCATTTATATAGCGTTTTCCATTATAATATTGTTGGCAGCTGCGTCTGTTAAGAACATGATTTATGCCAGACGAAAATGTCAAAGGACAACTAAACATTGAATAAGTCTTATTAAATAATTTGAGAAAGACGTCTTTTCATATATTAAATCTATCTGGATTCACCTTTCATGTCAATGCTACGTTGAAAATTGTATATAAACATATATTTATTCAATTCTGATCAAAACAGTCTTCAAAAACTTATCAGTGTATCATTTTTGATAAGAGTTGAAGTAACGTAAGAGATCGACAACCCGTAGGTATTCTTTAGAAAGAACCATCGAACGAAAGCTCACTGGCTAACATTTTGCAGGTTATGCCTACCCGAGCTTAAGGCTTCAACTTCCTAACGGGCGATTAAATGATCACTTTGTTATAAAGTTACTGCTAAAGAAAGGTAACCACTAAGTTAAGCAATTTCTTGAGACCGGGTGCGATAAGTATACATAGGACAGTATATAATTTTCTCCCGAAGAGGAAAAGGGGAGGGGAGTTTCGACATGCATCAAGAGGAAACAGGATGTGTTATTGACCGATTTTTAATCACAAATGTTTATGCATAAACATGTAGTGACCTGCAATTTACAGAAGGCATTCTGGTTTCAGAGAGACCACTAGTTATTGTTGACGTGTGATACCAATTTGACCTCGGTTAGAGACCTGCTGATGTTGAAAAATAACCCCTTCAGTCAAATATCAACATGGTCAACATGTTTACAGTGGCTCCAGAGTAGTAATCATTGTCCAGTAAGTTATCTCAACATCTTGATTGTTACTTAAAGTTTGCTACATTATGGCGTTATGTGTCTATTGTAAGGTGTTATAGGCTTTATTGCTTGTGTCTTTACACATAATGCTGTCTTATATGCAGGCTACCTGGTTTTGCACTGTTGTTACCATTGATTTATGAATTAAAACGTGTTTTTATGACAGTAAAGTTCTGTTTCAGTTCGTCTCTTTCACGGCAACATTCTAGTTTAACTTGGTCACTTCGAATAATTTAATATAACCAATACTCAAGAAAGTAGAATAGGGATAATGAGATATTTTATTATTATATTTCTTTTATATTATTTCAGGTAAATAGAGAGATATTAGATATAGAATTCAAATAAAATAACTACGAACTATAAGCTAGCAAATGCAATACCTAATTATATGTTTTATGTTTTTGTATCCTTGAAACATTAGAATTGGAATTAATGTTCCCATTGTCATTAAAAGCTCGATCTACGTCCTAAAATTAAATGACAGTATATATATATATATATATATATATATATATATATATATATATATATATATATATATATATATATCCATAACACAGTTTGCAAACAGGAAACATGTAATTCGGAAACACAGCATACCAAATTACATGTCATTGCCGTTTAGAACATTCATAAAGCATAGTGAGTTAACTTGCGGACAATCCATTCAAGTCTACCTGCATACCATTTGTTTTTTCAATAATTAGCATATGGATCGGTTTGACTGGAAATGGTTACCTCTTTCTCATGCAACTGATGAGATTTAACACACTTCTGATCGTAATGGCGTCACGGTGGTGTCAAGGCATTATGCAACAAATCGGAGCCTGCAGACCAGACAGGTTTGCCACTCAAAAGTATCATTTTGCTGTGATAGCATTCATGTATTTAATCACACACACCCACACTCGTTTACTAGTTAATAAGGATTTACCGATTCAAATATGTCGTTTATATAAATGGCGTCTTCGTTAATTAAGGAATCTTGTTTACAGCAAAGTACAGAAATAGCTTTCGTTGGAAAGTATATAACATTGTTTTCAAGTTGATTTTACAACATGAGATCTTTCATAATATAAAACGTGCATACGTCAAAAATCGGATTTTGCTATAAATTGATTTAATGGAAATTGAGGATTGGTAATTTTTCATTGATGCATTGGTGAACAGTTGCATGTCTTCGGGAATATACGATTTGAGTTCATTTAAGACAACCCTTGGATCTCTTTGACAACCAGTTTTTGAACTTAATAAACAACATTTCATAGTTGACTGGAAGTCATAGCACGATGCTCAGCACTCAGCTGACTAGTTTCTCTGCTAGGTGAAGCGCTTACAAACGGATGTAAACGTATTTTTTATAAAAGATTGATTGATACTTGATCAGTCCACATTAAACAGTATTGGCATTGGTATGCCATGATTTTATATGTGTCGAAAGAAATACTAACATATAATAGTTAATAGTAAAATAGCATATATGCAAACAACAGCGTATTCGTCAATTTCATTTTATTTTGACTTAATTGTCAAAGAAAGCGAACGCTGATACGATATCGATTCCGCCTTTTGGATAAAGTATTCACAATACGCCCTGACACTAGTACGTGCATATTCAACACATTTACATAATTGTTAAGGAAATGCTGGATCGTATTTAATTATTATATAATTAGGTACGCATTATATCAGTTTGGCTTCTAAATGTACTACGAAAAGAACACTAGTATAGAATTCCTTTCGCAAAGGTTTCTTAACGAATGCTGGTGGAGGTTTCAAACATGAATGTTGAGCTAAATGATAAACCTCAACGTGAAGACCTCTACCCCTTTGACTATACATTACGTATTTTGTTCTTCTGCATTTCTTCAAAAGGAAACTGAGGTGGTATTGATCACTTGCATTCGTTTAAAATGCTTCCAGATAGAACAGCACTATAACAGAGTCACTTTTAGCTGTCTGGTATCTGAAAGGTGTCTAGAGCAGGGCTTCTTTACATTCACATTGAGATAACATTTATCAACTAATTCTAGAGACAATCCCTTGTTGGATATCATGAAGCAGCAATAGCAGATCCATATAAACATTCACATAGTATGGGCAAAGGATTCTGCGAAAGCATGAAATACATAAGCTGTTTCTTTTGTGATTATTTTCATTGCCAGCTTTATGTCAGTTTAACCCTGTCTACAACATCTAGAACCGTCTTAAGCAGTAATCTTTTTAAATAGATAATGAGTCCGGAAGACGTAAACTAAAACTAATACAACGTTGACGATGTACTTTTAACATCGGTCACTGTAGACAATATAATAGCATTTAGAAAATGCGCGGGCCATTGTCAACCAGAGGATTATGACTTTGTGAAAGGGCAACTAGCTGATGTAGCGATTCGACTTTTGAAGGTCTATGCTTCTGTGGTTTAGCAAAAACGATGATCGTGATTATATCTTTTAGTTAATGATAAAACAATAATCATTTGCAGTTTCGATTAAATGTTGCTTTTTCTCAAATGTTTTGTCACATTCCACTTTATTTGTTAGTGGTTTAGTGGAATATATCAACATAACAATGAATCAACAATCTCTGTAAATATGTTTTTAATTGGAAATTGCCAATATTTAGACGACATGGAAGAGGACGAAATATATTTTGATTAATTTTTTTATACATCCGTATAGTGTATGAACGTTACGAACCATTTTTAATGTATTATTTATTATAACCAATGGTTGGGAAAGTATAGAAGATATTTATAAATAAAAGTTATTTCATGATATAAGTTGTTTGTGAACGTATATACGTATAAAAGACATGAAGAGTCTTGTTACATTTATCTGATCACGAACCAGCTTAGTTCTAATACTTATTTGCAAAGAACGCTTTCAGCTATATGCAATGATCAAATAGCTGGTTAATTTGCCTTCACTTGTGCCTTCATTTATGATACATTTTTTAAAACATTTTGGGCTTGAAATAATGCGTCATAGTAACCGATTACTTTGATTGTTGAAAATACAAAATGTTTGATACGTTCCATGTATGAAATACTGTTCAGTTTTATTAATGTCTAGTCTTGTAATCGACTGCATGTGTTGTTTGTCTATTTACTAATCGTTGATAATGAATCTCCAGGGAGTACATTTAAAACTACTTATTCAGGCTCAAAGCTGATGAGGCTGAGCCGATGAGGCTTATTCAACACTCATTTCCAAATGAACCCTGCGGGAAAGGGGACTAGATAATGAAGTGTTTACGCTGAGAGATCACATCTGATATAAAACAATCGATAGTATATATAAGTAAGACATGTAATAGCCGAATCTGCTAAATGATTTGGTGTTAATTTGAATATTAAGACACAAAGTTGCAGGTGTGACGGCAGAATAAAATCAAAAGTAATATTACCACACAATGCCTTTTTTCAAACATACCAAGAACATTAGTTAGTTCATCCTTATGACTATTTAAAAAGACAGTTATTTCAGACGCCTATATTCTAGCTATCAAGAAGGTAATACTGTAATATTTTCCATATCTTTCAAAAATGTTTTTTTTTAAATAGTCTTTAAAATGCGTATTAGGATTAATGTCATGACTATGAATGGCTGCACGTAAGCTGAAATCGATAAGAGTGTTGATATTTCCATTAAAATCAAAATGATAAAAGCTATTTTACATTAGATCAGTTACTCTGCAAACACCGATGTCAGTCACTTGCGAAACTGAGCGTGCATACTGTCAATAACCGTAAATAGAACCTTATCAATGAAAGAGGTTTGTGTTCACAGATAAATTCACCTGATACAATAAGGTAATCAAGGCATCCCCTGAATAGCTTTTATGTGAGATAGCAATTTAACAAATAAAAATTGTAGGAAAAATACCAAACATATCTATTGAATCCACCAGCAATATGTTTTGATTTTAATTAAGGTTCCTTTAGTCATTCTGTATTAACTTGATTGAATAATAATTATAATTGCAGCAACATGTTTAAGAATATATATAATATATATGGTGTCTTCAAAATGATATATGCTTTGTGCAAATTTATATATTATTCCCTTATACATCTTAAGTGATATATGTTTTCTACCATTGTTAGCACCTGTATGTGCTTGGACAAAAAACGAACCTATTATTGCATGTGTGTGTGTATGTAATTTATGGATAAATGCAATAAATTGGGGGAGGGTTAAATGTTAAGAAACCATGATATCTTTTGTATCATAGCTGATACTTTCTTCAGCCAGGGCATCAAAGCGTTTAGAACTTTCTCTTTTACATTCATAAAGTAGTCAACTGTGTGTCTCCGTCTGCATCAATTCGATTTTGCTATTTGAGTGGGTTCATAATTTGTACATGTTTCCTAGTTCCAAGTGAAGTAAACAAGCCACTTAAAGATGAAAAGAAACGCACGATACTGAAATGTGCGCGGATGAGTTATAACAAGATTGGGAGCTCTTACACATTGCTAGGAAACATTTACTGTTGACATTGCAATAACAACAGATTAACAATCCAAGACGGTTCCGAAGAGACCCTCTATCAATTGATAGTGAGAGGATTTTAGGCGGATTAAGAAGGCAAATACGCGTAGATCAAAATACCGTAATGGTTTTTTTTTATTGAAATACCATTTGCGATATTTTTGTCTTAGGTAGTTTCTGTAAATAAGGACATTTTTTTCCAAGGCAAATTCAGTTTCCAACTACCTCTCATATCACCGCATTATATGTTTAAATGCAATATTTTTTTCTTTCATGACATCTGTTATTGACTTAAGCTCAATAATACAGTCATAAAAACAATACAACATACGCATCGCTGGTTTGGAATTGAGAACAAGCTGACACAGTTATTGTGTACGCGATCGTCTAATCTCAATATTAATCTCAAAGAATACGCCGTCGTTCTGTTTTTCTATTCAATAACTTTATTTAGTTGTTGTGTGATTTCCTTAAAGGGATTTGCGTCCGCATGAGAGGACTGCCAAAGGTGATCAAACAGCTTTCGGAGATTCACAGGTGGCTAGGTTTACGATAGAGCGTAGAGATTTGTTCGTTGAATTTCATTCAATTACTCCGTTTAGGAACAATTACTGTTCTCCAACGTGCTGTTAAATCTGAGTTGGGCGTTAAAAGATCAGTAGATGAAATTTCTTTGCAATGATGACAAAATCCGGTTGAATCATGAACTGTTTTTGTTATGTTATTGAACACAAACAACCCATAAAAACCGCTGCCATGTTATTTTTAGTGACTTTCGAAACACTATCGATTAAAAGATAGGTAAATCACTGAAAAAAATATTGTCTTAAATGTATGTGTTCCAAGCAGATATTCTTCAATAAATCCTGTTTTCCGTGCGTCAGTGGCAATATCTGCTGAAGGTAATGACTTTAACTAAATGTTTATTGCTTTGCAAGCGTCCATTATCCATGCCCATCCCCACATCAAATTGTTTGAAAGAATGTTAACTATATTCTGTAATAAATGTTGATGCCACAAGAAGAACGTGTTTTGAATCGACAAGTCGGAGTTAAATGTGACATTTTATGACCATGATAGAACAAGATTGCGTCTTCATGTTTAGTGGTACATTGACAGGTAACACATTTTGAAAATGTAGTTCAATGATGGTGCTGGTTTGATGATAGAATTACTTTTTCACGTTAATTCTATAACAAAACGCTCCATTTGTATGAAAGGACTATTTAAGTAATACTTAAGCGTTTCTTAGAAACATAGATCATTCAGTGAAAATGAAAGAAACGTTTTGCTTTGTTTTTGTGAGCAACAATGTGGTTAACAGTCCGTGAAGAATCTTGCAGTGCCCATACAGAGATACTTCAACGTGAACATTAATATTGTAAAATAAACTAGGATTGTGTTAATATATCATTTGCGTTGTCAACAATACAAACTTACAAACTATTTTGACATATTGTACATGTTAAACAGCAACAAATTCAAACAGTAACGTTGAAAACATACTGAAATAAAGTAATCCTTCCATCCATCAGATTCCTCTACGTATAGCTAATGTTCTATTTTCATAACAAAAGCAACACATCTCCAACTCAATGGAACATAGCTATTTTATAAGATACGTTTCAGGAGAATGTTGTTCAACTCTAGTTCCATTTCTATCACACTAAGGCAATTGTGTGTAATATGTTTTATTTAACTCCAAATGAATCCATATATTTCAGGTATAAGGTCTACTTATACTGAACCGTCTTTGTGTCCAGGTAACATCACACTATTGCTTAATGGTGGACATTTCAATCGCAGAACATAGTACTGTTTTTTATTATATACCTAAATTCAATGTGTACTTAAGAGACATCTTAATTCGTACAAATTATCAGTGTTGGACCTTTTAAATCTGAACAAAATTGTAAGTTTTAATAATGTAGGAACGCCTCTTTGTTTTTTTTATATTATAATAAGTACTGTTTCTATTTTCAGCAAAAACATTCTTCTAAGATTCAATCTTTGTTTTATAATATTTCTTTCCTTATCCGGTTTCTACTATCATGGAGTACTAAATAACTCAGTGAAATAAAATAGGGCATTGTATTTACTTGCTTTATGCCTGAAACGTTTATAAAATATGCAGGAGTCCCTCAATGTTCAATGAGAGCGCCCAAACACTAGTCTTTATCATTGACATTGTATTTGAAATAAAAACACCAATTCATTTTTGCAGATGACAATACCTCATAATCATTGTCGATTACCTTTGCTGCTCAACAACTAAATGGTGACATGGCAATGATTCATCTATTAGTGTATCATTACATTCGGGGTAACGTTCAAATAGCGGGAACAACTCATACCACCTGGTGCTCACACTATATTACCTTCTGTTGATTACATTTTCAATCCTTCAAACAAAGACCTTGCAAATTATCTGTCTGATGTGATTATTCAAATAGCGTTAATAGTGAGTTTTATGGACAAGTTTTATTCGGCATTTGTTAGAATATGTAGATGTCGTTCGGGACAATCCGATGAAAGCACACGAAAAGGACATAAAGAAAGTACAGCATGCAGTGGCGCGAATCAACCCGGAGCAACAAAACCAGTTCCTATTAAAATAAAAATGAATAAGTTTAATTTATTTTTGCCAAAGTAATTATTTTGATTATGCATTTTATATATGTTATTTGAAAACCATTTTAACCAATTACATTTTTTCTTGGCATGTCCATGCCTTCTTCTTCACATTGTTATTTACAAGAAATTGTGTTAATTAGTTGTTGTTTATGGTCATATAAACAATTAGAAATCATTTTAACGATAGAATGTCAGTACTGTTTTAGTACTTCCCTTGCAGCATTTAATTGAAATTTTCTTAGTAATATATGATATTATATTTTTGTATTACAGTTAAAGCGCCTTTGTTTCATCTGACCTGAAGAAAACGATAAGATTCGTTACCACGTAAGATAAGCTATTTACCTAAATGTTTTAACACTATACGTTCGTTGTAATTAAAAATATCGAACGGAAATCATTTTCAGTAACAGTGACATTGACATTTCTGGCAAAAAAAGCAGTTATACATAACAATATTCAGCAATTAACATCAGTTAAATCGCAATATGTTAAGCAGAGAGATAATTAGCTTGTAGATTGGTAAGCATGCAGACTTTATAACTGTAAAGCGGAATCTACCATCGGTCGATCGACATAACATTTTTAACGTTTTACGTATTAATGCGCTCGTGGGCGTAACAACAAGAGTGCTGTTAGAACTACGGTGATCAGCGGCTTAATTTACATTACCAATCTGATAGTATAGGTACGGCCCTGCACTCCTCTTGAGATGCTTGCTAAATTAGTGTTGCAATGAGTATTAATGATATATTGTACGGTAAATATAGTGCGAATTAGCTGAATAAGATCCTAAATTAGATTATAGAATATGCAATGATTTTAAAATCGACGTGTTACAAAATGCAAAATAAAAAGCAGAATAAGCAAATAGTTTCAAAATGAACGCGTTCAGAGTCAAACTAAATACATATATGTATCTGTGTTCACATTTCGACCGCTGGGATCTTTGTACTATCGGTTAAAAATGGAATCTTGATCGTCAAGTTTATACCCAGGAAATAGCCTGAAACACTCGGTAAAACCCGGAAATACATGGACTGTATTGAACATGCAAATAAATGCTCAAATAGTGTAAGATATAAAACTCAAATGTTTCAAGTGAAATAACAATTTTACATACATCCGATAATCAGTTTCTTTTCTGTTGATTATAATTCATTCGTTAATTAATTATCTCCTTAAATCGGCTCTTACTTGACATTATTTTCACTAACATTGATAGTTAGCAGTTACGCAAAATAAATGGTTATGCGACTGTGTCTAACAACCTTTAACCGTTACTAAATGCATATCTTACACTTTTACAATTAAGATCAAAGCCCTTTAAACGTTGACAGGCTTTCGGCCTGCTACGATTTGTGAGTATAGTTATGGAATACCGAATGGAACACAAACTGTGTGAAGATTTCTCAGTTTGTCTCAGTCATTTCAGCCCAAAGTCTTGAGCATGTTACATATACGTATTTAAAGGACGCTGATATAAATCTGTTTTATTTGTTTACGAGTGACATAAGTTGAAGACAATCATTAGATAAATACAGTAAAAGTATGTTGTTGATTCGATTTAGCAGAATAATGCGCGAGGATCCTGTCATTGAAGAATGAGACCTTAAACATAAACCTAATAAGCATGTTAAATGCATTATGGTGGATGCACTTTGTTTAGCGTAGTGGTAAATTAAATACGACTCAGTCATGTGTGAGGTAAAGATTAGATTTTATTAACGCGTGCCTAAATGCTTTGTCCGTGGCTGTGCATTCTGTATGCAATCAAAGATCCAGATAAGGTTTCGCATGCAATTGAATATGACTCTGTACTGATATTATTTGGGTACTCCACAATTCAAATGAGTTTAGATCAAGTGACTGATACTGCATGTTTTTTTATATTTAATTAAGTATCAGCAAAAACATCTTAGAGTTTTTGCGAAGGAACTGATGGGCATGCATATACTATCTTAATATGTAAATGATAATTTGATTTACAATTATATCACTATATCCACAAAACAGAGCAGGCCGAAAGCCTTTTCAATGTTGATCCGACTAATCTTAAAATTAATCCACATGTATTTTCTACAAAACGATATTGCTTAAAATAAGTTACTACACAGGTTCGACCACTATATGTTAGGGTCATTGAGCAGAAACTTCACGCCAAATTGCATTCTAACTAAAATTATCAATTACAGAAAACCTGTTTGACGACAGCCCACCCACCCGACAATCGAAGTGTCCGAATTAATAAAAAGCCTTATACACTTATAAAAAATCTTGCGTCCAAACCGTTATCATTTGTAATAGTAGCGCTTCAAGCTAAAACAAAATGATTTAGCGTTAAACCCATCTTTACATTAAAATGATTACTAGTTTACTGCTGTTGGTACATACGCCATCTACAGTTTCGACCACAGAGAATCAATACACAACGTGATGACGCTATTTATACCTTCCGCTATTAAAGCATTTCGTAGCCCTGCTGAGATAAGCTAGAAGAAGAACGCGTTAAGAAGCAATCGGATTGGAAATTAAATCATTACTTCAACGTTGAGAGAGATGTAATAAACGTTTTATTCAACATGAAGTGATTGGCGTGTCTCAGATACATCAATAGTATATCAATCAGAATGGTGTTGGATCAATTTCTTATTTGATAAAAGCGACAACGTATTTAAAACAGACGTACTAAGAAACATGAAATACTGACCTTATAGTATTTTAGATATTGAAACAACAGTGACTTCAAAAATGCTGGATATAGGGGTCGTATTCATATCTTTGATATTAGGCCTTACTATTGTTGGGTTACTTTTCGTAGCATGTCGAGAGCTGTTGACAATCAAACGATCAAACCGTCCAAAGGGAAGCTTCAAACTGTTGATCGCCTCATCGATACTGGCTAGTCTCGTCAGTGATCTTATCATTCAAACAAATCTGCTACTCTCTCAAGCATCCGGTAGTAAACCTTATATATTTTCGGTATTAGTAAGTTGATCTATTTTTTCCAGTAAAAGCCGTCATGACCTCACATGAAGCCAAGATAAATGACAAGAGTTGAATATGTTTCCTTGCGCGGAATAGGAATATTTCTATTGTCGTTTGTAGTTTTTGGTATTTATTTTTGGATTAGTTTGATATTAAGGAGTATTAAAGTAGAGCTGTTGCAGTCGGGGTTGTCTCAGTGTTTTAAGATAGACTTTATCGATGCGTGAAATACCTAAACCTGAAAATATTTTTCTCTGACATATCCATAAAATTTGTGTCAAGAAAGTAATATTACCGCGGAATAAATGACTTAAGTTGCATTTCGTGTGGAAACAGATTGATAAAATAACACGTATTGTTTTTAGATAGTGTACTTCATGTTAGAAAATAGCATTTCATACGTAAATCAATATGTTTGCTGCCAGCAATTCGTCTGTCCATGTATTTTGTTCATAAACATGTTACCTTAACTCTGTCTCAGCTTCTGGTTTTACTGTATTCTAAAATACGATTAAAATGACAAGAGTATAGTATCTGGACCAGCACTACAAGGCAATACAAACGTATAACAGAATAACGCGATACATGTCTTTAAGCAATTTTGATGATGGTATGGCTAGTTTTGGTGTTTTTATTTGAGTATGTGTTGTATGTTTGTTTTCGATGTTTTTATTTGTGTATTTGATGTTAGTTTGTTTGTGTCTATAGGTCATTTTCGTTTTGACCCTTGCCTACTGCCCCTGAAAAGGCTTTGCTTTTTAACTTTCATTGTATAATTGTAGGTACAGCAAGGTAAAACAAGATAAATAGCAAAGATCTAACGCAGTAAAGCTACATGTATTAATCCTTTTAATGCCAATATAACAACCAAATAAAAAATATTTTTTTTAGATATTATTCTCGATCTAATTTATTCTTTGAACAGGTAACTTTAACTCTAGGATATTATTTTTTATTTTAATTAAACTGACAGAAACTGAATAGATATTCTCATCGACATGAAATAATAACATTACATAATACATGAATACTGGGCTTGTTCCAGATGTTTTTGGTGCTTCATAAAATCATCCTCATCCTGTGAAAAGTAAAACATATTATAAGTGGGCATTTTAATGTTTATATTTGTTTAACATGTTCATATATATAACATTGTGTTTAAATCTCCCTTGCGGAGGTTACATTGAAATAAATTAATGAATTAATAAATGTTGAGACTTTTTTAAGATACTGTTGCTTCAATTACTGTGATGGCTGAATATTACATCAACATATTATGAACTTGTTTGAAAGTATGTGAAGTTTTTTAAGTGAGTCGATTGTAACTCTGCAAACAAACTTTTATTAAGGATGGATGTTTTTTATCCTTCTTCAACTCCTTTGTCAACGGTGAAAACACTTTTGCATTAGATAGACAAGTTGGTCGATAATATTCAGTTAATTGAACAAATTATTAGCTTGTGGAGCTTGTGCGTCGAATGGAGGAAATGTCACCTGCATAATGCCCTTCGGAAAGATGTCGAAGTTTACAGAAAGAATCAGTGAGATTGTCTTTAAGACCCCAAGTGATCATAAAGGATTTTAACAGTTACTTTACGAGAATTAACTGTGGTATAGGGGAATGTTATTACGTACATTTTGAACACAATGTAAGGAATTCGTAACTGATGGCATTCGCATGTCACAATATATATAGAGTACACAACAACTGTAAGACACTACAATGTAATTTGGTCTGCTTTCATTCGGTTTTAAAATCTTTTCAAGGTTGTATTGCGCAATAAAATATAATGATATATAAAAAACATAGGAATGTTATATTCCTTTTGGAGGTTTATACATCAGATTTTTGGTATATACATTGTACTTCAGTTATAAAAATTAAATGTTCCACACAACTTAAACATATGCGCAACGAAAGTAAACAAACGTGTTAAATATATTACGATATCACACTTCTTTTGAATGTTTTCCTAATCCTTATATTTTATTTATACTTAAATTAATTTAACATTCCATTCTTGAAACGGAATATGAATTTTTAACGTTCTATAAATTCAATTGCGGTCAATGTTTTTTTTCAAATAACCGTATATGTGACTTTGAATTTCCCGTAGCACCAGAACCTCTGTACCCAAATATAGCAATCCATGCCTAAATATTTAGCGGATTATCCGTTTACTTTTCTGCCCTGTTGTTGGCAGCAGATCACGTCATGATCGATACTCTCCATTCACCATTACTATTAAGTTACTTGCCAAATCAGATGAAATCTGCCAGCCTTATGATGTTGCAGCATAGTCCCCGACCGGCAACATATTTGGTATCGTTCGACGCCAATGAGTGTTCAACGTTATGACGAATATGTAGGCTTATTGGCTTGCCCCTGTAGTTGCCATGTTTTTGGTGTTACTTATTAAATTGTATCACATGATATATTTTGTTTTCGGTTTAATACAACCATCAACTATTATATTGCATTCCACATGTGCAATGAAATAATATCAATCCCCATATGTGTAAACAATTTAATTGGAAACACTTACTGCTATTTTGGTAGTATTCTAGCAAGAAATACGTTTATTTCTAATTTTGTTTGTATCTTAAAGATTTATTTAAACAATATAGATATTTTGTTGCGCGGGAAATGGAATAACTTTCTGGTATTCTCATCATCATCATCACAGATTAAAACAGCCATGTCATTGTTTGGTTGTTTTAGACAGAATATGTCATGTGATGATAAAAATCTGACACTCGTCCTAATGGTATAGACACGCTTATCTATCTCGTCTTGGAAATATTTAAGGAAGCTCGCCAAAGGCTCGCTCAATAACGCATTTCATGAACCCGTTAAATAATATTGTGTATTATATGAAGACTTGTGACAGGTCACATATTTGCACATAGTGCGCACTAGCTGATCGCGGCCACCCCCTTCCCCCACCTCTCAAATCGCCAAAGTTTACTTAATATTTTAAAACAAAGCAGGAAAAATTTCAACGATCACATACACAATGCTCTACGACATTTTGAAGTATCCATTCGAAATATGTGTTTTATCATCTGGCCTCCTTTTTAGGCAGAAAACATTAGTAGCACGTCTTGGGGAAATATTCAATGAATCACAATATTCCGTTGTAAGAAATATAATATAAATGAGAAAGTCTTAACAGATAAGGCTTACGAGCTCCATTAATATATCTGTAGTTGAATTGATTGTCTGAACTTTGACATAAAGCACGTTTTTACATAAATGTAATATTTTTGGATACTCAATAGTTATTTTTCGAAAAAAATTCGGTATTGTGTGACTTTTTACCGTTAATTTGGTATGGTATGCATAGACGTACAAAAATGATTAATTATAACGGCTTGCAAAACCACCAAATGCTTCTGATAAAGACAATAGCTAGCAACAATTTGGAAAAGAGACAATGTCACAGTCTTCGTGTCATTTTCCTGAAGAGAATTGCCATACATTAGCGCCAATAAAGGATATATAAGACATATTGATGGTCCTAAATGTATAAAAATCTCTGAATCGCCATTTGTTTTTAGTCTTTTCGGTAAATATATTATCTGTCGACAGCTTACCACAATAATACTTAACCAAATGATGAACACAATTTGTTATGAAACAAACATCACTGTGTCAAACACATAAAATTAAACCCTATTTTGATCTTGTTTAGATCGCGTTGAGGATATTATTCCCACTAGTCTTGAGGTTTACTACATACGACTTTATCTCTAAGACGTTCTGGAGTTGGATGAATATCATCATGTATGAATGTTATTGTTCAGAAAAAAAAATGTCAAATCAAAATAACACGTTTGACAGTGACACGTTTATTTATAATGTAAGTTCATATTTTAATGTGTATTCTATTTTATAATATTTTTTTAAGAATATTGGCGTTGAATATCTAAGTGAAATCTGATTCGTGAATACAAACCTAAATAAATCATTTTTTTCTCAACAATAAACGTATACTTCTTCATAATTGAATAATAATAATAAGAAGATTTATTACACATACAATAAGCTATGCGGCCCACGAGGACAAACAATATTTACAAATATTTACAATGGTACATACACATACATGAAAAGGAGAAGGCACACAGTAATTGGTTAAACAATACTCTGACGAAAATAATAATACTTATAATAGAAAATTATCTAATATTGCAAATACTGTATATAAATGTACGATTATAGAATACGTTAGACTTGAATTGATAACAAAACCATTTTAAAGAAGATTTCGTAATGGAATAAGACATCATGATGCTTGCATGCTAAGAATCATAACAGTTAAATTATTTATAAATAAATATCGTTTGCATCTCTTTATCAATTAAATATGCAAGCATATTAACATACCTAACCAATAAGCAAAGGACACCCTTAATGATAACATTTGTTATATAATATTCAGTTTTGCCAAAAGTTTCCTAAAGTAATATCGAATCATATTGCGTAATTCGCGAACAAAGTAATGTGCTAATCCTTAGTAAAATTTGTGATTTATTCGTCACGTGAAGATTTATCTGTCTCATAAAGTTTTGAGAAACTTCCTGGATTGAGGGGTACTACATTATGCCATCCACCATCAACCTATCAGATGTTTTATTAGCAGGGCATGAACTGTTATGGACAGTCACCATGATATTGTCTGTATTAGTTTAACACCAGTACCTTTCTTATGTAAAACAACAAAACACGAAAGCCTTTTGAGCTATTCACAAAGTCACATTTGTAAACAATGTAAGTACAACCATTTCTCAAGACTCTAAATCTTCACCAAAAAACAACGACTAATTATTATCATGAACATTATATTCATGGTATGATAATTTTATCATTATAATTATAGAAACAAATTGAAGCTTTTCACGTAATGACAGCATAGGAATAACAAAGGTATCAAACCGTATCTGTATCTTGGTTAATTTGTTCATATGCTTAGCTCTGAATTCAATTTAAAGGTAATGTTCTCACATCGAAAAGGTTACCGAGGCAGGTGTGCTTTGTCGCATTCTTTTCTGATATCAAAGACAGCTGTGCCCTCTCGCTTTTTTCTCCCGATTCCGCGGCTGGTGTGCTTTATCCCTTTTCTTCTTGGCTACCGATATGTCTGTTTTGTTGTGTGTTTTTTTTGTTCTGGGGTCGGAGGCAGGTGTGGTTTTTAATTTTCCTTTCTGGTTCCCGAACCAGGTGAACGTTGACGCTTTGGACTAAATGTAAAGACGGTCAATATATGTGCACACGGTGGTTTGGTCAATGGTGATCTGAATCTCCATGTCTATCAGCAGTATGTCCACAAATATTCAAATAATTAGTAATGCAAAGCGTTGGTGTAACGCAACTTAAACTGTTTGGACAATGCCAGATTAATATATTAATACTTCCCTTTTGAATATATATTGACATATTAATGTATTAAAGATCGACCATGATACATAATTTTGTTACCTTTATGGATGATTAATATAGATATAAATATTTTTTACGTTTAGGTGGATGGCCACTCGGTTTCGCCTCGTGCGAGTTTTGGGGCTGCCTGTCGACCGTTGCTATGGCGTGCTCAAGTTGGCTGATCACCATCATAGTAATTGAACGGTAAGAGCATAGCCCTGTTTGATTTAAAGGTTTTGCGGAAACTGGAAGTCCATGTTCAATAATGGTTTTGTAAAGCTTTGTTTTGACTCGTGCTTCGTTTGCGTGATTATTTTCTCTGACCTGAATGTTCGTGAAAACAGAATACATTTACCACTCAAGCCGGAAGTAGGAGTAGTGTTCGATGTTTCAGTTACTATTTATGTCACTCATTTGAGCACAAGTGCACTACTTTGCCATAATTTACTTAAACGTTGTATATATTATTTACATGCAGATGGTATTGCATTTCAATACGTGCTTTCCATCACTCTTAATTATACCTTAAGGAGCATAGAACGTGATCTCTGTCGGTACATTTGTAAAGGAAAACCACTAGTATTTATAAAGAGGCATTAGCATCATGCTTAAAATAAGTATTTAATGATACGTTCAGACGTTTCATCTTATGCCTATCAATTATTATTACATTCTAAAATGAGATCAATAATATTCAACATTTTTTAACAGTTTTCCATGATTTGTATTGCGTAATATTTCTTGTTAATGTGATAAATACTCTTTCACTGTTGTTGATACTTTACGCACATGTTGCCGTCAGACTCAGATTCGACATTTTCTGGTCGGAATACCCGCATAACGGTGACCGGTGTTTGTCGTCTTGTGATGATGACCGCCAGCGGACCATTCTACAGATTTGGAGAGTACCCATTCTTAAGAGGTATTGCTAAGGGTACCAACTTTTTGGATTCGATTTTAGGAGCAAGAATACATTTATAATTTCAATAAGACACATACAATTAGTTGTAACGAATCCCCGGCCATTTTGCGCGGTACGCCGAATGCCGAGGTTAGGTACGCCGGGTTACACATCAAGCAAACTTCATTTAGATTGCATGCGGAAACAAGCAGATTAACTACGTGGATACATCTCTAAAAAGATATAAAAACACAAAAGAAGTTCCACGCAGGATTTCAATGATCAATAGCTATACCTTTATGCTGCCTTCTTTTACCTTGTATGTAGACGCACATTTTTAAAAAAACGAAACTGCATGCAAATCATAGGTGATAAACAATTTTCGGTTGCATTCCAAAGAGATCTCGCTCGCTTCTCTTCCTCGTCATTTTTATAATAGATACATTACATTTGAATTATAGATCGTTAAAGGTATTAGTGTGGAGTACTATATTAAGTATTGCTTGTACAGAAATATAGTTCAACGTATGAAAACGATACAAGGACATGGAATAAAATTTGTCCGAAGGTTTTTAGAAAACGATCTAAATAATGTGTTTCCATTTATTTACGTCTCGCTACGCATGTACAGCAAAAAGGGCCAACCTATTGTGATGAATTTTAAGACGGGGGTAAATTGTTAACTGTTACCCGTATGAAAAGTTGTTTCCCTTTATGTTTTCATAATCATTGCCAAGAGTATCTAAAGAAAAAACCTGCTCATTTTGAAAGGTACACGCTGTACTATATTATCAGAGAGAATAAGGTGAATGAAGATTTTAATGATTGGAATAGTTCTTCTGTAGGTTCAGCCATTTTAACGCATTTCATATTCTATAACATTCCATTCGCATACATAAGGAAACTAGGGGGCCGGAATCTGCTTTATTTATGAATCATAACTAATCAGAATGCTGATAGTTACCAATCAAAGTGCTTTGTTTTTACCTATCAAAATGCGATTGGTCGCCCAATGAGATCGACGCATTGCTCGTTCGACTCTATGCAGCGTATATAATGTCCGGTTTAGAGTAATGATTTCGTTCTTGATGCCGCTACCGACTAGTTTACGTAGAGGAACCTGTTATTCAATGAGGTGGAACTTCAAAGTTGCTCTTCTAAAATATAAATCGACCTTGCTGACAAGCCCAGCTTTGACGCATTGCTTGGTTAACAGCTGACGAGTGAACCGGATTGTAGTTGTGGGATATGACAGCGGGCTTTGTTATAGCTAAGTCATATATTCTATGTTCTTACCGAGAACGCTCAGTTGTCTTGGGAGTCATAGTAAGTCTTGAACTTTTTTCTACTGGACTTGTTTCTGAAGTGTTTCAGTTTTGAAGTTAAATATTAACATTAAGTCGCAGCTTTTACAATCTTACAGCGATAGGTCTGCTATTCTATATCGCGTTCTTAAAGCATAAATAAGTAAATATACCAAGAACGCTCGGCTATCTGGTAGTGCATAATTGATAAGTGTTCCGACTTGGGGAGAGTGACAGCAAAACAAAATTAGTTAGGATATAAATCTATGTTTCATCAGAGGAACCCAAGCTGTTGATTCACGGATATCATTACAGTAGATTGTGGTGGTTTGGAAATTTGGCAATTCATTGTTTATAAATAAATCAAAGGCAAGGAGCCAAACGTAAAATAGGTTATACAAAGCATCTTCATTAATTGTTTTGTAAGTCTTTACTTGAAATATATAAGAAATATTTTTATTATGGTTATCATATTATGTTTTCATTCAATAACATTTGATGGTGCTACTAAATATTTCCAGGGTACTTGAATGTTATTGTTTCAACCAACATATCGCTGCCTCTACACTCGACCCACCTAGACCACTCTCGCGTGATGCTTGAGAATCTCCACCAGCTTTTCAGTCACCTGCAACGCTCATCCTACTCATCTGCTGACACAAACCCCTATTTATTATCGCACAGCATCTGCAAAACTCTTATGACGTCATTGTCAGCAAGGCGTTTTGGTTACCACACGGCATCAGCTTCTTTACCAGGTCCAAGAACAGCGATACATTTCAATTTTTTTTCGACCACTACAGAGACAGACTCATCTTCAAGAATGTTACAAGCATCAGTTTTATTCACGACATAGCGAGGTCTTTGAATATTAGTGATACTGCAGTTACAGCAAATATAACAAACGAAAGCTATTGCCGATACCGACAGACTTATTTGCCTATACAAGGTTGTGCCATTTCTTGGTACTTGCATTGGTTTTCAATATTGAAAAGTCAGTTTCCAAGAAAGATTCATGTGAACGTTGTTAACTGTAATGACATCATTTCGACACGTAAAGCGTCAATTTAAACTCACCAATCAAATCCATCTATTTCAGTTTTGGGGATATGTGATGCCGATATGAGTTCTCCAAACCAATACGCTAGTGTATGGAATGGGTTTATAACCATCTTCATACTAATTTTGCCATACAGTCTAGCACCGACTGGTCTGTGTATAATCTATTGCCGGGGATTTGGACGCCTGTCGTCCTCGCATAAATATTTTTCGGATCAAAACATCGTTTACACAAATATAACATGTACCATTACCATGACATTAAATAGGTTTTACTTAGCTTAATTTCACTTTCAACGGCCGGAACTATTTAGATCCAGTTGTTTCAATTCAATATATAAGGCATTTCACACCCTAACATGTACTTTTTGTCACGGTTTTCGACATCTCTATGTTAACATGTTCGTACCTACTACTGTGGGATTTAAAAGAGCATTTTATTGAGTGAAAAATATTCATGAATTAAATAAGGATCAAAACATTGAAGACATAATATTTCTGTCAACATTTGAGTTGTCTCTCAGTTGATATTTATTAATCTGTTGAAATTCTACTAACTCTGACTTACACTCTAGTGACATGCATTCTTTTGTTTCTGTTTAATCGTGAGTAAGTGAAAATACTTCTACAGAGAGTTCTTCTTTTCCAAAAGATATCAAAAATGTCAAGAGTTTATAAAAGATCTGAAAATATTTGGGCTTATTTTCCAGCATTTTGTGATTCATCGAAAAGAAAAAACGGTTCATATCATTGCAGAAATACTAAAAATTAGAATCGATTTCGAATTGTATTGTGCTATTATATATAATTCAGAAATACAACTTGGTTTGGGAAAAAACTTAATTGATTAAAATTGTTACACGGTACCTGTTTTATTAACTATATCTGATTTTAAAGGCACAAAGATCGAAAAGCATGTCTTGATTTGGTTTAATGGTATAATGGTTTAATTGTTAGCACTACCTAACAAAATATAAATATGCACTGCTTTTGCCAAGGAACTAGTTACTCCCTGGCCAATATAAATATCAATATCTAAACATTAAGCGCAAAACTGTCCACATTTCGACCATGTTAGTGGCATCTTATCATGTTAATATTGACAGTCTGTAACAGGGAGTACAAACCTGATTATCTTACTGTCATGGCAATATCAAGTGATCGGACAGCCTCTACGCTTCATAGCCTAATCATGTTTTTTTTGCAATATAATATGTTACATCTGCAGTTACAAAGACAATACTTCATAAACAGGGATCATGAAAACGACTTCCTCGTTATGTTATAATCAATAAAGGTACGGTTACATTTTTTGTTGTAGCTAATTCAGGATAACAAACTTAAAGAGAACGAAATAAAAGAAGTTAGTCAATACATTTCTTAATATTGTAAGAGTATTCTGTTTTACCCCGTTTAAGACATGTCAAATATCATTCCGTTTGAGCAACCCAAGCAACTCCATTTGAGCATTCAAAATTGGTATTGCGCGCGAATAAAAAGACGAAAATATGTTTAAACGTTACTTATTGCATTTGTTATAATAAACGACCAATATATCAATACTGTTACATTTGCGTCGCCATCCGTGAATGTTATTTAAATTATAAAGTGTTAGTTTTGTTTGTAAGCTATACGTAATTTCGATATTGTCACATCTAAAGTTCAGTATAGTCAAAGCTAGTGTTCATTGTTATTACCATTCCATGTCAGGAAGCAGTGTCAGTGTCAGTCCCTCGGATTATAATATTATTATATAATCATTACAACATAATTGTAAGACAAAAGTTCTGAGCTTGCTACGCGATAGAAAATCATGCGTACATCTATCATTCAAACAAGATAGAGGATGACAGGACGGGAACATAGGAAAATCTTGCAAATGCGGATATGCCAAATGGATAAAATAAATTATAATGAAACGAGACGATGTTGGTATGTAACATATTGCTTGTATCCCCTTTTCACTAGGTACTGCCGATTTAGTTTGGTGAGAAACTTCGCTTACACGCATTCTATTCATTCCTATATCATTCATTTATAATAAGGGTGGAGGATTAACCCATTCATTATGCACAAACGTGAAACAGACTTAATATCAAGAATCTTGCATAGCAAGCTGTGAAAGCATTCATCATTTTCCTTTCATTACTCTTTCTAAATATGTAGGGCTCATTTATTGGCAGGGTCCCTTAAACGGACACGTTTCCGCAAACAGGCAATTTTTCGATAATATAAAGAAATATTCCAACAAACGGGCGTGTGATTTCCAAATATGGGCAGAATTTTATCAGAGGCGACGTCAATGTCGTACATACCACGTGTAAACAACATATTTCATTAATCAAACAGACACGAGTGATTTTACTTATTATTTTCCAAAAATGACAAACGCTATAAAACCAAGCGCAGCATTATTAGGGATTATGTATGAAAACGCAAACGTCCGATAGCTGAAGCGAGAATGAAGGACACCCCATAAACGGTACACGCATTAAATACTCCATATTTTTATCACTTATGTTTCTACTACGACTAATATCTTTGCAGAGATTATGTATTGTATAAAGTCAAATTGACAGCTTTTTTATTGTTTTTTTAGTGCAAATTGTCTGGCTGAAAAATGTCGGATAACTTATATTGTAACATATGATGTCTTAAACACGTGGTACGCACAGAGTGTAACTTTAGCTTTATTGTGAACGCCTATGATATATGACTTATAAGTAGACGAACTAATAAATTACAATCTCCAGAATTAATTAGTATTTTTCAGACAAATGATGTTATTTTATTAACAGAAACTTGGACTAACGAATTTTCCGATTTACATGTTAATAATTTTGAATGCTATGTTTAAAGGGAAGAAAATAAGCCAAATAGTAAACGATCATCTGGTGGTATAATTGTCTATTTGAGGGATACTTATGTGACGAACGACACTTTGATTTTCACAAGTAATGACGATATTTTATGTATTAAAATTAATGGTTCGACCTTGGGGTTAGATAATGATTTGTATTTCTGTTTATCGTATGTTGTACCGGAAAATAGTAGTAGACAAAGTTTGATTGAAAGACATACTTTTGATAGGTTACTTTCACATATAACCGATATTGAATCAAATAATTCAAACTTTTATTTTGTGCTTTGTGGAGACTTGAATGCACACACGTCGGATTACCCAGATCATGTTATAGATGATAATTATACACATATAAATGATTTTTTACCCGATAACTATATAACTGATGTACCTATTGCGCGATGTTCGAAGGATAAAGGCAGGATAAATAATTACGGATTAATGCTATTAGATTTGTGTAAACAAACCGGATTACGTATCTTAAACGGTCGTTTTGATAGAGATAAAGTGGGCAATTATACACATGTTGGTTGTCGAGGGTCAAGTGTTGTAGATTATGTTTTAACTACACAAAATTTATTTGAGCATGTTTCTAGTTTTGTTGTTGATTCACCAAACATATTATCAGACCATTGTGCTGTTAATTTTGCATTGTCTTTTAGTAAACATACAGTAGATGTAACATGTAATGAGAGTAGTCGTAGTAGCGATAAAGGTAAATACGTGTGGGATAGTAGTAAAAAAGATGTTTTTATGCAAAATTTATCATGTCAAGATACATTTGATGATTTACAATCTTGTAATACTAGGATAAAAAATGCTACAACAGCCCAAGATTTGGACTCTTGTATTTCTGAGTTTTCTGCTATTATACATAATTCGGCACAACCATTTATGCGTAAATGTTTTATTCAGTCGGACACAAATCGTTTTGAATATAGCTCTAGCAATGACCAGCCTTGGTTCAATGAAGATTGCTATGAGAATAGGAGACTATTTTATATCACATTAAATACTTTTAGACATTACAACTCCGAAGAAAATAGATTAAATATGGTAAATGCGAGATCTCGCTATAAAATGTGCATTCGTAGAAATAAGCTTTCTTATGATAAAATGCAAACAAAAAAGTTAAATGAATCGCGGTTTAAAAATGCAAAGTTATATTGGAATATGTTAAAAGGCTGTGCTAATATAAAAGCCACCAATATATCTTTAGACACGTTTGAACGGTATTTTAAAACGGTAAATAACCCCGATGACCCTTTTTTCTCTATCGATGAGGATGTTGTTGATTCCATAGATAGATATGAGAAGAATGAATTCGATGTTATGTTCAATGAATTAAATACACCGATAACTTCTAATTGTTTGATAAAGGCTATTTCACAATTAAACACAAATAAAAGTGGTGGACCAGATATGCATATAAATGAATTTTTCATCCATGGAAAGTCTGTATTGTTACCGCATCTACTTACACTTTTTAATAAGTTGTTTGATATTGGGTATTTCCCAAAGACATGGTCTGAGGGTTTTATTGTACCATTACATAAAAAAGGAAATGTTAATGATGAAAATAATTATCGAGGGATAACATTGTTGAGCACCATTGGTAAATTATTTACGCGGATATTAAACAATAAGTTGACTGATTGGACAGAACTATACAATGTGTATATCGAAGCACAGGCAGGTTTCAGGTCAAATATGGGAACTGTTGACAACATTTTTGTATTACATGGTATTATTAATCATATGTTAAACCAAGGTTAACGTTTATATTGTGCTTTTATAGACTACACAAAAGCTTTTGATTATATTGTAAGAGATAATCTTTGGTACAAACTAATTCAACTTGAAATTAGAGGTAAAATATTAAATATAGTTAAATCAATGTATGATAATGTCAAATCGAAAGTTAAACATAATAATTTATTAGGAGAAGGCTTTGACTGTAGGTTAGGTGTACGGCAAGGCGAAAGTTTGTCGCCCTTCTTATTTTCTATGTTTTTAAATGATTTAGAAGATGTATTTATACACAAAGGCCTAGATGGCATAGATGTTAATATGTTTAAAATATTTCTGATTTTATATGCTGATGATATAGTATTATTTGCAAATTCCGAAAATGAACAACAGTTAAGCTTAGATGCTTTGTTTGAATATTGTAATAGATGGAAACTCGTAGTTAATACTAATAAAACTAAAATTATGATATTTCATAAGGGTGGACGATTAAGGGGAGATATGAAGTTTTATTACAACAATGTTGAAATAGAAATTACAAACAAGTTTCCGTACCTTGGCATTGTGTTTAGCAATGGAGGATCGTTTTCTGATGCGCAAACAACATTAGCGGGTCATGCACTTAAAGCGATATTTCAAATGAACAAATATTTTTATAAATTTACTAGCATATCAGTTAAACATAGACTTGATTTATTTGACAAACTTGTTGCGCCTATTTTAAATTATGCTGGGGAAGTTTGGGGATTTGCTCAAGGCAATCAAGTTGAACGAGTTCATTTACAATTCTGTAAACGTCTTCTCGGTGTAAAAAAGACGACACAAAATGACTTCATTTATGGAGAGTTAGGGAGGCTTAGCTTTATGACAATAAGATACATGAGTATAATTAAATACTGGGTGAAACTATTACATAGTAATGAAAGTAAATATTATAAAAAGGTTTATAACATGCTGAAAACAGATATGGAACAGCATCCAAACAAACCAAATTGGTGTTCACTCACAAAAGACCTACTTTGTAGTTTAGGCTTATATGATGCCTGGTTTTATCAAGAAATTGGAAATGTTCAGATATTTTTGTGTCTTGTGTAACAAAGGTTAAAAGATACTTTTATTCAGGATTGGAAAAGTAGATTAGACATGTCCAGTAGGGCTAGGTTTTACAAAAATGTGTCAGAATTTAGATTTCAACCATATCTCAACATTTTAAATATTACTAAATTTAGAATGTCGGTGTCCAAATTGCGGCTATCCTCACATAGATTAAGCATTGAAACGGGACGATTGAATAGACCGCAATCAACGCCCCTAAATGAACGTAAATGCACTGTTTGTTCCTTATTAGAAGATGAATACCATTTTCTACTAGAGCACATTATTTAATGAACTACGAATGCTATTTATACCTAGGTATTATAGACAACATCCTAGTATGTATAAATTAATTGCGTTGATCAATACAGAAAATGAAACTATTTTAAAAAATCTGAGTATGTTTATATACAAGGCTTTCGAACTTAGAAATGTTGCAATATATCCAACATAAGTATGTGTGTGTGTTATATGTGTATATGTATGTGTGGGTGTTTATGTATATGTATATGCATATAAAATATGATCACATATATACCAGTAATTGTATTGTTAAAATTGTGGTTATTGTATGTTTTGGTATGTTAAATGTTGTCTGTAGTGCACGAAAGGTCATACATATGTATGACTATTTACACATGTTTTGTACTTGTCGTCATTTTTGTATGATATTCGGCCACATGGGTCTATGATCTTCTGGTAAATAAATGATCTGATCTGATCTGATCTGATCTATATGAATGCTTAATGTTAATATGAATTATATATAACAAGCTTAAATATGTTTAAATAATCACGGAAAACGTGTTACTGAAATGTATGATAAGTTTACAGAGAATGTACTTTTTAAAACAAAAACAAACAACCAGCCAGTAAAATTATATGTATGCTGAAATGAAAGTATAGCGTAGAACTAACTACACACATCCAACTCCAATGACCATACTATGTTTATGGTACGTTGCTAGGGAATGGTTGTTCCACTCTGGACACTAGCTATTGTGATACAATAGTAGGGAATTGTATGTGCGGTCGTTCGCCTGTTTCTTCCATTCGATAAGCTAGACATTAATTAAAACCAGATCAATGGGCATTGCTTTTACATGTGCGTATTGTCCCTGGCAACATGTATTCCAAGTTTCAGTTGTGGAATATTAATAACTGTTTGTAGCCATGGCCAAGGTTCATGCACAACAACGATGTAGATGACTCAAAACAATATATCGACCTTTCTCCCTGCAATAAGACGAGCTAAATCTTATTAAACGAATGTTTACAAATACATATAAAGGTATGCATTGTTGAGCTCTCCTTTATGGGCATTTGAAGTAGCCTGAATTACTTTGTATTTACATTAAAGGATTTTAATGTTTTGCTAGTTAAAAACATAAGAGCGATACAGTTTCGCAGAAAACTATTCACGGACCTTTCTCCCTCTGATATGACAAAAACAGCTGACAATGCAGGGGAAGTTATAATACATCGTTACTATCATATGAGCTTTTAACGAGGCTATTTTCTGAATATTGTATTCCTAAATCTATTCACAAACACATTTAGACTGTCCATATATGGCATATTTATCAGATAACATTGTGTTTGAAGAGAACATATCCATTTAATATGGCAATATTAACAGACATCATTGGGAATTTTTTTTCAGTGATACCTGTTTACAGTCAGTTTCCCGTCGCTCCCAATTATTTGTCTCAGTAAAGCAATACACACATTTAAGCAGATAAATATGGATAAAGTGTCTTTGGAAAATAAAGAGGTACTGACAGAATAATTATCTTAAGGAGAAATGTAACTCATCTGGTATGCATTGGCGATATTTGTTTGAAATGTTTATACATTACACGGATCATGTTTGGTGATATATGTTGTATCTTATATCAATTATGACATTAGTGTATTTATCCTTACATTGACCATTAAATGAATGCTAGTTGTCAAATACAAGCACTGTTTGACAAAGGATGTCACAAAGCAAATGAAATATTTCCTTAAGAAATACTAAATTCACCAGAGCGTTTTGCGTTACTGCCATCTGTAAAATACGAGAGACGCAAAAAACACGTAACAATGTCAATTGAAGACTGCATCAGATATTAGGTTCTTTAGGCCTTCTATGACCTTGTCATTACGCATGGGCAACATGCAAACATATTCTTAACCTGTAAAAGAGAATGGACATACCGTTTACTTTCTTCAAAAGTATGCATTATAGAGGTTGTCGTTGAAGGATTGTTTGTTACCTAAACATGACGCTTTAGTTTTTTTGATTTCGGTGATTCGGTAAACGATGAGTACATGCATAAGTGCACGTACATTCATAATAAAATGCATAGTCAATAAACCATGCTGCAACGAAACGGAGTTTCCTAGTGACAAATAAAAAGTGTACTTCCTTTAGAAATTCACCCAATACATTTACAATCTAGCAACTTTATGTTGTAAATTCTTATTTATTGAAAACTAAATTTTAACGTAAAAGCATTTATCACAGAATAATGATGCCATAGGTTACACTATCTGATGCGGTTTTTGAAGTGTTTTACTGTCTCTGTATACGGCTTTCCAGGGAAATAAAAAATGTCCACGTGTTTTTTTTCTTGCAAACGTCGATACAATTGCCCCCTTCTTCATTTAAGCAAGCCAGCTAATTTAATGTTATGTGCGAAACCATCATAAAGTAGGAGGAAAATACCAAAGATAATTGACCTTAGATGCAGAACCTAAGAGATGCCATGGCTCACTTTAACTATTTGTAAATGACCTCTTTTGGGTAATGCCAAATATAAGTGCATATAGTTGACATGGGCCATGGAATATAAAAACAACAAAATTGTATTGCTGTTTTCCACATCATAAGATATAATACAACTACTGGTCATAATACTTTCACAAAATTTCCACATACTTAAAGGCTGTTTTCTTTTTCACGCAAAGTTAAGTATTCTACGACGGCACTAAGATAATTTCAACTAGGTATCTTATCATGTTCAGAAAACCATATCAACTTCTTTGATAAGTTGCCCAAAGGTGATAACGCTTGGCTAGTTTGCGCATTGAAGTATTGTTTTGATAACAGTAACCATAGGACAAAAATTGACAAATAAGCTGAATTACTTTGACATTCCAAAGGATTAACCAGTTTGGATTTTCACTGGTTACGGGTTTCAGAGTTGTTCCTGTGCTAATTGCAAACCTAAAAAGCTCATGGTAAATATATATACTTTTGCCCTAGTATATCTACCACCATTATTAATGCAATGCAATGTTATGCATGACAGTTGCAGCCTTTTTGCATCTTAAATATTTTTATAACTTCTGTTTTGAGCAACGCTACAGCATTCCCATACATAATAGGGATGTCTTGTCGTTCTTTTACCTTACTATAAAACTGTGCGCGCAATAATTTAAGTTTGGTTAATTTGAGGCCGATCAAAACTAAAATAATAATTGATAAGCGATTCAAGGGAAGGAAGCGATACTCACCAAAATGTTGCCCTCAAACAGTTTCTTCCCCTACATGAGATAGCGTAGTTTTATAATTACACTGTAATTTCCATTTAATTACTACGGGTTATGTCAACATAATACCCTTTACATCGGTAGACTGTGCTAAAATGTCGTTCATTTCTAAAGGTTATTAATTCGTATTCTTATATCAAGTCTTCAGCATTGTAGTGTTGTTAACATGTAGTATTGATGTGTTCAATAACTAAATTATTGAAATGTCTTAAGTGTGATGTTTTAACTTTACTTTCGTATAATTGTGAGAAAGAATTGCATTCGTATAGACCAGAGCAGGCATGCTAACAACGAAGGAACATTATATCAGTGTCTCATTTACTGATAACATTGTTTTATACCTCAGGAAATATCTATAGATGTGGCTTTATACCGTGGGTAACTGAATTGGTCGGACTCGAGTATTAGGAAAACAACCCAATCATCCCCATACGATAACTAGATAGTGATAGGTACTTTTGTTCACAGCCACTGAATCCTGATCGAGTAAATTTACTAATGTATGGTCGACACATTTGTTAGCGATATAATTTGTCATAACTTAGCACACGGTTTCAATGTGAAGAAAGTATACTTTAGCTCAGGGGTTGATAAGAGTTAACAAAATGGCAGGTTGATGAACAGCAAAACCTGGGAAAATAATAAATTAGGACATGGTCGCTAATGAATAATATCAGTACAAGAACTACAGTTAAATATGTGTTGTTTTTATCAATTTTTAGCGCAAAAGAAATGTTTTTGAGGGCATGTGCCATCATTTTCAGGTCACATCATCCCCCATTACATCCTGACTGAAATTTTCAATCATTTAATGAAAGATTTATATAGTAACATATCCACCATATGACAGACCTACGTTTCCGAAGGAATTTGACATTTTCACTCTCACTTACATCGAAACTGACAGATACGCACATGCATGACCTCAGACATTGACGTTCAATGCTGGAATTACAAAAGCGCATAAACTTCCATGTTTATTCCAGTAAAGTAAATCGTTTTAGATGCAAATTTTTACTTACTTATGATGAACGTTTTAAGGGTAACCTTTTTTACTAGAAATGTAATCATGTATTATCAAAGTGGTTTTATTATCGCTAAACATACTTTTTTTAAATATAAACACTTTTTGTATTGCGCTAGCATGGTAGGTCTGCATATTATGTTTCAAAAGTGTGTATTTTTAGTAGTGGATATGCTGGAAAACAGGTTAACATGCATACTGAAATAAAACAATTTTAAAGAAGCATGCCACCTTTCCTTAAGCTAATACGGGTCAAGTCGAATATTTTGGTCTTGCTGAGTGGACATTACTAAAACATCTGACTTGATAATTATCAAATAATCATTTAACGCAATAATTTCCCATTGCCTTCAGCGCTTTAATTGTTTGCAAATCATAATAAATAATCTAAAGTATTTTACACATAAAAACGGCTGTATAGGCACACTTTTTGTAATTGATTTTAAGTCTATGAATAGTAACACATACAGTCGAATCTCGCAATGACGAACTCTTTTATCTCGATGTCCTGGTTATGTCGATTTTTTTAATGAAATAGGTTAAGTTAAAGCCATGTTTTGTATTTCGGTTATACCGAAAGTTCTTTATTTCCCGAGGTCCCAGCGACTTCAACATACGTGTTTTGACTGTAGTTTACAAGAGTGGAGGGTAAATAATATTGTGTGTGATAAACATTAGAACATAGTAATTATCAAGTTATTTTAACGTTGATAATTAATTATACATATCTTTAATCATTGGAATGTTTTCAACGTTATAGTTTGAAATTGGTAAAATTTTCCATGAGAACTTTTCAGATACAGCCATAACATTTTTGTAGTTTTTTTTCTTTTCTTCGTTCAAAGTTGAGAATTGACTTGAACGTTTTCCGCAATATTGAGGCCTGTTTTTCAAAATACGAAAAATAAGAGTTTTCACTCGATATTTAAATATAAGTTATCCATGAGTAGAACACTAATAAAATATACAAAATCTTGCTTCGATTAATGTCTAAGAACGATAGATACCATTTATTCTAGATCTAGTCCTCCTGTACACTGACTATCAGTACAAGGTGCTCGTGACGTCTCGGATAAACGTACCTAAAAGACTTAAGCTTAATAAAATGTACATACTACCTATATTGTTATGTAACTATTGATGGTAACGCATTTGGACAGGGTATTTGTATTTATTTCTATGACGCAATAATAATTACCCTTTTTTTCTGAGACAATTATGATGAAGAAAGTGTGGCCCGCCTGTAAAACGTTCGAATGTGAAATCAAAACAGCTATCGGTTGAAATGTTTAGTTAAAATTTATATCAGATTTCATTTACCTCTTGAAATTTGTAAGAGAAGCGAATGCGAACGAGACTTAGACAGACATTATTGTGTTCGATTAACACCATGATTAATTTGGAGGCGTATTTACCCAGCATTGACATTAACCGGATGTCGCCGAATTGGCATTGTCAAGATAAAAATGCGGAAAATAGTATAAATGTTGCAAACTGTAGACTGATTTTATTATTTATGAATAGTATGTTGATCTGCTTTCTACGAGTTCATATTCATGTATTCAATTGTGGAAAGGAAGACATAAAAAGGGCGAGTAGTGACTGGTGCTTGATTAATGTTTAATCTAGTGAAATCTGACATAATATGCACATGTTGTACAAAATGCAGTATGTTAAATATTAGGCTTCTCCAACAAATATTTTTATGATATATTTCAAAACCTATTATAGAACGCTCAATTTTAAAATACGACATAATTTGTAATTATTTCTACAATCTGGATACGTAAATGAAACAACCGTGTATTAATCTCAATATCCATTACTGTTTATTACGTAAAATGCCCGATAACGAACATTCTGTTTATGATATCATGAAATATTGCTTCGTTTTTCAGTGTTTTGTAACAAATGATATTTCTATAAAATGGACTTAGCTGGACCAACGTTATAGCTCAAGTCTTTGATCAGACTCATATACTAAACACTGCAAATTTTAATGTTACTGAATTGTTTTCTTCAAGACTTAAGACCTTTGCAAGCATAGCCGTGGACCAATGTTTACAAACAGACACATCATTGATATATATGCAAAAAGCTACAGAAACATGCTCAGTAGCAAAAATATTAAACATAAATCCGGTTTAGTGGCAATGGGCAAACGACAAAGACATAAAACACAAATTCATAAAACAAGAAACATAGAACAGCACACAACTCTACAAACAGCACAGTGCATAAATACTATATATATATATTTTATAAAACCTAACAATTCTTGATTCTTTAAACCAGTTTATGTGCACAAACCTCACTCTTATCCCAACAATTCTTAATAAAGATAAAAAGCAAAAGATAAACTTCCCATTCGCATTAACTTGAAGGAAACTTATCAATAAAACAAATAATAATAAAAAAACGAAAAGGTAAACCCCAAGTACTTCAATGATAAGAGATCCCAACTCTTAACTGCAGACGGAGGGAAACAATTCAGAGCATCTAATGCAAATACTTTTCAAAGATACGATGCAGTCATCGTTAGAAACCAAAAACATCACACACAGTCTGCCTTATAAAATAAAAGGTTTAAAACTGTGTGATCATAGAGTTTCATAATAAAAAGCATCATTTTACTAAAACTGGGAACAAATAAAGAAAAACATTATTAAAAATAAAAGCGACTAGTATATGCTATTCTATCCTTCCAAATGATTTGAAAACGTAAAATATTTGCAAATGAATTAGCAAATTCTTCATAAAAATCAAAGCACTGAAAGTTTAGTTATAAAAGGATGCTATATTCAACCCAATATTTTGTTTTTATTGACTCTATAACTTTCAAAAACAAATATATGCTTTACACCTTTTACAAAATCTTTGTTATTAATAGTTTAAACACTGAGTGATTACAATACAATTACAGACTGTAAGGTTGCAGTTTTGGGTCGAGACTCAGAATTGAGACTATTTGTAAACATTGCCACAACTCTTTGATCAGTCAGAAGTAGCTGATTACCCTAACACTGTTTTTTATTCTTTTTGGGGGGTACTTTAAAAACGAAGTCGTGCATGGCGTCCAGGAAATTAGAAGACCGGAAGTTCATCTTCATATGAGAAAGCTCGTACTCCCGATGGCTAGAAAGCCGACGGCGCCAGTCATCGGTTCTCGTCTGCAGTTTATACTGGATAACTTGATGAGCTGTGTTGTGTGCAATGTGCTGTAGTAGGGATTTCACTTCATCAAGGAAACCAATCTTGTCTCTGCAAAATAGTTCGATTCATAAGAGTGGTTTTGCGATTCAATTTAAGATAGTTTAACTGAATGGCTCCATGTCGGTTAAATGATCTGGTTTTTATCTAGTGTGTAAAATTGGATCAAACAAAACAGTTTCAATCATTGAAAATACTTCAAAGAATAGCCTCATATCAATATGTAAACTCGTGCTTTGTGTGTGTAGAAATTTGACTACCTTGTTGTTTCTGCATATATACACGTATAAGTATATGATGACTACAGATGACATCGGAAGTTTACAGGTTTTATCAGTTCAATGGATTAAATTAAATGCATCGTTATGCGAACATTTAGAATCATTGTGTCTATGATCCTTTTGCTAGCAGTAGGTATGATTTCATTGAACGTGAATACCACCCAAAATTTAGCTGTCTTACACATTTATCACGTGATCAAACAGTCCAATTTCATGCGCCTCTCTTGCAGTTAGTGTATCGTTGCTCTCAACCAAACGTCTCGCCGTCTCTAATCCAACCTTTTCTGGTAGAAAGTAGGTCCAGTATTCTGACCCGTGCAGGCTCATCGATTTGTATGTTGGAGTCACACATACGCCCTGGAATGCGTTCAACATAACATTCCTTCCACATCAGTATGCATAAATCAATTTATTTTAGACAAGTTATTCAAATCGTGATTTTATATCGGAAATATGAGCCTATGGATGTTATGTCCTAAGGATTTATCGACCGACGGATATAATGTCCTACATATATATTATCTTAAGATAAACAAACTAGGTTTCTTTAAAATAAAATTTCCTTCGGTAATATATTTTGATAAATTGTTGGGTGTTTCTCAAATGAAATATTGGAAATGATATGTATTTTATTAAAATCGTTGTTGATTTACAAATCGTATATGACTTGTCCTCGATCTTTACGAACAACCCAATATAGAAATATTGTTCTAGTAGTTTATTTTCTTAGGGATATAATGACATAGAGATATACCGACCAAAGCGTATTTTGACGCAGGGATATATTGACAAAGATATATTTTTGGTTGCCTCGACTTCCATTGAAAATCATAAACAATTGAGAAGCTATTGTGTCTCAATACCTGGCAATTATTTTTAATAATAACCATTCATTTGCATGATTATTCACTGGTTTCGGGAACGCTTACCGGATGTGCAACAATGAAGTCACACGCTGTTGCTAACATGGCGCCACCCGCACCAGCATTGCCACGCAACACCGCAACAGTCTTCTTATCTTTCATTGTAAACACGGTTTTGATGACATCATTTATCGCGTTGATATTTGCCGATGCAGTTCTCTGTTTATCGCCACTGTTCTGTATAACGCACAGATGGATACCTGAATAGAATAAATCTTACATATCATAAGGTATTTTTATGTCGTAAATTGACTTCGTTTTTTTGAAACTTTGTTCTGATTGGAAGGTGCCAAAATAGCTAATAATTTAAAAAAAAAATACATATCTCTTATCAACACCGTTGTTGTCATATGTTGACATTTTTTCACATGGAGAATGCATTGTGAATATATAGCAGGTATTAGTAAGTATTATTGTAAGATGAGTACCCAAACTTTCGAACCTTGCTACCTTTATTTGTGAACCAGATGATATTTAACCAATATGAGCTAAGGTGCTGCCTTTTCGACCTTGATGTATTATTGCCGGTAACATTATAGTTAACTGTTTACATCAATGGAGGCATACCTTGAGTGAAAAGGTAACATTTGTAATATTATGTTAATGCATCTTGGAAGTCATTGACCATAGTTTAAATAACATGCAGTTTTGCTGCAGTTGACATATGAACTTGTTGACAATTTGATTACCGGCCTGCATGCGCCTTTCTTGAGCAATGAATGATTTGTCAGGTTATCATTTTCTGGTTCACTGGTTCGAATCAACAAAGATACCCAACACAACGGCCAAGAAAGGAAGTAGTCCCTATCATGTGATCCATAGTAGGACTTGAAGCAGCTTCACTGGCATCTAGCCCGTAATTACTGCGGTGAAACAGCACAGTTGAAAGAAATTGAAATTAAAGTGGAATTAATTTTGAATATAATTTCATGTCGGCTAATGATAATTCGTGAGGCCTGATTTTCAAGACGAGCATATTTTCTAAGAAATCTGGTCCCAATTTCTCGAAACTTCTTAAGTCTCTTATAACAGAATTAAGCTAAACCCACTATTTTTGTCTTTCAATATTTTGAGTTTTATTTACTCCTTTAAACGTGTTAATACTTACGCTATGAATTGTCGTTATAATTATCACAATAAACTATTTTTCATTCATGAAAAATCACTATAAGTATGTATTTTGGCTAATTAAAAAAAGCAACTTGAGCCTTTTAAGCTTAAGAAGTTTCGAGAAATTGGGGCCAGATGACCATCCTTTTATTTACTGTAGTCGTACTTAGCCGCCGTTAGATACTGTGATGGGGCTTAACGGTTTAACAAGAACAACGGTTTTAATCGGGTTAAAATATCATGCTTTAATATCTGTATTTATGCTTTTACGTTGAATGTCGTTTCTTGCTCAACCGTCGTCACTGTCGACGTACATTACCAGTGTAAACTACCCATTTTCTAGGCATACAAATGTCACAAATATATATCTATACCAGTAGAGAAAAAGCGCTCCCCTCCCATGAGCGCTACGACCTTGATATGAGGCAAAGCGGCCACATCTAACAGCGTTCTCTGCAGGCGGACGGCCTGGGGCGTGTCCATGGCCCCGTTATAGAAGTCAAAATACACGCTACAAACGTCTCCTTCTTGTACAACCTTTAATACAAGATATATGTTTTTGATCTTGTACTCGGTAAACAAACGAAATCACATTCAAACAGATATTTCAAAGCATGTGCATCTTCTTGAAATAACCAGGAAAAATTTACATCACATATGTTAAATCTTAAGAATTTAGAACGGATTTTCAAAAGAATATGTACCTTAATCTCCTCAAAATCACATGGCTCGCGGTGAGCAGGCAGCTTGACAGGAAGTATGTAAGAGCTGGGAAGCTTAATGCACGGATCGTTGGTGAACTATGAAACAAAGTAAGAGGTTGTTAGTGTATTGCAAGGATCTTTGGTGATATGTAGATAAAAACGTAAGAGCAAGTCAGCATTAGGCACGAATATTGGTTATATGTAGAGGGATGGCTCATAGGTTGCAGCTTCATATAGAGATTCTTGGCGATATGTGGATAAATGAATGGCGAGTTGTTTATCTTTAGGAACGGATCTTTGGAAATATGCGGAGAGAAAAGTAAGTAAAAGCGTGTCAGCTTCAAGCAGAGATCATTGTTGATGTGTGACGACAATTGTGAATAAGGGCGTATCAGCTTCAAGCAGCACGTATCCTTGGTGATGTGTGGCGAACAAGAGCTGTCACAGTATTTGACGAATGCCGCCGATTATGACATTGACCTTTAAAGAATGCCAGTACATCAAAACGGAAAGAAAATAGCAATGAAATGTGTGGATGAAGCAAGGAATGTGTATGAACAAGTGGAATATATATAAACACACTAATACCACTCACTAATGTTTTGAAATACCACATGAGACCCATGCATGGTCACTGTAATATGTCAGTGTTGTTTTGTTTTATGCCAACTAAACAAGAGAGACACATATGGTCAGGAGAAGAACTTAATGCATCGGTCAATGTGTGAGAATACTGGCGTAATCTTTTGGCTGTGAGTGTGTGGCATATTTGAGAAATTGGATGTGTGATCGCATTTTGGTTGAGGATACACTTATGACTGATGGCTGAGGTTTTTTTTATCTGTATCTGGTTTATTTGACCTAACAAGACAGTTTCCAGGTGCACATGTAGATTTCCTGATGTGGGCGAGTTGTACACTGCAATCAAATTAATTGGGTCATTTGATGTCATAAAAAGTTTACAGGTAAGGGTTTGTAGTAAATGGACTTAATCAGAAGCTGTCTAGGTGCATTGAGTAAATGCAGTTATCTTAGCAAGTACAGCAACTCCACCTCCTCTTCCAGTACTTACTCTGAGCTTGTCAGATTAGCAAGTGAATAAGTTAAGTTCAAACTCAGTGGAATCCGCATTGTTTTCACTAACAACACAACAGAAGCATCCCCCATATGCTGAAGAAATCGTAGAACCGTGACATATTTCTGTTGGTTCTGAGACGGTCCATTTCTTTCTGCACACGTGTGCTTATCATAAGTTTTGTAGTGTCAAGGTTGATAATATACAATCCTGCGAGAGTCTTAGGTCTACTTAGTGCTACATAAAATTTCCCACTACCAAAGCGACCATAAAATGACACAACAATATTGTCCATAATAAGATCATGTACCTTATGAATTGTTAGTCTGACCTTGACCTTAGATGTAGGAACCCTGGTCTCGCATGCGACACGCCGTCATGGTATGTCAAACACATGCAACAAGCTATTTTAAAATCTGTCCATACAAGAGAAAGTTACAGCCCGGAAACGGTCACCTATAATCCATGTCCTTATTTGCAACATTCCAAAGCATTCAAATAGTAAGTGTTACCTTGAACTTTGAGGTTGGAACACTGGTCATGCACGCGACACGTCGTCTGAGCAAGTTATTTCAAAATCTGCCCATACATGGGAAAGTTACAGCCCGGACACTATCACATGTCCCCTATTTCCTTATATGAAGCATTCCATAGTATTCAAACACCAATTTGACCTTTGAGGGAGCAACACAGGTCTTGTACGCAACACATCGTCTTTATATGTCGAACACATGAGGCAGATTAAAGGTATAATCTGTCCATACAAGAGAACATTACAGTCCGGACACGACCACCTATACTCTATATACTTATATGCAGTATTCAGTAGTATTCAAACATTAAGTGTGACTTAGATGTAAGAGGTAGGAACACAAGTCTTGCCAAGACACGTATGTCGAACACACGTGGTGAGTTATTTTAAAATATCTCTCTACACGAGAATGTTTCAGCCCGACCACGACCACCTATACTCTATGTCGTTATATGCAGCTTTCCATAGTATTCAAACACTAAGTGTGACCTTGACCTTAAAGGTAGGAACACAGGTCTTCAACGCGACATATTGTCTTTATATGCCGAACACATGTGGCGAGTTATTTTAAAATATGTCCATACAAGAGATAGTTGCAGCCCGGACAGAAAACGTTGAGCTGGACACAGGGACGGTCGGACATACAGATGGACAGACGGATTGCCGGACAGTGCAAATTTAATATGACCACCTTTGGGGTCATACAAAAGTGAGCTAGTCGTTTTCAGCTTCAAGCACGGATCCTTTCTGATGTGTGAAGAAACAAGCGATTATGAGCGTTTCAGTTTCAAGCACGGATCATTTGTGATGTGTGAAAAAACAAGTGATTAAGAGCTTTCAGTTTCAAGCACGGATCATTTGTGATTTGTGAAGATACAAGTAAATAAGAGCGTTTCAGCTTCAAGCACGGATCCTTGGTGATGTGTGAAGATGCAAGTGGGTAAAAGCAATTCAGCACCAAGCACGGATCCTTGGTGATGTTTGAAGATGCAAGTGGGTAAAAGCCTTTCAGATCCATGCACAGATCTGTGATGTGTGAAGAAACAAGTGATTTAGAGCGTTTCAGCTACAAGCACGGATCCTTGGTGATTTGTAAAGAAACAAATAAGTAAGAGCGTTTCAGCTCCAAGCACGGATCCTTGGTGATGTGTGAAGGGACAAGTGGGTAAAAGCATTTCAGCTCCAAGCACGGATCCTTGGTAATGTGTGAAGAGACAAGTGGGTAAAAGCATTTCAGTTTCAAGCATGACTACTTTATGATATGTGAAGAAACAAGTGGATAAAAGCATTTCAGCTTCAAGCACGGATCTTTGGGTATGTGTGAAGAAACAAGTTAAAGCGTTTTAGCTTCGTGCACGGATCCGTGGTGATATACGGAAGAAAAATAAAGTAAACACATATCTACCTAGCAGAAAAAAAAATCAGAGTGCCATGAGAAAACACCATCTATTAATTTCTTATTAACAAGCGCTAAGCGGATTTTACTATTGAAACTTAAAGATAAGGACGTATTCATTATAAGTACATAGCTGAACTACCAGCCTAATCGAAAGACAAAAGCATTCCTGTCGGATGATGCTAAACACAGAATAAATGAGACATGTTCTTATGTGGAGAAAAAATGGAAAGCTTGAAACAACAGGCAAGGATAGTTGTTGAAACAAATGGTCGGGCATGGACGTCGTTAAATACAGGCTTTACATGTTTGCTATTAGATAATTTGAATTGAATTTATGTTGCTCATATTTATGTTCATTACGTAATCTTATTTGCTTATTGTCCTCCTTCTACACTCCAAATTAGCTCTTTACGTATCCTTTACTTCTCACCTGCACCTTACTTATTTTGTCTTAAAATCTTGCTCTCTATTGTTTTTTCTTCTGACTTGCTAATTACTTCCTTATTTTATACTTTAAATTTACTCCTTACTTCCTTATTCTAGATCTGAGTTTATGTCTGATACTTATTGGTATACTCCTTACTTGAATCCTACCTATAACATACTACTTTCTTGTTCACTATATGCCTAATTTGTTTTTTATTCCTTATATACTCCCTATCTGCACCCAACTTCCATATTCTATACCCCGTACTTTCTCCTAACGTCTTAATTCTAAAACCCTTAACTGCTCCTTATTGTTTATGAATATTATGATTTCTAGGTTAAAGACTTACTCCTTTCATTTGACCGATCCAGACACCTGATCTGCCTGCTGCAGAGATCAGAACGGCCCCGTGTTTTGTTGCAACTGGGGTTCCTGTAAAATAGTTATTATTGTAATAATTCAAGATTGTAACTCAATTATTTATAGACACAGATCATTGTTGTCTTTTTCTTCCCGTTACTTTAAAACTGTATTTTACCAGGACAAGAGCTTGACAGTGCGTGCCCGAGAATCTTTGAGCGCCTGCCGGTCTCCACATGAGCGTCAAAGAGTCTCCATTCCTGTGTGTCCCCAAGCAACTCGAGTAGACCAATGGCACCGGGTGAGGTATCGGACATGCGCACCCGTCTCACCACATCTTCCGCTGGTGTATTCCAGTCCACCCTGTAAGTTAAACACAGCTGTTTAAATATTACATCAATAACTGATAGCGGATTGTAACTTTTAATGCTCATTGTTCACACAATACAGCTACATGTAACATTATTATAAAAGTTTTGTCTATATTTACCAGAGATGAACAAAACAGAATAATTAATAACCCAGTTTTGATAAATAGTATAATTCAACCTGCGATCACTATGCTTCATGTTCCTTGTCTCCGTGCAGAGGCCTAAAAGTTCAGGATACGCCGCTTTGTCGAGGGGATCAACATTTTGCGAAAAACGTGAAACCGCATCTAAAGTACACCTCACGGCGGCGTCTGCGACCGCGCCGTTGTAGAGCGAAGATTTGGTACTTCCGCTGGGGACTTGGAATGAGTCGCAGCTCCAGATTGCTCCGCCGTCGATCTCGTCGTTTGCCTCCAGCACCGTGACGCCCCAGTATGGCCGCTCTTGAAGTATGGTCCAATCTATAGAACAGGCTCCGCGGTCCGCTAAAATGAAATAAATATTTATACCAATCTATAAACAATAGTCCTCGTTAAAATAAACCATCCTTCGTATTTGATCAAATCCTTCTAACATGCACCGCTGTCCGCTATCAAACGAAAATATCAAGAAATGACTACGTTAAGTGGTCTCCACTTAAACACGTTTGCATTTTGAAAGCTAGCATCAAAAGAAAGTGCTCTTTCACTCTATGATCTCCCTTAGCAAATTGGCTCATAGCACAGTGTGCTAAGCAGAAACGGCAGTCGGATAAACAAGGCGCATTATATGCATAATACGTAGTTATCTCCCCTTACAACCGTGACATATGATCCAGACTGCCAAGAAGGGACCTATAACTCAGTATGCAAAGGAGGAACGGTGTTCCGATAAATCAGCCGCATTTATCCTCATTCTACGAAAGGATTTCCTGTAATAGTAAGGCTGAATTTATAATATCAAAGGACCTATCTTAAACCACCAATCCTTACCAGCGATGCCAGGGTGCACCACGAGACAAGGTCGGCTGCGGTTCGCATACAACACTTTCGGTATGCGGGTCTTCATGAAGGGGCACACGATAATGTCTGGTTGTAACCGCTGAACTTCCGAAACCATCTCATCACCGTCCGACGTCTCAACTGTGGTCACGTCAACCTAGAAGCACGCATTAAATTGGCATGACGTTATGTAGAATTTATTCAATCCAGGTGAATGAAGGTAGCACACCTCTAATGAAAACATCCACTTGAAACTCAATTTTAATGCTTTAGCCTATGTTGTTAAGCACATGACTACAAATCTGTTGATGGTTTCAAGATGGTGGTTCGTGGTGGTTGAAAAATAAATGCAATAAAGGATTGTTCTTGTCTCTCGGGTGATGTCGTTTTTATCGACAATCCCGAAATAGGGGTAGGGTAATTCAAATTTAAAAACAATTGTTTATTTGACTGTAAATTTCTCTCAAATTTTGTTTTTGTATCCAGGAAATAATACACATTAAGAAATTATCAAGCTGATCATAGTTTGAAATGGTGCCCATTATAGGTGCGCTACCTTAAGCGCCACTATTTGCTTTATATGCCTAGTTTTAAGTAATGTTTGACATGACAATCTCCTACTGTGCATCTTCTGCTAATTACACTGATGTTACAGTGGGGCCCAACTTCTTATTTATTTGTTTATTGGCTCAGGGCCATTAAGGGTCCATTTCTATAATGGAACTTTTAAAACTGCACAGCAGAATATTCAGATCGGAGATCTGATAGGACAATTAGGCATTTAGATTTAGATCAATACACAGACATTATGTACAATACACGGTTGTTGTTACTAGGCCTATAACTGCGATCATGACTGCATATGTTACCCCATGATCTCTCGTTAGCCGATATTAACAGTACATATTTTAAGATCATCACTTCTTTCTAGCTAATTAGTGGTCAAAAAATGTCATAGCATTTATTTGCATAGTGCTTCTTTACTGTTACCAGCAGATATCGATTGGACATTATGAAATAAGCTGGAACGTCCAATCGCTTTAGCATCTGTTTAGGATGGATCGGAGACTGATAATAACAATAAGCGAGTTTTAAACCCTTATGGTAAACGCAAATTGTACTTGATACTATCGTTGATAAAAAAAACTTCGACAAAGGTCAACCACAAATGGCTGTCTAGAAAAGACTTTAATTACCTTGTTTACACATATCAAGTAAAAGGGGCTTGACTTACCCCTGTTTTACGTCACTGAATCAAGTAACTGATTGACAATACCTTTTTGTGGCTTTAGCCTGTAAGATCCTTTAATATGTACCACTTGATGTTTGAATTGAAACAAAAAGATATCATTCCGCTATCAATGTTTTATTCATTTTTCTTAAACCGTAAGTAACGGTTTTAGCCATAAAACATTGATTTTTGGACGGAAATATGCAAATCTGCGATCTGATCTTTTGTCAGCAATCTTTTATCACTGTTTTGCAGATAATTATGCAAAAATTTGCTCTTTCCAAGACAAAAAATATAAAAAGTTGTGAAAACGGTAAATCTGTGAGGGTGCACAGCTTTAAATTATCAACCGCATTTTGAGGTCAAATAGTAAGTTCAACAGATTGACCTGAAGCTTGAAAGGGGATTCTGCGACTTAGTATTCTTGAGATCCTTTTTCTATTTTCTGTCAATATAACATCATTTGTACATCTAAAACCTTAGCAAACAACATGTATCTCTATTTAAACTGTATAAGTACTGTCTTAACATTATTGCAATGACCATAAATAGCTTTACGTATTTTCTCCGTAATAAGTGATCATAGTCCATGTACATATGCATTATTTGTGGAAGTCGTTTACATTGTTTCATTAGTTTAAAAGTGATGAATATTAAAATAGGCAGATTAGCGCCAATTTGTTTAGCAGCGGCTATGTTGGCGTTAATTTAACTACAAGATACGGTATAGAATCCTTCTCGAGCGTCAGATATTAAGAATAATTATTCATCATACAGTAAATTATATTATCATTCGAATTTGATTTATCGAGTAGCAAAACTGCCATTTCATCCAAAGTTTATATACGTGTTTCATTGTTTACTATGTGGAAGGTGAAAAAAAAATCAGGTTCCACGCCTTTCGACCAATTTTGAATTTGAACTACAATTCGGAAAAAAGAACGACAATACAATCGACAATCAAAATATTGTTTGTTCTACTGTAAGTGAGAACAAAATAATCATCAAACCAAATATTGGCTCTACAGTATGTGAACACTAAATATGAAAATAACATTACCAACAATTTTGGTTGTACAGTAGGTAAAATACACAATACAAAAATAATTATATAAAAAATATCTTAATTCTGCACAAGGTGGAATACACAGCACAAACATTATATTACGAAAATAAATGTTTCATCAAAAGGATAAACAAACAATGCAAATGTTTTTATCACCACAATTCCTTGTTTTACAAATTGTCATTCGAACTCACAATACCACTATTATATCACCAACGATCTTGGTTCTATAGTAAACATAACATCACCAACAGCAATACTACTTATTTGCTTCAAAACAAACCTTTCTCTGACGAAGTGCATCCTCAATTCTTCTCGAAAGTGAGTTAACTGTTTGATTTAATGACAAAACCCGCAGATTCTCGTTAATTTTAACGGGTAATACTCCCGGTTTAGGTATTGCAAATTTCATCTTTATTTGTTTTTAAAACAATAATGTAAAATACACAATATTGTAGTCTATTCCAAAAGTGAACGATATTAGGAATATAACACAATACTTAAATACCGTCGCTTTTTATTGAGTAGTCTCGGTTATCTAACATCTTAGGAATATTTCATTAACTAAAGTGGAAAAAAGCACATGCTGTTTGCTAACATTTCAACTCAAACATGGATGTACCTGTTTGATTAGTTATAGATGATTAACCTTAGGACTACTTAATCAATGTTCATGTTTTACTGATGGCGTTTAGATGCACTCAAGCTTAAGTGTACCAATTTTTCATTTGTATTTGTTTAAAGCTAGATGCAATAATCTTTCAAAACGTATACAGGCTTTTAAATGTGCATCAGTTTGATCAGGAAAAACCATTAATTAGCATTTCAATAGCACTTAAATTCGGAATTGAAAATGATCTGGTGAGTCGGTTTTCGTGGCTTCGTATCTTTCAAAAGAACTAATCATATCGTCAATAAGTGAAGGAAAAAAAACTCACATGAAATGAGCAAAGAAATATCAATAACTGATGAATTGCTTAAGTCGTGAGCGAGTACGGGTGATGAAGATTAAAAACTGTACACAAAATATTTTGATAAGATATTATGACAGCATTTTGCTAAAAAGAAAAAAGGTTGCACAATCATTAAAACTTCAGTATGTTTTTACTACAGATTATAGATAAACAGAAAAAAAGCAACATGTACTTCATGTGAAATAACTAAACCTAAATTTGTTAAGAATGATGGGATAAATAAAGGATGTGAAATAGCCATACATAAAGCGATGTTTCCATTACATCCTAAAAAAGATTAACCTTATCTCGATATATATAAATACTGTGGACAACCCAATCCATCGGATAGTGAACAACCAATTAATAATTAAGATGATATATGTGAACAACGCGAGCATTGTTATAATACAAATACAAATAATATTTCATCGTGTGATAGAACTATGATACAAATTAAAGCTGCACTCTTACAGATTTACCAATTTTACAACTTTTTTTATTTTTTGTCTTGGAAATAGCAAATTTTGTGTAAATATCTGCAAACCAATGATATAAGATTGCTGACATAAAATCAGATCGCAGATTTTCATATTTCCGTTCAAAAAGTAATGTTTTATGGCCTAAACCGTTATTAACGGTTTAAGTAAAATGCATAAAACATCAATTTTTGAACTTAAATATAAAAATTTGCGATCTAATTTTTTGTCAGCAGTCTTATTTAACTGCTTTCCATGGATTTTCGCAAAAATTGGCTCGTTCCAAGACAAAAAAATAAAAAAGTTGTCAAACTTTATATCTGTGAGAATGCAGCTTTAAAAAAACTAGTAAGTCAAATTCATTTGGAGGAAGGGTTGTAAATAATTTAGTTGTCAAACTTGCTTTTAATGCAAAATATATATTAGGTCTGCGGTCAAAAAGGAATACAAAATGAAGTCCAACAACGAAAAAAGGACTCTACAACAATGAAAGTAGATTTTTTGGAGTTCGAATGGTCTGATACATTAGCAGATGAATAACACAAACCAGTTAAAAGAAGGTTTTAAAGAAGGCGTGCTATGGTTAGTGGTATTGATGAAATATGTCAAGCAGATTTGGTTAACATTAAGGCATGTTTTATATTGTATCAAATATTTATTAACAATGATTGATGTTTTTAGTAAATATGCTCGGGTAATGCAACTAAAAATAAAACAGGTTCATCTGTCATTAATGCCTTTGATAAAGTAGTTACAGGGTCAATAAATGCAGCAGCCTTTCGGCAATTGCGAATGTTTTCCGATGAACGCGACATCTTTAGATATGTTCGGATCGCGAATAATCGCATGTTAATTAAAAAAATTATTTAGCTTGTATTGTAGTCCACGAAAAATTTAAATCAACTGTTAACCATGTTAGAAAATGTTAATTTATGATATGTCAAATGTATTGTTGTCATAAGCGTTTCAATTGTACGTGAAAGGGCCAGTTTTATTAAAAACCTATATACAAACCAGACCCTTAATATAGAATCACTTCGTACGATATAGCGATCGAAGATTTCTGCGACCGTTTTAATAACGCTTTCGTACATTATTTCGTATGAACACTTCGTACGAAATCTTTCGTACGTAATTACTCTTCAAAAGGAGGAGGAAACAGACGAAAATGTAAACAAGCCGTAGATGCGAGTATACTAAACAAATCATCGTTTTTGTGGATTGATCTGCTTCGCTATTCGAACAATCAAAGGTAGATATTTACTATTTATTTAACAGATATAGCAGGTGGTAACCTTTGTCGAACACGATTGCTACGGCACGGTTTTACCAATTTAAACAGTTGTTTCCTGTGTCACATTGCAATGGTATGACACATTTTGATAATATTTAACTGCATGTATGACTCAATCAGACTTGTACTGTGTATATTATCCGTTAATTTGTTAAAATAATCGCATCCTAAAAGGTATACATACTTGTAAGTACCTTACTATTTCGTTTGATAATACTTTGTTATCTTCGATTGAAAAACTAGGAAGTACATTGTAAAAGCAAAAGAATAGTAAGCGCATGTTTTTTTAACTGTTTCTTTAAAGATATGTAAACACACCCAAATATGTTTTAATATACCATTCTATATACTAGACAGACGACATTTGTCATTGATAAATAGCTAGACTTATTGTCAACTATCTCTACAGTACCCTTTTTTATTGATATGATTTATTAAGTTTTTCATTGTAGGCAATCTTTTGAAAGAAAAGCTCAGTCATCTGAGATGCAGTGTTGCTAGTCTTGAAAAGCCTTGGATATGACTGTATATCTCAGCACATCATTATACGAACTACTGCATAAATAATGCAACAAATTAATCATGGAGTATGATTATTATTATATTTGTTATTGTTAATGGTCCTAGCCATAATTAAACGTTTTTAAAACACATGCAATTGCCTTTAAACATACATGAATGAATCCGCGTCGTATACACTACTGGTTAGCGACCCCTTTTCGGCCGGAAACGGAGGTTTTTCCTGTGTTTCTTTTGACACAAGATAGCTATTGCAATAAAACTTTACACACAGACAGGTTGGCTCTTCCTTAAAAAAACTGTGTTATTTGTTTTTAAAAACAGCAAGGGATTTTGAATATTCCCACGTGCAAAGTTCTCCTATAATTTTGCAAAAATAAGCACCCTACTGTACCAGTTATTTGCCCACCCCATAAATTCGCTGTTCTTACAATGTTTTTCATATATTTCATTCTTAACTATATCTTCAAACGTTTTAATATTATTTGATCAGTCAAGAAACCGTTTTAAACGATAAAATATCAATTTATATAAAAAGTTTACTACCATATATGATTAAAATGACACTTCACCTGTTTTCGGTAAGTCTTCTTTTTGCAGAACATTTAAAAAGCTACTGGGATTCCTTCATTAAACATGATCTACATCATGTATGCTTATTTATAAACTTCCAGTAGTTATATTATAAATAGATAACCTTGAACTCAATGAGCTTACGACTATGAGGCCCGAACCGAGGTAATTTCTGGAAATATATTTCAACGAAAATATAATCGATTTTTTAAATTTATTTGTTCGTTCATTCATTCAATCAATCAATGAATCAATCAATCAATCAATCATTTATTCATTCATTCAATCAAACATTCAATCAAACATTCAGGCATTCATTCATTCATTCATTCATTCATTCAATCAAACATACATACATACATACATACATACATACATACATACATACATACATACATACATACATGCATACATCCATCCATCCATCCATCCATCCATCCATCCATCCATCCATCCATCCATCCATCCATCCATCCATCAATCAATCAATCAATCATTCATTCATTCAATCAATCATTCATTCATTCATTCAATCAAACATCCAGGCATTCAGGCATTGAAGCTTGCATTCGATTAAACAATCTGTGATAAATCCAATCAATTATCGTGAAATCATCAATCGATATTTGGTTGACTAAGTTCACCAATTTAGCTAACCTTAAAATGTACGTGAAGTTAGCGGCCTAGCGGCGTGAAGTTAGCGGTCTAGCAGCTAAGCGGCCTGGCGGCGTGAAGTTAGCGGCCTAGCGGCGTGAAGTTAGCGGCCTAAGGCTAATATGTTGTCTTATTTTAAAGCATGGATACATGCCTTTTCTTCTTAAACAATGATATAGTAACTGTTTATGCACAAAATATTAATTTGAAGCGATTTTCAACAAAAAAAAATCAAAAAAGTCGATCAAACATTTATCCATTTTAAAGCATGCAAACATGCTTGCTCTTCTAAAACAATGCTATGTTTGCTGTTTTTATGCACAAAATATCATTTTGAAGCGATTTTCAACATTTTTCCAAAAAAGTCGATCTAGCGGCGTGAAGTAAGCGGCCTAATATGGTATCTTATTTTAAAGCATGAATACATGCCTTTTCTTCTTAAACAATGATATATTAACTGTTTTTATGCACAAAATATCAATTTGATGCGAGTTTCAACATTTTTCAAAAAAGCTGATCAAACATTTTTTTTGTTTAAAGCATGCAAACATGCCTGCTCTTCTAAAACAACGATCAAGCGGTTCAGCGGCCTAATGATATATTAACTGTTTTTATATTAATTTGCATGCTTTAAAATAGATAAATATTTGATCGATTTTTTGGATATTTTGTGCATAAAAACATTTAATATATCATTGTTTAAGAAGAAAAAGCTTGTATCCATGCTTTAAAATAAGACAACATATTAGGCCGCTAGGCCGCTAACTTCATGCCGCTAGGCCACTAACTTCACCCCGCTAGGCCGCTTACTGCACGCCTCTAGGACGCTAGGCCGCTTACTTCACGTACATAACCTTAAATCATCCATTTAAACAATTTCACTAGAAACAAGTTTAACTTAACAATGAAGATTTAACAATGAACAATTGGAAAAAATACACATATAAAAACATTGTTTTAAAATTAACAATTAAAACAGTATATTGTGTTCCTCTACTCCTCCAGTATTTTTTGTTCCTCACATCTGTGGCATAACAAGTCAGATCCATCCCTCAAACTTCCCGACACCCTTACCATTTCTTCCAAGTTCAAACAGCTGTCGTGGAACCACGTGTTACATATATCACAGCCGTACCAAAATATACCATACCTTTCATCGTGAATGGTTCCTCTCTGGTCGCACATACCACACTCCTACTGTTCAGCTATTATTTTTAAAATATCCTCATTGTCCATTTTCTTTGTTTTTCTGTCTTGTTGTCTCTGCCTTTTTCTTTCTTTCTCTTCTCGTCTAATCTGTTTTGCCTCTTCCTCCCTTTTCCTTTTTTCCACGGCGTTTCTGTTCCTTTCTACAGATTTCATTTTTCTCTCCATTGCCTCTTTTTTTCTTTTTGCAGTTTTCTCTCGGCAATGTCCTGTTTTCTTTTTTCTTTCTCCTCCAGGATGCGTTTTTGTTCAAGTTACCTTTCCTTCAAAATCGAACGGTTCATACTAGTATTAATAATTTGTGTATTTATGTACATACTTAGAACAATATATTCTAATTGTTCTTATATCACTTAAAATATTTCTTCTAAACACTTCTGTAATTAAGTACAGGAACAATATATAGTGCATCCCGTCATAATTTTATTTCACTTTTTTATCAAAAAGCGATGTAAAGTACTATATAAATTTACCTGGAGCTCATTCAACATTTCCTCCCCTGTGAGTATGCGTGCTGACTTTACAGCCTTGCTTTTCCGCCGTTTCGCCTGCATCGGTGGCATTCTAGGGGGTACGAGGATGTGGCCTAAGGATTCGGGTATAAGCCCCTGCGCTACAAGTGGATTTACCCTGAATGCTCCCCAGGTTGGGCACGTCTCCGCCGCTGTCCCAGCTACACCTGGTAAATGAAGGGCTTAATTAATACCACTCTGTCTTTGAAACAATGTTTTTAACAAAGAAAACTATATTCAATGTGAGTACATGCCAAAATATACTATACAATTTTATACACGATTAATGGTAAAAGTATTAGACATTAGTTACCTTGGTTGAAAAGTTGTTCTACTAGTTGAGACCTTGTCGATGGCCATTCTATTGATATGGCACAAACCACTAAGTCTAAACGCTTCTCTGAGTGATGCAGGGCTGGCTTGGTCAATTGCATGGTGCAAAATTATTGGAAATTCCTGCCTTACCCAAAGTAACAGTACTGGCCGTGTACCCAATATTCGTCGCCAGCTTTGAAAAACGAGCTTCAATGGACCAATGACCTGGAACAGAAAATGAATCAATAGCTGAGCAATTATCCAGGTACTATATTCCAGGTAAATAGATAATATGTTTGGTAATATATAAGCATATAAAAATACCTTGACATCCTGTGGTTGCATTATGTGGGTCGTGTGGGCAGGCAGTCCTAGCAACACCACATCATTTTCTATGGCAGCCTTGATCGTGTGCAAATGAACATGCGCATCATGATTGTCCATGATCAACAGGACTGGTCGTACGCTCCAACAGTTTGCGAAGAATATTTTCATAAACCATTTATGGAAGAGGTCTGTGTTAATGAAACCTGACTCACTGACCCCGAACAACCAAGAGTCAGGAATCTAATCCTGATAGTGTCGATGTGGATGTGACCCCTTTAAAGGATAACATGATAAATTATAATCCAGTTAATATGTCATAATATATAAATATACATTTTTGTCGCGTATTATAGCTACAAAATAACACACACGATCTAGTGTGCTGCATGTGGATTCATAACACTGTACATGTAACAACGTACACAGATAATAAAGAAATTCGTACCGGAAATATAACCGAAGGAGGTAACATGTGAACCACTTGCAGACACACATAGATGCGCGGTGATATGTTAATACACCATTGTTTGCTGTCTGTAGGTATGCGCAGCAGTTGGACCTATGACTTTCTGTCGGGAAGTTTCCCGACCAGTCCAGACCGCCTCGTCGCAGTTGAATGTCTAAAACGATCAAGTTTATATGTACACTCATAACTCATATTTATAATACGTCGAGGCGGGGTTTGAATTCACATTTATTGCAAACACTTACAGAAACATGACTGAAATGTTTAAAACAGCATATATAATTATGTCACCTGCTCAGACTTATCGCGAATATCGTAACAACAGTTGCCAATAAATATCGAAAAAGTCGTCATTAGTCTGTTGGGTTGACATCGACTTTCTCGCCTTGTCCAGAGTCTCTGCCCTTTTCTCCGTTATGTCTGGATGGCGAGCGAACATCTGTCGGAAGTACTTGTCCGATGGACAATCCTTCATTTTGAACAATGTAGCCCGGCTTTAATAAAAAACATGCGTAATTTAATTTCAAGGGTGCATGCATGCAACTAGAATATTCGTACTTAAGAATACGTGTACGCAGTCACCGTTATACATGTGATGTTGGTCAAATGAAAGCATTATGCATAGTTAATTAAATTTTCGACCACTGTTATGTACCTGAATCAACAATGATGTCCCGTATGTAACACCTAGCAATGTCTCGTGTATGCGGTAGGCACATGGTTAGCCATATAGATCAGATACGTAACCAAAGCCCGCTCTTCGACATCAGTAAGCATTCTACTTTGACCGGTCTGCGTTCTTTTCTTCTTCTGATCAACGCCATCCCTTAGTGTAGATCTTGGAAGCACCGTACTGTACGGCTGCCGCCCTCTGGCTTAATACATTTCAACGCACGGCCGAAATAGCCTGAGAAAGTGCTTCGTGACTGTAGTTTTTCTTAGGCATTCTAAAAAAAATGTTTAAATCAAACTCACATTTAGAAATTCAACCACTCTGCAAGTTAGCGATTATTCATCTTGGCTGCCGCACAAAATTAGTTAAAAGCCAATTAGAACACATACAAAGAGGGACAATTCATGTACGTACAAAAATATAATAATAAATTAGAATGGGAGTTGTCTCCCTTGGACGAAAAAATCGGCGATAACTTCCTCGTTTTTACCATCTTCTTAACTCTCCCGTTTTTAGGTTTCACCATTTTCTTGCAAATTGAATTTAAAACACAGTAATATATGGTATTTGATCAATTTATCACCGTTTTTTTTTCTTTGTAATGACAATTCAATAATGTCGTCTGATAGCGCAATATATAAGGAAAAGTTTTAAATCATAACATGGCCTCATGCAAATGAGCGCGCGCCTGATGACGTCATCTCCCGCGTGCTAGAAGGTCAGAAGTATAACAATGTTTATTTGGGTAGAATTCCACAAACTACTTACATTGGAACGCAGAAAACAGCTGATATCTGTCAAAAAAGATGCTACAATGAAACGCCAAAAACGTTTGTTCAAAATATTTCTTTTGACTGGTTTTAACTGGGTGGGCGAAAAAGTGGTACGGGCGAATAATAGGTCGCTAACCAGTATGCCGTTCAATCGTATGTTTATAAAGACAGAACCACCACGTCCGATGATACACGTTTTATTGATAGCAATTATTTATTTCTTACTTATCAATTAACTTCTCAGATCTTAACTAAGCAGACTGACTCAACCTGGTCAGTAGACCTCAAGATTTAAACCCAGTTACATTCTTTCAGATTTTAACCACTGCGGACTATTACCCAGACTCTACTGCATGACTTGTTGACTAACTAACTATAAAGCTCCGGACGAGTGATTAATACTTCCAAACTGACTCCAATCTCAGTTGACCATTCAGAAGTGTTTCTGAATCCCCTTAATAGTTAAATGACTTCATGAAATATCTTTGGCCTCACGTGACACTAATGCTAGGATTTTACTGGCTATCGTCACAAAAAGGAGCCTGTCAATCAATAGTGTCATTGACGTTAAAATTAACTAAGCCAATCTTTTTGACAGAAATTTAGTAAAAACGGTAATTAAACTATTTTCTGGACTGTGCTTAATTAGCCAATAGCGGTTGATCTAGGGTTGAAATTCGATTGATCTTCAATGGAACCAAGTAAGATATGAGTTTAGCAAAAAGCAGATTCTATTGGTAATTGTTATTCAAGTCTTAGTTCCATTCTAAAAATATGCTTAAAGCGATTGACTGTTCCAACTATTCCCAGAATATCAACTCGACACCTGCTGGGTAACGGTAATGAAGCTACAATGAAAATAAACGCTATGGCATTTGAACACTTAGTTGCAATAAATAGAAATGATGACCGTAGCAGAGAGGAATCAATAAAGGCAGTTGTGTTACTTTCCTCCCTTTCCAATATAAAATCTTTCCAAACATATTTGAAACCCAATTAAATTTGAAGTGAATACAGTAAACATAGGAGACATATGCGTATTCAAACTTAAACGTCCACGAATGCCATAGTATAAACACAAATAATAAAAGAATACACAGCAAATTAATTCATAGCACACATATCATATATAGTACAGAAACCTCTGAATAATATGTTCTTTCATGTCCTCCAAATTATAACGTTAAAGAAATGTTATGTCACAACACGGATCTCGTCATCATCTTCGTTGGGTTCGTTGTCGTCGTGGGCGTTCGCTCGTCGTCACTAACGGTATCGCCCCCAGGCGTCCCTAGTGTCTGGTCCATCAGCGCTCCACTTTATTTCCTAACTCAAAGCGAATGCGAGCCTCAATTTTCGCAAAACGTTATTATCCACGGTTTGTTTGATATTTGGCAAAAATCCATCGATTAGTTTTCGTTTGTTTTCTTTTGTTCTTGAACGTACATTTATTTTCATCTTTTATTTTTTCACATTCGTTACCCACACAGTATTTCGTCTCTGGGCCCTGCTGACTGCGTCAATAATGAAGTCTGTTTGACTACAAATGTACATGATTGTACATGTACATCTTCTGATTATTCATTTCTGAAGCATGGGTCTTAAGACAACTATTGTAATGTTAACACCAGGCGGTTGCCCGATGAATTTATATTAAACTGTTATTTAGCACAGGCGATTTTGCCTGTTGAACAGTCAAGTGTCCACCTTTAAAAAGTTCACTGCACTCAGTTATTTTGAATTGTCCAGCACTGCAAATGATCATTTTGTAACTCGGTTCACGATTATCCTCCTTCAGCATGAACGGTGCATCAGCGTCAGTGGCGGATCCAGGTTTCTCAGTTAGAGGGGGGGGGGGGCGTAACTTCTGAAATTGACTTCTGTTGGCCGCTAAGGCCCCCATGTGTTTTCATGGTAATTCAGGGGGTCGGAGGCCTTCGCGACGGCCTCAAGCTCTTAAACTATTGCATGTGTTTACTATGGAACGCCGGGGCTCAATGACTTCTTGCGAAATGCGTTATGCAAATGCTATATATAGAACAATAGTTTCATTTTCGACCAATCGAATGGCCGGGTACGGAATTACGGAAGCTCGTGCTATGTGTAATCTAAATATAGTAACACCTCCTGAATAACGGATTTCCTTCGCATCTCGCATGAAGCGTTTTTAAAAGCATTTAGCATCTTCGCATTTTGCACAAAAATAATTTCCCAAAAAGCATTTCGCATATGGCATAACACAATCAAATTGAATCGGACAAAATATTGTGCACGTTCCGAACTGCTCCCGGCAGTGAAGGGGATGTAAGGCATAGGCTACTGATACTGCTACAGAAATATTATTATATGGTGGAAGAAACGATACTCTTTCTAACCTAACGCGTTTACAGCAATATACAGAGTTGCACATCTTGCTATTCGCAATCTAACTGACTTTCTGGCATATTTTCTCTAGGACACCTCTTTACTTTACCGTTTCTGAATATTATATTGTATTGGTGTGTTTATATATGTAATTCTAATGAATAGACACAACAAACGTATTATTTTTCACCTCTATTACATGCAGATAAAAGTATTTTTCAAATTAATGTGTTCCTTTTTTTCATTTCATACAAAATGTTTCTGCTCAATTTATGCTAACAACGGGAAAAAAATATTGAATCGAAGCTTTTCGCATTTCGCATTAAGCGTTTTGCAAAAAAACATTACGCATTATGCAAAGAGCATGAAGTATTTCGCATTTCGCAAGAAGCATTGCGCCCCGGCGTTCCATAGTTTACACTGTTTTAACAAAGCTTGAACTGCGAGAGACACTTTGTAACGTAGTAACGCCGTTAAGCTGATCGTCACGTCCCTATAGATCAAGTTTTTTTCACCGCATAAATTGAAAGACCTTGGTTAAATTGAAAAAGTAATTCATACAGTTATTGGGCAAACTTTAATGTTTGTTCAGTGACACCGAGTGAACGTGTCTGCTTTAAGCAAGTAGTGAAGACAAATAAAAAAAAAATTGTTTGCACAGAACGTAGTCTGCTGGATGCTATTCTGTACATTGTATTTAGTCATTATGACGAACGATCCGAAAAGTGAAACAGACGAGCAAACGTCTGTTTCACTGACTTCTCAGGGTTAATACATTCAACACAATGTCGAATAAAACTCAGAACATATTTTATAAAAATTACTGTTGTGTCCGATATTCCCCGCATGTATTTCAGCCGTCCGATATTCACTACAAAACTACGCATGTGTCAGATTGAACGGCGTTTTACTTCCTGCGTATAGCCGTAAAAACGGAGGATAGCCAAACGCTAACACATTCTACTGAATACGTTATAATAGATAATTTAATCGATAAGAGCGTTCCACAACGTCTCGGACCAATTATGTTTCGTAAGAGTCCAATGTGGCCAAAAAGATGTTCGATACAACCACGGTAAATCGAGATCTATTTTTTTTGAGTGGAGCAAATCATAACTTTAAAAGCTATCTGCAATGGATCCGGATCCGCCTATGAGCGTGGTTGTCGTCCGTTCCATTTAGTTTCGGACCTCTACGATATCTGAAGAAACGTAAACTTACGTCACGCTTATACATTTCCTAGTTATGGGTTTTTTATAAGCAAGAAATAGCAATAGAAAGGTCATTCCTAAAGTAGAAACAATAAACCCCCATAAAAGAAAATTTACATCCATCATCGGTTCAATATTTATTTGAAAAACTACAGAAACAAGCTCAGTAGCAAAAAGTGCAAGTTTTTCAAAATTGTCATTTTGCATGTCCTTTAAGAGCTATGTTAACAAAACGAACGCTAGATTTTCTAATTTCTTTAGTTTTAGATTTTGACAGTGTAATTACCGAAGGGAGCAACTTGAAATATCCCATGGTTCACAAATCGCAATAAGTATCGTATTAGTGTTTATTTCAGATTATTCAGATTTTGCATACGGTTTAAAATTTAATTATTTGATACATACTTATCTCTAACTACCTATATATATATATATATATATTAGTTTTTTTACCAACTGACCAAAAACATAAATAGGGCAGTGCCTTTTTCATAAGAAAGTTGGGTAACTCAAACCACATATATTTTTTGGCCTTAGTTTTATTGAAAATATAATGGCAGAGAACAAGTTTTATGCATTTAAAATTGTTATTACGAATGAAATCTTGCATGACCCAGGCATATACGGAAATCAGCTATTCAAGCTGTCTTACTGTGGAAAGAACTGTAATGGTGGTTACTTATTTTGCAACAGGTAGAGGCAGTCCTCAACGAATCGCCAGAGGATTAATGAGCTCGTCTCTAGCAGAGGAATTGAAGTGCATTGTACTATATGACGTAGAAATAGAGGCCAGAGAGTGTGCAACCAAAATGAGTGTTTTAAATAAAAAACAATACGAAAATCTAGCAACCTTCAGTTGGGACAACATTATAGCTGAAATGACAGACAAGCAAACTTTTCTGGCTGAAATTTTACTTGCTGTTGCACTTCCTTGGAAATATTTAGCCGCAACAGAGTATGTTGTGCCAGTGCTGGGTACAGTTTATGGCATTTTGATTAAAGAGAGGTTCTGTGAACTGTCCAGTGTCCAAAAGGTTGTTGCAGTTACACTTGCAAATGAACAGACTCACCTAAAGGTATGGTTTGTGCATGCAAAACTGTTTCTGAATTGTTGCAGGCCTGGTAGTTATGTTTGGCCTCAAATGTTTGTTTTCTGTTATATGGAATTGCCACTACCACAATGTTTTTCTAAATTCTAAATGCGTAATAGTGCTATACATACATGCCTATATACATTTATGCCTAGATGTATGAACCCTACTATTTCATTACTATGAGGTATATATTCTCCAGTTTTAACCATTGATAAGGAAACAATTTATGACACTAAATGAGAACTTGACAACTGTCATACAAATTAAAATAGATACAGTATATGCACACCACACATAAATGTTTATATAACCATAAGACCTTTTTCCAAGTTTTCTAAGCATGTTACTTGAAATATAGTATTTTTTATTGTTACGTGTGTGAGGTTCAGCTTGCAATTTATTTTGTTATAGTTGAAACCCTTGTTTTTTCCTGTTCTACAGTTACGTTCCAAGTTATAGCTGATGTTTTCCTGTTCAACTGCTGGTTCTACTCTTCACTTTGAACAGTTAATGAAGTTCGGGCACAGGATATCATCGTCGAAGAATCAACCTATTTTTGGTTAATGTGACAGACCAGGGCTTTTTCTATTCAAATTATTCAATATGTGTCTTAATGTCATGTATATGTTTATAATTGAATATGATTTTGATATTAGAGCAGCCAGGAGTCATTAATTATTTTATTTAATTTACAAAAAGTCTTCATTATAAAACACGTTAAGTTCAATTAGACTGTAGCTTGAATAATAAATTGTGTTGCATCAATTTTATGGTTGAAATAAAAAGATTATGTAAAACGTATTATTATTTTTAAAAGACTATTTGTCGATAGCATATTAGTTGAGTATTTGTTAAGAAGCATAATCTTGATTCGCTTTTGATACGCCTGGTTATATATAAAATGAATATATTATAGTGTTACATGCGACATACAGGGGGAATTGGCAGAATATCTCGGTCAGGTTTCATAACCAGCTTTTAATCATCAATCTTTTAAGAGAAATGATCATTGAATTGGCAAAAAAACTGTCCAGCATGTTTTTCCATTCAATAACTATAAGCCTTTGTCCATGGTCAGAACAATCAATCACAAATGGCATAAGATCTTAGACAAGTTCAATAATCAGTAATATCACTCTAGTCATTCAATAGTAATCACTCTTAAATTTTAGAAATTGATCATGTCCACACAATAATTTCAAAGGCCTTTATCCAATCGCCACCGAATTTTGTCAGAATGGGAATTGGCAGAATATCTCGGTCAGGTTTCATTACCAGCTTTTAGGCACCAGTCCTTAAAGAGAAATGACCATTGAATTGTCAAAAACTGTCTTTGCAGTGTCCCTTTGTAGTATTTAATTTAACATACAACCACCTATCACCAAACTTGTTGTCCTAAAATAAGGTGGGGCATATTTTTGGATGACAGTTGGTGCTCCTGAGAAATGTAAAAAATAAATATTACCTGTACATATAAATACTAAATATTGACTTGTACGTCGTCTTTGCAGTGAACTTAAATTAGTACTTGCTCTGAACCAAAAAGACTGACCTTCAATATAAGGAGACATAATATGGTGTTATCCTCAACACACACACTATCTATTTTATATGTTTACTCTATCCAACAGGTGTATGACCGGCTTCAGCCTCTGGGTATATCACTTAGCCATTCTGGCATGTTGGAGACTATGTCAGCCATATCAGGCAGATTTAACACTGAGCTGATAAATTCCATACAAGAGGGCAAGAAATTTCGAATAGTTGGAGACAATATTAACTTCAATATTGGGGTCACAAACGAGAGGAAAAGTACAGGTAAAACAGGTCATATGGAACACTTGTTTGGAAATGCTGCCATCGTTCAGAATGTTTCATTCAATGATTGTTCAGACACAACTCCCCAGTGCAACCTTGAGCAGCTTCCAGCCGAGCAATTCATTATGCATGATAATGACTGGAAATTGATTACATGGGCATTCTTGTTTCAAGGATATTAACAGACGGTTTTCCATGGCTAAATTTTGCAAATTCAGCTGTAAGTAATGAAATTCAAGGGGGAACACCTTTGAAAATGAAACTGAAAAACACAGTCATACCCCTTCAAATATAACATAAAAATAAACAACAAGAGGGCCATGATGGCCCTGTATCGCTCACCTGTAGCTTTGCTAAATAAAGTGAACATTCTGACCTATTATCATAAAGATCCAATGAAAAGTATGGCCCCTAGAGGCCACTCTTTTATTTGTCCCACTGACCTAGTTTTTTACCCCACATGACCCTATCAGTAGGCAATGCTTCAAACCAAATATTTAAGACCTAGTCCTTGTGGCTTCAGACAAGAAAATTTTAAAGTTTTTTCCTATATAAGCCTATGTAAAACTTGTGACACCCAGGGTGAGGCCTCTTTTCACCACAGGTGCACAAATTGAACAATCTTGGTAGCGGGCCACTAGGTTATGCCACATATAAAATGCCAATGTCTTGTTGGTTTAGACAAGAAGTTTTTTGTTCTATATAAGCCTATGCAAAACTTGTGACTCCCCCCAGGATAGGGCCTCTTCTTCCCAGGGGCATAAATTGAACAATCTTGGTAGAGGACCACTTGGTTATGATACATACCAAATATTGAATGCGTAGGCCTTGCATTTTCAGACAAGAAGATTTTTAAACACTTTCCTTATATAAGCCTATGTAAAACTTGTGACCCCCTAGGTGGGGCCTCTTATCACTTCAGGGGCATAATTTGAATAATCTCGGTAGAGAACCACAAGGTAAAGCTACATACCATATATCAAATGCCTAGGCCTTGTGGTTTTAGACAAGATTTTAAGTTTTCACTAAATAAGTCTATGTAAAACTTGCGACCCCCGGGCAGGGCCTCTTATCACTCCAGAGGCATAATTAGAACAATCTTGGTAGATGTCCATAAAGTAATTATACATGCCAAATATCAAAGCCCTAGGACTTCTAGTTTTGGAGAAGATTTGTTAAGTTTTCCATATCTAAGTCTATGTAAACCACGTGACCCGGGGCGGGGTCATTTTTGACCCCAGGGGCATAATTTGAACAATCTTGGTAGAGGTCCATTAGGTGATGCTACATATCAAATATCAAAGCTCTAGGCCTTGTGGTTTTGGAGGAGAATTTTTTTTAAGTTTTTCTTATCGGTTACCATGGCAACCAGAGTTTCGCATGGAATCCATGTCTTTGAACAACTTTGGTAGAGCTTCATGCAAGGAACATCCCTGACCAAGTTGCATTGAGATTAGGCTAAAATTGTGACCTCTATTGTGTTCACAAGGTTTTTGTACTAATTGACCTAGTGACCTAGTTATTGACCGTGAATGACCCAATATCAAACTTGACCTACATTTTATAGCGATGATCATTCTGACCAAGTTGCATTGAGATTAGGCTAAAATTGTGACCTCTATTGTGTTCACAAGGTTTTTCTACTAATTGACCTAGTGACCTAGTTATTGACCGCGGATGACCCAATATCGAACTTGACCTAAATTTTATAGAGATGATCATTCTGACCAAGTTGCATTGAGATTAGGCTAAAATTGTGACCTCTAATGTGTTCACAAGGTATTTCTACTAATTGACCTACTGACCTAGTTTTTGACCCCAGATGACCCAATATCGAACTTGACCTAGATTTCATAGAGATGATCAGTCTGACCAAGTTTCATAAAGATTAGGTCAAAATTGTGACCTCTGTTGTGTTCACAAGGTTTTTCTAATAATTGACCTAGTGACCTAGTTATTGACTGCGGATGACCCAATATCGAACTTGACCTAGATTTTATAGAGATGATTATTCTGACTAACTTGCATTGAGATTAGGCTAAAATTGTGACCTCTATTGTGTTCACAAGGTTTTTGTACTAATTGACCTAGTGACCTAGTTGTTGACCGCGGATGACCCAATATCGAACTTGACCTACATTTTATAGAGATGATCATTCTGACCAAGTTGCATTGAGATTAGGCTAAAATTGTGACCTTTATTGTGTTCACAAGGTTTTTCTACTAATTGACCTAGTGACCTAATTATTGACCGCGGATGACCCAATATCAAACTTGACCTAGATTTTATAGAGATGACCATTCTGACCAAGTTGCATTGAGATTAGGCTAAAATTGTGACCTCTATTGTGTTCACAAGGTTTTTCTACTAATTGACCTAGTGACCTAGTTTTTGACCCCAGATGACCCAATATCGAACTTGACCTAGATTTTATAGAGATGATCAGTCTGACCAAGTTTCATAAAGATTAGGTCAAAATTGTGATCTCTATTGTGTTCACAAGCAATTGTGAACGGACGGACGGACGGACGGACGGACGGACGGACGGACGACGGACGAAGAGTGATCACAAAAGCTCACCTTGTCACTACGTGACAGGTGAGCTAAAAATATGCTGATGTTGTAGATATTTTGGATACGTACCAAGGTTTATGCGATACCTCATATCAAGGTTCTGGACTCCAAGTTCCTCAAATTCGCATAGGGGATGGCCAGCTCACTAGAGAAAGGTTTTCTGGAGCAAAAAGACTAAGAGCAGCAGCCCTGACTGCTTCTTAGAGGTTTGAAAATCTATCTCCAACAACACTTGAGCTGTTCCATCTTCAAATGACTGTTTTAGCAACATTCTATGACATACTTTACAAAGCCGACTGTACAGAGCCATTCATACTCTACTCACAGAAAGTAAGACTTTTGCGGAAACATACTGAAGGTAAAGACGTTAAAAATCATTATGATAGCTGTTGAGACCTAGCAGTTTCATTCATAAGGGCGTACATTGTCGAAGCAGCATGTCAGTATTTTGATTTGAAGAACACTGACACAGTCCACAAAAATATGACAAACAATGAAATAAATTATTGGATGACGACTTTTGTACAACCACTTGTTTTAAACATAGTATCTGAAAGTAGGCGGCACATCTCAAATGAAGATGTGGACGTAAATGCAACTGACACTATATTGTCATATGGAAAAGTTGTATTGGAACTTGGACTCATTTTTCTGGAACTATGTGACATTGTGAAATCACCGAGCCGGATTCGTTTGCTCTGTCACATAAAGTATATCATGCTGGTATTGAAAGGCCATAAGAATAAGTCAAAGTATGCTCTTGAGATTTGAAAACTGTTATGTCAGCAATTTGCCCTCTTGAGTGAAAAAAGCAAATGAAAGCATTTATCGACTATTTGTTAACACTTCATTTGAGGATGAAAAACGAACTATCAGGGACATGAGACAGATAAAACCATTCATGGAAATGTGTGGTCGTCAGTCTGAATCTCTGAAAAAAGTAACAAAAAATCCTATTAAGAAATTGGATATGGCTGATATATTGAAATGGATTCTGCATCACAAAATGCTGCTATACTACGAACTTTGAACAATAATTGATACAGTAACTAACTCTAATTGAGCAACACATCATAATTTTAATACAGTTCAACATAATATGTAATAGATATGATGATGTATTGTGTACTGAACATGAGCATTAACATTTTATTTTGCATGACACAATGAACACTTGGTTATAATTATGCAATTTGTTAATGCATGCATTATTTAAGAAAGTAATGTTTCAGTAATTTTAATATTTTTTTTCTTTTACAAGAACACTTTGTTAAACTTTTATTTGTGCATCAAAATCTGTTTCTGTGCTGAAGAACCTAATTAAGATTTTGCACTTATTTATTGCTAAATTAGAAAAATCCCATTCAAAACATAGTTGAGAGTCACACAAATTGCAGCAGATTGTTGGTTTTTCCTTGGTTTGGAATCCAAAATATTCATTGATGATATCTGTGACACTTTTCATTGTCTCTATAGTAATCTCGCATATCCTTTCTCATACATTGACCTGATATGTCGGAATTATTGAAGTAGAGAACTGCTTCTGCCACAGACCCTGTTCGTCCAGCATGACAAATCTCTTCAATATATGGGTCATTCTATAATTTTTTAAAAACACGTGTCCCTGCTATAAAATTTGATACTTTTGTGTAATAAAAAATCTTTTGTGTTATTTTGCACGTTTTCATACTTATACATAAGTCTGAGAAATGAATAAAACCAAAAAATACCTTAAGAAATAAACATGGATGTCTTCATGAATACATTACCTACCGAGTTGACAGCTAAAGCAAATGTCTCCCGATGTGGATATGATATTCCAAACAAGAAGATATATACCAAGATCGAGTATTTTGTTTCTAAAAATGTTTTTAACGAACCAGAATAACATAATACTGAAAAAGAGAAGACAAAAAGATGATAAAATGCAAAAGGTTTGAAAAAAATCCATTGCGTTTGGTTGTCCCCTGTTTCTATCATTTCCGTAACAATAATTAATAAAAGGCGGGAAAATTTATAACCCATGCTTACGCAATTTCTCAATGACGTCATACAAAATGCTTGTGGCGCGAAATATTTAAACTGAAGAATAGTAAAGAAGATAAGAGACAGAAAGAAGAAGAGGCTGTAATCAAAGGTCATAATATAAGAAAAGCAGTTTTGCTGTATTCAGTTATAGTCAATCGTTTGAGGAAAAGGTACAAAATGACTAAAACACATACAGAAAAGAGAAATATAGCAAGTCTTGTTTGTGCTACTGGCCTCATAAGGAGGTACAGATTAGCTGATTATGCAAGAAAAATGATTGGCGTTACAACACACCAAATGAAAAGAAAACCAAGAAGACAACAGATCCACATTAAAGCAACTAGGGTTAGAAAAGCTGTACATTCGTTCTTTGAAAGAGATGACAACTCCAGGATCAAAGCAGACAAAAAGGCAACAATTACAAGAAAGGGAGAAAAGAAACAAATAAGACTCTTGAATGATGATATTAAGAATTTGCACAGCAAGTACAACTCAGAAATGGGAAATAATACTACGCTTACGCAATTACTCAATGACGTCATACAAAATGCTTGTGGCGCGAAATATTTAAACGTAAGCTGCATTTTGAGATGAACTGTCATGGCCAATGCAGAACTCTCGGTTAAAGGTAAGCTTTCTTTGAATATACTTTGTTTCTTTCAGTTCCGTACGCTGTTTATATCTATAACGTTTTTGAATAATTTTAAACACCTACGAGTATGAGTTTGTTTATGTGTATCTAATCAATATTATAAGAGAAATCTTGACTGTTTTTGTTTTGTTTGCTCAGTAAAAGGGAAGTAACTAAATTATTATCACCTCCGTAATCTTCATTTCCGTAACGCAGAATATCGTTACGGAGCTGAGAACATCGTTACGGAGATGAGAACATCATTACGGGGATGTTAATTCAACAAGCCCTTACGAGTTGACAATTGATTTTGACAAAATAGAAGCTAAATATTATTTTAGACTTGAACTGATTATAAACAATCAAACGATCTGAGTATATATGATTGGTAAAAGTATTAGGATATAAAACCTACCCGCAACAAACATGTACTATGAGTGGCATCCATACATAGAAAGACTATATTAGATCTTATGAATATATTAATAGATCTAAAAAAGTACTTTTAAAATAACAACAATAATAATATTAGCTCTATAACCAATTGGCAAAAAGTTGTAATATCAATTTAAGATGACATTACAACAAAACATGAGTGGCGGCCCAGATCTTTCAATTTTTGAATGTCAAACTCAAGAAAAAGATTACCATCTTCCAAATAATAATTATAATAATAATAATAATAACTATAAAACTATTATTTAAATCTATATTAACGAATGTAAAAAATAATGCAGACCTTATAACAACAACAATAATAATACTTGTAATAACAGCATAATAATAATATTAATAATAATAATAATAATAATAATAATAATAATAATAATAATAATAATAATAATTATAATAATAATAATAATAATAATAATAATAATAATAATAATAATAATAATTATAATAATAATAACAATAATAATAATAATAAAAATATAATTATATTAACATTTAAAATTATTTTAATTGTAGAGAGGCGCTTAGAAATTGATCAATTAGATCACCTCCTTGGGACGTGGCAAAGAAGACTTAGTTCGTTACTTGTACCAATGCCAAGACACGAATGCACTGTTGAATGGGCCGAATCTGTGGTTGAATTGATCGAAAGAATATCCTTTCTTAAAGATCTGATTGTCCTCAGAACAAAGCAGTATCGGCGATGGCAAGAAAAAAGGGAAAGTCAAAAATGAGTAATGCAGAGAGAGTAGCTAGGTGGAGACAGCGACAGAGAGAAGATCCGAGTAAACATGAGGCATACAAGAGAAAAGAAAGAGAAAGATATGAGCAAAAGAAGAAGAGAGGAGTTGTGAAGCCAATAGCAGAATTGTCTAAAAGGGACCAAAGATCTAAACGAAAACAATGGAGACAAAGCTCAAATAAGTATTACATCAGAAAACAACGGATACTTACAGCAATAGAAAACACAGAAACACCACCCCATTCCCCAGAAAATAATCAAGTACAGGCGGCCAGAAGAATGGGAAGAAAAAAGGTTCGCAGAGACCGATCTAAAGCATATAGAGAAATCTTTAAACTTAGAATCGCTCTGAAGAAAGAAGAAAGATTGAAAGAAAAGTACAAGAAAAGATTCCAAAGGCAAAAGAATAGTAAAGAAGATAAGAGACAGAAAGAAGAAGAGGCTGTAATCAAAGGTCATAATATAAGAAAATCAGTATTGCTGTATTCAGTTATAGTCAATCGTTTGAGGAAAAGGTACAAAATGACTAAGACACATACAGAAAAGAGAAATATAGCAAGTCTTGTTTGTGCTACTGGCCTCATAAGGAGGTACAGATTAGCTGATTATGCAAGAAAAATGATTGGCGTTACAACACACCAAATGAAAAGAAAACCAAGAAGACAACAGATCCACATTAAAGCAACTAGGGTTAGAAAAGCTGTACATTCGTTCTTTGAAAGAGATGACAACTCCAGGATCAAAGCAGACAAAAAGGCAACAATTACAAGAAAGGGAGAAAAGAAACAAATAAGACTCTTGAATGATGATATTAAGAATTTGCACAGCAAGTACAACTCAGAAATGGGAAATAGGCACATATCATACAGTTTATTCTGTAAACTTCGCCCCTTTTGGATCAAACCACCGACCTCAAGAGACAGAGATACATGCCAATGCAAGCTTCATGAAAACCTGACATACAAGCTAGAAACTGCCCATTCAAATAAACTTATTAACTCTAAACACATAAATGACATCGTCAAGACAGTTACTTGCAATAAAAGTCTAGACAACAAAAACTGCATGTACAGGTCATGCCTAATTTGCAAGAATAAAACAGTTCCAATAGATACAAATGTAGATTTGGGCAAACAAGTACAATGGAAAATGTGGAAAAACAGACGTGTAGCAACACATGTAAGAGTGGTGAGGGAAACAGAGTGTGGTTCACTTGAAACGTTAGTAACTGACATTGAAAAGGAGGTTGAACGAGCAGCAAGGCATATTTACAACATTCGCCACCAGTACCATTCCATCACATCGCTGAAAGAGAATATGGCTACAAATGAACTTCTAATCCTCATGGACTTCAGTGAAAACTATAATTGTAAGCTTGATTCCGAAATTCAAAGCATGCATTTTGGAGCGTAACAAAGGCAAGTCAGTGTCCTAACTGGTATAATCTACTCCAAAGAAAAGATTTATCCATTTGCAACTTTGTCTGATTGTCTTATGCATAGCCCAGCCGGTATTTGGGGCCACCTTCAGCCAGTTTTTGATTTCCTGAAAACTATGGAACATGAGAAAAATGTAATTCATTTCTTGTCAGATGGACCAACAACCCAATATCGTAACAAGACAAACATGTTTATGTTTAGCTTCAAGATTTTTGACCTGGGATATAAGTACGGTACTTGGAACTATCTGGAAGCGGGGCACGGCAAGGGAGCAGCCGATGGAATTGGGGCGACCGTCAAGCGCACTGCAGATAGTTTCGTGCTAACAGGACATGATGTGAAATGTGCAGAAGACTTAAAATGTGCTTTGAATGGCTCAAGTATTCATGTATTCGTGGTTACAGAATCAGACATCATTCAAATTGACAAAGCACTTCCTATGGCGGCGGAAATCAAAGCAGACAATGAGAATCCACCAGGTATGTTTATTAGCTGTCGTTAATGTAGTACATGTATAAGTTTAACTAAAATATTTGAGTAACCATTCTTAGGCGGTACCTTTGTTGGTTTGGGTCTGTATTTCTTATTAATTCACGTGTGAATGTTCAATGTTCATTCATAGAAAAAAATACAGATGTATGTTGTTTCATAATAACTTCACAATCAATTATTATACATGTAATTATAAATCAGAATAAAACTAACTTAAATAGTCAACGTCAAAAATATGTTATTTCATGGTCGTTGAGTATTATATACTGATAGCAGTGCGAAAGTTTGAATAAATCGTTTATTTACGGTATAATTATGTAAACTTTGACAGTTTAATCTGAGTGGACTATACTAGTTACGATATATAATTAAACAATTTTAGATTACGACAAACCAGCCGGGCATAATTCGAACAAGAGAAGTGTCGTGTTTCTGTAACCGCATCGATTCAAGTGGATGTGACTGTTTCAATCCAGTTATCACGGAGTTTGAAAAGGTAATAAACATAATTCATTTTGCATGTTTGCTATTATTTTACTTATTCTGTATCTTAAACTAGAATTTTGAAATACACAAATCTACACTTAAAATGTTGTCTGATTACAAATTGTTTAAACAAATGTATGCTTGTTTATTACCGTTTCACCGTAAGACATTAATGCATGGACTCTTATTTTATAGAAAAGATCACCAGATTCTCAATCACATGGCACCGGTGTTTCTGCTGAAACAAATATAGACACAACCTCTGACAACATACTCAGAAACGAGACGATGGCCAATGCCTCATCTACCGATTTTGTGGTCAATGTGCTCCCGACAGTGTGCCTGGGCGGCATTTTTAAATGACGACGTTTGGCACCAAATCGAAGACATTCTAGACTTATGAAAAGATGAAATATGTTCTTTGTGTTTAATATTCATGATGGTTCTTGGAGAATAGTTATAACTGCGTTCCAGTTCACATGTTTATTGTGTTTTGTCATTTCCGTAACAAAAATTGTCAAATACAGTTATGTTTTAAAAATTTATCCACGTATTGCATATAATACACTAAAAGGTATATATTTTTGATTTGTTAGATAAATGAAATAGTTTTTGGTGATTTTACATTGAAAATTTATGTGTTTATCAACTCCGTAATATGCCTATCATTCCCATTACGCATTATCAGTTCCGTAACATGACGTTTTATGAGTGTTGTTAGTATCATTTAGGAATATTATTCACACCTTATATGTCATTTTGCTACTTTCAAATTAGTTTTAACAATTGGTTCTGATTTGGACCATTTCATCGCACTTGTTTTTAATTAAAGACACATTTTGTAAACGTTTTTTAAAAAAATGACCATTCTTCAAAAATATTGCAAATTTTAGTGATTTAAAAATATTAAGGATATATTTTATATCATAAAATTTGAATTCAGTAGAAAAGATTTTACCTAAAATCTATTGTTTGCAATAAACTGTTATAATAGTATTGGTGTAATTTAGATTCTAAATTATATTACGGAAATGATATTTTTATCTTGTTGTCCAATAAAAAGTTATGAAATTTTATCTGGAAGTTGCCTTTTTCTCGTTGTTGAATATACTGTCTGCACGGGGCATGTTAGTAAAAACTTAAAACTGTGGATTTGGGTACATCTTCTATTATACATAACGTATTCCTACTTGCCTAGATGTTTTTAAAAAATAATAGAATGACCCATATGCTGACAACAAAAGAACATTTAAGATGCACATATTAAAAGCACTATATTAAAAGTATTATGTATTCAATGAACTCTGATTATGTTGTTCCATGTGGTGTTCAGGGTGCTTCTAGAATCACAAGTGCAACATATATTATAATCAAACCAAAGATGTTTGCTACAGAGTTGTTGTAATGTTGCTTTTCTGTTTGTGACATAGAAAATAACTAACTATGCAAGGACTCCATTATATATTGATTGTAGTTTTTAAAGAAAATTAAAATGGCATAATTTGTAATAAAGATTACAACTTGATATATAGCTGTGAGTGTACCAGAAGTATGAAGAATATTTTGTAAATTTACTTAAAGCAGCACTCTCAGATATTTACCCGATAATACCGTTTTTAAATCTTTTTTTGGTCTTAGAATCAGCCAGTTTTTGCATTAATGTCTAGAAACCATTGCTATAAGACTGCTGACAAAAGATCCGATTGCAGGTTTTCATATATACTGTTGCTTTTTATGCCAAAAACTCATTTTTCTTAACGCTGCACTCTTACAGATATACCGTTTTTACAACTTTTTTTTTATTTTTTTGTCTTAGAAAGCAGTTTTTGCATGAGTATCTGCAAACCTATGATTAAAGATTGCTGACAAAAAAATCAGATCGCAGATTTTTATATTTCCGTTCGAAAATAAATGTTTAATGTCTTACACCGTTAGAAACAGTTTAAGAAGTATGCATTAAACATCAATTTTTAAACTTAAATATAAAAATCTGAGATCTTATTTTTTGTCAGCAGTCTTATATAACTGGTTTCCATGAAGCTTTGCAAAAATTGGCTCGTTCCAAGACAAAAATTGTGTGAACGCATTCAATCTGTGGTAGTGCAGCTTTAAAGCGTTAAATATATTTTGAAAGTAAATATGGAAACTGTGATCTGATCTTTTGTTAGCTATCTCATATCACTTGTTTACAGAATTTTATTAAAACATTGGCTCATTCAAAGACAAAAAAAAAGTTGTCGAAACAATATACCTGTCAGAGTGCAGCTTTAACATGAAAAGTTATGTTAAATAGCTAAAACGTATTTCTACATCTACAATAATAATTATTCCTGGGGAAACATGTGGGAAAGTACATGTTTTTTTTTTTAAAATGTACATTAAACTTACTTTCCAAACTAGTTGGTGGTCCTGCATGTATTATCCTTTTAACATTTTTCAAGTCTGCCCCCATTCCTAATGCAACAGATGAAATAATAAGTCTTATCTGACAGTCTGCATCTGGTTTTTGCAGTGTTGTCAGTATCATGTTCTTCAGCTGTAACAAAGTGCAGGATTTCGTTTATACAGGATCATCAGTGGATATTTTTATCTGGTTAAAAAGTTTGATAAAACTTTGAAGATATTTATTGAAATAGAATTGTACAAGCTTTGTGTTTGATGAAAAGATTAATTGTTTATATTGTAGATCAGATCAGTTTGAAAAACGTGTACCTAATCCATAGTACATCCAATCCAAAAATCTGTATTGTATACTATAAGAATGGCAAGGATGTTATTTACTGGTATTACACATTTATATTAATAGAAGTTATACTTGTAAGCTTAAAACAACATCAATGTAGTTGCTGTAAAAATATTTTGTTTTTAATAAATATTGATAATCTGAAATGATCATTACTTTATTTTTATGTATTGTACAAGCCATTTTAGCGAAATAAGACATAATACTACAATAGTATTACAAATAAACAAATATACATTTTGAAATGAATAAACTGTTAAAACCCAAATACAAACCTGGTCAGATTCTTTCTCCATTGAGGAGTGAAACATCACCACTCGAGCATGCTCAAGTTTGATATCACCTTCTTAGAAGTCGGTGCCAAGGATTCTTCTGACTGTCTCGTAGCCATAACCTATCTACTGCATGGATTTACAATAAATGATAGTGATCTCAAAATCTTGTAATTCATGCTTCAAATTGTTTTAACGGAATGAAGAATATAATCGCAGGGTGTTGTAGAACCGTTTCCACTTGCAGTAGGACTTGGTCGTCTTTTCACTGTAAAACTGATATGGTCTTTGGCCGGACTTTCACTTATTATCTCAACATTTTTTATACAAAGACTTGAACAAATACATTTTTCCAGCATCTGTTACTGTCGCAGACAAAGCCAATACTTGTAATTTAAAAAGTGATCTTAATTAAACAATCTTCTGAAGTCCGGACGAAACTCCTCTCCCCACTCCAGTATGCAATGGGCCTCATCTACCATATAGAGTTTCCTTCCACTGAGGCCTTCTGTGCGAAAAACCTCATAAAGAGCTTTATTGTCTAGAATCTGATCAGGGTGGCAAAAAAGGTAACTATATTTGCCATTCTTAAGTTTATTGAGGTCAACTTCCCCTGGGCAAAGAGACATAGCTAAATCACCTAGTTTTTCCAAATGCTGGTTTAGAATTGCATTTAAGGGAACTAATACAACAACTAGACACCCAGTGTCAAGAAAAGGCAGTAATGTTATATATCAGTGATTTGCCATAACCAGTGGGAAGGGAGCAGATGCAGTCCTTGCCCTCAACTAAATACTTGAAAGCACTTCTCTGATTTTCTTTCATAGATGAGATCTTGGCTCCCACATGTATATTGTAATAAGTTATTGCATCTGCAATTCTTCTTTCCTGAAATAATTGAAGGTCAAATGATGTTAATGCTACACGCCTACAAACATGTGAAACAATTAATTTAAATTTAAAAGCAAGGAGCTTAAAAATTAAAAAGGGAGAAAAATACTAAATACTAAATTTACATTAAAAGTTGTGTTTGACTAATGCACCAGTCAATTGTAACCACGCCCCCCCCAGGTCCGGGGATAGCCGGGGAAAAGGGCCGTGTTTTTTACCTTTCAGGTGGCCCCGCAGTGCCGGGTGAATGCGGTGGTTTTGTCTTCGCGTAAAATATAGCGGGGAATGGGCCTTATCTAGGGTCCCTTAGGTGCGAGGGCATTTGGCAGGGATTTGACCATCAGTTCGTCCCCACATGGCGGTGATTTTACCCGGGGTTGGCTGGACCGAAAGTCAAAGTCCCCGCTCCTCGCCGGACCGGGGGGTGGGGGGCGTGGTTACAAAGTGGTGTATAATGGTTTTATGGACTTAAACTCTTTAAAGGGACTCACTCATGTTTTGGAACCAAAAATAAGTTTTCCCAGTTATGCATCTGAAAACACTGATTTTATTCATTTCCTTTCTCCATGATATCGAAATTGCAGAAAAAATACAATTATTGTACAAAAAGGAATTGTGTATGCAAACTAAAGGTTGAAACATAGGTTTAACATTCCCAATGATTTGCCACACTTCATTTTAGTTTACAATAAGTGCAATTTACAAAAACATAAGCGACTCCCTTTAATATTAAATGTATACAATATGAAACCGAAATATTTTCACCAGACATGTCAACATTTCAGAAGTTGAGTGTGTTTTGCTGGTTTAAAAGTTAGGATAGGAGTTCTATCCAACGTTCAATGAAAAATACGGTATTCATGTTGTTATACATGTACATGTATATTATACTACTAGTAGAAGTAGAAACATAACTTTCATAAATAGTAGTTTAAATGAACAAAACTGCCCAAGCTTCTTGGTCCCCCTTCATACTGGTAAACATTAGTTGCAGCCAGTGTTGACTAGATCAGACTGTATGATAATGCACTTGTCATATCTTCAGTATGAAGTAGTATCTGTATAAAACAGGGATGTCACTGGATACCATCCAATTCATTGTTGCCAAGTTTAGGACCAAATGTATCTAAAAGTTTTAAATACCGTAGTAAGTCGTTTCCACTCGATTTTTATCATAGAACTACAAGCGTATATAGTTTGGTTTAGTATACCTGAAATTGGCATTACATTCGCATCATCTGAACACTATAACAGTAAACCAAAATGCAATTACTAAAAAAAAATCTATGACAAAATCACTTCTGCGCTACAGTTACAGGCTTATACGATAACTATTATTTCTTAATTTCAGCCAATAGTCCAAACATTTATACTTTTCCCTTTATCCGTTGTACTTACACTGGAGGTCGCCATTTTGGGGCCACGCCAGACGTACTCTTGTTGTGCAGAGTACTTCCTATTTAAGAGGCATATATTAAATTTAATTGTTAAATTATGAATTTTTCTTTATCACAAGCTTTAAAAAAATGTCAGTCGTGCGATTTAATAAAAATATTATTTGGATGTAACTTTGGACTCTTACCCAAATGCCAAAATCGATAATGAATGGTGTCGCCGTTACGTATTCGTGTAATAAGAGCTGTGTGACAACAGGCATTTTTAAAAAAATTCCCAGTTTATCTGGTTAAAATTTACTCAGTTTATATGCATAAGCTGCGAATTATGACTGCTTAAAATACAGTGTGTACCGATGTAAACACATTGAATTCGTAGACGTAATATAAGACACCAAAATACCATCTTCGGATTGATCTTTACAACACATTTGAACTGAACGTGCGTGAAATCGAATGTTTTAAACCTCAAGACAATTGAGACAAATCATTAGTTTGTGCCCCAGCCCCGGCCGTACAAGCTGCACCCGTACAGGCGAAATATACAAGCTGCACCCGTACAGGCGTAATATACAAGCTGCATCCGTACAGGCGTAATATACAAGCTGCATCCGTACAGGCGTAATATACAAGCTGCATCCGTACAGGCGAAATATACAAGCTGCATCCGTAGAGGCGTAATATACAAGCTGCATCCGTACAGGCGAAATATACAAGCTGCATCCGTACAGGCGAAATATACAAGCTGCACCCGTACAGGCGTAATATACAAGCTGCACCCGTACAGGCGTAATATACAAGCTGCATCCGTACAGGCGTAATATACAAGCTGCACCCGTACAGGCGTAATATACAAGCTGCACCCGTACAGGCGTAATATACAAGCTGCACCCGTACAGGCGTAATATACAAGCTGCACCCGTACAGGCGTAATATACAAGCTGCATCCGTACAGGCGAAATATACAAGCTGCATCCGTACAGGCGAAATATACAAGCTGCATCCGTACAGGCGAAATATACAAGCTGCATCCGTACAGGCGAAATATACAAGCTGCACCCGTACAGGCGTAATATACAAGCTGCATCCGTACAGGCGTAATATACAAGCTGCATCCGTACAGGCGAAATATACAAGCTGCATCCGTACAGGCGAAATATACAAGCTGCACCCGTACAGGCGAAATTTACAAGCTGCATCCGTACAGGCGAAATATACAAGCTGCATCCGTACAGGCGTAATATACAAGCTGCATCCGTACAGGCGAAATTTACAAGCTGCATCCGTACAGGCGTAATATACAAGCTGCACCCGTACAGGCGAAATTTACAAGCTGCATCCGTACAGGCGAAATATACAAGCTGCACCCGTACAGGCGTAATATACAAGCTGCATCCGTACAGGCGAAATATACAAGCTGCATCCGTACAGGCGAAATATACAAGCTGCACCCGTACAGGCGAAATTTACAAGCTGCATCCGTACAGGCGAAATATACAAGCTGCATCCGTACAGGCGTAATATACAAGCTGCATCCGTACAGGCGAAATTTACAAGCTGCATCCGTACAGGCGTAATATACAAGCTGCACCCGTACAGGCGAAATTTACAAGCTGCATCCGTACAGGCGAAATATACAAGCTGCATCCGTACAGGCGAAATATACAAGCTGCATCCGTACAGGCGAAATATACAAGCTGCATCCGTACAGGCGAAATATACAAGCTGCATCCGTACAGGCGAAATATACAAGCTGCATCAATTATTGTCATGAAACTGAATGAAATAAGCCCACCTCGAATCTGTTAGGACGTAACTTCCAAGACAACACTTACCCATGCTAGGACGTAACTTCCAAGACAACACTTACCCATGCTAGGACGTAACTTCCACGACAACACTTACCCATGCTAGGACGTAACTTCCCCGACAACACTTACCCATGCTAGGACGTAACTTCCAAGACAACACTTACCCATGCTAGGACGTAACTTCCAAGACAACACTTACCCATGCTAGGACGTAACTTCCACGACAACACTTACCCATGCTAGGAGGTAACTTCCACGACAACACTTACCCATGCTAGGAGGTAACTTCCACGACAACACTTACCCATGCTAGGACGTAACTTCCACGACAACACTTACCCATGCTAGGACGTAACTTCCCCGACAACACTAACCCATGCTAGGACGTAACTTCCACGACAACACTAACCCATGCTAGGACGTAACTTCCACGACAACACTTACCCATGCTAGGACGTAACTTCCACGACAACACTTACCCATGCTAGGACGTAACTTCCACGACAACACTTACCCATGCTAGGACGTAACTTCCACGACAACACTTACCCATGCTAGGACGTAACTTCCACGACAACACTTACCCATGCTAGGACGTAACTTCCACGACAACACTAACCCATGCTAGGACGTAACTTCCACGACAACACTTACTCATGATAGGACGTAACTTCCACGACAACACTTACCCATGCTAGGACGTAACTTCCACGACAACACTTACCCATGCTAGGACGAAACTTCCACGACAACACTTACCCATGCTAGGACGTAACTTCCACGACAACACTTACCCATGCTAGGACGTAACTTCCACGACAACACTTACCCATGCTTTGGTTGTTCCATCTTGGATATACTACACAGTATCAATGCGCACGTTCGGTGCTACTTTTCTGTCGCGGGATTAGGTATGTGCCACACAGTTAAAAGTTTATCGAAATACACAACGGGCTGTGTACATGAACAAAATCTGAATAATTTGTGACGTAACATTTTTAAGAGACAGCTTCAGGCGAAATATTTCGGGTGATCAATACACATTTTGTGCGTATTTATGGGAACTATTGTTTTCATCAAATGAACACCTAACCTTGGTAAACTTAAAAACAGGTCAGTTGGTGCATTATACATGTCTGTTGTCGTCCAAACACCAAGCGATTCGAGACGTAACATAACTGACACGAAATGTTACGCCATGTTTTCTTCAGATAAAATCGGGATTTATATGTTTTCAACTGTTCCAAATGCTTATTTGGCAAATGGACGTTGGGAAATATACCTTTCTATAAAGATAAACCGTCTAAAGCGACCAAAAGTCCAAGGTGCTGAAGAAGGCAATATAAGTTTTCTGAGCCCACTGTAAAAATGTTCATCAAATGTCAAACAAAACTGACAAAATTTTATAAAAAATAACAAGTTCCTGTATTTTTAAAAATTATTATTATACACATATAAAATTCCATCAATGTTGTCTTTCTAATCATTACAACACTGGAACCATAGAAAAAACGCGAACTACAACAAAATCCATTTATTTGAGATGTAACTGAAAATGCAGGACAGTGAATTCTTCCTCATATGTAAATATTTACATTTTCCACGGTAAAATGTAATAGAACTATACATTGACATTATGCTTAGAACCAGGTACCAAGTTCAAAGGATTTATCAATAAATCAATAAATCATATAAATTTAAGGTCCAAACACCTAGGAAATGGACCTTTAAACAATACACTCAAGAACAATGACCTAATGACCTATGGTGCAAGTATTTATACAATCTCTATATAACCATAAACTTGATGATCAGACTGCTTGAACACTAGCACGGCGCTCCAACAAAGCTACATGTAGCTGGGCGGCTGGTTCTTACACACTGACACACGCTTTATTAGTTTAAAGCTGACGGAGGCACTCCTGTCATTTACCTCTGCCACCATTAAAGTAAACCTGGGAGGAAAAGTGCCCCAGTGTGAGGCTTGAACCCACAAAAACTGCTGGAACACTACCATGGCGCTGTAACCAATTGAGCTAAACGAGCAGCTGGCTTTTACCGACACGAACTCCATCTACAGTTGTTTGTTAAATTTAAGTGCAAGACATTTTGCATTCATACTATAGTTATTTATGTATTAATGTACGTTGTAAAGTCGATGTCCACTGTTCTAGTTTAAAAGAAACACACATACCCCAAAATTTGTTTGGACAGGCATGACTCACTGATGCCAGTTGTGAGCTTGTTCCCAGCTTCGATGGAGATATTTCTATCTGAAAATGACATTGAGAACACTCTAAAGACTGTATATATATGTATGCATTCAACATACTGATAAGCAGCTATCTTAAATAAATTAAAATATAAGGAAACAGATGCGAGCGAGACCTTAAAAAATATCGCAGCATTGTTGGTCGTTGTTGCCATTATCTGATGATCTGTCAGCGGCCATGATCGAGGCAATCGTCAAGTATATTTAAAGCTGCACTCTTACAGATTAAATGTTAAGATAACTGTTTATTTTTTGTCTTTAAACGAGCCAATTTATGCAAAAGTGCAAGAAAACGAGTGGCACAAGACTGCAGAAAAAAACATCGGATTGCATATTTTCATATTTTTTAGTTTAACAAATATTGTTTTATGCATTTTTTCATAAACTGTTAGTAGCTCTTTTAGCCATAAAACAATTTTTTTTCGAACGGAATATGAAAATCTGCAATCTGATCTTTTGTCAGCAGGCTTATATCACTTGTTTGCTAATATTTACGCTCATTCCAAGACAAAAAATAAAAAAAATAAAAAAGCTGTCAAAATCTGTGAGAGTGCAGCTTTAAGGAGTAGTTCCATAAATCAATAAAATAGACTCGTTTAACTGTCATTAATTTACGTATGTATATACAATTTCAATTATCTGTGTAACCTGGAAAGTGTTATATTTTCAAGGAAAATAGCTAATTACCTCTGTTTAGTGTCGGTCATCTTTGAACTAATTTCGCGCGTGCTAAATACTGACGAAATATTTTGGACTGGTCTTCCTATTCTTCGAGAAAGTCACAACCAAGCCTAAATATTAAGCGAGACAGTAGTGGAACAAGGCGGGGTTTGTTTATTAAATATTCAAGCATCCGGTAAAGAGAACGGCAAATTAGAATGGTATTGATTTGGTAGAATGGAACTCTTTCCTGATTTCTGCGCATGTAAGTTGGTCAAAATGTAATAACTATACCATACAGGACGCTCAAGTGTTACTTTATATTTTCTCTAAGTTATCGGCATGCAAATAAAAATAATCCTTATCATTAAGAGCTTGTTAGGGATAGTTGCAAATTGTTTGTTTACGTAAATTAGTAATATCATTTGAATTTTATACACCAAATTTTATAAGAGCTTTGCACCAAATAAAATTTAGTTAATTTTGCGGGAGTAACCCACACTGGCGAATCCAGAAAGGGGATGCCACCCCCTCCCCCTAAAATCGCCTGTTAACGTTTTATTCTTTGTCTTCTTCTTCAACTTTTTTTACTAGAAATTGTTAACATTATTTTGGGAGAGAAAACACCTTAGACCAAAATTAAAAAAAAATCTAAGGGAGGGGCGCAAGTCAAAAGGTTACGCCCCTAAGTTACGACCACTCTTACAACATATTATGGATCCTCCCCTGACTCAATTCACCCAACCTTCAAAAAAATCGCGGAGGACGGGTAAATGCGAGGGGTACTAGTCGATATAAACAGGCGCTTCAGCCAAGGGTACTAGTCGATATAAACAGCTGCTTCAGAGCATTTGACGAATTTTAGCTCACCTTAGCGGTAGGCTGAGGATGAGCTATTACGATCGATGAATGTCCGTCGTCCGTCCACACTTTGTTAACACTCTAGTGGTCACATTTTTGCCTCAATTGTCCCGAAACTTGGTCAGCATGTTTGTCCCAGTAATTACTCGGACGAGTTCGAATATGGGTTTTTTCAGTCTAATGAACCTGGGAATTTGTCAGAAAGATTGTTTTGTAGATTTCTAGCTCAAGTTAGAAAATGGGTCATCTGGGGTTAAAAACTAGGTCACATAGCCTATATATGGAAAAACATTCTTAACACTCTAGAGGTAAGATTTTCAGCCCAAATATCCTGGAAATTTGCTAGAAAGGGTTTTTCATTGATTTCTAGCTCAAGTTCAAATATGGGTAATCTGGGGTCAAAAACTAGGTCACAGAACCCAAATATGGAAAAACCTTGTTAACACTCCAAAGGTAACATTTTCAGCCCAATTATCCTGGAAATTTGTCAGAAAGGTTGTTTTGATAATTTCTAAGTCAAGTTCGAATATGGGTCATCTGGGGGGGTCAAAAATTAGGTCACGGAGCCGAAATATGGAAAAAAAAAACCTTTCAACACTCTAGAGGTAGCATTTTCAGCCCAAATATCCTGGGAATTTGTCAGAAAGATTGTTTCGTTGATTTCTAGCTCAAGTTCGAATATGGGTCATCTTGTATTAAAAACTAGGTCACAGAGCCTAAATATTGAAAAACCTTGTTTACACTCTAGAGATAACATAATTAGCCCAGATATCCTGGAAATTTGTCAGAAAGGTTTTTTCATTGATTTCTAGCTAAAGTTCGAATATGGGTCATCTTGGGTTCTTTGTTATTTTATTGTTATAACATCATTGAAGGTACTAACTTCAAACTTCGTGAACTTATTCACAGTAAATTGTGATTTTTGGTGACGAGTTATATAAATCTAACCTTAATATTGTAAGAGTTATTGCCCTTTGTATCTTTTTAAACAAATACATATTTGTCACGTTTTTACACGCCCGTTTAAAAAAACTGGACATATAATAGTTCCATCTATGGTGTATGGAAGGGCAGACAGGCACCATCCGGTATGTAGTCCGATCAATTACTTTTGAACCCTTTGTCCAATCATGACCAAATTTGGTCAGAATGTGTATGAACGTGTTGGATAATTAGCATAATTGCTGTAGTTACCCGAAAGTTATTTCGCTTTAATTATGGAAATTACCTCAAATTGCTCTTGTCCCGTAATAATAACTTTTCAAGCATTTGTCCAATCATCACAAAATTTTGTGAGAATGTGAATAATACATCAGAGCAGCCAAATCTCTGTTATTATGCTTTAATTATCAACAAGGCTATAGCACAAAGTTTTACTCAGGTGGCCCTCTTGTGTTTTTTAGCCTCTATGTTATGCACCAGTCAGTTGTAACCACAGCCCCGAAGGTTCGGGGAATAGCGGGGGACTTTGACATGTATCGAGCATACCATACTGTTTTAATAAATAAAGACCAATTTAAGTGTTAAAAAGGTAACAAAACGCCCTGTCGCAATCAATAGGGATCAATTTGAACGACCCACAAAATCATACTCATGCTTTGATTCAACAAAGATAATGTGGAGCCTTTGATGCAGACTACGATCAAGAAGTTATAATCTCTAAAGCAGAAAGCAAGCAAGAAAAAATATTTTGTATGTCCAATTTTCGTGGGTCTCAAAAAAAACCCGTTAGTATCCGTTACCAAACTTTGATATCATATATATTGTTTGAATATTTCATTTATGACAATTATAATTTGTCCAGAAAAGTGTTAAGGTTAATACTTTAGGCTGTCGAGAATTGTTTCCGCTTATGTATATTAAAAGAATAAATATTTCAAATTTTGTGAAAAAGTGAAGAACAAGTATCCCTTTATGTAAGTATTGCTTTTTATTAGTCTATTTTTAAACACAAATATTCATTGTAGTAAAATATCTGGTTGATTATATGATAAACTCCTTAACTATCGTTGTATAAGCCAAGGTCATTTAATTTGGCTTATAGTGTACACTAATTCGGATAGAACTAGTAGTTCGGATGACAATAACTCTTTCAGTAACGGAAGTTATTTTTTCATACTGGCAACCTTTTCTGGATGCCTATGAATAGCATAACCAATAAAATTAAAATGCTTTTATGTATTTGTTTTTTTTTAAAATGTTAAACTCATGTTATAGCATCACATTAGAAGTATAAATCAATCAACCTAGCTATACTTACGCGATGCTAACGGAAGTAAATAAATGTAAATATACACAAGAAAAACTCGTTACTTTGATCATTGTTACATACTATGGTAGCCTGCAATACTATTTACACATATGTTGCAAAATACAAACTGTTAATTAAGTAGCTAAATCTTCTTGAATCATGATAAATATGGTTAATCTAAAACACTTTTGGTAACGGAAGTAAACAAGTCCCTACGTTTTTCTTTCTTTAGAATGCCACAGTCAAGGGCTGAAATCCAGCGTAGATACCGAGAAAAGAAGAAAAAGGAGTCTAGTGCCTTCATGAAGAAAGAAAGAGAAAGAAAGCAGAAGGCCTATGTTCCTGTAACTCAGCAATCAGAAACTGAAGCCAAAAAGAGGAGAGATAAGGTATTGGTGCGCGTTAAAAAAACACTATGCGGCTAGGAAACATTTCATCCAAGAGATTATGCAGACTACTGAACAAGGTCCTAGTTCAAGTACTAGAAGCGTCCAACCTCCTGATTGTTGCAATGCCATACAGAAAAAGACCTAGTTCTAAGGGAACTAATTAATTAAAAATAATAAAAGAATTAAACAAGAGTATGCTGAAACTCAAAATTGATAATGCAAAGAGAGAAAGAGAAAATAGGAAATTGTTGAAACGAATAGAACGCTTGAATAAGAAACACTTCGTAAAGAATGACACCAAATTGAACATGCCTGAACCGAAAACACCAAGGTATCTTCTCAAATCGCCGAAGTTAAGCCCGACAAAAGAACGACAAATAAGAAAGCAGCTGATGTTTTGTAACGTGCTACAGGACGGGTTCAAAACCAGCATGTCAAAGACAAACAAAAAGAAAGCAAGGGTCTTGTCAATGAAAATTGTAAGAAAGTACAAAGTGCTTAAAAGCTGTTGGCAGTTTACTCAGTATTGATGCAAGAACACTTAGAAAAGATGGAATGGTTGGGCGCATAGTACATGAGAAGAAAAAGATTCTTAAACAGAAAGTTGAATCCTTTCTTGAAAGGGAAGAAAACGCAACAACGATGCCGGAAAAGAACGACGCCATAGGAAAATAAAAGGTCCAGAAAAAGGTTATTAATGACTACATGCATAACCTGCATTCCAAATTCAGCCTAGAGAATCCCGGAACAAAAATTTCAAGGAGCAGGTTCTGCACAAATGCGACCGAAACATGTTTCACTCGCAAATTTCTGCAACCGAGCCACGTGCCTATGCTTTCGCCATCAAAATATGGCATTAAAGTTAAGAGCAATTCACAGTTTAGTACCTGGAATGAGCAAAAATCCTGACACGTTTATTGCTGACAATCAAGAAAATCTAAAGGAAAATCTGGAGAACATTGACATTGAAAACATAAAGTGTACAGAGTGGAAGAAAGTGAATGATAAGGGAAAGCAGAAGTGGAGACAAGTGCAGACTGAAATAGACAAACACACTTTTATTGAGCAGTTTATGGAAAGCACTAGAGAGTTTGCCATGCATGTAGAGAGAGTAAATATCCAATATCGAGAGATGCGAAGACTCCCACAAGAACTTCCTGAGGGGCATGTGCAGGTCTTGATGGACATTTCACCTGTTCAGCACTAGAAGAAGTTCAGTCTGCTTTCTGGACGTCTGATCAAGTTACTCTGCATACATCCGTAGTCTATTTCCCCTCTTCCCAAGGAAATACACACAAAAGGATTAGTGGTATTTCTGAAAATCTGTCACATAATGCCAGCATGGTATTCGCAATGTTGAAAAAACTCCTACTATAAAACACGAATACACATCCATTACCTCACGGATTCCCCGACTTCCCAAGATCGAAACAAAACGATATTTCATGTTGTATGTGACCACCCAAAATAATTTGGTGTGACCGCACAGTGGGTCTATCTTGAATCCGGACATGGAAAAGGCCTTATGTGATGGTCTGGGCGGCAGCGTCAAAAGGTCAGCAGACATGGCTGGTGAATAGGGAAAATGTGTCATTCAAAGTGCAGATGATTTTTTCGTTTGGGCGAAATCAACCGAATCTACAAGTGAGGTAAAATACATCTTAGTAAGTGACAAAGAGTATGGGGAATCACACGAAATCCTAATGAGCAAAGCCACTGGTCTTAAAGTCGTGACTGGAACAATGAAATTGCATTTTGTGGTACCTGTTGGTAACAATCGTGTCGCTGTGCGCGATACATCATGCAACTGTCGGGGTTGTATCGAGGACGTCAACACAACTGCATGTAAGGGATAGAGACTATTTGACATGGAGTAATCAAATAACATGGAGCAGCAATCAGTCAAGGAGGTAACACAGGCAATAGAAAGTATAATATGTATTGATAAACCCAGCGCAACGAAAGATAAGGAGACTGAAATCATTACTCCTGAGGTTGGGACATACGTCTCGGCAGTGTATGACGGTAGGTGATATGTTGGTGAAATTACTGAAAATGATGACCATGAGAGGTAGGTGCAGATAAATTGCATCCAGCAAGCTGGAAAAGTCAAGTTCAAGTGGCCACCAGTACGAGATGAACTTTGGCTTCCAATGAAAAACATGTTGAAAATAGTTCCAGAGCCGCGGCCATCTGGAAAGACAAAACGACTCTATAGGCCTTCTGCTTTCTTTCTCTTTCTTTCTTAATGAAGGCACTTAGGATTCAACTATGAACTGAATGTTGAAGTCATCAATATGATTGAAAAGGCAATTGTTAAGAGAAATGATATTTAAATTGCAAAAACAACGTTTCAACAGTCAGTCCAGAGAGTCTATTTGCCAAGGTAATTTGAACCTCAAGAATGAACTAAAGAAACTATGTTCTTGTAAATACATAACTATGTACGATATTTGATGTCAGTCAGAAAAGTGGCAATTGTAGAGTGCGATTATGTGTATGAATTATGGTGATTCTGACATAAAAGGTCTTTTAAAGTGTTGATAACATGAACGTGTGTTCAAGTTGTATTAAGTATGGTGATTTACACACTAAATGATTTTCAAAGTTTGAGTAAAACATACTTTAAAGCTCCAATTTGTTATAAGAAGAGCTATAAATAGAACCATTATATGCATTTGGAAAGAAACAAAAGCTATATTCAACTTCCGTTACTTTAAAGACATCAGTTATTTTGTACCCATTTTACATGCTCAGTATGAGCCAATATGGATTATCCAAAGTAAAGCAAAATGTCATTTAGAAAAAAACTACTTTATTGTTCAAAAGATTAAAGGTCTGTGTTCCGCAAACGGAGTTGACGAAGAAAAGTTGCATGTCAATTTATTAAACATTTAAACAGGTGGTTTTCCATTGATACATTTATGATACTATACATAAGGTCTATACAAACAAAGCGAAAATGTTCTTTGTTCAAAGTTGTTAAACCATGTTAACTTCCGTTACTTTTCACAAATTAAATAAAACATACATCAATCACATTAAATGAAGTAAATATCATGTAACTTTTGTTTTACAATGTCATATGCTAAATAAACACACACATCAAATAAGCTGTTGTATAGTTGTACACAATGAGTTGTTTGTATTGTTTCTGTTACAAAGCCGTTAATAAATAGTTGCAAATTTAGTCAACTTACTATTTATTCATTTCAACAGTTTTGCAATTGCTTAGCTGTGTGCTGGGTATTTTTGTCGGTCTTCATGTTTGAATATGACTACTTTCATAGATAAAACAGTTTAAAAAGTTTCAATATTTGTAAAGCCAATTTAAAATGTAAACGCATCATCTGAACATTCAATTTAACATCCGTTACATTGAAACTGCATTGGTTATCTTTGAACAGTTGCATTTTGAATGTCCGCTGTAATAAGAAGACACACCTTAAAAACTAGATATCTATGAAAACGTATATTGCAAAATTATTATAACAGGTGATTTTTGAAAACATCAAATTCACATCATTTTTTCAATCTTAAAAAAATAATAACAGCAGAAATTTCTGGAATGACTTTTTATATGTTTTATGCAACACGGATGAACTAATTTACTTTATCCTTTGTGTATCGGGGCGTTTTTCCATTTCACTGGATAGCAGTGTTAGCTGAACGCATGATCATAATATAAAATCAAATATGCTGATGAAAGATACAAGCGCAATCGCATAAAGCCCAACATTTTTATTTTGTGGTATCGTTACAGATGGCAATTCCTTTTCCATGGAGGTAAAGATGGCTATTCACGCCTTCCAATATACTTGAAAGACAACACTGCTGCCACTGCGTTTGACTCTTTTTCCTCTGGAATACAACAGTATGTCATTCCAGAACGTGTGATGTCAAATAAAGGTTTAGAGAACATAAGGATAGCTGAATTCATGCTTCAGACTCAAGGATACGACTCCAAAATTCACACTACTGACAGAAGTGTTCATAATCAGAGGTTTGTTGTACTTTTAAAGAAGTTCTATGCCATGCCAAATAGATAATTATGATAATGAAATATGCTAGATTTGCTCTTTGTTTGTTTAAACATACCTTGTTTTTTTAATATATTTAGTATGTATGCACTGTGCTGTTGGTGGAGTTTTGTGCTGTTCTTCTATGTTTTTGGTTTGTGATTTTTTGTTTTTGTGTTGTTTATTTTGTCTTTGGCGTTTACCCAGTGCCACAAAACCGAGTTTATGTTTAAAACATCGCGTATCGATGTTTGCATCATGCATACTGTGGTTTGTCAATAGTACATATGAGATATGTTTTTCACCTTTGCAACATGCGTTCTTTCATGTCTTGTGTGTATATATGTATCCTTCTGGATGCTTTCTAAGTTTGTCAGGTGTAAAGTGTTACGACGAAATAAGATAGGCAGATAGCGCCTTTCGCATTTCTTTACGAAAGGATACGGAAAATGTCGAAAATCAACGATTGTACTAGTAAATGCGATTAGAGTAACTTCCCTTTGTAGCGAATTAGCCACGATTTCTGGTTTCTCCCTCATATTTTCATTCTTGGATATTGGTGAGTAACATAACTTTCTGATATTTTTTCTCCATCATTCTAGATTTGGTTTTCAAAACCATTCATTATTCGATGCTGGATCTAAATATATTTTAAGGGTCAGTAAATAAGAGCCATAGGCTTATTCGACCCCCGCCTCATTCGACCCAAGTTGTATAAAACATTTGATAATGATTGTGTTTTCTCTGATTTATGAGTCTGACGTATGGTTTCTATGTTTCTTGTTTGACCAGGTTAAGGATTTATAATCACTGAGAGCACTTTTCTAGGCTTGGCATTGACAAATGAAAACAAGTGTCACACGGCTTAGCAAAATTACAGAACACGTCAGTCTAATTTGACAAGGACTCGTCGATCGTTATACTGCAAATATTGTTATTATTTAAATAGTTTTTTATGAATTATATGTTATTTGTAATAGCAAAAGGGTTAGATTGGACGTAGACAACAGACAAACCATCCCCACACGTAAGATATACAGAGTTTTAATTAAAAAGACTCAAATATTTGTTTTTGTGACTTTCATATCTTGATTTTCCAGAAGTTATTGTCGTTTACAAACACTTTACACTGTATCTCAATAAGTAAGTCCATCAACTGTCCAAGCGATAATAATAGACGACATTGCGTGTAAATAATTTTGTTGTGTGTTAATTTTGATTGTTTATATCTGTAATGTATAGAAACAAACTATTCACTTATACTCAATACGAACTCAGCAAAAAAAATGTTTACAAACTATGAAAATTTAAATTTCCGTTACTGTCGCTATTGATATAATGTAAGTTTGCAGAGTCGATTTTAAGGTTCAGAGTAGCTAAAAAAACAAAATTTTGAGTTTGTTAACCAAACCATATATATCTGCTTACTATCAACATGTTTTTTTAATCATGTATATGTTTATACAGTTTGAAATCCTTACTGACACTTCTGTCGCTGAATTTTTTGAATCCAATAAAATTGCCGTTACTGCAATTTAGTATCTTGTTCAATATCAGATAAACCACGACAATACCTGAGAATGTACAATTGAGTAATTCAATCTATAGGCATATAAAACAACATCAACCCAAATGGATGCCAGCATCGTCTGCTTCATATTTCATTAGTCTTCTTTTAAATGGAAAACTCGAAAGTAAATTGACAAAATATCCGTTACCTAAATTTGACCAATAACTCTATTAAGAGACAATACAATTATTATTTTATTCAGTAGTTGCCACATTGACAACATATGTTTACTGTTTAAAATGTTATTTAAACTGTTTTTAAACGTATCAGACATGTATTTAGAATAATAAAAAATTTCCGCGACCAAAATTTCCGATACCAAAAACATTTAATTGACAATAAATTAAGGTTACCTGGAATGATGACGTATTTAAGTGACGTCATGTCTTTTGTTGTTCAGCCATTTTGTTTCAATGTCATTGGGAGTACGCACGGAACATGTATTGAGTATATACAGATTTTGAAGATTTGGTTGGTAAGTACATGTTTCTATTTCTATTGAGTTAAACATTTAACACAATTTTACAATATTGTGTTTGCATGAAGCTCAATAAATGATATCATTTGACCACTTGACACAAAATAAAGTACCTCATATTTGTGTAGGGTTTACTGAGAGCCGTCTGAAATACATAAAATTTCCGTTACATGACAGTAACGGAAATTTGGTTTCACATGTGCACTTCGGTCTCCTAGTCAATTGGAGAATATTGTCTTTACAGCTGTATAAATTAATTTGAAATTAATTCATGCAACAACAAAGCTAATATGTATGCAAGTTTGCAACATCACTTGCCCAAAATAGTCATGTTTAACTACGATAACCAGAGCTTAATGATTATTATTATTTTTGTAAGTATATGGGTACACTAAAGAGCATTTTACTGTTACTACGGACATGTGATAAATGAAATATTTGTATATCTAAATGCCCACATGATAGATGTTTGTAACCTATCTTGTTTTTGTAGCATATACCATATACTGTAGGGCATTTGTGAACGTATTCCTGGTAACGGAAATTTCATGTTTTGGTAACGGAAATTTGATATTTTACAGATTGTTTAATTGCAAGGATGGTGAAGAGTAGGGCTGAAATTCAGAGAGAATATCGCCAAAGGTTGAAAGAAAAGAATAATTCTGACTATCTGAGAAGGGAGAGAGACAGGAAAAACAGGAGTTATGTTCCTTCGTCGTCACTATCTGAAAATGACAGGGAGGAACGGAATCGCAGAAATAGACAAAATCTACGGCGATATTATCAGAAGAAAAGACCTGATCGTGCCAGAAATTCAACACAAGAGACAAGTGGATATGAGAGTGACGAACATGATACAACAAATGAGCGAGGGAGAATGTTAGTCAGAATGGATTTTTCAAACAGAGATAGTGGGAAAAGAAAGGGTGCGTTGAAGCGTTGGAAAAGAGACAAGTCATTAGCCACTTCCCGCGTGAGAATGCTTGAACAAGAAAGGGACAAGCTTTTCCGAAAATATCGATCCACCCAACGTTCATTACAAAGGCTTAAAGTGCGTCTTAACACAGGTCAAGCAAATGCAGAGATGACACCAAACAAGGAAACAGAAAAAGAAATGAAAGATGCAAAACTTGATAAATTCCAGAGGGAAAAGCTAAAAAAATCCCTATTATTTGGACATGTCCTGGCTAAAGAAAGCAAGGAAACTAAGAAAGCTACACCTATGAGTAAATTGAAAGCACTGCACAGAGTAGTATCTGGAAAAATAGTGAAAATATATAAATTCATCAAGCATTTGTCAGATAAAACAGGATTGTGCAGGCATCAGTTAAGCCGGAGTATCACTAAAAACCACCAAATTAGAACCGGTAGAAGGTCAAGTCGACTACAGAAATACAAGAGTGACGTAGTTGAGTTCCTCAAGCGTGAAGATAACAGTAGGACACAACCAGGCAAGAATGATGCCAAAAGGGTCAAAAAGGGAGAAAAAGTTCAAGTACATATTCTCACTGATTACCTGCACAATTTGTTTAACAAGTTCAGATCGGAAAATCCTGACACAAAAATGTCACTCTCGTCATTCTGCAGGTGTCGCCCAAAATACATATACAAGACAGCATTTACTAGTAGATTGTCCTGTTTGTGCACAAAGCATACTAATGCTGCCCTAGCTGTGAAAGCGCTGCGTAGAGCAGGAATGGATTTACCATTAAATCCAGAAAGAGTTGCCAAAGACATGCCAACACATGAAAGCATGGAAACGAAACTATGTGAAACAATTCCCATAAGCCAATGGACAAGAGTTGAGGTAGAAGAAAGGGGAAAGAAGAAATCAGTTACCCGAATTGTTGAAACTATTATGAACAAAGATAAGTTCATCTCCCATTTTGACACCCAGATGGTAGACTTTGATGAACACGTGAAAAGAATGAACACTCAATATGAGCAGAGAAGACACTTGAAACAAAATCTACCACCACACGAAATGATAGTTCAAGTCGATTTTGCTGAGAATTATTCGTGCCGTTCTTTGGAAGAGGTGCAAAGTGCATATTTCAATCAGACGGCTGTAACACTACATCCAATGGTGGCGTATTGGAGACTGGAAACCGGCGAACTGACTCATAAAAGTTACATAACAGTTTCGGATGAAACTGCTCACAAAGCGTCAACAGTCGTCACTTTCATTGATGACATAATACCTGAACTGAAAATGATTGATGACAAGCTTATCACCATCCACTATTGGAGCGATTCCCCTTCGAGTCAATATCGCAATAAATACATATTTGATTTTATATCAAACCATGAATGTGTTTATGGATATAGTGCCCGATGGAATTATTTTGAAAGTGGGCATGGCAAAGGGCCTTGTGACGGGCTAGGTGGAACATGCAAGAGAATGGCAGACGAAGCAATACGATTGGGCAAAACAATCAAACATGAAAAATGTTGCATTCCGATTTGTTTCCAAAACACTCTGCAAAACAAAAGACACAATTATCTCTAGGAAGGTCCTGAAGCCGGTAAAGGGAACTATGAAAATACATGCCGTGATAGGTCAAGGTAGTTCGAAGATACTGACCAGAGATGTAAGTTGTTATTGTGAAGAGTGTCTTAGGGGCAACATGTGTGACACTTGGAGAGCTGCGAAAACTCAAGACACTGTGGTCATTGAGGGAGAAGTTAATCATTCAAACGAACATGTTCAAGTTACTGCTGAAATAACCAGCGAGACAGAGAAGGTTGCAGAAGAAAGCTATGAGATTGGTGAATTTGTTGCAGCTGTATATGATGGAACCTGGTTCGTTGGCAAAGTTAATGACAAAGATGAAAATGAAATCGAAATTGACTTTATGGAAAAGAAGAAACAGCTGTTTCAGTGGCCAAGACAGAAAGATATCATTTGGCTCAAACACATTGACATTTTATGTAAACTTGAGCCACCAGTTGCTACCGGAAAGTCTAGAAGAATGTTTAAATTAGGAGATGGGGTTGTTGATTTGATTCTCCAACAGTTTCAGAAATGAAATCAGTACATAATTTTACAAGACATTGTTGAAGAAAAACAAGTTGTGTTACATGTTAACAGTTACGTTGATTGCAAATATACTATATTGTGTGTTATACTCAAAGTAACAGTTTTATGTGTGGCAAAAATAAGAGTAGATTCAAATGGATGTTAAAGATAAACTCTTTAGTTCATTCATTTATCTTAGAATGAACTAATCAAACATATCAAAATGTCCGTTACTTTTTCATAAATTTCCGTTACTAATGGATATTTAAGCACAAATATTGTAAGGTATGGTTTACATTTATAGTTTTTATATGACATAAAAAAGCCTTTTGTAAATAAACTAAGTATTAAACTGGACAAATGATAGAACATATCCATGATTTATGTACATTGATACAGTTAAAACTGCATTTAACATCCTGATTATTGCTAAATAGTTTGAAATCTGATTTTTTTTCCTAAAACAGACAATAAACAATTGGTTTTTAATTATTTTCAATTGTTATGTATACAATAAAATTGAAATAACCTGAAATTAAATATATTTTTGGTACATGTTTTTGAAATGTTTGCTAATAAATTTCCGTTACCGAATCACTGCTTTTTCTTTACTACCATTTGTGATGACATGCATCATAATTGAATATTAAACAACCTTGGATGTATTACTAAACAGATTCGCAAATAAGCAAAATAATGTTGTTTAATTTTGGAATAGTATAAAAATTAGTTTTCACGAATGAACGCCTGAAGATATTTCTGGTGTTATTAAAACATAGGTTTTTTAGAAATAGAGCCATCTAAAAAAATATATACAACAACCAACTTATACACAAATATTATCAATTTCAATCCTTCGGACAGAACATGACACTGTTTGCAAAATAAAGGGTATCTATATAACATATGTGATACTACTTGAATGTTAGATGTCAATATAACGGAAATTTAAAGTTAGCTCATTTGCTTTAGTGTAGTGGTGTTGGCAAATCCAAAATATCTACCAAACCTTACACGCAATGCATCCGAAATTTTCGTTTCAGCATTAGGAAACATTTCAGAATAAACATAATATAAAATATATGGTTTGTCTCAAAGAAAGAAAATTGATTGTTTGATTCTCCTAATGGATTTACTTATTGAGAAACAGTGTTTAACAGGCATAAAATGAATCTTATTCTGACTTGTCATAGATATAGGCCAAAAAGGCAAATAATTTGTCATAATCATGCTGACAATAGCTCAATTCTTGCATGCTTTTTTTATATTTTACTGCATCTTACGAAACTATGTTGATTTAATTATTAGTTCAACACTAACCATCGTTTTATTTTCCTAGCGAAATGAGTAACCAACAGCGAGCCTCACAGCACCTGCGAGAAGCTGCAGCCCTGCTACATGTACAACAAACATCTATTGCTCCTGGTAAGACTACTGAGACTGGGACAGGGTACATTGGACCAGCTGCACACCCACACACACACACACACACACACACACACACACACACACACACAAAAGTCGGCTACGGGCCGCAACAAAATCTGTTTGCGCCTTAGAGGTCATGAACGTAGAAGCACAAGTAAACAGCAGCACCACCCATGTCATTTTGGTCACACTAATGTTTTGCCTGAAGTAGATGCACACAGGTAAATGCAGTTTTATATTTCACAATGAAATTTAATTGTTTTCGTTCTTTTTTTTATCAACCAAACAAAACGTAAGTCCACAGCGACTCATGAAATACTTCCTTTATTCATTTTTGTCGAGACTGCTTGTCAAACTCGACATGGTGACCATAAAAGCCCAGTACGGTGTGCTAGAGAAAAAAATAAATAACATTTTTCCTAGTACGCTAGTCTAAGTGTTGTTTTGTAAAGGGAAGTAACCGATGCGTGACGTTTTATACTGTATATCGATCGGTTTAGCATTGGTTTCAATTAATTCAATCAAAATGGTCGCTTCCGGTATAAACAATAGCCCGAATTTTGAAAATATAGTCTTGACAATAAATGTGTTGTGGCCATTTTGAAAGAAATCGTTCATCGTCCCATGCACTAAAGGATCTTAAATTGAATCATTAACTGTGCAATATAGCATGTGTATCTGATACTAGTAGCTATAATATTGCGTTATAAGTGATTCTTTTTGGATGGAATCGGAATGATGAGAATTTACCCAATTAAGTTGTATTTGATTCAAGTCATGATACACATGACCAGAATTTTACCATATGACGTCGATGCTGAAGAAGACAGCTTAACGTAATAGGAACAATGGAATATGTTTCATTGTTTGATCCAAATGGATGTATCAAAGTCATTATTGATCAAATTCTGACAATACTACAGTTTCGAACAAGTATCTTTTCACAAATAGCGTTATAAATACTGGTAACGGATAGACATAAAAATACAAAAATAGGTAAGCCTAACCTAAGATTATTACCTTCTATTAAGTTCTGTTTTCTTGTACAACATAATCTGAGATTGTAAAAACAACTCCCTAACCATAGAAATACTCTGAACATACCTTTGTACTTCTCATTTCGATAAGCACATTTCACTTACTGTGATAATCAAATCGAAATTAAGTCAAGAAATTAAAATGTATATAGAGTCTGATGTTTGATTATGACTGTGTAATTTTGCGGCCGGTACTGGTAACTGCTTCAATGGCCCAGGAAATATCATCTATTAACCACTGCGATATGACTCCAAATATTGTTGAAACTGTCATGAAACGGATAGACATAAAAATACAAAAATAGGTAAGCCTAACCTAAGATTATTACCTTCTATTAAGTTCTGTTTTCTTGTACAACATAATCTGAGATTGTAAAAACAACTCCCTAACCATAGAAATACTCTGAACATACCTTTGTACTTCTCATTTCGATAAGCACATTGCACTTACTGTGATAATCAAATCGAAATTAAGTCAAGAAATTAAAATGTATATAGAGTCTGATGTTTGATTATGACTGTGTAATTTTGCGGCCGGTACTGGTAACTGCTTCAATGGCCCAGGAAATATCATCTATTAACCACTGCGATATGACTCCAAATATTGTTGAAACTGTCATGAAACCCAATCAAACAAAGCTTCATATCCCTTTTCGCAAATCAAACGTGTTTATTTAATCGTTCGTTATATATGATTTCAGGGCTCCTTCATTCCTGGACTGGTTCAACATTATGTATAATGGAGATGCAGCCTTACGTACCTACAACCATCAGGATTCTGATAAATGACTCAGCTCATCTGCAGATACTCAGAAAGGAATTGAAGGTGTGCAAGATTAATCAACTGAACACATGTTTATGTATTTTCCCTCATGTCAAATTTGGTCGATAAAGATTAGTGTGTATACAGACAGAACACAAATTAAACACTGCACAAGTGTTCATAGTATGGATTCAATTTACAAACCTGCAATACAACGTTTATCTATGCCGTATAGAATTCACGAAGCTTTAACTAAAACCGGTAAACGTTGAGTATAAGAAATATTTTCATTTACAAGGCTTGAAATCAGAAATATTTAAAATGCTTTTACATGGATAAAATGCTAAGATAACTTACTTGATGCGGTGTGCATCATTTTGAAATTGATGTGCAATTATTAAGAATGTGTTGTGTTACGTTTTTTTTCCGTTTAGTTATTATAGACAGAAAAAGGTTATGGATATTTACTTACTGTTGCAAAAAGCATGACAATAGCATCACACGTACTGATTCCAGGTTAAACCATTTAAATGAGCATGAGTATACTATGTATAAAGAATGTGTTCCTGAATGATATTATGCACTTTCGATTGTTTTCCGATTATGTTTACCAAAATATAAAACATTGCTGGTTCCTCTAACGTTCCTTGGTGTTGGAACATATGTGTGCGCCAATGGCAATCGAGGATTTACCCTATTTACTGCAGCTCCTTATCATGTCGAGCTCATCTGAATTCAAACTGAACTGGTCGTAGCTCAAAATGATCTCTAACTTAGTGTTTGCCAAGCTGACCAACTAGCTCAGCCCTTTGTGTAATCACGTGGTATTTTGGCGCGAAAGTATAACCGCCTAGGCGTTGGTTTCATTAAAAGAGTGTCGGGCAATGGTAAATTGTCGCTACTTGTGAATGTTATAAAACCAAATAAACTTGATTGATATTTGTACAGAAATGTAAAAGCACCGAAACATTAACATTTATAACAGTATTAGTGTGTGTATACCACCTGAAAAATTACGTTATATATGCTACGTCGGAAGGCCACATTTTGCTTAAAATAAAAACTTAAATCACAGATAACTTCCTTTAAATAAAACCCGCTTAAATAGCCCCGGCTTCGTGTTAATACCGAAGTTCGATAAGGTAATTAGTTTTATCAAACACTTCAACAAACCCGTTTTCAAAATAATGTTTTGACAGTGCTCCGCCATACGGCCGTATTGTGAAAAGGTTTGTCGAAGTGTTTTAAGAAACTAAACTCTCACTCAAGCTCTGGTAAAAGACCGAATGTGGGGCTCCGTAAGCGGCGTAGACTGCGCAATGTTTGATTTAAAACGGTGAAGAAATAGTGAAGTAATGTTTGTTTCAAGTCATCAATAATTTAATTTAATAATTACTTAATTAGGTTGTTTTATTGAACACATGTGTAGCAGTGAGTCAGAATTCTTCTTTTTACTTCCTGTCTTTTACTGACATTTCTTTCACTTATCCATTTTCTTACCTTTCCTTATTTATATTTATCGCCAACTTCTTTATCAAGTTTATATGCTCATTTTAAATATGTGTAAACCAGCTTAACATTCAATAACCTGTAATATTGAAGATTTCATTTAAATATTTAAATTTCATAAAACTTTCACAAGAAAAAATGTAAATAACAAACGATACCAAAGATGATTTCAAAACCAGAATGCATCGAGCCGGGATCCCCGGTATTTGCAGGTAGGACCGGACTCTCTATACCATAGAGACAGATTACTGAGGTTTTATGAAATATATAAACAATTTGTCGTTAAGGGAGAGTTTGTAAGTTTTCAAGCAAAATAGTTTACATTCACGACATTTGTGTAAGAGAGCGTCCACCCTTGTTAAAATGAACTTAACAAGAATTTACCGGAAAGAGAAAAAAAGGCATTTACTCCACCTTAACCACATAACAAAAAAAACGTTGTTACCGGAAGTAACATTAGCGACATCACTTTTGGACAACCACCATTGATTGTCGCCGACATAGCATTGTCAGCAACGATTTATCGGTTGTACTCGATAATCGTTTTAGCACTACAGTGCCATATATATGGCGTCCATTATGATAAGCTGAGAAAACCTGCACCTGTAGTGGCCTGATTCGCGATCATGAAGTGATCAGTCAGTATCGACACTAGGCAATTAATTCATGATTTGATTACAGAGGCATTGTGATAGATGCAGAGAAAACTGTATTGATTATGTTTCTGTATTGATTATGTTTAAGACTTTCCTTATTTTTTCCGGGCCACAGCTTTTGAAAATGATTGGTCTAAAAAGTATTTCCGTAAAATATCTGCTTTAATTCCATAATTGGAGTTATGACCCCTCTATATCCGATGGCAAAGCTGTTGTGAAAAAAGAATCGCAGCAAAGTTAATGATATATTTGTAAAGCGTGTGCGTGTTTCATCAATTGTTAACGTGTATAAAAAGACAATCTTCAAGAAGCACTAACAATGATTATACTGTTTACTTTCGGACGGAATGCTGCTCTGTCTTCTGTTTCAGAATGTGTTCCAATTCAATTTATAAAATTCCATTGTGTACGTTAGTATTTTTTTCTTCAGATTATTAAAAAGCAGTAATATGATGATTCAATTACAAATATATTGTTAATGATTAGTAAGTACTATGTACTGCGACCTGAATAAAGGCATTGTTTAGTGATTGTTAATGATTTTTAATATGTTGAAAGTGAACCTTTTAATATTCATACAAATATTCTTCGATTTCCTTCAAAATGATTAATTTACCGATTTTAAGAGCAAAGAAAACTTATTTTAAATTGTTGATGCTTTTACAAAATCATGTTTGAAAATTAACATTTATTGAATGTGTTGCAGTAGTGCTGCTTTTTTAAAACCTAATTTTGTATAAAGAAGACAAAGATGGCGTTCAAGATGGCCGCCAAAAATAACTTATTGAGTATTGTTTTAATCACAAAAATAAGTGTGTTTTCATAGAAAGGGGTATAATACTTCAATGTATATTGCTCATGTACATTATGTTTCTGAAATAAACGTTCCGCATTGACTACCTCAAGGTCAAGGTCAAGGCCATTTCAAGGTCAAAATAAAAAAAAATCTACAAAATTTGAATTTCTGTATAACTATCTAGTAATTGATACTAATGCAAAAAAATAATTTGAAACTAATATATAAAGCCGTAATTGTAAATTAAATATTCCTTTACATTCCGTTACTATTTATGAAATTGTAAACATAATTTAGTTAACTACGGGGGTTATGGTTAGGGTTAGGATCGAATCAGAAAAAAAAATCAAATATGGCCACCAAATCCAATATTGCCGTCATATGGCATTGAGTACTAGGCTTAAATATAGCGCTGCACATGGGTTTGGTTGGCCCTGTATGGGTTTTATGGTTGCCAAAATGTGTATCACACAGGTTTATTTGCCTCTGGCTGAGCATAATGGTTGTCAAAATATGGTTTGTCCAACACTGAATAGGCTTTATAAGGCTTTTTATTATTCGTTTGTCTTTGAATTGGCTTTCTTGTTGCCAAAAAAGTGGGCCTTTTCCCCTGAATAGGCTTAATAAGAGCAGCACATGGTTTCTGGCTCTAAAAGTGCTAAAAGATTGCCAATATGTGGAACTAAGTACTAAGAATGCTTAGTTACACCTGCACATAGGCTTGTTTGGATTCAAATTTACTTTATGGTTGCCAAAATGTGGGCTATTTAGCACTGCGCGGGCTTAAATAGAGCATCTCATTAGTTTATTTGTCACTAAATTGGGTTTATGTTTCCCAAAATGATGTTCTATCTTAATCTTAATTAGAGCTCCACATGAGTATGTTGGGCTCTGATAAAGCTTTATGGTTGCCAAAATTGTTGAATTTGAAACTGAATATGCATAATGAGAGCTGCAAATATGTCTGTTTGGCTCAGAATTGGGTTTAGGGTTGCCAAGATGTCGTCTATTTAGACCTTGGAAGGCTTAATTATGGATGCCAATGGGTTATTGTTGCCAAAATGTGGTTAAGCTGGCACTGATATGGCTTAAGTCGAGCTGCATATGCGTTTGTTTAGCTCTTAATGAGATTCATGGATGCCAAAGTATGCCCTGTTGGCACTGAGTTCGCTTTGTTAGAATTGAACATTGGTTTGTTTCACTCTGAATGTGCTGTATGGTTGTTAATATATGGTTTATTTGGCACTACGTACAATCCATTATAGCTGAATATTGGTTTGTTGGACTCTAAATTGGCTGTATGGTTACAAAGCTGTGTTATTTGACACTGATTAGGCTTATTAAGAGATGTGCACAAGTGTGTTTGTTTGTATTTAAAGTTACACTCTTATTCAAAATCAATACATACACATATATAACAAACATTAATTTTGAGTGATAAACCTTTAACTGCTTACTAAATAATTCATTTATGGAAAATATTAATTACTAATAACAAGATTGTAACTGTGTATTCAATAGCTGAAAACTCAAAAATATTTTACTCGTACATTGGCATCCTATACAGGTGCTTTTCTTGTTACTTAATGAACATCAATAAGTTCCAAAATGAAATTATCAAAGGCAGGATTTCTAAACTAGCAATTTCAAATCACTAAGACTAAAATCTAGACATAAACAACAGTGAACATCTGATAATAATGGGTCAAATTCACAAATTCAAATACCCTTGGAGATGCATTTGGTGTTACTAAAATCTTGTGAAGAATAGTCTGTGGAATCATCAGAAATAAGTGCAATGAATTGGGCACTGCCGAAAAACACATTATGTTTTTGATAGCGTTCATCTGCAATTGTGGTGATGCATCTTTGGCAGGCCTTGTCAGTAATGTATGTCAAACCTATGTTCGTGTTTTTTGCCAGGTCTTATTGGCAGTAGGCAACACAGTCTGTGTACGGGCGGCCAAATTTGGCAACAGTATGTGCGTCGCGGAACAATTTACAAAGTCTGTCAGACGTGTTCAGACTAATTATGGATTTGCCTGCAACTGAATCCTTTTTGTGAGGCTTAGGCTTCTCTATTAGGACATTGTCATTATGGCCCTTTCATTAGTCATGTTTTTAAACGGACTCAATACTTAAATTTCCACATCTATTCACATAAGGGCTATTTTTGTCCTACATACAACACATGCTAACCATGTTTTATATCATTTAGTTTCAGCCAAGGAAACTATTTTGACCAAGAGCCCTAAATGGTGCGTTCTCTCATACTTTCATTCTCTTTACTAACTTTCTTTTCAATGTCAGTTTGTGTGTTGTTTTCGGCAATGGTTCAGTGAGACATAAAAAAGGTTGCATTATACTGCTTGTCAACAACGGTGGCCGTCAATTTAACCTCAAAATCCACTGGCGTTAATTTAAATTTTGAAAATCTATAGTTCAAAATTACAATCTTAAAACCCGTCTAGTTGGCTTATGAAACCACCCCATACAGTACGAATATGGTTCATATCCTTATATAGACATAACATAGACTGGTTTAAATATTGATGGAAAGGCTATACGAAATGCGCGCAAAACTTGGTAAACAGTCCACGTTGTCCGTAGCTGCTCGGCCATCTTCGGCAAGCTTTTGAATGAGTGTTTATCGGTGATATCACGTTTAACGCAATAATGAAGCGTAAAGAAGACTTTATGCTCAATAACATGATGTGATTATTACCTTTGTTTAGTAGTCCGATTGACTATTGATTTCAACTTTCTTGTAGTCCGACCACAAACAAGAAGTCTCGGACTACCGTTAGTGTTGAATCCTGTGAAACAGAATCCACTTGAAATACTGTCTCTAGTACCAATAGCTCAACTGTCCCCTCAATGACCAAAAGCTTACATGCCGAATTGCTTCGTTTTTTCATGTCTGTATTGCACTTTCAACATTCTTCCACGAACATTCATATTCTTCCTGTATTATTCTGTGGCAATGTTTTTAGCTATCTGCTTTGGTGCCCATTTATAGATGTCATCTTAATTTTGGATTACAGTTTTCCCTGTTTAATTGCATTAACTTCACGTGTATTTGATCTTATAATGTAAGCAAAGCGATTGTCTTGTTCATATATTGTGATGTTTGAAAATTGGTCCAGAGGTTCACTGCTTGTTAACCTGGACGCGCTTTAGCAATTGCCACTAAATTCTTAAGTCTAGTGATTAACATCGCAGCATCAAGGAGTAGTACTATCGAGAAAAAATGGTATGCTCGTGTGCTCTAAACCGCCATCTTCCGAGTTCCTGGTACATAACAGACAGATGTTCAGTGAGGGGGTGGCATTCCAGTAAGCGGATTGTATTTCCTACATGCTTTGTACACTTGTATTAGGACGTGCCCTTGTGGCCGTCTGACTATAATAGTCTTACTTATTTGAACTCCAGTTTAGGTAATTTCAGGTCTACAATTCTCGTACGTTCTTTGCCATCGTTCATTTTCGTCCGCTACCGTTGTTGATGTCTAATCCTGCTCGCTGTAATCCGGTTCGACAGATACTCAAATTCGTCTTCCGAACCAAATGTGTCACATGAATTCATCTGGACTTGTGATATGCATGTAATCACAGCACAAATTATGCATGAAATAAATAATGGATAAACACTCAATATTTAATAGATGCATAAAAGGCAGCGGGAACCATAAACCGGGATTAATCGATCAGCATTCGTTTTTTTACTGTAATATACAAAATGAGGTTACTTTATGTGGACAGGAAACGATTTCGTCTTTCATGGATGCCTGAACAGTCGCCTTTATCGCTCTCTTTTCATCAATGACAAATCATAAAACCCTTCCGCTTTCTACCGCTACTTGACCGTCAACGTATTTCGACCAGTACAAAAAAGATAGCATCACTGTCGTTTGTTTATAGCCGGAAGCAAGAACTCTCAGTAATCATCAGAGGTCATATGACTTGACTTACATGCCCTATGGCGTGAAGTTCTGTTATTAAATAGCTTCGTTTTGAAATATATTTCATTAAAAATTATTGAACAATTGAAGGTGGCTTTTTTTCTAAATATGTTACAGTTTAATACTACCTACGTGCGTTTGCATTCCTGGACAATATTAATATCGAAGTGTTCTCGGAAACTATGCAGACATGAAGGGTGACCGATACACCGATCGTAAGACAAAACAATGCATTCTTTTTTTCCTCTATGTCACTTTAACGAGCTCTCGCGTATAACAAAAATATCGATAAGAAACTTACATGGATTGACGATCAATCGGGCCAATATACTACTGGCTCTTATTGAGAGGAGTGCAGTGCACAAACACTGTATATCTTGCTTCCATATTAGAGTTGTTGCCCATTGTTAATGTTCATGCTTAAAAGTTTTGTCCGGGGCATATCTTGTAGAATATAAGAGTTATCAACTTGAAACTTCATAGGTAGATAGATCTCACTGAGGACAAGTGCAGTGCACAAAAAGTGTAACTCTTGCATCCATATGTTTAGAATTATTGCCCTTTGTTAATTTTCAAGCTTAAATTTTGACAGGGGCATTTATCGTAAACTTTCAGAGGTATCAACCTGAAACTTGATAGGTAGAAAGATATCATTGAGGGCAAGTGCAGTGCAAAAGAATCGTAACTCCTGCTTCCATATATTTAGAGTTATTGCCCTTTGTTAATTTTCGTTGTTTATTTTTGTCCGGAGCATATCTCGAAAACTATAAGAGTTATCAACTTGAATACTTTATAGGCAGATAGATCTTATTGAAGGGGAGTGAAGTGCACCAAACTATATATCTCTTGCTTCCATATTAGAGTTATTGTCCTTTGTTAATGTTCATATTTAACTTTACCTTGCACGTTTTTTTTATTATTTCCCTTTGATAGATTTCATTTGGGCATTTTTTGTTCGCAGCGGTCCAAATGCAACCTACACTTAAAAGTTAAATGGCAACATCATTGTCTATAAATGAATAAACTGCTAATCTAAAAGCTTTACTGTCGACAGTAAATAATTCATCAGGCGGCACATCCGACAAGCGGAGTTCTAGTTTAAATAACATTTTATGTATTTATATTTGTATATATTTTACTGCAGCAACAAGGCCATCGTCTTCGGTGCTGCGGCATGCTGCCAAAACAGCTACATGTACATCGCATGCAGTAGAGTCGTGTTAATCCACCTCCAATATAATGTCCCCTGCAATGCCCCTGGGGGCTACCATGATTCATAAAAGGTAGAACACAAAATATGACTAAGTTAACATACAAACTTGAGACAGACTATGTTATGGCAGTGGATTACATGCCAATAGAGTTATGCATTGGAGACAAAAGGTAAAAACAGTCAAAGCCCCAAAACTGTGAAAAAACATGTTTTAAACTGAAACTAAAAGCCACACCAAAGGGATCTCTGGATTAAGCACTCAGATTTTGCTACATGCTTTTAAGATAGTTATGCATAAAAATATAGATCAGACAGTACCCTTCTGTCTAAATCTTTTAACATTTGAAATTCCTTTTATAGACTAAGTTAGACTTTCACAAAGTACATTTGAATGTGTGTATTTTTATATTTCAGTACAACACCAGCTGACAACAAAAGTGACAGAGTTTCCGAGATTCCCTCAACAAGCAACTTAAAATAACTTATTAAACGCCAGAATGAGTTCTTGGAGCAAATATTACATCAACAAAAATGACAAGTGAAAGTCACCTTTATTACAATTTAGTTCATAAATGATAACTTAAATAAACTGTGACTCACCAACTGTTTAGAATCAGCACACATTCTTACACAAACCTTTGAAGTCCTATATTAAAATCATATGCCTGGAAGTTAGTGAATCTTTGGTTATTATATCTACTTAAAAAACTCACAATCCACTCAAATATTGCTAACACTTGAATCTTTGCTTATTTTATTCACTATTGCATTTGATAAATCTTTATCAACCTTTCAACTTACTCATGTTCAAGTTATCTAATAAAACATATGGGAAAGCACTTTCATTTAAAGTGACATCTATCAAACACTGTTATCACAAAAAAGGGGCTCATAATCATATATTTTACGATATTGTATTTTTTATACCAATAGCTGAATGTGTCAATTGGATATTGTTAAGAGAGATAATATATCAATTGATGTGTTTTGTAATTGTTTTAATTGTTATTTGTACTGTAAGCACTATTTCAAAATAGTTATGATTGTCAGCCTTCATGTATTGTTTTGTTTATTAGTATAATCACCTTCTCCATAGGTAATGTCAGTGATTATCGAAGTGATACAGCATCAAATTAATGTATAATCATTTTAAGAGGGACTCGTTCATGTTTTATAGGATAAGACAATGATTTTTCATTTTGTGTAAAATGTTACCAAATGCTTGTAGCAATGATAAAACACTACAAAATTTCAAATGAGTTCTGACAATTATTTGAAAATATGGACGAAAATGCTCTATTTTGCCAAAATGCGTTAGTCAGCCTACTAAAAATTGATTCATTTCAGGCCTGGAATGACTAAATGTCGTTCGAATGGTTACAAAGCAGTTACTTTACTTCCTGTTTGTATTTCCATAATCCTTTACAATTCCTTTTGTCTGCTACAATCCAAAATGGAGTCTGTAGAGTCTGTTAATTCAGCTCCTGAAGTAAATAAAAGAAAAAGAAATGAAATCTTCAGTCTTGGAGGATTAGAAATGCTAACTCAAAGCTCCAGAAAACACGAAAACAAGTATTTGAGAAGTAGCAATGGAGAAAAGAAAAACATTTGGGAAATGATTGCGGATGATGCCTCTTGCGTAGGAATTTCCTTAAGAACTGGTCAGGAGTGTAAGAACAAGTTGACACATGTCCATAGAGTAGCCAAGCAGGTACATGTTTGCTACAAAAAACATCAAAAGGGCACATGAGCCCATCCATTACTTCAAGATGATTGTGATGAGTACCACCGTTAGTTCGACAAAATATGCCGGAATAGTTGGGGGAGTAGCCACAAAGCTTGGTTAAGTGCCAGCCTGTATAATTACAGCCAAATAACACTGAAACAAGGCGTATATAATGACAAAAATATAGTTATATCTTAAGAAAAATGGATGTTCGGGAGTCTCCAAATTTTGAAGCCAAATAAGAACTTGCATTTATGAAGAAGAACTATCATAATTATTTAAAACAAAGAACATCTAACTCAATTTAATGTGTGTGTATATGTTATGTATTTAATCATAGGGAAGTTGTGTAACTTAATTCCATTGAGGTCCTCTTGATGTTTTCTTTTATTGCTGATATAAATTCAATAAGTTTCATTGTAAAACTTCTCACTGCGGGAAATGGTACATTTTCAGACGCAGTGTCAGTAACATGGCTGAAGAGAAACGGATAAGTTTCATAAGTAGCATTATTTCATAAATGATATTAAGTGAAGTTCTGTACAGGTTTTATACATAAACTAATGTAAATTAAACACGCTTTTCGCATAAATATCGATCATGTTTGAAAAAACTATTTTAATGTTGAGATTTACATATGTCTGTTTTCAATTTTTTCATAGAATTCCTAAATGTAAATCCTTGCATCACTATAACTTAACACACTTTCACACATTAATATACGAAAATACATGCAATGGTTTGTTTGCACATCGTAGCTTTGATTTAAGCTTGCATTGTACAACAATGATAAAGAGTATACAAAAAGCAAATGGGTTGGAGACAAGTTCTAACAATATTAGTAACGTCTTCCCCATACATCGTAGCTGAAGAGCTATATACATGTACTCACTGGTTCGGAAAACAAACAAATTTCCTTAAGTACTTTTTTCGTTTAGGTGGTTCCCTGCAAAAGTTTAAATTTAAGTATGATAAGTTACCATGCTGACTTACTCTTTCCGCTCTGATTAACGTTGTCAAAAACATCGCACCCGGTATTCCTCCGAATTCAAAGGTTGTGTTTTTCTACTTAACTACTGATTATACATAATTTTTTGTGTTTTTGATTTTGACTAGTATTCATAATCGTTCTATTTTTGTATAATTGTTTGAACACAACAGTTTGATATATGTTGACAATGATTTTGATATTTAGAGAGGGCCAGGTGGAAAGGCCTTTGACGTTTCTACTTGAAACGAACCCAATAAGAGACCAATAGGAGATTTGCAAATTTTTGGAGAGAAGGGCGGCCATGGCTTACGTTTGATGACGAAATAAATGTCATATCATTTTCAAAATGTGTATCTTTTTTTTTTGGAAAATCAACATACAAACCCATATTTGAAAGGCAAAAATAGATTTATAATGGGTTGCAGTTACATGGGAATCAGTGCTGTTGTCGATGAAGAGAAAAAAATCGCACCAAAATACCTGCTGTCGATTTGCAGCTAGATCAGCTTCTCTTGTTGAAGTTCGCCAGGCAAAACTATGACATTACTAAAGTCATCAGAAAGAGCCAAACTTGCCCTCTCTTTAGAAATATTAAGCTATAGTGAAACACAACAAATCACTTACAGATTATGTCTGGTTGTACGATCTTGATGTAAATAAGGACCGTTTAAGAGGTCAAACGTCGATCAGACAGTCTGCTTCTGTTTTGGATATTTAGCGCCAGAAGACAGCTGAAATGGTGAAAGGGGGAAACGTTTGAAATGTTAGGTAAGATGAGTTTCTTATTGTTAAAACGATTTTGAAATGCAGTATTTATGTCTTACCATTAAAAGAAATAGAGATATTTTTTGGCAATTCAGAAACACACTGGTTCATTTAAAATTGAGTTAAATTAAAAAAAGTGAAAAATTAATATTTCATAGATATTTCTTTTCAAATGCTTATGCCAACTTATTTTAGACAAAATCAGCCTCAAGCGTACGCCACTGAGGTAAAGCCACGCCGAGATCCTGTTCTTTTATTCAAAGTGTTTAGGGACTGGCACCCTGTGGATTCTCTTGACCTTTCACTTAAAGCCCAGTCTTCTGAGTATCCGTATCGGCCAGCAGAAAGGATGGTTCCGGAACTGTGCCATGTGGGTCAACTTTATCTACAGCATAATGAACAATATGAAGGTAGAATATGGCAAAGAAGACCATCGCATCACGCCGTATAGGTTTTCAATTTCATTATCAAGGTATGCAATTAAAACAAAAACGTTCCAATGTATTGACTATTTCATTATTGCAATTAATCCTCTTTGGTGTCGCTTTAATACATTACGTTGTCACATGTGTTAGTTATCGAGTTGTAGATCATTTTCACCTAAATCTCTAAGTAGTCCTCGGAGAAAGATAATTCAAAAGCTGAAGAACAAAAGATTTCCGCCAAATCAAATCGTTTAGATCAGCGTTCATAAACACCTGAACAGTCTGAAGAAGATTGGACACCATCCAGTTCATGCTGAATTCCGACATCTTGTCGTCGCATGAATCTGCCGAGGTCTGCACTTCACCCCTCTCAAAAGTATCTTCGGGCCCATCCTCGATATTTCCACCGGGCTTGTTCGTGTATCCAACATTTAACGGAAATGTTACATTCAACTTCAACAAAAATGAAACCAATTCACTTTCTGAATAACAAATTGTTTGTGAATGCATAGAATTATAACACATGTTCCAGTTTCATTGACTTGTCTTTCTACGCGATACAATGTTTAAGCTTAAACACTTGTTTTGTTCCTTAATTAATTTTAAAAAATCTGAAGTTTCATTGATTATAAGTGTTTTATATAAAATCATTTTCAATTTTAACAATTATTTCCATATTTAACATTTCGAGATGTAGGTAAAACATATAAAATGCATGTCAAACCTATGACCCTGCTTATTAGACTTCACTATTTTACAACAACAATACAAAAACAAACGGACTAATGGAATCAATGAGTGTTCTCAACACGAAAGAACCCTCTCTCCTTAAGTGACTGGACCAAGACTGGACCAAGACCGATCGCCAATTTTAACATGGGCATAACAACTCAGAACATTTTAAGCCTATGGGGCCCACCTTTCCAGTCTTTCACATACAACCCCAAAAGAACCAAACAACAATAAATAAATGCGATGTATGTTAAAAAAAACAATTGTAAAATTTACGTTTTGAATAATAAATTGTAATGACAAGTAAATTATTTTGGACCGCACAATACAACAAGCGTATAAATGTCATTTTTAAAGATATTTTATAGCCTCTCTTGCGGCTGTCTGCAGAAGGAAAACTCGACACATGCTAAACGGTTCATTGCAGCGTCATCTTGTTTGAAGTTGTTGATAACCTGCAAAAAGAGGTATATATATTGTTATGTGTTCCTTAATGTTGATACTGAACCAGTAACTCATAATGTGACTCTTTTACTACAGAATATAAAAACGAAAACGTATACAGTTTTGTTTAAATCTGCCACCTTCAATGGACAACCAGTGCGGTTACTGAGTTAATTTAAACAGGATTGTACAAGAATGTGACTTTAAGAGGAAACACACCCAAACACTTCGAATGTTGTAATGTTGAAAGTGTTAAAAAATGATCTATGTTCCTTTCAATTCATTTTTTATAGGTTATATTCTTTCGATTTTTCATTTCAATACTTCTTTCAGATGCCCATTTAAACATAAAAATATATACTTTGAATGGAGACATAGCAAACATAAAATGACTGCCAATATCCATATGTTAATCAAGGGCATTTTATATTTTTTTGAAACTTGTTTATATTTACATTTGATTTCTCTCATAATATTTTCCAGGAATCTTCTTGCTTCAAAGTAAGCAATATAAAACCACTGCTGACAGTAAATAGATAGTGATGATGAAATCATATGTTCTATTATTTCTTCAATAACACTGGAAGCTATTGTGTATAAATTTTCTTGTGAATTTAATAATGTAATGTCAAATGAGTTAGTTTTCGGACGTCTGTGTTGAAAATGTCAAACACCTGTGACCATTTTTCAATCACTTGCCACAACAATTGACATTGATGAAGCTGTCAACATAATACCATCAGGAAGAAGTGTTCTTATTTAAACACTATTGTAACATTATAAGTAATACACTATTTTGACATTTAATATATAGGACATTATTATTATATATATTATATTATAATTAACTATAACATATTTGAATCGATACTTAAGAACAATCATAGTACTACAATTGACGGACGGCAATATATGCCAAAGCCCAAAGCCGGTTTATACGAGTTTCTTTCGTTTTGTTTGGCCACTTAACTGCCAAAAAACGGGACTAAAGGAATGGACAATTTACATTGGCTGTTGAAACTCGCTCTAATATGAATATGCTGTAAATAGTTTCCTAATTCCTAAACACTTGCACCTCTTGGTTTTTTTTTATAATATTTATTTCTTTGAAACCGACTTCTTTGACAAATGATTAACGAAATAATTACGAAAATAATGTCTTCCTTAAATTTTACATTGCCATCAGCTTAATTCAATATATTTATAATGTCACTCGATAAAGGACACATGTCAAAATATGCTAAGTCCTGTCTACAAAAGCAGAAGCCATGAATGAAAAGGGGAAACAATCTTCACTGCTAAGGTAAGAAATTAGGTTATTTTTAATCGAAATGTGATAGGAGACATTATTATAGTTAATTGATAAAATACTCATTAATTAGGTGATTTCATATATTAAGCTGACTTAGTTGCCCGCAGTATTGACCTTAGCACTTCGGTGTTACGTTTTGAAGGGAGCAAGAGTATAAAAATGCATGTAGTTTAAATGGTGATTACATTAATTACAATTATTATGACAGGCTTGAGAATACAAAAGAGAGTTTAAGGTCTGCAACTTGGTTGAGACCCTTGGATGATTCGAGTAACTCAAAGATGGTCATGCTCATTGTAGACATTCTCCTACCAGTGTCTCCTGTGAGAAATGTTTCTCACAAATGGAGCTTGTTAAACCAAGCAGACGAACTCGCACGCAGAGCAAGACATTAAATGACCTTGTTCGCCTCGCCTCGCCATCCATGCGTGACTCCATTCCTGATCAATCGATTGACCATTGGATTGTAAGATGAAAACTACATTTAAATTTAATTCCATAGTTTCAGCTTCAAAGAACTTATATTAAGTATTTAAGTATGACAAAAAGAGCATAGCCACCGACTCAAACTCTGAAACTGAAATCATTGAATCTTCTTCAGAGATGGAAGAAGTTCCAGGAGGTAAAAGAAAACTGACGGAATATTGATTTTATGTAGTAATATCTAGTTCTGTGTGTGTTTAATAGTGGGAAATAACAAACTTTTGATTACTACATAAAGTATTTTATGTGATATATATTTTTGTAGCAACTATTTTAAAGGAAAAACACAGTACTTAAATTCAAAAATAGAAAATCATGATTTAGGTTGTTGTTAAATACTGTTGAGACATTGAGGACGTTTAAAATTGCTGCGACAGGTAAACTTTTGGGGTAAGGCTGTCGCAAAGTTCTGTAAAGTAAGAAATTTTCGCGTTGTCTGGAATTGTTTGTTCACTGTATTTTGAAGAGAAGTGTATATTGTGCTCCAGTCATAAAATAAGTGGAAATAAACATGTCTAATTCGAATAAACCTTGAAAAAACAACATCAAATATAAACGTGTGCGAAGATTTACCGAAGTTGTAAGTGCGAGTCGAATTTAACTTTAACTTAATCGTGCCGTGCAGTTGTGGTAAGAACGACAGATGTTGTCAATTGATTGGGCACGCTCGTCGATACCACTTTGCTGAGGAGCATGTCCTGATGCCGCCTTTGTGGCAACCGGTCACCAAACGCAGTGGGCCTCGCAGTCCACATTCATAAAATCCCTCAAGATATGGCCGCTGTTACATTTGTGTTATTTTTAATAAGAACATTAAGCAACAGACCCTTGTGTTTGTAAAGGGGTAAGTCAGACCCGACACGGGATTTGTATTATAGGTTTATTCTGTACAACAGTTCAACTAACCATGATTCTTGAAATACACAAATATAATGCGTAAATGTTATTCGTTGACTACTAGCTGGTAGACGAAGCAAATCAGATCATACAGAGCATATCAGAGACCACTACAGCCGTTATTGCAGGTAATAGCGGAATCAAGACCTGGAAGGGGAATTATTTAGGTCATCCAACCCAGAAGACATAAATAATATAATAGAGCGTGTTGAGTATACCCCTTTGACAGGCCAAACCATCGTAATAGTTAGCCAGCCGGCCGCCTGACACACCGCCAAGTTCGCCAGGACCGCAAACCGACGCTTTAAAAAGGGATGATTTGATGGTAATTTTACTGATCTCAGTTTGTCCTTTCATGTCGTTCAAATAAATAACCATGTAACTTTAATTTATTTGATTGAAAATTACAATGGTATACTTAGAAGATGAAAAGGATCTAAGTGAACTTTGCCTGTATAATGATGGAGGGTCAGCTAATCGGGTAACCTATGAAACAGTAAAACTGTCATTGACATTCCTCATCATGCACTTAAATTTTGACATGATCATTGCGTCTTTGTACGGCTCCTCACAGTTTGACATACCAAGTAGAAAGATGCACGTCTTCCCTAGATCTAGGACATGCAGCAAGTGGCTCTCGATAGGGAATTAATGGAGGCGAAGTATGAAACATATTGTGAAAAAGTTGGTCACTCTCATCAGTCAGGAATCAGGCTATATTGAAAACAGAGCTGTAGGTGGTTTTGAAAAAGGCATAGAGTTAGTTGTGGAAAAAGTAAATGAACGTTTCCCACAAATGAGCTTGAAAATTATGGCTCACACAGGGTAATCTGAGTCTGCTTCCTTGGAAATCACAGGCATTAACCTTGGAGTGGACATTCTAGTTGTCAATCTGGATACAAAAAGCTCAAACTTAAAGCAATTATCTTTTATTGCTTGATAGCTCGTGATGTCATTCATCGCATTTTAGACAAAACGATATTTTTGTGGTTTGACAAAACAAAATCCTTTTTATAACTAGAACTCCGCGAGTCGGATGTGTCGCCTGACGAAGTATTTACTGTCGACATTATAGCTGTTAGATTGGCATTTTATTCATTTATAGACAATGATGTTGCCATTTAACTTTCAAGTGTAGGTGGCATTTGAACTGAAGGTAACAACGTTAAGCCAGGAGCAAGCAATTGGTTATATAAGCAAATATGAGCACAATAAATACTGAAGTCAATGACATTGAGAAATAATTTGAAGATAATGGATTATTACGTTTTCAGGTGTGAAATGAGCATCTCTGTCTTGCTTCTGTCTAAACTGCTATCCAGACCGGTTTATGATGGCTGAAGTAAGACTCCAATTCACCAAGAGATTTGTAACTGTCGAAGTTCACAAATATCAAATCAATGGTTGTGTTATTGTTCATAGTAACACCTTTTACGATGTATGTGAACTGATATTTCTTCATTATTGAACACAGCTGCTGGTAAGTTGTACTGTCTGTGTTGAAGTCTCCTATGACAATTGACTTTTGTGAACCACAGAATGATTTCAACTTTTGTTCAACAGCATGTTAAAATGGTTTCCATCTTTGATTTGGCGGTCGATATAGTCCCAAGATGTTGATTAAGTGAGGCTGCAAAACAGTTATAAAAGTCATTTCAATCAAAGCAGCATTCACCCCTTCCACATGTACTTGATGTTGTGGTTTGGTTATCACAATAGATCCATATGGTGTTCTCTCAACTGCAAAATCATTCCTATGTAGTGTGCGTCCAGGAATTTGAATGTTGTCTTTTGCACAGAGTTTGGACTCTGTGAGGATGAGAACATCAGCTCTTGAAACGTTTTGTTCAGAAACCATATCTTCCAAATGAAGTTTTACAGACTGAGCATTGTGGAAACATATCACAAAGTGATCTGTTGGCAAAGTATATAAAGGTGTGTAGCACAGTTGAATTTAACTGTTCGTAGTCGTTCCATTTCTAACTGTACATCTCCAGACACAGTTATCTTCGAAGGATCAAAGGGTTGGAGAATATGTAAACGATTCATGGTGGTAACTCGACTCAAAGCTACATAGTGAACATGAGGACGTTTTTTATAGGCAATTGCACTACTACGTGTAACGTGTCTCCATGGCATTTGAGGATTGTCTTCGCACAAGTCAGATTAAGCGGGAATTGGTCACGCTGTATGCAAGTATTTTTGTACTTGTCTACTGGGAATTTTCTTTAACTGGAGCAATTGGTATCCAATCTTTATGAATTTCTTTTCGGTAAAGGTGACCACTATTTATTCTAAGTAGTAGGCCTATTCTTGGGTCGTCAAAGTGAATCCAAACAAATTTTAGTCTCCCACTAATTATTTTAGTAAAGTTACTGCAAAGTCCACCTGCCCCATTTACAAGACCATCCTCCACATCAAGATTTAAGGTCAGCTCATTGCGCAGGCCTACTGCTGACCTGTACATCATTGGCAGTCCCATTTAGACTCCAGGTAGTATAGGTGATTTTTCAAGGATTCTTGTCTGAACATCAGGAGGAATATCACCAATAACAATGTCTATTGCTTTGTTGGTTACCTTTTCAGAAAGAGCCGGGTCAAATAATGCTGAGTTGTGGGACTGTACTGCCTTATTGAAGTACAATATGTGAGTGGCACTGGTTGGGTAGTCATCAGTATGTGTTTCTGTAACAATTCTGGTGGAGAGAAGTTCAATATCTTGTTGTGTATGTAAGCCTTCTCTTATTTTGTTCAGCGTCTGAGCAAAGGACCTATCATTTGCTTGTCGCATAATTTCAGTTAGCTCAAATACTTTCATATTGTCTATCCATATGTTTGGAGCCAGTGCGTTATAGTCCGTTGGAGATAACTGAAATATCCATCTGTCCATCACAGGATGAAGTTGAAATAAGTCACCAATACAGATCACACTGTTTGGCCATTTTGTTGTTGTCGTTGTTAATCAATCGTACCCCCTTGTTGTATTTTTGTAGAGGGACACCCAATGAAGTTTCCTGTCAAGTTTCATTGAATTTGGCCAGGTAGTTTTAGAGGAGATGTTCTTAAGCAATTGTTGACGGACGGACGACGGACAAAGACCGATCACAATAGCTCACCTTGAGCACTTCGTGCTCTGGTGAGCTAAAAAAAGTGTGCAAGGTCAAGTTAAACATGAAAATTAACAAAGGGCAATAACTCTAATATGGAAGCAAGAGATAGTTTTTGTGACAAAAGTTAAGCTTGAAAATTAACAAAGGGCAATAACTCTAAACATATAGATGCAAGTTTTACGGTTTTTGTGCACTGCACTTTCCCTCAATCAGATATACCTACGAAATAAGTTTCAGGTTGATACCTCTTATATTTTACGAGATATGCCACGGACAAAACCTAAGCAAGAAAATTAACAAAGGGCAATAACTCTAAAAATATGGCAGCAAGAGAAACGGTTCTTGTGCACTGCACTTGCCCTCAATGAGATCTATCTAGCTATGAAGTTTCAAGTTGATACCTCTTATATTCTTCAAGATTTGCCCCGGACAAAACTAACAAAGGGCAATAACTCTAAAAATATGGCAGCAAGAGTTACAGTTCTTGTGCACTGCACTTGCTCTCAATGAGATCTATTTAGCTATGAAGTTTCAAGTTGATACCTCTTATATTCTTCAAGATATGCCCCGGACAAAACTTTAAGCATGAATATTAACAAAGGGCAAAAACTCTAAACATATAAATGCAAGAGTTACGGTTTTTGTGCACTGCACTTTCCCTTAATCAGATATACCTACGGAATAAGTTTCAGGTTGATACCTCCTATAGTTTACGAGATATGCCACGGACAAAACCTATGCAAAAAAAATAATAAAGAGCAATAACTCTAAAAATATGGCAGCAAAAGTAACGGTTCTTGTGCACTGCACTTGCCCTCAATGAGATCTATCTAGCTATGAAGTTTCAAGTTGATACCACTTAAAGTCTAGGAGATAAACCCCGGACAAGCGAAAATGGGACGCGGACGCCACCGCCACCGACAAAAGTAACCCCTATATGTCGTCTTTCCAGGCGACACAATAAAAAAGTATCATTACCTAAATATTTATTAATTTTAAATGAACTTTTAAAGATATGTGGTTACATGTTAGAGTTTGAAAGTTTGTATGACAGGGCTGTGCTGCAGTTCATTTGCCCCTGAATATAATTTCGGACGTTTTTCAGGTAACATAAACGGTTGTTCGATTTTGTAGCGGTTTTGAATATCGATCTACTGATCTATCATAAGTACGACCCACGGTAAATGCCATAGGTTTCTCTCGAAAAAATATCCGTTATTCACGGAGGATGAATAAGAGTCACGTGACCACAAATGCAAACGCAAGTAGTATTTTGGCTTGATTGGTCGTCAATCCAAGTTTCTTACCGATATTTTTGTTACACGCGAGAGTTCGTGAAAGTGACATAGCCAAAAAAGCAAGCATGCATGGTTTTGTCTTTCGATCGGTGTATTGGTCACCATTCCCGTTTACAAAGTTTCAAAGAACACTTCGATATAAATAGTGTCCGGGAATGCAAACACACGTAGCTAGTGTTAAAATGTTATAGCTTTAGACAAAAAGCCACAATGTTTTCAAATGTATTCATTTCAAATAATAATGGTTTTCATTTGTTATATGAATATTTTGTGCGATGAAATTTATACACAAAATGCATTTCTGAAGTAATTCAACTTTAGCAAACGCACGTAGGCGTCTTAAAATAAGAAGTTAACGTATTTGTCGTTAGCCTTTAAACCATGCGAAAAAAAATGTTTATTTATCGCGAATGATTCTTAATTTTTTCCATGTACAATTTAGCTTAAGCCAAGTGTATTCGATTAAATATAACAAGACCAGCTCCTTGCAGTATAGAGCATGTATATGAAGTTCAACAAATTTTCTTGTATATCATCTTTATTTTTTTGCCATCATTCTGTTCATTATTAAAATTTCTAGAAAACGTTCCCAATTTTGAAGGTGCATGCGATGAAAGAATAAATAAAACCGGTTATGAAGAAATTAGCAAGCCATATTTGACTCCCTTATTGTTCAGCTTATATTTTTGCCTGCCTGTTTCGTGTGTTAACTTAAAAAAGAATGTGACTTGATTTGTGATCAGTTGTGTTGGTTATCAGGTTTATGTTAGTATACATTGTTTGAGATTGATAACCAAGCATGCTTTATAAATATATAGTTATTTTCATTGAAGTACACACCCTTCTGTAAATTGGTTAGCATATCTTCCACTGGATCAAGTGGTAACGCAACTTTCTTTTTTTGGCTCATGCAGGTGTGGCTAATGCAGAATCCATAAAAAAATATGGTCCCAGTCAATATTGTTTTTGTTTTTATTTTGATTTCATGCCAGTGCCTTTAACAGAACCTATTTTAACAATTCTTAATTTATCATATTTTAGTACATATGCAATGATTAATCCATGCATTTGTTTGGTTTATAGTACTATTTTGTATTGCACTAAAGGGTACATTTATCAGCATTTTTTTCTCTTTTTTTTTTACTTAAAATGGCACATAATATATAAATACACATCCTCAAAATGTCTTAATACCAGGTTCCAACTTAAATTTACCTTGATATAAATTGCAAAACTCAGTTAATACAATGACATAATAATTTAGTCTAAAAAGTCCACTAGTACACATAATCTTGTATGTACTTTTTACACCTACATTTTTTTCTTTACATTGAGTACATAAGTACTATATAAACGTGCTTGATTTTCTCTTTGTATTCTTCTCCTTGTGATATTTTATTGAGCTTCGACTATTATAATATTTATATGAAAAGCTACAGAAATAAGCTCAGTAGCCAAAACATAAAAATAAACCCCGTTTATTGGCACAGAAACACAAAAACAAAACATCACTAACAAGAAACACCTAAAAACAGCTCAATACTCCACAAACAACACAGTGCATATATAATATGGAAAGTTAAATACCGCCTTGGAACAGTCAGTACAATTCATTTACTGGGGGTTTAAACCAGTGTGCGTGCACAACCTCATTCTTATCCCAACAATCCTGGATAAAGTAAAAACGAAACAAGTAAATCTTATCAAAGTAAACGTTTACTTGAGGAATCTTTATTAAGGCCACTACTTTTATATAAATTGGTTTACAAAACCGGCGGGTCTAATTTACCGAAAAGTACAAAAAAAATAAAAAATGAATTTCACTTTTTTTTTCAAGATTATTTTCCCGACCGTATTGATTTTGGTGCGAAACGAAAGAAAAACGAACAGATAAGAGTACGAATGCAGTAGATCTCGACTGGTTTGTTGTTCCGTAGCCGTATTCGCCGATTTATAGTGATAACATGTGAGCCAGTAAACTGTTATGGCAGCGCCGTTGGCAATGGCGAAATTGACGATAGCAGTCATTCTTTGTATGAAATAATTAAGTTAAATATGCAGGAGTTGTTAAAATAACAATAGCAAAATACATTGGCAAATTTAACAGCCGACACAAACAATAACTGTCACGTGATTGTTGTTTTTCCCCGCTAATTTAGGTCATGAAAATATTGTTGTTTATAGATGAAAAATAAGTGGCAGCGGCTGCCATCGAATAAGTAGTCACAAATATCTGTAAATTATGTGTGAGAAAAATATTTTATAACATTTTATGGTTAAATATCAAATAACAGTGCACTTAGTGTGAGTGGTGAAATCGAAAGTAAAATTTCTAAGTTGACACCGGTGATCTAGTTTCACAAGTTCGGTCGGTTGTGTTTATGGATTTTAAATCACAAACTGGTTTGGAAATACTTGTCATTGAGTCAATGTAAAGCTTGTGTTTATTCTAGATTACATGTTTATTCATGTTTGGGTGAATAGTAGAGTAAAAACAATGAAAGAGTTGAACACATGTGTCAATGCCATTTACTAATTCCAGGAGTTGTGTGCAAAACATTAAGATAAAACAACACGGAAAACTATTTTGAATAAGTCCATTTTAATTTGTTATGAACTTAATATGTCACTATAAATGAGATTTGTTGTTGTAACCAAGGAATTCTCTTTAAAATGAAAAATAAACAATCATGAAGTATAGATGCCCTGTGAACGCATGATACACAAAATGGCGGAGTTGGGAGAAGATGAAAATATCCGATAAATAATTATGGATTTCACTGTTACTATCATTGGTACATAAAGTTAAGTCACATGCTAGATTTATTATTTTGCTATGTGATTTTATGTACTGATGTGGTAATTTGCTGCAAGATTTGAATTTGAAATGGATTTGCTGAACATCGCATGGTAAATATCCCGGTCCGAAAATATCCGGACTTAGCATGGATTGGGTTACACACAACTAGGACCCCGCATGGTAAAGGTTATTAAAACTCAAATCTAGGTCTAGTTTGGTTTTTAGTTTTTCAGGAATTGTTTGCAAAATATTAAAGCACAATGTCTTCATACAATATTACTTCCTTATTTACAAAATTGGAAATTATTTCACTTTATTGACATTTTCCAATATTGAAATAACTGAAACAATGCTTAGAAATAATACAGTGCAATTCTTGTGTATTTTAAAGCGTAAAATTTGCCTTCCCTTTTTTTCCAATTTAATATTGGTCAGTTTTTAAGTGTTCTGCATTCACTTTTGCTTTAGCATACCCTTAAAGCTAAACAAATGTCCTGCTGAGTAATATTCAATGTATCTTTGATAAAAAGTGTAGTTTATACATGTAAACATGTTTTATAGTCAATTTCATTGATGTTTTATATGCACAGTATGTAAAATTTAAACTGTGTGTTTAATTAGAACTTTGAAACTTTGAGTGTATTAAAACATGCATTAATAGCAGTTTAAAAATTTAAAATGTCAAGTAAATGATATATATTTTCAATGTTTTTATGTTGTTCTCTGATTTTCACCCTTGAGTATGTTTTGTGACTTTTTTCCTTTTTTTTCGACCACCCGGTGGACATTTTTTCCAAAAATTCTTGTAAACCAAAAAATAAAAAAGGAGTGGCCTAAGAAAACAAATAATATTAAACTTATAGGAAAACCCAAAATACTTCAATCATTAGCGACCTCAACTCTATCTGCAGACGAAGGAATACAATTCAGAAAACCTAATGCAAAATTTTCACAGATACGATGCAGTTCTTGTTTGAAACTATGAGCACCGGTTAGTCTGTCATAGTAAATAAGGTTTAAAACTGTTTGATGATAAGAGTTATATAATAAAAAGCAACATAGTCACTGGTTTTATGCCGTTAACGAGCTAGTGCGGATGTCGAGAGCGCCAAATAAGAGGTTGCGGGAGTTGTCGGGTCGTTGAGGAGTTTTTCCCGAAATGGGAGCTTCGCTGAATAATGAAGATGAAGCTTGAATAATAATCAAGTCCTATTTTGAAAGCAAACACATATATCAATAAACACAAAGTACAAAAGATGTTACAAATAATTAAACTAATTTGGGGAAATTAGCATACAACTCGCTTTGAAAAATGCATGTGAAAGTTTAACTGGTTGACAACAATTTATATTACAATAATTTTAATTGAATAATTGTTTGTTTAATAACCATATAATGAACTAAATAAATACTTACAAACAGAAATAAGACATGTACATTTCTAAGTGAGTTTAAATTTTAAGACAGATAATTAAGGAACCTGAATAATGAAGATGAAGCTTGTTTAATAATCAAGTCCTTTTATTTTGAAAGCAAACACTTACATGCTTTTCAGGAAAAAGTCTTCATCTTAAAAACTAAGTTTTCAGCAATATGATACAGATCTTAGAATTGATAAGCATCATTAAATGATTAACTTGTCACTACCAAAATTCTAAAATTGAAGCTGGCTTAGCCTGAGGGATTATGCTACTGTTTTGAAGAAACATTATATGACAGGTTGACACCAATTAAAGTAATTAAAGGAAACCACTTAGCCTAAGGTTGCCAAATAATTTAACTTAAAAACAAGTTAAGAATCTTAAAAGATATTCATTTACTGCCAAAAATATTATACAGGCTGCAGGCATTAAAATGTTTTACATGATTTATAGACATGCAAAAAGTTCGAAAAGGAGTTTTTAGTCATAATAGTTATTCTTAAACTATATCTAAATAAGTAATTCCGAGTTATTAAACAAAATATACATATTACCCAAATAAAATAAATATTTGTAATTTACAATTATGTGGGGCATAATACTGGCATGTAATAGGAATATATTGTTAAAACTAAAAAAACGACATATTGTAGCTAAGTTTTCTTCCAAATGATTACCTAAGAGCGTTTTTGTTGGTATTAAACCGGTTAGGGTTTAATATCAGTTTCACGAACTGTGTATTTGTTGTAACCATTCCAAATAAAATCAAAATCAGTTGAATCGTTTTTTTTAATGCACCAGTCAAATGTTACCACGGCCCCCAGGTCCGGGGAATAGCGGGGACTTTGACTTTTGGTCCAGCCAACCCCGGCTAAAATCCCCGCCCTGCGGAAACGAACAGATGGTAAAATCCCCGCAAAATGCCCGCGCACCCCATGGACACTAGGTAATGCCCATTCCCCGCAATAATTAAAGTGAAGACAAAACCACCGCATTCACCCGGCACTGCGGGGCCACCTGAAAGGTAAAAACACGGCCCATTTCCCTGGCTATCCCCGGTATACCCCCGCCCCTTTGGGGCCTTGGTTACAATAGACTGGTGCATATCGAAGACCGAGACCGGTTATTGAAACTATCGAAACCTCTACCGGGAACGGTTTCATCGATTCGTTCAATCCGAAAACTAGTTTACTTTGAAAACAACATGGCGAAAGTGATCAACTACGTTTATTGAAACTCAAATCTTTTTGAACAATGCCTTACATATTTGGCAAATGAGCTTAACGGAATTGGTTTTGAAGAAGTTCAGAAATAATGGCTGCATTCAGTGGCTCCGCCATGTTGTTGAAACTCTACACAAAACCATGCATTTGATACTTCAAGCAAAACTATTTTACAAGAAAGAGACATCACATGCTGGGGCATCGCTAGTCAGCAGAAAAAAAGGTTTTAAAGATAACATGAATCTACAATATTTTCATAAAATCAAAGCACTGAATGTTTAGTGATGTAAGGACGCCATATTTAAATGTCTGACTCAACTGATAGAACTTGATCTAACAAAGGCTTATTATGTAGGTTTAAGGACACTAGACATTTCTTGAAAATTTGTACAAAATGTACATAAATATGAGGAAAACGGTAAAGATAGTGACAAAAAAGTATTTGTGTAGGTAAAAATTTATCGACCCTCCACACAACAGGGACATTCACAATTCCAAGCAAAGGAGACAATTCATGGCCAATTCGCTGGCTGCTGTGCTAGAATAAAAAAATAATCCTGTAAAAGAATGTTCGTCTATGTCCCTTGACAATATTCTTGAAAGAGGTGATGAACTTACTATACGCCTCAAAATCATTTGAGGATTATTTGATGCTGATGATTGGAAACCTTCATGTGATGGATTTTATCATTCATTAAACAATGACGAGCATGACAATGAATCGCCAGAAAAGTAATTATCCTTGGGACGCATCTTTCTAGATGGATCTTCATGCATATTCACACAATGGTGAAATCACTACCAAGCTAAAGTTAAGTTATAATACATGGCACTAAACAATATTAGTTGTTTGATCACCACTCTCGAAATGAGGCAGGAATGTCAATACCCGATGGCTGTGCTGCATTGAGTGTCTATCATGACCTTGATGCATTACATTTAAAAGACTTAATACAAAAATGAGCGATGAGTTTAATCGTTTGTATATTTACTATATATTTTTAATACTATGACGGTACAATATGTTTTTGAAGACCATACACCATATTATGTGATATGGAAGCATAATGCTTTAAAGCTGCATTCTCATTTTGCATGTTTAACTGTTTTTACAGCAGGCTGTGAAGACAAGTCCTGTTGTTACACCTCACACTGGCCACTCCGTCGAACCTATCTCTCTCACTGTCTGTGGTAACCAGTCTTGTGTTACATAGCACCTTGTTCACTCGGTTGAACCTTTGTCTGTCAAAGGCTTAAGTGACGAGTCTGCATTTACACAGCAACTGACACTGGTCACTCGGTTGTACCTTTGTCTGTCGCACCTGTCGCGCCCCCTCTAAATACGTCCATGTTTACATTCTGGTTCAATATTGGAAGTAATAAACGTTATAAAACATGCTCAAAATGCACATTTTTGCTTCAAATTGTTACAATGGTATTGCGGCAGTAACCACAAACCCACAAGCAAATGGTTAATGTAATATATGTTCGGTTCCTAGGGAGGGGCGCACGTAAAACAATTGCGCCCCTAAGTTACCCACCCCCTTACGTCAACTCCTGGCACCACCCGTTTTTTTTTAATTTTGATTGTGACTTCAGTAAATGGATATGCATCGTTTTTGAAGCTGTTTAATGATGGAAGAGTTATATATATGTTTTATTTATTTTTTTGTTTTTAGGTTGCAACAAAGAAGAAGGAAATGAAGAGGCGATCTTTTGCTTCCGGAACAGGTGTGTGTGTGGGGGGGGGATTCCTGCGCCACAAGAGCCCACTGGTATTGAGATGAAGGTGAGTCAGTGTTGTTTTTCCTGGATACAATGGATATATTGCACATACATGTATTCCCTTGAAGAAATTATTTCAATGCATTTTCAATTCCTAAGATTTCTTAGCAATTGAGAAAACATTGGAATTCTTTGGAAGAGACAATCCTAACAAATCCAAAAAAAATCATTAGAATTCGTAGATTTTTATATTTCCGTTCGAAAATTAATGTTTTTTGGCTTAAATTTGTCAGCAGTCTTATATAACTGGTTTCCATGGATTTTTGCGAAAATTGGCTCGTTCCAAAACAAACAATAAAATTTTTGTCAAAACGTTTAATCTGTAAGAGTGCAGCTTAAATAAGGACTGATCACAATTGTATTTGTTTATGCTACAAGAGAGCAGTAAGGCATGTGAGCAAATATTATAAAGCTTGTTAGAGCATCTTGGTCCAGCTTACCCTAGTGCGTTAATACAGGATAAACACAGTAAAATTTGAGCCATATTTACTTATTTAAACATAATGAAAACAATTTTCATAGCGAATAAATAATATAAGAAGTATCTTTTATCTCCCTTCGTGGGTATCTCAGGCACAGAAAGGACTTGCACTGTGTTTGATGATCATAGCTTCAAACAATGACTGCATCATATTTTTGAAAAGGTTTTTGTATTGTATTCCTCCGTCTGCAGATAGAGTTGGGTTTTCTAATCATAGAAGTACTTAGGGTTTACCTAAAGCTAATTATTATTTGTTGTATTGATAAGTTTCCACAAAATTATGCATACTGTTAAGATTTACCTTTTGCCATTTTTTCTTTATTTAGGATTGTTGGGATAAGAATGAACTGGTTTAACCCCCCCCCCCCCCCAGTAAATTTACATTTTACTGACCATTCCAAGGCGGTACCTAACAATCCTTGATAAACATACTTAGTTTTGTATATATAGTGCACTGTGCTGTTTGTGGTGTTTTGTGCTTTTCTTCTGTTTCTTGTTTGTGAATTTTTGTTTTTATGTTCTATGTCTTTGGCGTTTGCCCAGTGCCATTAAACCGGGTTTATGTTTAAACTTTTTGCTACTGAGCTTGTTTCTGTAGCTTTTAGCTACACATAAGTATTGCAGTTGACTCTAGACTGACCATAGAGTTGAAGACCTTCACCAACAACAGTTATCAATTAAATATTGCAATTGAGTATTTGTTCTCTTAGATATGTAACAGACAATATACACTTGTATGAAAGAATAACTGATTTTGTAATGTTGTATATCATTTGTTAAATGACATTGCGCTAGTGAAATTGGAGCGGAATATTAAAATAATCAATGACGTTTTAACTCCTTGTGAGTGATAAAACAATATGAATATCAAGTTGTATCTATACAAAAGACTAGGCAAATATAAATATGATGATTTGCTCCATCAGTGATCTTAAACTTGAGCTTAATTTTTTTTTCTTAAATATTTGGTAACCGTGATACACAAGAAAATGTCTAGTTTCCATTTAAAACGAGCAATTTTTCCAAAAGCTGTTCAACTATAACTACATGTTTGACACTATCTGGTTCAGAGTTCACTTTTAACAAGTGATGCACAAATGAATGAACCAAAGGTTTCTGTTCATACATTGGAACTTTACGTATCACTGCAAAACATACATTTTTGTCTTGATGGTATATAAAATGATCCACTACAGCTACACGTATTTTACCATTCAGTTGGACAAGAACATAGTTACAAATTCGTTTTGTATGTCTTTCATAGTCCTTTGAGTAGAATGTCGTATCCTTTACAACTCTTAAAGGAAACGTAAGCTTTCCTGAATCATGTAGAACAAGTTCTTGAACTTGGGATTTTACATCTTGACTAACTTCCCTTGAAGCTGTGTCACCAATGATTTGACAGTTTGAAGCATTTTTGTTTCATTTACATACCTTTTGGTAGATGTCATTCTGTCCGTCTTCAACTCCTGATCAATAATCAAGCTAAGAGTCAATCGCAAGTCGTTTCTGTGCCGGAGATACCCACAGAATTTGTAAACAAACATCACCAGTACCATGTACACTATTCAAAATGTTTCCATTCATATTTTCGAAAGGAAAACACGACCATGACCACCAGGTCCCAATAACTTAACATATTGGAGCAAGTGACTGCAGGCATTGTGCAAATTCAAGGTGCAGATATTTTCACCATACAGTTTACCAAAGCTGTTATAGAATTCGCACAAAACCAATTCTGCTCTTTCCATTTGTTTTTCAGAATTGCAATCACCTAATAACAGGTAGATGCCTTCAACAAAAAGGACAAAATGATCAAAATATTTTTGTCCATATAGTTGATGAGAAATGGAACTGAATAAAACAGCAGCCAGTTCTCAATTCAGATGCCTTCATATGGTGAATATTATTTTCCAAAGCTCTCGGTAAACGTCCGATTGCGTCTGTGGGTTTCATCAGTTTAAGATGTTTGTCTACTTGTTTGATGCGTGTTGCTACTGAAAAGGGCTGCTTTGAATAGGTGGCTGAAAATAAGAGCTGCAGAAGTTTTTTTTTGTCACCCCAAGAAGAACCCCATGCATATAGTCTGCAAATATAAGTCCATCTATAATATAAAACCAATCTAGACCAAGGAGTGTTGATACGCCCTTTGTACCTTTAATGGGTCCTACAGTAGAGGCTATTCTGGCTTTTTTAATAAGGTCTGAAATATAGAAAAAAAAGCCTCATTCTTTGCAGGATTAATATAATGAATATCCAGTTTATTTACACATGTATTGATGTAAATTGTAGTTCATATTAAGAGTCTTATCTTTTTTCATATAAAATGGTGAAATGCTGTTTAGGATAAAACATGAATTACTATATTAAATACAATAAAAATAATACCAATATCATTCAACAAAATATTTGCGGAAAGGCTCTACATTGTGTTGTTCGTAGTAGAAAGTCTGTAGGTGGGTAAACACGAGCATGGCCTTTTCCTTGACTCATAACTTTCCCTGGATGCTCACATGTAAGACAACCAAAGTGTCCATGGTGTTGAGTCATTTCAGTGATGTAGGCTTTTGCCTATAGATCCATTGTACCTGCAAGTAACATCGCTCTCACTGATATTTCCTCTCCATCAATGTCAAGTGTAAAACCATCGGTTTTAATCTTCTCCATTTCAATAAAGGGTTGCAAATGTTTGAAAAACAGGTTTTCCCTTAGACAGCAACATTCCCCACAAGATCATATTCTTCTTTGAAGAGCGCATTTTTGGTGGCAATTCATTGCCAACAAGGTAGAAGGGCCATATGCTCACACCAGATGACTTGTATAAGGGAATTCCATCTGTATTGAACAAGAGTGTTATGTTGTTTTGTGATGACAGGAAATTGTCATCATCACAAGGCTCTTGTACAAAGCTCCTGTTGTGATGTCTGTTATTACATTGGCATCCTTACTTGATTTCCGGTAATCTTCAAGGCACTGCCCCATTCCATCTCGTTTGAGAATATCAAGTACTTGTTGACTCAGTGAAAGGAAAGAGAAGTAAGACTTGTTTTGCTGAAGTTCTTGTTGGTCAATATTACCTTTGTAGCGCAACCCACTGAATTCTGATTGAGAACAATTGTACTTTTCATGACCAACTTGTTCACAGGCCAGTGGCCCAGTTCATGCCACTGCTTTTAGACACACTGAACACTGCCAAATTGACTCTAAATGAATACCATAACATGGACCTGCACAATTATTCAAATTATGGGCAGGATCAAGTGTCAGTTTTGCAGTCAACACCTGGCAGCTGCAAATGTGCCTGCGCAGAGGAGCTCGCTGCATTGAAGCTGCAGTTCGAGCAGAGGGAACCACTTATAACAAAATTGCAGGCTGATGTTAGACAGCTTTTGAAAGTAGTAAAGGTATAAATTCAGAACACTTTGCAGTATTTTATCTTTTATAATCTTTGATGTCAACTATTGTTTTTATGGAATGCTATCAGAATCTCAAATGTTCACAATCAGCGTTCCACAACTGGTATGAGTGCTATAATTTCCAGGTTTCATTGGAAATAAACTTTTTGGCACCTGAATTATGGCTCTTTAATTGATGGTCATTCAGTGAAAATAATATGATATTGCAAATTGTAATTTGTGAAATTCAGTTTTCTATTCATCCATCTGATAGAAGGGCATATGCTCACACCAGATGACTTGTATAAGGGAATTCCATCTGTATTGAACAAGAGTGTTATGTTGTTTTGTGATGACAGGAAATTGTCATCATCACAAGGCTCTTGTACAAAGCTCCTGTTGTGATGTCTGTTATTACATTGGCATCCTTACTTGATTTCCGGTAATCTTCAAGGCACTGCCCCATTCCATCTCGTTTGAGAATATCAAGTACTTGTTGACTCAGTGAAAGGAAAGTGAAGTAAGACTTGTTTTGCTGAAGTTCTTGTTGGTCAATATTACCTTTGTAGCGCAACCAACTGAATTCTGATTGAGAACAATTGTACTTTTCATGACCAACTTGTTCACAGGCCAGTGGCCCAGTTCATGCCACTGCTTTTAGACACACTGAACACTGCCAAATTGACTCTAAATGAATACCATAACATGGACCTGCACAATTATCCAAATTATGGGCAGGATCAAGTGTCAGTTTTGCAGTCAACACCTGGCAGCTGCAAATGTGCCTGCGCAGAGGAGCTCGCTGCATTGAAGCTGCAGTTCGAGCAGAGGGAACCACTTATAACAAAATTGCATGCTGATGTTAGACAGCTTTTGAAAGTAGTAAAGGTATAAATTCAGAACACTTTGCAGTATTTTATCTTTTATAATCTTTGATGTCAACTATTGTTTTTATGGAATGCTATCAGAATCTCAAATGTTCACAATCAGCGTTCCACAACTGGTATGAGTGCTATAATTTCCAGGTTTCATTGGAAATAAACTTTTTGGCACTTGAATTATGGCTCTTTAATTGATGGTCATTCAGTGAAAATAATATGATATTGCAAATTGTAATTTGTGAAATTCAGTTTTCTATTCATCCATCTGATAAATTGTACATAATTTTACAGGCATCTCGAGATGGCACAAGCAATGAAATTGCATCTTCAGCAGACATCATATTCCCTACTGGATTTTCCAAGGTAATTTAACATACACTATAGCATTTTTGTCAAATGGTTACAAATGTTCAGAGGTGTAGTTCAAAGATAATATATTTTACAACGATTACGGAGAAAGCTATGATAGCTTAGTAGTCACTCTCGTTGGCACAATATTGCGCAAGAGTGTGGTCTTGTGTTGTGGAGGAAATCGGAGTTCCCAGAGAAAACCCAGTTGTCCGGCTAGGTGACCACTAACCAAACTCACATGCACCCAGGCCGGGAATCAAACCCGGGTTGCCTTGCAGAGAAGCGAGTGCGCTTAACACTGCGCTACCCGTACAGCCAGTAACAACTGTCATTTGAAGGATTATTAAAATCAGTCAAATCCTGCGATTCCTGGGTATCAAAACTTATTTATGCACTGTGCTGTTTGTAGAGTTGTGTACTGTTCTATGTCTCTTGTTTGTGAATTTGTGTTCTATGTCTTTGGCGTTGCCCATTGCCACTAAACCGGGTGTATGTTTAAACTTTTTGCTACTGGGCATTTTTCTGTATCTTTTTGCATATATATTCATATAAACCTATGTGAGCGGTCTGTCATCCTACCTCTACAACGCCAGGCCTCAGGAAGTTCTTTGATGGTTTTGAAAAAAGTGCAGCTAACTGTTGGAATACAGTAAAATCTATTTCTGCTGCAAGATCATTTCAGACAGACGTTGAAAAAAGACTGCAGTCATGCCACTCTCTCACATCTGCTGTGAAAGAACTCATGCCAAAAGTATTCACACAGGGGAAGATGACAGACTGCAGTCTTAAAGGGCAGAAATGTGGAAAAGGGGTCCAGTCGGGATTTGTAAGACCTGCCTTTGACCTAGAAAGAAGAAATTTCCTTTTAGGCATTTTTTTCCAAATTTCATATTGTATTTAAACATCAAAATACTTAAGAATTGAACATTATGTTTCTGCGTTTCATTGGTGTATGAACTGTCAGAAAATTACACCTAATTTATCAGGTGTAACACTTCATACATCAATGAAACGAGTCGAGATCCATGATAGGCGGAAAAAGAAACAGGTGATGAGGAAAACAAACTTTATTTTTGCCCAAAACTTACTATATTTTTGTCAAAAATGTTATTTTCGCCAAAACTAACTCTATTTTCATATTTCTTGCAAAATCTTATTTTCACGAAAATAACTTTATTTTTGCCCCAAACTTACTATATTTTGGTCAAAAATGTTATTTTCGCCAAAACTAACTCTAATTTCATATTTCTTTCAAAATCTTATCTTCGCGAAAATAACTTCATTTTCATAAAAAATAACCTATCTAGTGTATGCGTATTTTGGTCATACACTAGATAAGGACAGTAAAGCAAACCCTACCAGTCGATCATGTCATCATTCAAATGGATTTTGCCGAGAACTTTTAGAAGTTCAGAGGAAATTCAATCTGCGTACTTCAATCAAACTGGTGTGACGCTACACCCAGTAGTGTTGTAATATAAACAAGACAACGATCTCAAGCACAAAAGTAATGTAATTGTGTCAGAAACGCTAGCTCATAATGCGCAAACTGTTGTATCATTCATTGACAAAATTGTCCGTGAAATAAAAAAGCTAGTTCCAAATGTAAAGGTCTTTCATTATTGGACGGATATTCCGACGTCGCAATAACGCAACAAACTGATATTTGACACTGTTGCGAATCACAAGACAACCTACAACTGCGCAGCTATATGGAACTACTTCGAAGCTGGACATGGGAAGGGCCCGTGCGATGGTTTAGGTGGAACAATGAAGAGGATGGCCGATACAGCCATCAAAACGGGAAGAGCAATTATTCAGGATGCGCCAGATTTCTTTACATGGGCTTCTGAAAAGTCTTCTTTCGGCAATGTCTCATTTGTATTTGTCGGAGATGAAGCTATTAGGGAAAAGGAACCAGAATTGTCGCAGATTCTTGGGACTTATTCGCCCAGTCAAAGGAACCATGAAACTACATGCAGTTGTCGGAAATTGTCTAGTGTCTTGGTTAATGAAACCAGCTGTTACTGTGCACATTGCTTGTCAGGTGAACGTTGCAGCACGTGGCGGGAAGAACCAACTCGAAAGCGGAATCCAGTAGCGGTTGAAACTGCATTGGTCGAAAATCACATAGAACCCGAACAACATGTGGCAACAGTAGCCGTTGAAACTGTATTGGTTGAAAATCAAACAGAACTCGAACAACATGTGGGAACACATATAGATATCAGCGTTGACGATGACGTTGCTGCCGTGAATGAGACCGGATGGTATGTCGGGAAGGTAGTAGACATCGATAAGGAAGATGACGAGATTGAGATTTCTTTCATGGTCAGGAAAAAAGAACTCTTATCAGTGGCCAAGGCGAACCGACAATATATGTATTGGAAAGGGCGATGTATTGAGTATAATCCAAGCTCCTATAGGGACAGGTAAAACAAAAAGAATGAAACAAAAAGAATGTTTTAACTGGCTGAGTCCGATCATGATAAAATCGCACAGTTATACGCAAATAGAATATACACCGTTTTCTTGACCAGCAAACTAACAAATCAAAATTAAGTAAAGTTCGATACAACGGAGTGTAATCAAGCGATTTTTACTGTATATTTACATTATTCACATACAAGTATGTCGAGATAGTAAATTGACATAAAACATAAGACAATGACATCTGTTTAGATAAATACTTACGCAGAGAAATTTACCAGTTCACTTAATCTGTGAGATGTATAATGTTCGATACATGCAAAATATAGAGATTTGTTCTTGTTTTTTTCGTATTGATATCTTTTGTTTTTGGTATTGTTATTATTGTTGATATATTTGTGTTGAAGTCTAATGCAAAAATGTTACTTATATAGTTTGAATTAGACTAGGGCACATATGCAATGTATGTTTATTTTTTAATGGCATGGTTGTTTTATTATCCAAAAGCTATCATAATTACAATTCTTATCTACATAGTTGCAAAACATAGATTTAACAAAGCCTTATCTTGATAACAACAGAAATGTGTGTTTAAATGGATAAATTGTGATTTCTTTATACGATTATCCTAATAGATTTCCCTTCATAAATTATGTAGTGTCCGATACAATACGGGTGTGTATCAAACCATTTCAATATGGTTTAAGATATTTACATTTAAGTATTCAACTGTTAATATCTTCAATTAACAAACATACACTGTCTTTTTAAGAGGGTATTTATAAAATTAAATTACCTTTGTCGAAAGTATATGTATTCAACAAAATAAGAATAAGGAATATTTTTATATTTTTACCAAATACATTTTATATACATACTAAGTCTAATCCGAAATTGACACAAAATGGATATATACAGTTAACTATCTTGTCTGATTTCAATAATTAAAATACCTTTCGCTGTTTAAATCTATTAATTATCTGTAAATAAGTGCTTTAGATACAATTAGGACTATCTTTGTAAGACAAGGTTAATGTAGCGTACATTACTAGACGAAAACAGGGTCACGTCTATGTTGTAATTTCCATGTATCCTAAAAAATTCTTTAATGTCAGTTTCGAGTAAAATAAATATGTTTCGAATGTTTTTATTTTATTGTTTTTATATAGGGCCAATATCCCAATTCTCGTGAGAATGAGTGTTCGATACCGAGTGTAATCTCAGAGATGGTGAGAGGGGTTGATGGTGGGTTGATGTTTTCGAAGGTAAATTAATTTCGATAAACATTGTAGTTGCATATATTAAGTGATATATCACGTATGTACAAATAAATGTACATATTGCATTCATTATTTTGTACATTCTTATGAGCATTCCATTTTAAGATCAGCGGAGGCCGACAAGATAGTGTGTAAATTTATTGGTAGAATTTCATGCAATCAATAAATCACATCTCTTGTATACCAAAGTACAGTAGTACCAGTCATTATAACCGATCCTTTAGATCATGCCTCGAAGAACGTTTTGTCGGGAACTCTTCTAAAATGTATGCATGTAAAAACCATTGACTCGAAAACATATCAACTTATAAGTCAGATATTAATCATTATTATGAAATTGCAGACTGACATGCAAGCCTTCTGCTGCGAAAACGTATGGGCCATCCGAGCCTTCATAATCAGCTGTCACCACCGACTGTACAACTGATCATGGTAACTAACAGTTGAAAGAATTTGCCGTTAGACATTCAGTTCCATTAAATTGAAAAAACAAAATGATAAATATCATCAACAAGTTTATTAACAATAAACAAATATGTAATCAAGTGTACACATAGGAGAATTGGTCCTTTTAAATAACACTCTAGTGTGGAAACGTTACATTTACTTACATTTGCCAAAAGAAAATTAGAAACGAAATATAACTACAATCTGTATGGTTAAGTTATTCGTTACTAAATAAGCCTATCTTTACATAGAATATCTCGAAACAGCTTTGTGTGTAAAACACGTGTAAAGAATAACATCATGGTAATATTTGTAAGTCATCTATTAACCGTTTCAGATAGCATCAGTGAGGCAGAGGTCAATGGTTGCAAAGAAGACAGCTACTCAGGTTTCAGATTTCGATAAGTCAACATATCTTTTTGATAAATTAAGAACTGCCAGAAAACAACAAATACAACAGTTACATTTGCACTAAAAACACAATTATCACATTACACGTGATGTCTCTTTTATGATTTATATCATTTTCATTTCGCTTGATTGTGATGAAAGCTGATAACTTATAGACAGATTCACCCTCAAGTCCATTTCTATTTTGAGAAGCCACGATAATGTACACCTGGTGGGGATTGAACCAACAGTTTTTTTTGCAAGAGAGGGACACCGATACAACAAGACCACTTCCACCTGTTTAAGCAGCACTATGCCATGTTTATTACCTTGCTGTACCTCTTTTAAACTAACATAGTGTTTTACTCATCATTTATAATAGCATTCACAGACTACTTCTAATAAAATTAAGTTAGTACTGAAATTCAACAATATCGTACTACTTGTTCATGATGATATATATATTTGTGTTTTTCCCGAACAGAACCAAGACCTCCACCATCAAAAAAAAGTGATATCGCTCAACAGATATTAGAAAAGCAAAACAAGAGCTGTCACAGTATGTGACGAATGCCCCCGATTGTGATATTGACCTATGAACAAGGTCAGTACATGAAAAGTTGATCTTGCCTTTACATGTCAAAAACATATGGCAAGTTATTTTAAATTGCCTCTAAACATAAAAAATACCACCCATACTTGACAACCGACACTGTTATGTCCTTATAAGCAGCATTCCATTGTGAATAAACACTAAGTGTGACCTTGAACTTAGAGGTAGGGACATGGGTCTTGAACGTGACATGTCATCTTGGTATGTCGGACACATGTGGCAAGTCATTTTAAAATCTGTCCATACAAGAGCAAGTTACAGCCTGGACACGACAACCTATACTCTATGTCCTTATATATGCAACATTCCATTGTGAATAAACACCCAAGTGTGACCTTGGACCTTAGAGATAGGGACACGGGTCTGTCATGCGACACGTTGTCTTGGTGTGTGGAACACATGTGGCAAGTTATTTTAAAATCTGTCCATACAAGGGAAAGGTACAGCCCGGACACGACAACTTATACTCTATGTCCTTATATGCAGCACTCCATTGTGAATAAACACAAAGTGTGACCTTGACATAAGAGGTAGGGACACGGGTCGTGCACGCGACACGTCGTCTTGGTATGTCGAACACACGTGGCAAGTTATTTTAAAATCTGTCCATACAAGGGAAAGTTACAGCCTGGACATGACAACCTATACTCTATGTCCTTTATGCAGCACTCCATTGTGAAAAAAGACTAAGTGTGACCTTGACCTTTGAGGTAGGGACACGGGTTTTGCCTGCGACACGTCGTCTTGATATGTGGAACACAAGTTATTTTAAAATCTGTCCATACAAGGGAAAGTTACAGCCCGGACAGGAGTTAATGAGCCGGACGGACTGACAGACGGTGCGATTTTAATATGCCCAACTTCGGGGGCATAAAAAAGGGTTTCAGACGATGATTAATTTTAACATGGCAGAACTTATAAGCTTGAATAGGTTAGAAGTCCTCTGAACGAGACACCACCTTCCTTCAAATGTTTAGAATAAAGTCCTTCTTTATATAAGGCTTATTCACTATCCAAACAAAATATAAGATTGTAGCTTAGAATAATCTACATGAAGCTTACCATAATCTGAATAAACATGGTAGATAACCAATAGACAATGTTACACACCAAATATTTAAGCACTAGGCCTCATAGTATTTGCCAAAATGGTTTTGCAGTTATTCCTTTAGGTTGCCATGTTCTGCATGGAATTCAGTTCTTTAAACAATTTTGAAAAAGCAACAACCAAGGATCATTCCTATGAAGTTTCATCAAAATTGTCCAAGCGGTTAATGAGAAGATGATTATAACCAATTGTTGACGCTTTTCCTTTAGTTGCCATGGCAACCAGAGTTCTGCATGGAATTCATTTTTTTGAACACTTTTAAAAAAGCACCAACCAAGAATCATTCCTATGAAGTTTCATAAAAATTGTCAAAGCGGTTTAGGAGAAGATGATGATTGAAACCAATTGTTATCGCCGAACGACGGACGACAGACGCCGGACATCGACCGATCACAAAAGCAGTGAGCTTTAAATAAAAACGATTTGTATTAGCTTTCTTCTTCCAAATGATTACTCATGTAAAATATTTGAAGAAATGACGTCACATGCCAACACACTCCCGAGTCAGCCAAAAAAGGTTTTAAAGATAACATTAATTAGCAAACTGTTTATAAAATCAAAGGACTGAAAGCTTAGATATCAGTGTGTGTGTATACATACCACGTGATAAAACGCGTCATAAATGCTACGTCGGAAGGCAATATTTTAATTTTAAAAAAGACTTTAAACAAAGATAACTTCACTATTTCTACACCATTTTAAATGAAACAAAGTGCAGTCTACGCCGCTTACGGAGCCCTGCCTTTGGCCTTTTACCAGAGTTTGATTGCGAGTTTAATTTCTTTAAACACTTCGACAAACCTTTTTACAATACGGCCGTCTGACGGAGCACTGTCAAATCATGATTTTGGAAACAGGTTTGTCGAAGTGTTTGATGAAACTAATGAATTTATCAAACTTCGGTTATAAAACAAATGCGGGGCTCTTTAAGCGTCATAGACTGCCCTTTGTTTCATTTAAAATGGTGGTGTAAAAGAAAAGTTATCTTTGATTTAAGTGTTCATTTTAAGCTAAATGCTGCCTTTCCACATAGCATATTTGACGTAATTTATCAAGTGGTATACACACACTGGATATGTAAGGATGCTATAATTATTCAACACTATATTTTGTTTCAGGAATTTATCTTCAAAAACTAGATGGCAAGTACTCTTCAAAATAATGCCTTTACATCTACGGTTTCAATACAATCTAAGTAATTCATTGAGTCTATATGTCCAGCTACCTGCTGGCAACATTTTTTAATTTTACGAATTTTCTTTAAAACATAAAATCGGGATGAGCAATACTATTAGCAATCAACGATTTGAGACTGTTATTATAGTTTGATATAAGATTATAATGACAATTAACAAATTTGAGAAAGTTTTCCTTAATAAATATTCTCTGAAATCCTATATTAGAAGTTTTTCTGTCATAATTTTACTGCGAGAGCTGAAATTTTTGACATCTGTACGTTTTCAAGCAAATCTTATCAACTGTGCAATAAAAGCCTCCTCACACATAGGCGAATCCATTAAACGCAGACTAGCGAAATGGACAAATTTGTCATTTCTGGCGAATTTTGACCGAAACTGTTTGAAAATTTGTTACATTATTTGAAATATAACGAAAGGTAAACGCAGGGGAACTATTTGTTGCGAATGATTTACGAAGTGTGACAAACGGTTACTGTTTTTCGCTAAAATGCGTTCGGTCGCGCGAACAATTTTAGTTCTTTTTATAAGCGACTATGAACGCAAACATGCGAACTAAAGCGCCACTTTGCGCATGCATCCGAATCCGTCCGAAAGCGTATTTCATTATCCGGCCGTTACCGGACGCTATACATGACTTGCGAAAACCAGATGGGGTCAATTTGCTTCTAACTTTCTCTGACTCAACACCACGTCATAGTGCTGTTTGATTTTCAACTTTTTTAAAGTTTTACAAAACACTTTGCGAAATATCCAGGGGAAGAGGAAAAACGTCTAAAGCGAGAAAGGCTGCTTCTGTAGAGCAAGAGGAACCAGAGGAGCAGTCTGATGAGCAGCCTGGACATCCTGAGGAGAAAATACGCAATAGTCCTCCCGGGTACCTTTCAATTTTTTAAAACTATTTTCCAATTCTTGTATAGTATGTTAGTGTTGTATGTTTTGAGGTAGGTTCTTGTTCCTTGTGGTCTTTATTTATCATGATTATATGTCAGAATTGAAGTGTACGTTCTAGTATTGTGTAGCCCAGTAATAGTACCTATTTTCGCCACGTTATAAAACTCCTGTTTTTACAACCTACTAGGTCATGTTTAAGATGTTTACAGTAATTGTCACTGTATTGGTGTATTCACAGCAATTTTGTATGGTGGCAATTATAAAACAATAAATATATAACAATGTGAAATATATAACAATTATAAATTGAAGCAATAAAATTAATATGTTTTTACAACAACGTCTGTTCTTTTTTCTGTGATTTCAGCTTCAGCAGTTAGCAGAGGACGACCCTGGGGACTTGGATGCTGTAGAGAGGGAGTCTGCCAGTCAGGGGAAGGCGAATGATGGCTCAACATGGAAGGGCAAAGGCAAAGAAAAGTCGAAGAACAAGAGCGGAGAGGCTGAGGAGGATGCAAACATCCTGGCGCTTCAACAGACAGCGAAAGACTCTGTGAGTGTCCTTGAGTCACTGAAAGAATCCATCAATAAAGTTGCCGCCACCTTGTATGGACAGTATCTGACACAAGAGATGCGACAGATGTCTAAGAGACGTTTTAAGTTATTCCGTAGGGAAGTGGAGGCAAGTTTGGCAAATTATAACTCGTCAACCGACTCAGAAGGTGATGATTTCACACCTCCTCCTAAGAAACCCAGCACAGTGACAACCACGGCTACATTCTCCTCCTTTAGCATGGCTTTATCCTCTTATGGGTAAGTAAAAGAAGTATGGATTCATTGACTTTTAAAATTATTCATTACTTTATATTTGTATTTTGTACTTGTTATTTTGTGACGATTTCTTTTTTCCGTCTTTTCAGTGCTAGCACCACACGAACTTGTAGTCTGAGTCGACAATGGCCAGTAAGATAATGCTGTAGAAACTCTCTAAAGATGGCAGGCTTTCTGATGGCTATGTGTTTGCCATCAATGGCAGCAACACAATTTAGAAAGTTCCACTTCTTGAGGAACCCATCAGCCAGTTCCATTCTTCAGGTGTGGAGGGGGCTGTCATAACCCCATCAACATATTCCTCACATATAGCATGACAGACTTCTCTAACCACTACATAGAGTGTATTCTCAGCGACCATCCATGAGTACTGCATGTCTGAGTACTTGGCACCAGAAACCAGGTGTGGCAGCTAACTTGAGGCCTGGATCCAAAGATGTTAAGTTATTGCTGGAAGACTTCTTGGTGAGCTATAGCAGCCACATACTGCAGCGTCAGGCGTTGTACATCTTTCATTTTTGACGAAGGAATAAAAATAATCTTGATATTTAGCCTCCTCCTTTTATATATGAAATTCGAGAACACACAAAACTGTTGAGATACTCAAAACTACTCAAGAAATGTAGATCTATGCGTAATGATTCGCGTTGATTCGTATGTCACAGTTACCCATCGTAATGATTCGTATGCAAGCGTCTGCCGTTCGTTTTCTGAACGTCAACCAATCGTCACAATTCGCTTCAATTTGTAATGAAACTTCGGATTCAGGTAGCTACAATACGTAATTATTCGCTACATTTCGTACAAATTCGCAAACTATCGCAAAGATTCGTCATGGGATCGTCCTCGATCGCTTGATATGCAAATTAGCTGATGACGACCTGACAACGAGTTTTATTCGCCACGAGTTTTTCAACATGTTCAAAATTTTCCGACGAACAAGACTTATCGCAACCGAAGCCGAAGCTCACAAACGCATTCATACGAACACCATCAACGATGTAAAACGTACGTAAACTAATGGGAACGAAATTAACTCCAGTCCTATTCGCCAGTACACGCATGTTGACGTCGGGGGGTGTTCGCTTATGTGTGAGGAGGCCTTAAAAACGCCATATGATGGTAAATTAGGAACATCTCCATTTAGAGAAGGGTAATTAATTATTTTAAAACAAACCTCATCTTTGAATCAACAACAGACTGTATGTTTAGGGCGTGGTAGCCTTTTCTGCACATATACACTCCTTCATTGTCATGGGGTTCTATGATGGGCACTAATGTCCCATCAACAGCTCTCAAAAGTCTTGGAATGCCACAAAGATTATAAAAAAACCAAGCTGGCCACCCGTTTCTCTTCAAATGTCGTTGGAAATCTGTGTACAAAATCGAATATACATTTCAAAGTTCTCAATAACTTTTAATTCAACTATCCCTTGGAAGTCGAAAAGTAACTGACCAGCCACAACTAATTCTTCTTTAAATCCACTTATTCTTCCCTAATTTGAATCAGTCATATTGCCATTAGAAGCATTTACGCAGGCAACCAATTCTTAAGAATAATGCATTTCCAGCATTCATTTCAATATATATGCAAAAAGCTACCGAAACATGCTCAGTAGCAAAAAGTTTAAACATAAACCCGGTTTAGTGGCAATGGGCAACGCCAAAGACATAGAACACAAATTCACAAACAAGAAACATAGAGCAGTACACAACTCTACAAACAGCACAGTGCATAAATACTATATCTATATATATATAAATAATTGGTATGTTTATCAAGAATTGTTAAGTACCGCCTCGGTCAGTAAAATGTAAATTTACTGGGGGTTTAAACCAGTTTATGTGCACAAACCTCACTCTTATCCCAACAATTCTTAATAAAGGTAAAAGGCAAAAAATAAATCTTATCAAAGTATGCATTAACTTGAGGAAACTTATCAATAAAACAAATAATAATAAAAAACGAAAAGGTAAACCCCAAGTACTTCAATGATTAAAGATCCCAACTCTATCTGCAGACGGAGGGAAACAATTCAGAGCACCTAATGCAAATACTTTTTCAAAGATACGATGCAGTCATCGTTAGAAACCAAAAGCTTCACACACAGTCTGCCTTAAAAGGTTTAAAACTGTGTGATCATAGAGTTTCATAATAAATGACATTTGCAATTTAATTTCAATTGTGCTAGACTAATGTTGACTTGCTTAATATTGTTCATCTTATTGTTGATGACCGCAACAACTTCCTTCATGGAGGTGTCTACTCATCGATGACCTTGAGACACCGTGCAGGTCATCAACCTCGGAATAGAATCCCATTTTCCTAGTTAGCGAAGTGTCAGCAGAAGCTGGAGGTAAAAATAGAATCAAATAGATTATCAAAACAATGGGTTGCCTGAACATCATTTTTGTCAATATATGTATTTACATGTTGAAAATGATAAATATCTACATAGTATACTGTTCATATTGAATCGAGACAACATTCCTAAACATGAGGTCAACAGTTGTCAGAAGACTGTTATATTTCATATCCGAATAGTGCATCCGAAAAACTGGTGATGTTCTTTTCACGATTCAAAATGTACTTGCATCCGTAGTTATCAGCAAGTACGCAAGTTCGATTCACTTTATTAATCCAAGTGCCAAACTGTGTAAATACCTGAATTGGGAGTTTTTAACAAACACTTTCATTGATGTAGTTCGTGGTGGTGGTGGCAGTGATCTTTGACAGCCGCGGTGTACTCCGCCATTTTCATTCCTTAGCAACTATTAAAAGGGAGCTTACCAAATAATTGTTTCGATCCAACGAAACACTCAAAAACTTCAAATTAATAAGTTTTACCTCGAGTATAAATTTAAGCGTTTATCTTCTTCTCAGCCGAAATCGAGTGCCGTGATTCGTTTGCGGTGATACATCGTCCGATATCAGGGCCAAATGCTCACGTATTCCTGTTCTCCCCAACCGATACCGGGAGCCGACTGTATCTTCCCGGACACCGGCCAGGGTCAACCTTGCCGGAAGTATCCTCCCAATCCCATTATTGTCTCTTGCCATGAAAATAACCCCGAAAGCTGCCGCCATATTTACGATTCTTAAAAGAGGTTAGGTGCTAGGTGCTCCCGTTAATTGACGACCAGAAGTTACGATCATTTCCAAAGGATATTCTTATTAAAACGCAGTTTTCGCGGCCAACGGAGTAACGTCATAAAATTACGACTTTTAGCCTTATGATCTTCATTGATACGGCCCCCAGGTTATTTAGGTGACAATTGTGTTGCGTTTCAACACCATATTCAAGACTGAGTCAGGCCCAGTATGTGAGGAACCCAGGCATAACCTACATAATACTTGAAAGTCCATAGTTGTTAATAGGGCGTTAAACCTAGCGCAAACATTAACAACTGGTCACTTAAAGGCGGTTGTTCTTTATAGGCTATACGTGTTTTACCAGTGCCAACCTTAATTTATTTATTTTTAAATACTGTACGTGAAAGGTTTATCACATTCTGCCTCAAAATGGTCTTTCGGAAATGATGCTCCCCGAGTAGGTTTTTCAAAATCTACTAATTGTTATACTGTTTGGTAAACATTACCCTTCTTTGTTGCCAGTCGTTTACGAACAATGCCTCTCTCTTCAGTTCTTACCCAGTTGTGCCATACTACTCTCTGAGGTGAATCAAATTCAAGAAATAAACTGTAATGGTCACGGATAGTTTGCCAAAATTTCCCACAAGCATTGCATTTGTTATAAATGTAAGTTACTGTGTGGATCCTGAAGATGTCTAATTAAAGGCAAATAGCCACAAATCCACAGCTCTCATTTTCTATCATTACTGTGGTATCCAAAACTTTTGAAGCAAATGCATTAAGTGCTTTGATTTTATTGTTCAAATTTTGACAACTGGCACGTTCGCAGTACTGGCTAGTTTGATTTGTTCAGAAGCCCTAGTTTCTGTTCTTTAATTATACTTCTTGGTTTGCTTCTTTAGATCACTCCCTGTATCCTCAGGATTTTGCTGTTCTAGTTTCTGACGATATGACAGTTTACTATGAAAGAAAAATAAATTACAACTTCCTATGAAATATTTAACAAACGAGTCATATTTTACATTGTTATATCGGTATTTTCTTCTATTTCTGTCCTAGATGTTACACTAGCTTTCAGTAAATTAAATAATAAAAATAAGCATAAACAGTCAATTTTGTGTGCAAAATAAGGTTTTCCAGTGAAGAAAGGTGTTAAAGCACAAAATGAACACATAACAACGGCTTACATCAAAATATTATCTCTTGTTTATACAAATTTCATTTTCTGTCCAATTAACACATAGCTATTTTCACGTTAGCACTAATGTTTCTTTCCTAGATGCAACACTAGCATCCATTTATTTAAATCTAATAAAGACTGCCGTATTTGTGTGCAAAGTAAGGTTTTCCAGTTAAAATAGATTGAACTATAATATGAGCACAAAAACAATGATCTTCAACTTAAAACAAAATTACCCTTCTGTCCATAAGTAACACTAGGGGAGGTGCCCTATTATCACGTCAGCTCTCGTTGTTCCGTCAATACTGTAACACTAACATTCAGGTGACTAAATCTAAGGAGAAATAAAGGATGTAACACATGTTTTGTGTCAAAAATAAGATTTATCAATTGAAAAACACTATGAATAAAACAATGAGCGAAAAATTATTGACTTTCATCCCAGGAATTATCTCTTGATGATGTCAAACTATGTTTCTGTCCTATGTGATATAGGGAGGAAAGTCCTTTTGTCACACTAGCACCAATATTCATGTCCCAATTATAACATAAGCAATAGTATGACTATCATTTGGCATGTGGTGGCATAATGGAAACGATTCACGACATTGGAACAATTTCTTTTAATGAAGCATAGAATACAACCTATTCATTTCGTCATACAAAATATAAGGTTGAAAATAGTGTCCTTGCATAACTAAACATAACTTTAAGTGCTTTGATTTTATTGAAAATTTGCATATTCATGTTATCTTTAAAACCGTTTTGATGCGTTGGCTATGGATGCTCGAGCGTGTGACGTCTCTTTATTGTCTTACTTAGGTAATCGATCGGAAGAAGTTTTTCTCCCATCTCAGAAAAAGTAGATCCAATAATTTAACCATGCGAGAAAATCTTATTTTATCCACGGGCGAAGATAAATACCCGTATAGAACTCCTTTTTAATGGTCACCACATTGTAATTACCTCTCTTGTTGAAGACTGTCGTCTGTAGCATCATGGAAATCTTGTCTTGTGGTAATATTTAGAACGCTTATTAATTATTTCTCGCTTCACATGTCATCATAAAACAGTTTTCAAGCACCTTCCAAGGAATAATGCTTTACTCTCCTTAGAACTATTTAAAGACCGGTTTGACTATTAATATAATCTGAATCACTGCGCGCAAATCCATGACACTCACGAATTATCGCATATCCATACGCAATCATTTTCACTAAGCACAAAAGAGTTCCAACAAAAAATAAATTCTTACTTAATTTTGTTTACTTAAATATGATTGTCAAACTAAACGCTGTTAGTATTTAAAACTTTAAATCGTCAAAGATCATATCTTCAAAGTTCAGTACTGCTGCATTATTTTTGACTAGTCCCCGGACACTGAAATTTCGATGGTAATATGCTTATAATATCCATGTATTTTGTGCAATAATGTTATGAACATTTTTGAAAACTGAGATGAAATTGCTTTTTGTGGTGACTGATAATTATACTAACCTGCTAGTGTTTTATATAAATAAGTTCTTGTTCAATAGCCTTACCGCATTGTCTATGTCGAGTACAAGCATATAAACCATTAAATAAAACATAGATATATTCTTTAGTAACATTTGAAGGTGTGCTCTGCACTACATTCGTTTAATGTGAATGTTGAAATGTATTTTTTTTAATCAGTTTCTAAATATTGTTGTTATGCTGTATTTCCATCTTTTACATTTGTACAATAAATGAACGCGCAAGTACGGTTCAAAATGAAGCTGGTTCATTGTATATTTACTGTTTAGTATCTTATTACACATACAGACAACTTGGAGTATAATTGTACTCAGTTAATGCAGATATACTGCGCTTCTACTTATAACTTTCACTTTGCGAAAAATAAGTCGTACTGACAGAGTCCCTAAATGAATTTCCTGTATCGTCAATCGGATGGTTCGGTGCATCAGGGTGATTGTCTGACTCGACGACAAAGCATCCAAATGAGTCCACCCGCTTAATCCCAATGTTGTACAGGATGACACACGCCATTGTCGTCTTGCACATCTTTTCTGATGTCTAAATTCCATACGACGGAACAGAAAACCTTCTCTTCATCGCCCCAAACACCTGTTCAATGAGAACTCGAGTTTTACACAGTGAACAGTTAAATCTATAGACATTCAGAATGTGGTTGACATTTCAAGAGGATTTATTTTTAACATATTGTTTTTATTTAAAATGACCATTTTGATGTGGTTGACAATTCTAAGGATTTATTTTTTACATATTTTTTATTTAAAATGGCCATTTTGATTATAAAGTTTTATATTGAAACATTAACCGACCTGTTAAATGTAACTATAGATAATTATGTCGTGTCGGATTATATCGTTAAAACTAACACGATATGTTCGGAAATACCTCCCCTGTGTCTGAGTCTTGGGATTCAGGTATTCATGTTTTTTGCATGCATAACCACTATCTCATACCAACATTCCATCCATTCCTGCGAAAGTCGGTTCCATTTCAAAGGAGAGTTAAGGGCAGTTAATGGGATTTTATGCAACATATGTACAGATCGATGCTTTGCTTGGAAGTACAATGTATATGCGGTATGTCAATTATGATGGAAAGATAAAACTAAATTGCATACATAAATTGGTATAAAAACCATTCTCAAGCGATGCACAGTCTTCTTTCTCTGAATATACGACTGTCGTGTTCGCTCCCGGGCCACGAGATCTATGATGTGGAAATGAGCATCGCAAATCATCTATCACAAACAAATATGAAGAAAATAACTAATATCAATATGAACTATACGGCAAAAGTAATTCATTAAAACTGTGTCATAGTTGAGGTAACCATGTTCTTCCTTTGAATGCATAACAGCATGCTGTTTACATGCATATACACTATCACTTATATAGTTTGGCTTATCGCCATATTTTAAATGGGCTGGTGATTAAGAAATCCTATTCTTTCGGTTTTCATTGTATTTTAAAATATATATATTAATATGTGTGCATTGTCAATTTCCCTTTATCGAATAATATATAGTAAATAAAAATTATGAAAGCTGAATGTTAACAGAATTGAACCCATTCCGATTCACGAAATCTGCCTCGTTGTTGGTTTTGGCTCTGATGCGGACATGTGTATCTATTCACCCCAGAACGTTCGGGAACCCTGAAAAGTAAGATATGTCACCATGTCACACAATGCAATTTACAGTAAACGAAGTTATTTAAGGCAAGGGGCGTTCTTGTCGAAACTACCATGTAACATTGAGTTTGAATTTACCTACACAGGTGCGTCCCCATAGATGTGTAGTGGATCGATTCGTCTTGTCGGAGCATCAAATTCATTACATACAACAACAACTATCATAACGAAACTTCTTGGGAAAAGCGGTATTCCTCCCATTTTTTTCTTTCTGGACATATTCTCTAACGGTTTGGCTCTGTCTTTAAATAGTGTAGGAACCGCTGTTGCCTAAACATTGCGATTCTCTGTAAACGCAGGAAACGATCTACATAATTATCAGTCATTTTTGAGTTAAAGACAAAATATGAGTGTCCTAAGTTATTTCTTGATAGTAGATACTTGGTGAACAAGCCCTAAACATTATTGTTTGCATGTACAAACATCTGTTTTACAATGTATTGATACATTCAATGTATTCAAGACTTATGTCTACTTATTTTTTATTCCTATTTTTTCTAAGTTCATGCACAGACACATAGAAATGACTTTTAAACATTTTTAACATTTGACAGAAAAGGAAACACTAGTACAAAACGTGTGAGTATATACATATATATATATATATATAAGACATATATTTCGTTTTACATGATGTTTTCTGTATAACCTGCCCTAACTGTCAATTTGAGATGCAAGAAAACATGGACACCTGTTGCAGTGTTTGTATTTATTTATTTTTATGATTTTGTTTTGTATTTTCCATCTTGTCTTTCCGTTCCCTTTTAATGTTTTTTTTTTCTAAAAAGGATTTTCAATGAAAAATTACACCGAAAGATGAAGTGTAGATAAGGCATTAACCTTTTTTTTCCTAGTGCTGGTTATTTTTCAGTTTAGTGCATGAAATACAGGATATTTTCGATGATCATAAAGGAAGAACCATTTACTTTAAACATTTTACCTCATTGATGTTTTGCCCTTTTAGTTGTTATATAACAGTATACGAAATATCCTATGCGTCAAGCTTACCCACATGGTCAGGAACAATGTATAGATTATTGTAATAAGTTGTGGCTCTCTCATGTTTAAAAAGTATAGTTTATATACAAAACTCAAGTCTCCTAAAGGCAGATGTAGCAAACATGTTCACGTCAGTGGACACTGATTAGTATAACCTTCTTCTCAATGTCTTCTAAATTAATTCAATTGGTTTCAATAATTACTGATATAATATTCATTCCACTGACCTCATACTTTACACAATTGCTGACGGCCATCAAACAATACATAACTCAAGTATGTATGTATATTTAATACAAAGTATGGCCCTTGATTGACTAAGAAAGTTTGCTTTAAGTTTTAAGATCTCCAATACTGTTCATTCAAAGATTGATCTAATATGTGTATTTTCTGAAATTGGACGATGAAACCGTTCCAGTTAAACGAGAAAGATCTCAGGTGTACTACGTGTGAATTCAATTGTTGAACTTTTTTTCTTTCACCTTAAAGCTGCACTCTCACAGATTTACCATTTTTACAACATTATTTTCTCTTTTTTTATACCCCCTAAAACAAAGTTTGGGGGGGGGTATACTGGAATCGGGTTGTCCGTCTGTCTGTCCGTCTGTCCGTTTTTTTTGTCCGGGATTCATCTTTGTCGTTATTGAACAAATCTTTTTCAAACTTTCAAATATTAATGACCATGATGTAAACCTGTGCCTCCGTGGATTTGGTCAGAGTCGCATGATCCTGAGTGGAGTTGTGGCCCCTTAATGAGTTAAATTGGGCAAAATTAGCTTTGTCCAGGATTCTTCTTTGAAGCTATTGAGCATATCTTTTTCAAACTTTCAAATATTAATGGCCATGATGTAAACCTTTGCCTCCATGAATTTGGTGGGAGTCACATGATCCTGAGTGGAGTTGTGGCCCCTTAATGAGTTAAATTGGGTAAAATTAGTTTTGTTCGTCCTACTCCTTCGTCATTTTTGAATGAATCTTTTTCAAACTTTTAGCCATGGTGAGAACATTTGCACCTGTGATTGTGGTTGGAATCACATGATCATGTCTCCAATTATGGCCCCTGAATAAGTTAAAATAGGCAAAAATTATACAGCTTTGTCTAGCCTAATCCTTGGTCATTTTTTCTCATTTTTTCTATAAATCTTTTTCAAACTTTCAGATGTCAATGACCATGATATGAACTGTTGAATATGTGATTTGGTGCACCTGTATTAATCAGAATGTTTGCATGGCCTTAAAAAGACCTTTAATTGATTTTGTCCTTAAAAAGACCATCAAAAGTCCTGAAGTTAGGTGCATACAGGCCTTAAATTTGTTACAATATTCGCTTTGGTGGCCTACTCCTTTGTCATTTTTCAATATATTTTTCTCAAACTTTCAGCTATCCATCACCATGATGTGAACCTTTGTATATGTGATTTTGTGCACCTGTATTATTGCCTTGTGCTTTCTAATGATACCATAACTAAGGCCAGGGCAAACAACCTAGACAGGGAAGGGTTGGGGGGTATTCGTTAGCCTTTGGCTTACAGTTCTAGTTTGGTCTTGGAATGAGCAATTTTTTGCATAAATATCTGCAAACCAGTGATAACTTATTGCTGACAAAAGAACAGGTCGTAGATATTCATATTTCCGTTCCAAAATTAATGTTTTATGGCATAAAACATTTTTTTAACTTCAAATTAATATTCTGCTATCTATTTGCTTGTCAGTAGTCTTCAATGACTGGTTTACATGCAATTTCAAACAAATTGGGTCATCCAACGACAAAAAATATAAAAAGTTGTCAAAACGTCTAATCTTTGAGAGGCAGCTTTAACATTCTTCCTGTGTTGCATTTTATTAAAAATGTTATACATTTGTCTACACAAACAGACACAAACCAGTACATCTGTGGCTATGAGAACGGAAGTTTCTGGGAGTTTTCAAGTAGTTTATGTGCCTTATTTTAGGCCAGTGTTCTTAACAGAACAAGAACCACCAAACTCCATCTTGTGAGAACATTTCGTCAGGCATAACAATAACATATTTTATCAAACTTTAATATGTCCAGTCAGCCAAATATTTGGTAAGCGCACTCAATACCTAAGTTTGGAGACCCGGGTTCGATTAGCGGCCTGGAATTATGAGTTATGTTGGTCATAACCAATATTTGTATGAAAAACTACAGAAACAGGTCAAGTAGTTTAAACATTAACCCCGTGTAATTGCACAGGATCAACTTCAATAACATAGAACACAAAAACAAATAATCACAAACCAGAATATAGAACAACAATACAACACTCCATAAACAACACACTACATACATACGGATAAGTGGGTTTTTCTTCAGCTACTCTGGTTTCACCCACAAAGTTTTCAAAACCACACTCCATCGCAACATTGTGCCAACAAGTTTTTGATGTTGAGACTTAACTGAATCAGATATTTGACTATAAGTTTGTTGAGTGGTCAGTTTATGTTCATGCATCCTCCTTTCAACTGTTCGTTTGCTAACATTAAGCAGTTCTGCAATCTGTTTTACATTCATCCCATCATAGATCAACATCTCAAGAGTTTCTCTAGGAATTTCATACTTCTCTGATAGAATTCACTGCCCACAGGAGAAGGTCCTCTGTATTTTGTTGAGGATTGTCATGATTATTTAGTAAAGTTTGCAATGCTTCTTCAAAACAAATCATGCTGTCATCCACAGATACAAACTTAACTGTCGTAACAAATTAGTTAAAATCTCTTCAACCTGAGGCAATAAATCCATAATCCTATTGTTTTCTAAGCAATGTGCTATATACAGTAACCTGCGACGACACAGATCCTTAATTTGCAGTACTTGTTCCACGTCACTGAAAAGAAATTAATATAGCTATGAAGTAACAACTGCAAAAAAAATAATAAGCCAAGTTGCATTCTAATTTATTTGATGTAAGCATGAAGAATTAAAAGTTATACAAGAGCTGCCTGATGAGAGGATGCTCGACTATTCGAATGATACGGTGTTCCGTTGGGGCCATCGTTGTTTCGCACTGTCGACCTCTGAAGAGACCACGAAAACTAGAGTACGATGCGAGGGCGCGATATTAATATCGTGCCCTCGCAACGTGTTTTGCCGATCTCGCATCGTTGTTTCGCTACCTCGCATCGTACTCTCGCGTTTTCGTGATCTCGCCCTCAGGAGAGCGAAACCATCATATTTATATCGCGCCCTCGCATCGTACTTTCGAGGCCTCGCATCGTGTTTTTGCGACCTCGCAGCGTGTTTTCGCGATCTCGCATCGTGTTTCTGCGGTCTTGCTCTCTCGCCTTCCGGTTTAGTCCATGTGCGTCGAACGCTTTGTTATACCCTTTTTCACTTATATTTTAAATCTCTATATATCAGTTATTTTAAATCTCTATATATCAGTTCAATTCTGTCTTCAAATAAAGTATATTGAAAGATCTTTTTCTTTGTTTAATACTTTTCTCATGATTTAAACCTCCTGAGAAAAACCAGTACAGATAAGCCGGTCGGCTTGTTGCTCTCTCACTGGCACAGGATGGGCCCGGAATCAATTTCATGAACAGTAATGCGGTTGACTCTGATATGGATTATGCTAGTGTGACCTTTCCTGGAGATAATCAGGACATTTTGGATCAGGTAATTTTAAATAATGGAGTGTATAAAAAGCATCTTCCCTGGTAAATGAAGTTGCAAATACAGGATCATTTTTATGCAAAAAAGTATTCAAGAAGTTTAGGAAGAGTGTAAATAAGTCAGCCTCCGACAAGCTTAATATGGAATTTCCTGAAAGTGTTTAATATTTTTGGTATGAAATGATGAGTGTGACATTCTTTTTATCACATGCCTCAAACAAAGAAAATAAGTGAAAACAAACTTGAATCCAAGAAATCTTTGCAGTGGGGAGGGGTCGAGGTGGTTCAGTGGAAACCTTTAGCTGTCTAAGCAACGCTGTCAAAATGGCATAAAAACAACTAGCATTCCACCCTATTATGACTTAATATACAACTCTCGGAGGATATTTGATCACTGACGTGTACTGTCGTAGACAGACTTCGTTAATATTTGTAATTGTGAACAAATTGGACGAACAACAGTAAGAAACCGATTCTAGGTTCAGTTACCTGTGTGTAATTTAAAATGTGATAGCTTCATTTTGTTACTAGCAAGCATTGTTATGTAATGAAGAAAATATAAGCTCAAATTTTAAAAGAAATAAAGTTTGAGTCAGTTATTGGCTTAGTTTGTCAGTACAACTTGTCTGTATTATTGATGGGAATTTATTGGATTTGTGCTGATATTTTCCTTCGATATGTCATGTACTTTCAACAATTCAAATTATAGGTTTTAAAGGGTTTATATCAAGTTAAAACAAGTGTAATTTTTGATCACCAGGTGTGATCCGACATTCATTCATTTATTTCAATATATCCTCCGCAAGGGAGATTTTAACACAATGTAATATATATGAGCATGTTTAAATATATATATGTAAGTAGAAAACGTTATTTCGTGCATAAGGTAGCATGAGAGTAATACATACACGTATACAATGGGTTTAAGTCAAACACAAACACAATTGTAAATTGTATGACCATACAATATAAACAACCATCCATCTCATCTGGTCTACTGCTTATACAAGGACCTGGAAAATACTATGAAGAGATAATTTGTAGTGAAAGTTTAATTGTTAGATCTTTGGAAGTGACTGTCAGTGTTTCTGACCAGCAGGACAGAATTGCATCACAGAACATTCTAGGAAGTGATCTGACAACACCACTAATAGAACATTTTGTAGCCCATACCCAGCTAGTCAATGTACAGTCGCAGTTACCACGGGCAAGTGCTGAATCACAGGTTGAACTAGGCAGTGCTCCAACGGTGCACATAAACATTGCTCAACAGTCCCAGCTAGTCAGTATTCCAGTCTCAGCTAAGCAGTGCTCCATAGGCAATATTGGCGGTGCTCTACATGTGCATCTAGTCAGTGCTCCACAGTCCCAGCTAGTCAGTGCTCCACAGTCCCAGCTAGTCCGTGTTCATCAGTACAAGCTAAGCAGTGCTCCAGATGCTCAACTAATCATCGCTCCAAGGCTCAGCTAGGCAGTGCTACACACTCCCAGTTAGGCATTGCTCCAGATACTCAACTAGTCAGTGTTACACAGGCTCAGCTAAGCAGTGATCTAGATTCCCTGCTAGTCAGTGATCCACAGGCTCATCAAGAGAGTGCTCCACAGTCCCAGCTAGGCAGTGCTCCAGCTACTCAACTAGTCAGTGCTCAACAGGCTCAGCTAGGCAGTGCTACGCAGCGATTACGCATTGATCCAGATTTCCTGCTAGGCAGTACTCCAAACAAACAGCTAGGCAGTGCCCTACAGTCCAAGCTAAGCAGAGCTCCACAGGCACAGCTAGGCAGTGCTTCGCAGTCCCATCTACGCAGTGCTCCTGATTCTCAATTAGGCAGTTCTTCACAGATGCAACTAGTCAGTGCTCCGCGCACTCAACCAGGCAATGCTACACCGTCCCAGCTGGGCAGTGCTCCAGATTCCTCTGGAGACAGTGCTCCAGATTTCCTGCTAGGCAGTGTTCCAACAGGCCAGCTAGGCAGTACTAGCCTGTATCTGTGCCAACAGTAAATCTTACAGATATAAATATCGGAGAAGAGATTGGAAGGAGAGATTCAAGAAGTTCAATTGCCCCATTCAAAGTTGAACCTTTGTTTCCTAAGAAATGCTTATATTGAGTCACTAGATTTAACATTTCACTGTCAAGTACTTGCTAGGCCAAATGGTTTCTCATTTTTGATTGGTTTGACAAGAAAAAATGTTCATTTGTTAGCTTTCTGTGGAGTTTGAGGGCTTTGCTTTTGTCCCAATGGTAACAATCTATAAACATTTGCCAATGTACAGTTTCAGATGATGGGAGTGTCTGTCAGTAAATGGGAGTGCTTTTCACTATTTCCACTTTTGATAATATTTCTTATTTTTTTAATGACATGAGAAGGATCCATTATAAAAAAAGTCATTGTTTGGAAGGAGCAAGGGCTTTGAGTTGTAAAGTTAGTATTGTCATTAATATGCATTTTTATAAACGTTCTGTTACATTGTGCCCCATCCATGGATGTGTAAAAAGCATTGAAACCAAATGTTCTCAGTTTGTCCACTGCATCCCAAAATATTGAATATAATTTGGGTGCTTGTACCCCATCTGATACAAAATGTGCGAAAGGGAATCGGAATCCTGTAACACCTAGGATAACAATAATAATTATAATTCCAGAGTGGAAGTGGACTGCAGTGGAATATTTAAACCAGGCCAGCTTGGTCTGGCACTTGGCAGAGGACGGATTTCAATGGGTCTACGGGTCATAAACTTCAACCGAAAATATTGCATCAAACAACAGAACAATGTCAGAATCTTCATGAATGAGGAGGATTCAGAAGAGTATCGACACGACACTGGTTACTGTAGAACATTAAGGTTTGTTATTATACATATTAATTAGTTACTATACATACCATGTATGTTCAAGAAGCATATTTATCGAGTGTTCTTCAGGTGTATGCTATGCCACTGGTAATCTCAACAATATGAACTGACAAACGATGAACGAGTAATCCAATTGAAGTGTGCATTATCTGTATGTGTTCCTTACAGCATTTTTGTCTTGCTTGCAGTGTGTCTAGTAAGTGATAGAGCTGTGCCTATTAATACTGTTATAGTTCTGAAAAAAATACTTTTTTCCTGTATATTGATATAATAGTTATACTTTGGAATATTATTCCCAAGTATAACTATTATATAAGTTAAGTTTTACTGGTAGGCTTTGTTACTGAGTGTTTTTAAGTAAGTCCTGTTCTTGATAATTGTCCAGGAGGTTTCCTTTGTATTGTTGTCAAATATCACGGACCAATAAACCATGGATTGGCAAGTGCCTGATATCGGTGAAACGATAAGAAATAATAATTTACCCTCAATCCTCGGCAAATATCGGAAAATTCCGCCGAATCTCCGATCGGTGAATAACGGCGTTCTTCGGTTATTTTCGCCAGCTCTGCTAATGATTATTATTAACACCGATCAACATGTCGCATGCAATGTGTTTGTAGAGTGTCGTTATTGCATTTTCTCTAATTATCGAAGTATTAATCAGGACCTTATATGTTCCTGATTAAATTTATATTCAGTTTTAATTAAAGTTTTCCTACATGCATATATTCGGCCGATGTGGGACGTCTCGAAAACCACCACACGATAAGATCTCGGAATGAAATCGTGCTGCACGCGTGAGTTAGAGCTAATCGCATTAACACAGAAGAGATTTGCCAATCCATGGCTTATAGGTCCGTGCAAATATCAATATATTGTAGACTGTTATGAATTATATACGAATAACTTTTCGGTGAATATCTTTTCACCATTTTCTTCTAATTTATTGCAGATCTTTCTTTTTGAGGTCTTCTCTTGTTTTTCGCAGTCATATGTTTTTGCTGCATCTCTGCATTTACCAGCATTTGCTTTTGTAAAAACAGTTGTTTGACCCGTAATGATGCTGTTTAATGCAGTTCTGTACTGTAAGGCATTTGGGTTTGAATTGGCTCCATGTTATGTGGACCTCTGCTGATTAAACGTGTTCTCTGTTACATCCGAGTTTACCAGGGCAGGAGTCATTTTTGTGAAGATAAGACACAATTGGCAGAAACCACGGGTGCATGGCAGTATGTCCTCGTGGCACTGAGGAGACATTGTTGGTATCTTTCCCTTTGGATCATTTTTTTAGTATTTCCCCATTTTTCAAACCAGTTTGCTAATTCCATTAAATTTGTGAGTCGATTATCCTGTTGGCTTTTAACTGGTTTAAAGTCTCTAAAAATATCAACCAATGATGAAGTTTTTTACTATGGATTTATTTAGTTTGTTTAATAGTATTGCTTTAAGTATTTGTATTATTATTATTATTATTTGATTGCTAGACAATATGAATGTTAAATTAAAAATTGAGATTTATACCTATCCAAGGTCATCCCTTGTGCCTTGTGTATTGTGATACCAAATGCCAGTTTTATTGGAAATTGTTCACATACAGCTATATCGCTATTCTGTCTTGGATCAAATACTGAAAAAAATCAAATAAATATAAATGATAATAACAACAAAAACCATCATCATTATCTGAATATCATTATATAACATGAATCATTTAAGGTTAAGTAACATATTGCCCAAGACAGTTACACACATGTGTAGCAAGGTACATCACTCTGATTTTATTTACTAATGAATTGTGCCACCTTAATAACCTTAAATGAATAAATATACATGTTATGCTATCATAGCAAATAGGTATAATGTACATGTGAGGAAACCGAAAAAAAGACATTTTCATTATTACAATAAGTAATACTAACTTTAAAGTATAACAGCGCATTTCAATGAAAAAAATGCAGTTTTATGTTTGTTTACCGGTGTATATATTTTATTCATATTTGTACTCAGTATATAAATGATTCGCTGACTCACCAGTTAACTTGACTTTATTAAGCGGGATGGTATTCTGGATAGAAGGAAATGTTACAACTGGCCCAGAAGTACTGATGCTGGTCACTTCCCCTCTCAATCCATTGACTTATGAATCTGATAAAATAACAGCATGACAGGAGCACCAATCTTAAGCCACAGCATGCTTGGTGCCAGAATTCTTTGAAGTTTTTTATCACCCTGCTCATTTGCACGGTATTCTAATAAGTCCCCATCCGTATTTAAAATACATTCTCGATTGTAGAAATCCACTTGATCATTATTTGAAAATAGCTTAACACTATCTTTGCCTGTCATTATTGGCCTTGACGGGTCCTTTAAATAATGAATGGCTTCATCAGAAACATCACCTGTAGACACTTGTCTGATGACATTAATAAATGTTTTTTCAGTCTGTCTTGCAACTTCTGTTAACAAGATTCGGTGAGGGAACATCTTGGAAAATAAAGGGCTTTCAAAACAACATTTTCCACTGTCGTTATACAAGGCAATACTGAACAGGGGGTAATTGCAAAAAATCTCCTATAATAATAACTTGAATACCTCCAAACGGTTTATTTTCATCTTTTATTTTACACACCTCATGCAGTGATTCTAAAAACTTTGTACTCATCATTAAGCATTCATCAATGAATAAAACGTCCGTGCAAATAATTTTGTTTTTAGCATCATGAAACTTGACATTATGCTCAACAACATTCCTTATATCAGACTTTTCAAAACGACCATCCCCTATGCCAGTCAATTTATGTATTGTCATTGCCTCGTCGTAAACACAACACGCAATGCCTGTTGTTGCTGTTACACACACCTTTAATTTACGCTTTTGCAACAGTTTTAACGCACTTTTTACTAGAAAAGACTTCCCAGTTCCTGCTGGACCCATTACTACTATGTTTGTGCCCTTCCATAACACGATCAACCGATAATCGTTGCAGAAAATTAAGCTCAGACAATATCCACAATTTGTCGCGCAATATTTTAATATACACATAATTATGCTGGTTTCCCAACGTAATCATCTAATAATAGATGTCACTGTTCCTAGATATGAGAGATGGTGCGCATGCGCGAGAACTGTTTCCGGGTCACACCAATTGTGCAGTGAAATTGGCGATTCGAAGGAAATTATGACGAATAATTGACGTGATACCTGGAAGCGAATCGGGAATAATTTCTGCAGGCGAGTAGGTTGTTACCGTTTGTGTTATAGCCTGCGATAATTTGCATGCACTTTCTTATATTTAACTTGACGAAACGAGCGATTTTATGTCGATAACACAGATTCCGATTGTGATTATAAATTGCCTACCTAGGGCTTTCAAGAAGTTTGGGCTAAAAATGTCTATTTTGTTGGTAAAATCATATTAAAGTGTACATTTTCTGAAACTTTATTATGTTTTGTGACAGAGACAAGCTATTTGGAGACAATTGGTTGAAAAATAATACTATATAATAATAGTAAATATTGGGGGGGGGGGAATTTTGTGGAATTTTTGGTTGATATTTATGTTTTTATGATAAATAATCATGTTCCAATAATGTTTGGTCTTGAAAATTTTTACTAATTTTTTTTAGAGGGGGGTTGCCATAGGGTGGATCCTGTCAACGTAACTGCTGCCTGTGATTTTAATCAGTGTACAGTCTTCACGCTAAACATTTTGGATCACTAGCCCGAATTGTTGTTCATCACAGTAATCTGATAAATATCCTACTAGCCCGACTATGTGAAGTTTAGAATTTCTTCTAGCCCAAAATGCAATTAACTAACCACGGTGTTCGGGCTAGTGGTATGGCGTGAAGACTGAGTATATGATCACGTGTATTAATAAAATGCAAATATAGTCTAAGGCCAAGCGTCAAACGTGGGTACATGTATTTGCGATCTTGTAAGCGAGTGTCATGTCTCAACCAAAACGTCGCTAACTTTTTTGCACTAAGTGAGTGTGGCCGACATCCGCTCTCAGTCACATACATGTCACGTTGTATACGGTACTGGATTAAACTCACACAGATGCCACGTGACCGCAACCCTCGTCAGTGCTACGAGATGTTACTGCGCCTGGACGAAAGCGGACGCACCACGTGGGCGACACGCGTTAAACGTCTGCTGTTCCAACATGGCTTCGGATACGCCTGGATTGCCCAGGAAATAGGACAAGTAGACATGTTCATAAAACTGTTCAAGGACAGGTTGACGGACACTTATAATCAGAAGACTATGGCGGATATAAATAGTTCCCCAAAAGCTTTGTGTTATAGACTGTTTAAATCAGCACTGACGCCAGAGACATACATTTCTGCATCAATACCGTTTCAATACAAAAGGATATTAGCCAATTTTAGATGCTCAAGTCATGCTCTAAATATTGAAATAGGGAGACATCAAAATATTGAAAGAGATTTCCGATTCTGTTCATATTGTCTCAATCGGAATGTGTATGTTGTAGAAAATGAAATACATTTCCTTATTGATTGCCCTTTGAATGATGAATTAAGAGCAACATATTTATTGAATATAGAAAATATTGTTAGCAGTGAACGCCGTTTTGTTAAATTGATGGCTAACGACAGTATCACTTCTATTTTTGCATTATCTAAGTTCTTAAAATCATCATTTGAATTACGAGAGGTCTACATAAATAGTATTAATTAGATATATGTGTTATAAAATATTCTGTTTAAAACTCACATATTATATATATATATATATCATTTCCATTGATTTGTTTAATTTATACAACTGTAAATTGTGCATACCATTTATATTATATGAAATCATTTTTTTGGGCCGGTGGCCTTATGCATTACAAATAAATCACTATTATATTGTATTGTATTGATCGACTGACAGCACTCTAGTTTGAATTTAATTCGAGCAAGATCTTCGAGTTGACCAACTTTGGTAGGTTTGATAACTGGGATGCTTTGTACACACAAGTTAAGGTATCATCTTAATTTCTAAAGTATATAGAAGTACATTGTTTAACTCGATATTGAATTTATTAATTAAACCTTACAAATGTACTTGACCATTGTACTGGACATTACATATTTGTGTGATATATTTGATTGCAAATATATAGATAGATAAATATTTCAACTCTGGCTATTATCCTTCGGTAGTAGTCCCTAGTTTGTTTACGGTGAATGGGTCCCATTGGCGTTCACCACTTTTAGAACTAAGTTTAGGTAGATGATTATTATGTTACAAAATAAATATTAAATGCGTGGATTGTGTTGTTTCAATAAAGAGAACTAAATAAAGTTATTAAATCTGTCTTTGACAGATAAATCTATTAGGGGCCTCCACACGTCGCCCTTTGGCGTACTGAAGGCAAAATAGGGGGAGCACCCAAAAATTAGGCTTCGCTGGTACGTGGTGATACATTTGGATATATAATCAAAATCATTTCTCAACTATTAAATATATATGATACTTGAGTCGAACCGAGGGTGGTCGTAACCGGCTCGTGCACCAACCACCCGAACTAAAAACGATTACACTTTGATAGTAATGGTATGCAAAAATATACGTCCCAGCCCACGCCAAATTTGAAAAACATTTGAAAAAATGTAGTGTTTGGCACGATTGTTCAGAGGAATGCCTGTCTCCAGACTTAAGTACTCTTTTTCAGCCCCGCACCCCCCAAGGTTGATCTGGGCCTCAAAAGCTGGCTGTCAAATTTTACTTCAAACTTAAAAAGGTATCCCTGTTAGCCGATGTGGGCCTTCACTGAAATTGGTGCAATTGCTCAGGACATTTGTCGATCGAGGTAGGTCTGGGCATGTTGTGCTTGGAGTTCATTATTTAGGTATAACTTTGCTTGACCCAGCTAATTTGAACTTTATTGGACTTCACTAATAAAATCACTGATATACTCGTTAAGTTTCGTACTAAAATGTGGCAATGAAAATTCGTCTACTGAACTATTAAAGTTAACCTGAGAGGAAAAGTTCGTCCGGTGCGGGGCTCGACCCCCACGACCGCCGAAACACTAGCATGGCACTCTACCGTATGAGCTAACCGGGCAGCAGGTTCTTACCCGCGCACACTACAATAATCAACACACATAATTATATATCCGCCAACTTTCAAGAACCAGTTGACCAAACAGCATATGAGATGACTAGGGTACGAACTGACTTAAGTCTAACGTACAAGTAGTTCTACTCATAAAACGTCACACATGGATTTTTTTCATTTTCTATGGCGTTTGGAATTTGCCGATATTTTTCATCAAAACGTGCATTATTATTCAGCGTATTGGCTCAGCCTACACGCTTTGGAACCAGCTCCCTGGCTTTTGGTTCCAGCTTAACCCAGAAAAAAGAGTATAAACATACTTATTCCGGTAAACAGGCGGTCATTTTAATCCCCGACAAAATAAAAGCATTCGATAATGCTGGTTTTATCTTAAATGTAAGCTTCTTGAGTGAAATTCAGCTGAAAATTGGTAAAAATGTTCTACTTTCGTTCGTAAACATGCATGTGTTTGATGGGAGAATCGGTTTTATAACTCCATAAACAATATCTTTACAAAATAACCGAAATACGTGTGAAGATAAAACATATTCATATGGCACTGCATTCCCCGATTTCTCAAATAAGCCCTCATTATTGTGATGTTAGATGAAATAACGAGTCATACTTACGTTTTACGATGATATCTGTTCTTTTGCTTTAGCTCGGAAGTGTCATTGGCTCTTTTTTTATACACAGCTCCTAAAAGAGCTGGAGCCACTGTTTCGCAGCCATGCAGTAGGCGCGTAAGAAAACATAGAATGCAGGAATAGTATGTGAATAAACATTTCAATATTGCAGTAAGCAAACAAAAAGGTTGAACGCACTTGACAATCACATGCAAGAATACATTGTATTGAAAGGATTGTTTCCTTAACATTAAGAAGCAAGAAAGATGAATTGCTTGTACATCAAATGTATGATCTAAAATGCAGATCTTTGCCATGTTGCAGAACGCAAATGCAAGTAAATAACATAACAATGTCATTTAGCAGCATGAATGTCCTGGCGGATATTCCCTTCCATAATCTTTATGACAAACGTGATGATTTAAATTTCAAAATAATTACCCTACTCTAGATGGAGATATGCCTAGTTCGACAGCATATGGTTAGTATATTGCACAGTTGGTAAGATTTGCTATAATATGCACGGATGTCAAAAATTTCAGCTCTCGGCGTAAACTTCTGAAACAGGGTTTTAATTGTCATAAATTAAAGAAAATAAGTTCTCAATATTTGTTAATGGTCGTTATTATATTATATTGAATTACAAAAAAGTGTTAAATCGCTATAGCTCATCCCGAGTTTGATGGTGATTTAAAATAATAATAATGAAAAATTAAAATATTTCCAGCAGATAGTAGGGCAGATAGACTCAATGAATAGCTTGAATCCTATTTAAACCATTATTTTCAATGACACTTCTTTAAACAGTACTAGCCTTTTGTTTTTTTATGATGAATTTTGCTTTAACTAGAGCTAACACTGAAGGTGATTAATACCCCCGAACGCCGCCTCTCATTATGATTTATCATTGTATGAAGTTTTATGTTATTCCAACTAGTAGTTTTCAAGTTACTGTCCGGACAAACGTTTGACCAAAAAAACACAGAAAAGGGCAATAACTCTGTAATTTGCTAAAATAGTGTAGTGATTCATGTACACTTAACTCCTTCTCATTGTGCTGTACCATTGTATAGAGTTTTATTACATTCCATCCGGTAGTTTTCAAGTTATGCTCTGGACAAAAAAGTAACAAAGGGCAATAACTCTGTACTGGGCTGAAATAGAATTACGGTTCCTGTACACTACACTTCCTCGCATTATGATCTATCACTGTAAGAAGATTTATTAAATTCCATCCAATAGTTTTCAAGTTATGCTCTGGACAAGAAAAAGTAACAAAGGGCAGTAACTTTGTAATTAGCTGAAATAGAATTGCGGTTCCTGTACACTGCACTCCCTCTCATTATGATATATCACTGTATGTAATTAGCTGAAATAGAATTGCGGTTCCTGTACACTGCACTCCCTCTCATAATGATATATCACTGTATGAAGTATTATTAAGGTATTAGCCGCGTAATACACACTTTTTTAAAAGCTTTAACCGACAACATAGTTATAATCACGGTACACTATGGGACTTTTATCCAAATTTTGAAGATTTTTTACCGTGAATTAAAAAAGTTATTTATGTTTCATTACACCCACCCCCAAACTCAAAGGGCTACAAAGAGCGACAAGTAAATGTTTTGTCTATATTTGATTTTTTTTCGCATTATCAGATATTATGAAATAAACACAACAGTTTCTGGTAAAATAAACTTCAGTTAACAGAAAAACTAAAGTTCAAACGAACACATTATTGATAAACATGGAAAAAAATCATTTTGATTGATCTTATGATTCTTCGGAAAAGAGCAGTTTTTCGCTGTTTGAAAATATATAGCAGTTTTATAAAATTCATAAAAAATAGTTAACTATAAGGCAAGCTGCTGAAATCATTTTAGATATTATCTATGATGTCTATTGAACAATTTAAAAGACAATTTATGATAGTTTACCGTCCAGTTTTGAAGAAAATATACATAATGTCATGTTACCATACATTTTTATAGCTAATAAAATGCTTAAAAATCAACCTTTTTCTTGTAAAAAAAGTATAAAGCTTAATTGGACTTATTCATAAAATGTACTCTTTCAAATAAATGAATTTTACTTATGATACTAACTCAGAATACAGAGTTTAAAACAAATGAGTGTACTTTTAAACTAAAATATGTGAAGAAACAAGAACACTAAGTGGGCTCGCCCCTCCAAAAATATCAGAGTGAAAGTTCTCAACTAATGTTTTTTTTTAATATCATAACATGTAAACAATCTCTGTGGGTAATTTGATGTATATCTGTTTTATTTTGTCATTGGTATTCTAACAATTAGTTTTTTTCACAATAATTCTTCACTCTTCAACATTTGAAGTTTGGTCTGTTCCCATGCGTTTGTACTTGTAGTGTGTGCACAGATGATAACTACTCAATGCTGAGTCAATGCTGATTTGGTTTTCATGCACCTTCAGGCACTTTACCCATCAAGAATGTTTAGTGCTGTAAAGGAAAAAAAGTTGTTCTTTAAAGCCTTTCTAACTAATTAGTATAGATAATTATACTGCCATACATATACAAAATATATATAAACAGTTTAATATTTCTCGACATTATTTTGAAAAAAACAACAAGCTGATACATACATGTATATATATATATATATATATATATATAAAGAAAATTATTAAATTTATCAATAAAATTCATCATCATCATCATCATCATCATCATCATCATCATCATAATCATATCATCATCATCATCATCATCATCATCATCATCATCATCATCACCACCACCACCACCACCACCACCACCACTTGACCACCATCACCACCATCACCACCACTTGATTATTGAATACAGTAGGTTTATAAAAACAAAAACCAAGTCAAATATGTTTTATATGAAATACTCTCATCATCTCGATCAGATGCGACTGCCTTGTGGATGGACATGGCTGTCAAATCCGCTCTCAAGGATCCAACATAGTATTTAATGCAGGCTGGAATTCTTCATAACCCAGTGTTGTTGACTAAGTAATATTCAGTCATTTTCCTGCCTGGAAGAAATTAGACTTCTGATTATCAACCAGCAGAAACTACCACCGTAAAATACAAATGCACAAGTATTATACATTCTGCACTAATATCTGTTTTAGCCAAGAGTAAGGGTTGGTAGGCAAAAATTTGTAGTTGTTGTGCATATGGTTGATAATGATTCACAACAGTATGGGGTTTTAACGAGAACTACACCAAGCCAATGAATGTCGATAGTGTCCTAGCAGATGCGGCTTCAAGCCCCAAACCACATACAACTTTTTTTCACAGGTTAATTTTGAAAATATGCATTTTGTAAACAAATAACGGGTATGTACATGTATTGTGGTATGTTAGAAATAGGTCACGTACCAAAACACATCATTTTTAAACAAAAATTTAAGTCTAATATTTTTCTAAGATAAAACAATCAATTTAAAGATTACATACTCATATCATATCTTAAACATAAGTTGTGTACATAAGTACATATAAAAATATGTAACATGTACATAAGTACATGTAAAATATGAACATGCTGTCTAAACATTTAGCTAATAAAAATGATTTAAGAATTCCAAAGATAAATTAAAAAACAAACGTTTTTGAACACATCTACGTACAAAACTGCTCAAGGATACTTACATTCAGAGCCCTTTGATAAGAATACAGTATCCCAGTTCCATGCCGATTGTTGACAGTTCGTTTTTCCGAGAGAAAATCTTCTCTTACGCGTATATTTCACTTATAATCCATGTTTAACTGTAATGACTCAAATTGTTAGATGTATCGTAATCAACTGCCAGCGTGTACTTTTAGTGTTTATTTATTTTTAACGTATATTCATGAGAAAAACATCACAATGTTTCCAAATCCTACGATGTAGAAATTCCATTATTGACCTATGAATAGCCGGGAAATACCTTCTGTTTCTAAAAATAGCAACATCCGGTACAGGCCGAATACGCCCGATGTTCGTCGCGATCTGTCACGGCGAGTGGCGATATATGTCGATGTTACCCGATGTTTCCCGAGTTGTATTACATGGCTAATACCTTAAATTCCAATACTTTCAAGTTATGCTCCGGACAAGAAAAAAATAACAAAGGGCACTAACTCTGCAATTAGCAGAAATAGAATTGCTGTTCCTGTACACTGCACTTCCTCTTATTATGATCTATCACTGTATGAAGTTTATTAAATTCCATTTAATAATTTTCAAGTTATGCTCTGGACAAGAAAAGTAACAATGGGCAGTAGCTCTGTAATTAGCTAAAATAGAATTGCGGTTCCTGTACACTGCACTCCCTTTCATTATGATCTATCACTGTATGAAGTTTCATTAAATTCCATTCAATAGTTTTCCAAGTTATGCTCCGGACAAGAAAAAGTAACAAAGGGCAGTAACTCTGTAATTAGCTGAAATAGAATTGCGGCTCCTGTACACTGCACTCCCTCTCATTATGATCTAGCACTGTATGAAATTTTATGAAATTCCATCCAATAGTTTTCAAGTTATGCTCCGGACAAGAAAAAGTAACAAAGGGCACTAACTCTGTAATTGGCTGAAATAGAATTGCGGTTCCTGTACACTGATCTATCACTGTATGAAGTTTTATTAAATTCCATGAAATAGTTTTCAAGTTATGCTCCGGACAAGAAAAAAGTAACAAAGGGCAGTAACTCTGTAATTGGCTGAAATAGAATTGCGGTTCCTGTACACTGATCTATCACTGTATGAAGTTTTATTAAATTCCATGAAATAGTTTTCAAGTTATGCTCCGGACAAGAAAAAAGTAACAAAGGGCAGTAACTCTGTAATAAGCTGAAAAAGAGTTATTGTTCTTGTGCACTGCACTTCGTCTTACTGGCTTTACCATTGTATTAAGTTTTAATAAATTCCATCAAGTAGTTTGCAAGTTAAGGTCTGGAAAAAAAAATGACAGAAAAAAACAACAAATAAAGGGCAATAACTCAGTAATAAGCTAAAGTAGTGTTATGGTTCTTGAAAACTGCACTTCCTCTCATTTTGTTCTACTATTGTATGAAGTTTCAATGAATTCCATCCAACACTTTTCAAGTTATACTACAGACAAAAAAGTAACAAAGGGCAATGACTCAGTAATAAGCAAGAACATAGTTATGGTTATTGTACACTGCACTTCCTCTCATTATGCTCTATCATTGTATGAAGTTTAATCCAATTGCATCCAGTAGTTTTAAAGTTATGCTCCGTACAAGGTAAATTGCAACGGACCGACCGACAAACCGACCGACCGACCGACCGACCAAAGGGTGACTCCAATATACCCCCTTCAAACTTCGTTTGTCGGGGGTATAAAAATATTAAGTTGAATTTGGCGTCCTTGCAAAACAAAGCTTTCAGTCCTTTGTTTTAAGTTCAAAAATTGCAGATTCGTGTTACCTTTAAAACCGTTTTTGGCTCGATAGGAATGTAAGTAAAAAATAATCCGTCGCCAATCTGAGTCGAGTCTGCTAGTGGAAAGTCAAGTAAATTAGGCCAAAAAAAATTATTATGTGGTTTACGGGAAATTTTTCCAAAAAAATTGGTCGGGGGGGGGAGAAATAAAAAAAGTCAAAATTTTCCCCAGTCGACCAAAAAAATGAAAGTAAGGATAGAACATTTTTATTTCATTTTTTTACAACCGTTGTATATTGTATTTTTTGCACCTTGATAATACTTTTGAACTGAAAAGACACTATTGTGAACTAAAAATAAGGTCATTGTATGCTATTTTGAATACTTAAATATGTAGAATTGTCTACATTTTATTTTTTTTCATTAATGAAAAGAATTTGTTGTATAAGTCTGTTTTTTTCATATCATGTGTTCTATTTCATATGTTTCTTTGTTTCGATAATGACTGTCCCAATTTGCGCGTGAAAGATTTATGTCTTAAATGTTTACTAGTAAACATATCTATTTTAAATGTTTCCAACTATAACATTCTAGCTCAAACTCACCACACAAAAATAATTGCTGTATTGCTTTACACTTTAGCTAGTGTCGCATATTAAAATACACTTAAAGATTAAAATACATTTTAAGATTCTGAGCTTTAAGCAAAAATACTACTACAAGAACCAAATAAATTTATTTCACATTGATGATCATCATATTACAGCTTTCCATACACAAGTAAAAAAATGTATCTATTAGATTAAAAAAGAAGACATTATGTACAACAATTGTAACAGTGTCACTGCTATGACTAAAATGAATTGTTACACATATAAACACAGTTTTAATTGTCTCTATTAAGACTTCAAAGCATCTCTTTGTGGTCATATGAACAGTTATTTTTCTGCACTCTTTTATTGTTTTCTTAGCCCCTTAGTCTTGAACGGTTTTGTTTCCCTGCATGTTGCGCATATCGAACAAACCATGTCAAAGTGTACCTTTAAACTCGCACTTCACCAGTGTCTAGAACATCACTGACCCCACAGTAGAAGCAGATATCGTCAAAAATCATTGTTTGACCTGAAAACGCAAAATTAATCGTTTGTAACCTTCATTTAATGGGTTCGTTAAACAGGCTTAAACAAAGTACTTATAGAGTGAACTAAGTTGTCAGTCATATTGAATCACCAGGCTGCCACTTGAACAATGCTTTGCCAACAATCATTTTTCATAATTCATGAGAATAAACTGGGCACTGAGTTAGGCTTGTATTCAAGTAGATGATTTTCAGGCTAGAAAAGTTGAATGTCCGACCTTCTTAGTAAGATGCCTCTATTAAGTACTGCGTGACAGGCCTTCCTTGACAATGATTTGGTACCTGTAAGTTCTTGCGTGGAAGAGCGGATCCTCGCATATGTAAAGAAGCGCTTCCACAACTCTGGTGACTGATGATGTCAATTTTGCTGGGCCTTATACAATCCTACGTTTACCCCACTCCCGGCACATAATGAACGCCTTGATCTAGGCTGAAACACCATTTAAAGATGAACATAAAAAATATATACGAAAATTAAAACTGGAATCTATACTGTACTTTATGGATAGGTGCACAAAATGTTTCTGTGGAATATCAGAAATTAAGTTTTAGCAAATCAGTACAGTACAATAATTTGGACATGTTTAAAAATTTAAATGTCAGTGCCGAATTATTGTCCATTATCTTTTCAGTTATGCATTACTTCTGCACGGCCTCTTAACGCCAGCTCCACCACTTTACGGTGGTGCAAAGAAAAAGAGCTGTCGACACTTCCGTGGTGGAGCTGTGCCTTATGTTTACATGAACAAACGTGAGTATGTTTGTTCATGTAAACATAGGGCACAGCTGGCGTTTAGAGGCCGTGTTCTGGCAATGAGTACCTTATTGAAATATATATTTCATAAGGACCAAGAATAAAGTTTCTGCAAAATGCTAATTCTCAATCATTGTTGGGTTTTTTCAGTTGAACTCTATCTACATGCACATAAAGCAATGTTAAGACCACTTTAAACATTAGTGTGCCCCAAGCTTGAGCTAATAAGGGTCATACTTACAACAATCTGTTGAAAACGCCTTCCGCCAACCGTCTGTCAGTTTCTCGGCACGGACTTTCTTTATCTTAATGTTTTACTTTTTAACTGAGCATTAAATTATTCCACAACTTCACCAACTTATAACATTAATTTTTCTTTGCGTACCAATGATTTCGAAGTGTTTTGTCAATTAGAATCAATTTAAATATTTAATAACTTTAATAATAATATTTCATGATGTAGAAAATGTTAGTTTCAATTTTCAGTACTGAAAACGACATAAAATAAAAATGATCCAATCTGATAAAATCCAATATTCTTCTTCATGATCTTTCACAGTCAGTCTGCTAGTCTCTTCCTGCTCTTGACTTGACGATGTTTTGGGTTTTCTATCTGACCTTCCGTTTTTCCTGCGTTTGTACCAAACGAATACACAGAAGATTATGCTGAACCTTACAACCCCCCTCCCTAATTGAACAACCCACTACAATCAGAGTACCTCAGCCTTGTTTTCCTTCTCATTCTTCTTATCCTCAACGTCGGTGATGGTTGTTGTCGATGACTCAGTCGTTGTTGGAGGTATTGTAGTTGTTATGGTAGATCTTGTTGGAGTGATTGGAAGTATCCCCTCTATCGAATATGAAACATCGATAACTGCCGCAAAGGCATTGAAGTCCAACATTAGAAATCCACCATCAGTAGCTGGCCTACTGAACGTCTTCTCAAGTGGTTCTGATTTTCTGATCTTGATAGAGGTGCAAATTCCATATCACCTCCGAATATGTCAGATCTAATACTTTTATCCTTAGAGATCCTGATTCACTTGCGCCTTTCCCTATTCAACTCGTCCATATTTTCAATGTGAAATTGGAGAATACAGATTTTGGGAAATCGACATAGATAGCATCCTCTCCTTCTACTTTCGCTCTTCCTTCTTCATAAAATGTTACACACATGATGTTTCTTAACATCACTAAACCTACTATCAACCTCAGCATATCCATTCTTCGATTCTCGTTTATTTTTATTTGGTTTTGGCAAAAAGTAGGATCGGCGCTCCCGTAAACCACATTATAAAAAATGCTGGCCTTATTAGGAAAATGGGCAGACCATTCAACTATATAGGCACATACCCTAGCATGCGCTAAATTAGTTGAACATCAATAAATAATTTCAAAACATTAATTATTAGGCAGATACTACAAGTCTACATGCATGGCTTTGTGCATTAATAAAAAGATTTAAAATAGTTGAACAGTTGTAGTACTAGCTAGTTTGAAATAAACCTGTAAACTCAGTTTTATATCTTTGCAAGGAATTGATGGATGGTAACATCAGCACCCGTGTCTGTCACATAATAAAGCGTAGGGTTGTGTGCTGCAGTTTCACAGAGCGAGACACACCGGCACTATCTCCTATCGATCTGGGGCCTCAGGCTCAGTGCAGATGTTACATTGCGCTGTTAACAGTTTTAATATGAATTGACATGATACCTGACTTAAATACTGAAATTCTGCCTTCTCATCATTGCAAAAGTTCAGATTTTGTTCCGGCTGTGATGCAGGTGTTTCTGTTGAATTTATACAGAACATGTTGTTGCATATATATGCTTGAAAGGAAACAACTCTTTTTCATTGAGTGAAATACAATCTGTGTTCTTAACAGCTTTTTAACCGCTTTTCACCCAGTGTTGCGACGGACTGTTTCTAGGCACTCGATGTGTTGTCAACTAGCTTACCGCTACAAACGTAAGCTTGTTAACATCTTCAGGATATGTGAGATCAAGATGATCAACTTCTTTATATGGGACCTGATTATTTGATATTGTCACTGTTTTTATTGTTGACTATGTAGCTAGATAAGCATATGAAAAAAATATGGCATTCGATGCATGTAATTCAGATTTGTATATTGTATTACGGAAGAGGTAAAGTGTGTTCAAAGTCCGTTCTATTGCTAACCTTTTTTGTGACCAACTTTTACTTTTCTAAACATTTTAGCACTAATTGACTAATTGTTTTCTTTGACTGTTTATCACTGGCATTACTGTGCCTTTTCAAATATAGCTTGAGCTGACAAAGAACTGTTCAAGGCACGTGTAGTTACTTATTCTGCAGCTTGTGAAAATAGTTTTATTTAATCAAGTGTACTTGCTCAGTAAAAGATACTTACAGTTATTGAAAAAGTATCTTCAGATATGCATTAATTGCTGTAAAGGTATATATGTATTTCAGTTCAGCTTATATAGGGAAAGTAAATGTTTAGTTTCGCATACCATTATGTAATATTTTAGTAGGGAGCACATAATGTTATCTTTTTTTTGCAGGATATCAATTTGGTTTATCAGTTTGGCTTTAAAGCTGCACTCTCACAGTTTGACACAGATTTGATTTTTAAAAAAAGTTTCATAATTCGCTTATAGTGGCAGGAAAACCTTCAATTCAGTAATCTTTATAAAGGTAACTTACAATAGAATAAATCTCAATTGTTAGAAAGACCGAATTTATTTTCTTTAAGCGTTAATAACGCTTTTATCCATTGATATTGCTTGAGAAACTAATTATCATATTTATCTAGCTTTGTTTTCATATGAACTGCAATCTTAAAAAGGACTCGCTCACAAAATATTCTTAGATGTTTCCTTTTCTTAGACACTATGGCAAAAAAAATATGATTGAATGCAACTTAAAAGATCCGTGCTTAAAATCAGGTGCCCTGAAAAGTGTTGCTGATGCTTTAAAGCAAAATTAAAGCTTATTATTCTAAGAGAATGATTTTACTAATTCTTCATATTTGTGTAATATGCATTTTTGTGTGCTAAAATAAAAGTTTGTTATCCAGCAAATGAATATAAAGTTGTGAAACGGTGAACAAGGAATTCCTTGAATTTTGTTAGTTCAAAGACTCCTACACAGACCAGTACAAAGGATATCTTGGTTACTGAACATTAAGACAGAAAAGTCATGCTATAACACTAGAAGCCATAAAATATCAATTTTTAAACGGAAATATTAAAAAATAAAATCACCGCTAATTAGACATTTACACAAAATTAGGGTCATTTGAAGACAAAAAGAGTAGACAAAACGGCCAATCTGTGAGCGTGCATCTTTAAGTGCAGTATGTTTATGCTTTTATATTACTACAGTTGCAGATGTCTTTAATTTTGTTAATGCACAATCTGACACTATGTTGCGGTAAACAGTTACGATATAGATACTTACGACCTTTAATGAAATGGCCCCAACGGCTTAACTTGACCGATCTTGGTATAGGACTATTACATGAGACAACGTACCAAATATCAAGGGTTTTTGCATTGCAGTATAAGAAATTTTTAACATGTTAGATAATGTAGAAATAGATGACCCCAAGGCCGTGGCCAATTTGGACTTTTTTCCTTCGGTTTCCATGACAACGACTTTGCTGCACGGACTTCATGTCATTAAACAATTTTAAAATAGCACTCAAAGTAAAATCCCTGTGGAGTTTCATTCAAATTGCCAAAGCGGCTTAGAAGGAGATGTGGTTTGAAGAATTTATGGATAGACGACATATGTTCAGCTTGAGCACTGTTACCTTTAAATGGTTGCATTTTCAAGAATCTAGTGCGGTCATGTAGATGTTTGGAAATATTTCTCTCAACTTGACATATGAACCGGCGAAAGTTGTATTCTATTGCTACTTCCTTTACCCGGTTTGGATTCCCTTTGTCAGAAAAAATAAAAGGTGCATGTCCGGGCGATATTTTGAAATGCACTTAAGTGATTCAACTGAAATTTGGTCTATAAATAGATTGCAGTGGCAAGAGGGAAAATTGCCGAAGAATAATAGTCATGCCCTGTATAGTTAAGTCAGGTCCCCTTAAGCTATCTTTTTTTGCCTTTTCATAGAAAGGAAGTGTAAAGGAACCATCCATATCTTTCAAGTTAAACTTTTTTTTATGAAAACTGGAGCTTCGGATTCAAAGAACGACTGGTTCATTGGCTGTAACAAAATGCACTTCACTACAAATGAAATTTATTTTCCAAAATCGGCCTTTCGGCGTGGGGACCAGTGTAATATTTCTGCCATAATTGACAAAAAAAAGTATTTATTAAACGAGAAAAGGTGTACCGGTGGATGCAGATTAGACTGTGCATAACTCACTTTTAGTGAACAAATTGTATCTTTACTACACATGTATGTTCATAATACCTAAAATTTACTCATGAAGTAGTGATGAAAGGTGTAAAATCGATAGATGGTCGCTGACAATGCTGTGTCGGCGACTATCCAGGGGTGCAGACACGGGCCGGGAGCCGGTAAAATCACCCGGTAACTTTAGCATCTTCTCCCTGCTACTTTCCCCACATCAACGAAAAAAAATCTGCTATTTTTTGTCATGTTTGTATGTCTACATCCGTTAAAAACCCGGATTGTTGATGTTGAAATTTTTGGTTTCCAAGCGTTTCGCATATAGCTCGATACGTTACGGCATTAGTCGCACTTCCCTCTGAAATGTTGCCGAAGTATTAGATATTGTTTTCCCAGCGTTCCAAATACAATACGGCATTGGCTCGATACATGACCTCATTAGTCGCAGCCCCGTCTGAGCATGTTTTGAAGTCCATGAGTTGCGAGGCAAAAGAGAGTGAAAAGAAGAAACAGAAAAAAAGTATTAAGTATATATTCATTCGCTGGATATCATAGCGTAGTAAGTATGCAACATAGACGTGTCTGGCCTTCTGTTAGTCCTATTAATAATTACGCTACATTATCGATGATGTCCTGATGTTTATGCCCCCGAAAGTGGGCATATTAAAATCGCACCGTGTGTCCGGCTCAATAAATCATGTCCGGGCTGTAACTTTATTTTGTTTGGACAGATTTTAAACTTACTTGACACATGTGTTCCACATACCAAGACGACGTGTCGCGTGCAAGACCCGTGTACCTACCTCTAAGGTCAAGGTCACACTTAGGTGTTTATTCACAATGGAATGCTGCATATAAGGACATAGAGTATAGGTTGTCGTGTCCGGTCTGTAACTTCCTTGTATGGACATATTTTAAAATAACTTTCCAAATGTGTTCAACATACCAATACGACGTGTCGCATGCAAGACACGTGTCCCTCCCTCTAAGGTCAAGGTCACACTTAGGTGTTCACTCACAAAGGAATGCTGCATATAAGAACATAGAGTATTGGTTGTCGTGTCCGGGCTGTAACTTTCTCTTGTATAGACATATTTTAAAATAACTTGCCATATGTGTTCGAAATATCAAGAGGACGTGTCTCGTGCAAGACCCGTGTCCTTACCTTTAAGGTCAAGTTCACACTTTGAAGTTTATTCACAATGGAATGCTGCATATAAGGACATAGAGTATAGGTTGTCGTGTCCGGTCTGTAACTTTCCCTTGTATGGACAGATTTTAAAATAACTTTCCACATGTGTTTGACATACCAAGACGCCGTGTCGCGTGGAAGACTAATGTCCCTACTTCTAAGGTGAAAGATACACTTAGTGTTTATTCACAATAGAATGCTAAATATAAGGTCATAAGAGTGTAAGTTTTCAAGTATGGGTGGTATTTTGTATGTTCAGAGGCAATTTTAAATAATTTGCCATATGTATTTGACACGTAAAGGCAAGATCAACTTTTCATGTACTGACCGTGTTCATAGGTCAATGCCACATTCGGTGGCATTCGTCACATACTGTGACAGCTCTTGTTTTTTGTATTGTTACAGGCGATTACACAATATGAAACAAGATTGCGGTGACGTCACTGGTTAAATTAATCCATTCTTTTGATTAATTTTTCCTGTACGTTTTGTGAAATTCTGTACGATTTAGACGTCACTAAGTGTCCAGATTTTACTCTTTACCTTTTTTTCAAAAGAATCAGGCCAAGAAAACAAACACCGGAACATAAACAAAAATGTTTTTTTTTTATCGTAAAAAGAGCATCCTTTGACTGTTATTTAAAAAAAATGAAACTAAAACTTGTGTTTTACTGATAAAATATTTGTTGTTTAATAGAAAGTAAATTATTTTAGGTTGTGATAAACCAAGCCAGTCTACTTCCACTGATGCTCTATCGGGTCTGAAGGTGCCACTAAGAAGAAATAAGTCGAAGAGTACTAGAAAGTGTTCGAGTAAACCGTCTTCTGCGATATATTAAAAAAGTCTAGGTTAGATTTAGCCAAATTGTTCCTTCCTTCAACATTTTAAATATGTTTATGATTGTGTACATTTAAGGTTCTGATAAACCAAGTCAAAACGAGTTGCAGTCAACTGTTAGTCACACTGTGGCTCCAGATACCCCTTGCCCACCTGAAGTGGTATCATTGGTTGATGGTTTATTTGCAGAGAAAGTTACTCACCATCATGATATTTTGCATCTGGTTGTAATTATTTTTCGTATGAGCTCTTTCAAGTTTAAATTTCAGCATTGTTGATTGGACAGAACTATTTCATACTGTGATAAAACAGGTATTTGGCGGATTATTTATGTTGAAGGGGAATGGATATACTGCTTGTTATGTAGTAAAAATGATTGTTTCAATCATCAGAACAAAACTTAAACATTTAACAAGGAAGCCAGCACAAGATACTGTGTGGAGGCTTTGACTGACCATATTCAATCTCTGCAACATAAAAATGATGTTACTTCGGAACTTTTACAGCGGGTATCATATTTCCAGAAAAAAATAGAACAACGGGAGAAAGTCGGGAATACTGGCCCGGTTGTTGGAACATTCGTTAAATACATAACGATGAAATTTATCGTTAAAATGACTAAAATCGCTAAATTTTCGTTAAATACCTTCGTTTAATTTATTTCGCTAAATTTCGGTTGTTGGAAATTTTAACGATAACGAAACCGTTAAATCAGTCGTTAAGTTAACGAAAAATTTAAAGTACCTCAAATGGTACTTTACATTTTAACGAATCAGTTAACGAAAACCAAAATGGCTGCCATAATTGGCTGTTTAGTAAATATACCACGGAAAAATAGAGAATTTAGAGTAATAAACTTAAATGAAAACCTAAATGATGAAGAATTGAGAAGAAAGTTCAGGTTTGGAAGGAGAGGAATAGAGTATTTGGCCGATTTGCTGAGAGAGGACCTAGCTAGGGAAACAGACAGAAGTTGTAGCCTGTCAGTCGAGGAACAAGTCTGTATAGCGCTGAGGTACTACGCTTCAGGTTCATGTATGCAGGTTGTTGGGGACACACATGGGAGACATAAAAGTATTGTTTGTAGAGTTGTGGATAAGGTTACCAAAGAGATAGTGAAGCGTCATAAGCAGTACATTAAGTGGCCAGTTGATGAAGCTACCAAGAGACGAGTGAAGTCTGATTTTAGCAACATAGCTGGATTTCCAGGTGTTATAGGGTGTGTTGATGGTAGCCACGTCCGTTTGATCAAGCCATCACCAGACCAAGAGAGAGGTTTTATCAACCGAAAAGGATTCCCGTCCATAAATGTGATGGCAGTGTGCGATGCAAAAGGTAGTATATTTAAAAAATATTAAACTAAATATTATACAGCTCTATATATAACATGAAATAAACTGAAACTTACCCATCACTGTACTGCTGGTGTTGCTAAAGAGCTCAAATAAGACAAATCCAGCCACATTTCGTTTGGTATTTGTTATTAAGACATAAAATTACTGCTTCAGTACAATGCTGGTTACTGCCATTAGTAAGTGCTTTAAAATTCTTTGATAATACAGATTTGACAAGAACTTACCAAGGCAAAAACTTTCCTTTCAATGTCAAGGTCAACAAACTTTAGATATAACGCCTTAAAATGAAACGGTCAACATTCACAACTTCATAACCACAGTCATGTTATCTCCCCTTGTTACTTGTTTTTATCCTTTCAGGAAAATTCACATTTATCAATGCGCAGTGGCCTGGATCAGCTCACGGTAGCTTTATATTTCGAACATCCACACTTGGATGCCACATGGAGAGAAACCACAGGGGTTTGGAAGATGGGATTATTCTTGGAGACAGCGGGTATGTAAATGTAAAATACAATTCAATGTAGCTACATAATCATGAATTTCGACCAGATTTTATACCAGTATCAACTTATTGTAATAAGCAATAACGTAGAACGTTTACATCACTAAAAGTAATATTGATCATGACAAAAATGTTTTGTTTACTGATTTCAGCACAGTTTAGGAGATTGTATCTGATTTAGATTACAAACGTGTTTTTAAGGTCACGATCGAATGGCCTTTGTTTCTCTTTACTGAATACCACAATAACAATTAGTGTTTAGGAAGTTTTAAGAAGTATAAAACATATTGTATTTGAAGGTGTTAAACGTTTTTGTACACACAAGGTATGATATTATTTAATGCAGACTGTGTACTTTTGGCAGGTATGCGTGTTCAAGATACTTGATGACACCATACAGAGTTGCAGACACCAACCAAACGACAAACTTCAATAGGGGGCTCTGCAGAACAAGGGTACTCATTGAGTGTACGTTTGGACGTTGGAAGAGGAGATTTGGAATTCTCCATGGAGAGGTAAATACAAAAGGTTGCATTGATATATTTATTTCATGTACAAATGTATGTAAATGTGTATACACAGCACAACTATACATACAATACATCACATATATCAATTCAAAACTGGTGCCGTCGTTTTTATAAAATTCTGCTCATGAACATCTGATACTCTGGGTGACCTGTAAACAAAGTAATGTGCTATTGTATATTTTTTATAAAGTTACATTTATTCAGAAATTAACGTTTTAGACATGACCAAAGCGGTATAAATATGAAAAAGGTGAGGGGTACATGTATGCCAAACGCCAATGCCGAAAAAGCTATGACCATTGTGAAATGTTTCAGTTGAGAAAGACACCAGCCAAGGCATCAGAAGTGATTGTGGCGTGTGCTGTTCTCCACAATATAGCCATCATGCTGCAAGAACCTGGTGTACCTGATGATGACAATGGCGATGGGGCAGACGCACAAATACCATATGCAGGCAGGGAGACTGGCTTTTTGGTCAGAGATCACCTTGCTCAAGTTTACTTTTAGTATACACGTGGGGCACTTTTTGTTTGACATGTGATGTTGCTGGAAACGTTTTTACATTAGTTTACTTATCATGACTGAGAACGGATAATTTGAATGTTGTAATTGGTGTTAATAAATACCTTATTCATCAACGAGGAACTGAAACATTCCAATTTCGTCTTTGTCTTTATTATCTATGGAGGTGATGAGCTTGTTCATCAGCAGACGTTTGGTTTTTGAAGTTTCTATCTCTTCCTTTATGAGCTGTTTCTGTATTTGCACCTTCTCTGTCTGGGAAATGTAGAACTGTAGTTGAGCCTCCTGGAGCTCCTCGGAGATTGACCTGCAATAATGTATATTTGTATTATTGAGGTGATTTATACAGCTTCTTTTTCTGTTTGTGACGCAAAGAATTTATTCATGGAATACAAGTTGTCAATAGTGTTTAGAATGTGTATAGTTTTTTTTTTAATATTTCCTGAAACCCTTTCACGGCACATGCTATTTATTAACATTGTAAATGCCTCCAACTGCATGAAAAAATGCAGCACTTGAACATTAGTATATATATGTATTGTTAAATCATACTAACTTCTTCTTCTTTTGACTCGTGTTACTGGTGCATGTAGCTAGTTTGCATTCATTCTGAAATATGAGGACAGTCACAATTTTGCATTCATGCAAACGCAGAAAAAACATTTGCCAGTTTAAAATATATTTCATAGGTCATGTGTTCTTTGTCAATGTATCGGAATAGATGTAATAAAATGCACCAATTCAGAATAGAAATACATACTAAAAATCGACGTGAAAATACTAAACAATGTTTATGTGTTCAATTATCTTAAAATGATAAATCTTCAACATATTTCTCATTTCAGCTAAAATGTGACTCTTTGTTACATAAAATGAAGTTTTAAATACAATATAAGCCGCAAACCGTGAAATTCGCAGCTATATCCACTCCTTCCTCTTGTCTTGATATCCCTGGCGTCTCGTCTACTGAATGACTTGCCTTATAAAAGAATACATACATATATATATATATATATATATATATATATATATATATATATATATATATATATATATGCCATTAACATTTACACTTGTATCATCATTTATTTTATTATAATTATATCTATCTTCATGTATCTATACACCTATATGTTTATTCACTCAAGGTTACATTTCTTGAAAATAGTTTTTGTTTTAACATTATCAACAGTTGCACATAAGAAAACAAACTTACAGAAATAATGATGTTCATCATTTCATCATCTACGGGTGCATGCCCTACGAATAAAATACACATATGAAATTTATTGTACTCAAATGTCAATTATTTGATGACTAAGGCATGTCGGTTAATCAGTCCAAACAATCTCTTTAGATTTTTGATTAGATCAAACAAAATGATGTTGTTCGTGATCAAGTTATACCGCTTCGACTAATACAGTTTCACATTGGAACTTGTTGAGTAACAATCCGCCAATTTGCGTCAATGGGATTTCGATAAAGAATAAACAAAAATGTAAAATATGTGTGAAAAACTTATCATGTCAATCAGATATTTTTCGCTTCTTTATCTATATGGTTAGCAAATCTCATTTATTTCCATATCGTCAGCTTATTGGTCAGCACTCTAACACGACCCAGTTTTAATACCGTTTCACTTTTGGACGTGTTGTCAAGAGTTTGCCATGGCTAATGGGCATTCGGAACTCCTCGGCCATTTTTTTCAAAAACAACCTCGGATGTATTTGGACGGTTTACATACTCAAAAAGTGGTACGTTTAAGTCCGCTGCAAGTAGATCGCGTAGTAATTTTATTTAGCAGTTAAACTTTGTGACATTACTCTTGGGATTCTTAAATATGTTTGCAATAAAACAATTCAATGGCAATCAATTTAAACTTAGATCAATAAATACAACTCTAAAACACTACATTTAATTAATGAAATAATTCAAAATTTTACGAACTACTTAAACTGATGTACCTGCATACATCCGAGGTTGTTTTCGATAAAATGGCCGAGGAGCTCCGAATGGGCTAATGGGAAGCTAGCAGCCAATAAATACAGCCAATAAGTGTTTATACTTAAATAGAAACAACGAAATAGAGAAAGCAACCGAATACATTTGATAACATAGCAGCAAATAAGAAAATATGATTACAAAATAAGGAATAATGTACTCCAGTTTCATAAAAAAGTAGCGTAATCGTATTAAACAGAGATTTAAACGAGTACCGCCTAATAACTTCTATCTGCGGGTCAACTTGACCAAAACTCACTCCTACATCTGGGGCACAACATCTTCTTGCCAAAAGTGACACTCACATTTGTGCTATAATACATTTATATCAAATCTTACGATTGCGTATGGACAAAAATCAATGACCAAATATTATATAACACAGTTGTTACTGTTGTTTTTATTTGTATAACTGTACCAGTAACAATATTTTTTAAAACTTATGTTATATTTTAATTGAACGTTTTATCAAACTATTCAGGTTTTAATGCTAGTCAATATAAACAGTCGCTTCACAGTCTTTTGATGATTTTGGGTTTAAAAATGTATAAATGTTAAAAAGGTTCCCTTTAAAATATCGCACATTTCTGTTTATAACTTCTAACCAGGGTAAACTTTTATATACTGTATACATACAGTGTAATTATTTTTTATATTGTTATATTTTTGTTTATGCGTTACATTCACGATACTGTTTTATTGTGACATTGATGTTGTTTAGCAGAATACACTTCTATTGATTTTCTACTTATTGGCTGCTAGATTACTTTAACATTTCTTGTTTCGTGGTAAAAGTACTTTCAGATTGTGTACAGTAGCGTTTCTATTTTTAGACTCATTTATTTTATTCACTTATGCAGACGATTTATTCGGTACTCTGTTTTTTGCATTTTAACAGGTAAAAATTGAGCAAGCGTATTGCTTTTTTAATCTACAGAGCAATAAAATTTAGCACAAATAAACTCATTAATAATAACATCAGAAATTGTGCTCATACCAAGATCAATGACTGTCTCCAGTCCACCAGGGATCCCACTGAAAGAAGCCTGATCCTTACATAACTCGACAACTTTGTTGTGCAGTTCTCCACATTTTTTTTCTGGGGGTCCACCTCCTGTTGCAGCAATCGACCTTTTCCTAACAACCTCATCTTTTTTTTTACTTCTCTTTGCAAATTATCCCATTTGTTTCTTATCTGTGATGCTGTCCTTATTGTAACACCAACATTACATACTTCTTTGGCAATTTGTTGCCAAACTTCAAGCCTTTTTTCTGGCTTCTTCACTACCTTTAATGTTTCTTTATTCTTTTCATACTGTTCCACAAGAACACTTATTTCAGTAGCAGTGAAATTAAAACTTTTTATCTTTTTCTTTTCAGATGTGTTGCTAACGTCGGCCATCTTGGAGGAAGTGAGTCAAGAGCATTATGGGTCAACCCAATAGTTTAATTGATCGTTAAATTTAGCGATTTCGCTACATATCTTAACATTTTCGTTATGTAGCGAAAATCGCTAAATTGATTTCAACAACCGAAAATTTAACGACTCGTCAGGTAACGGTAAGTAGGTAATATAGCGATTGGTATTTTAACGATTCGTTATGATTTAGCGAATGTTCCAACAACCGGGCCACTGTTTTATTGAAAGTCTTTAAAGCACTTTCCTGGGTTGTAAAAGAAGAAATACCAAATACCAAAGCAGAATCTTTGTTACAACTTACTGAACGGATTTACTCAGAGAAATGATTTTAATATTGGGTGAAGCTGTTGAATGTGCTCTTTTAGAGAAATTAAAAAAGCCCCACACTATGGTATACTTGTTGATAAGGTGACTGATATTTCTGTATATGAGCAGTTGATTACATTTGTACAGTTCTGACAATGTTGAAAAAATGTTAGAACTGTGTTTCTGTCGATAGATAATCTGTTGATTCAGCTAATGCCCAAACTATCACACAAATGATTATAAAAACTTAAAAAGGTTTTGAGCTTGCCACGGTTAGATTGGCATCCTTTGTTTCAGATGGGACATCGGTTATGACCGGCAAAAGAATGGGGTTGCAGTCAAATTTAGGAATGAAACGAATTGTAAACTGATTGGCATTCACTGCATTTGTCATAGATTAGCTTTAGCTTATACTGACACGTTGGAGGATGCGGCCTACTTTAAACAAGTTCAGATGTGGCTAGTTCAGTGGTGGAAACTGTTTGAAAATTCACCAAAAAAGCTAGTAGTGTATTTCAAGGTTCAAACTGAAATTAAGTCGATACTGTTTAAAGCAGATGAAAGAAGAGATATTGCAACCCATCGGTTGAACAGTCTAAGCTATGTTGAAGGAATACCCTACTCTCCTGCAAACACTTTAAAGCAGTGATTCAGCTGCACTAGGTTTGTTAATAGAAGTTTTAAGTTTGTGAGCGCAGTCTATATCTTAGCAGAAGTTCTGCCCCATCTTCATCAGCTTAGTAATACTTTTCAGTTCGGAAGCATTGGTCTCAGTCAGGTTCTTTCTACTATCCAGTACACCAATGACAAGCTTGATAAAATAGCAGATAGCATGTCCCCAGTAAAAAAAGTGTCGAGATCTTGAAGTGGATGGGTGTTTTAACATTTTAGAGTTGAGCCCGCCTGACAATGAAATTAAGAGCATGGAGTATATGTGTAAGAAATACACAGATGCCTTAAAAAAGAATATTGAAGCCAGGTTTGCTAAAACTTTGCCTCTTTTGTCATCACTAGTTAGTTTTGATGCCGAAAAGGTTACTAGTAAAAATTATCCAAAATTCAAAAATCATGGTGCCTATGATTTGCAGGTCATTGCAGAGTTCTTTTAACTTGACAAGGATTAGCTGGATGCTGAGTGGGGTCTGTTGAAATATGACTTGCTGAAGTGGAAGTCCGAGAGCCAATACATAACTCAGACAGACTGCCTACAAATGTTAGTTAGATTGAGCTATTTCTATCTAGTTTTGAGTGATTTGGCTGATATAGTACTGTCACTGCCTGTCACCAAAACGTGTCAGTGCTGTCAAATGAATAAAAACAAGATTGAGGTCAGGTCTGAAAAATAACATGTTGCAGGCACTGATGAATGTGAGTATTAATTGCCTAGAGGTTTTAAGCAAAGGGTATGAGGAAATTAGCTGTAAAATTATGGTTGTCAAAGAAAAAAAGAAAGAAGTTAGCTACAGGTTAGAGTATCTAGAAAGACAGAATATTTTGCGTGTATACACTAGGATTATTTAGTCCCGATTGAAGTAATAAGAAGAAGAAAGAGGATGAGACTCTCTCATGGTGTTGAAACATGGTTTTGGACATGGAGGGTAAGTAACAGAATTCAGACGTTTGCATAGTTACTTCTGCATAGGAAACACATGGCATGGTAAGTTGAAGGTAAAAAATGGTTGTTGTTAAAAAACACTTCAATATACATGTAGAACTAGATATTTTAATTTAATTTGGTCAGCAGATAAAACTTGGATAAGGAGGAAGCTTCAAGTTGTGATAAGACTATTTTAAGGTTTCGTAATATTAGTATACGAGTAGTACCTTATGCTACTGAATAGCACAACTTGAAGTGGAACATATGTCTAAGCCTCAATTTACTGCTACTTGACTAATAAAACATCGACTCAAACACGTTTTTTTTTCAGTCATTTCCCTACTGCTGTCTTGTCAGGCGTTCAATTTCTGCATAAATTTCTGCAGACCACCAGAACTCCATTCCCCTCATCCCTGGACCCGCGTTTGTCAATGATATCATATGCAGATGAGCTTCTAGCACTAAAGTTATTCTTACTGAAAAAGACACAATCTAATGCTGGTAATTATTTTGCTTTCTTTTCTTCATGAGCGGACAATCTACCATCTCTACTATCCTTTCTGACAGGGTTAGATGAAATACCATCATTTGGTTTCGATTGTGGGGGTTCTATCATATTCCATCATAGAGAGGATTTGCCTGCTGACGACCCAACCCGAGAGTTTCCACTAATAAACACGTGTAGTTTAGAACTGTGACAACCAGCTCTCGACTCATACGATATGTTTGTGGAGAGGCTTACTGCTGCTATGTCAGTGAATACGTTCACTCTGTTTTAAGCAAATGAGCATCAATGATCAGTCTGTTGTTTATGGATGGCTTTGTTGTCCATAACATTCGTATCAAGCGCTTTTCTAGTTATAAATGATTTTGTTACAGTACACCAGTTATTGAAATGTGGTTTGATCAATAGTGTTATTTTTTCGCGCTTGCGGACTGTGTGCATGCTTGTATGTATGGGAAACCATTTAAACTGTAAACTTTGTTATTTATTTATTTTTTATCCCCCCTCTGTACATAAACTATTTGACATAGGCACACTTAATTTAAGACAGATATATTTCATGATGAGTTGTGATGAGCAGCAGTTACACCAAACTAATGGCTCTTGTCTTGCTTATAGTATTTAAGGCAATATTTATAAGGATAGTTTATGGCATGCATTGATACGAGATATCGTACTTTTTTTTTACAAAGTGTTACCAAATATCATAGAAATGTACTTTAATAAGGTGATGAATTAATGTTGTATAAATTTGTTTTATCGGTAGATTTTTAATGTATCATTAATACCAGAGTTATGGCCAATAAGCTTGTTGTTTTATGCATTTTGTACAAGTACATCTGTGCCATATAATGTTCCTTCGCTCTGACTGAGATGAGGTAAACTTTATAGAAATGTGAGTCTGAGATGAGTTGTTGTATGTAATCAATATCTAATTTGTATAGGAACAGATGCATGGCCTCTGATCTACTTATGAAACCATTCTGATTATTACAATTATTTTCGTTTTTGATATATGTTGCATTTATTTCAATGATGTTGAAATGCCTTTGTTGACTGGTATTGTTACCCTGTCATTGCCAGTAGTTCTGATAATGCCCTGATAATGGGTATTTCTTGCTCTGGAATGTGGCATATTAAAATTGCACCGTTCGTCCGTTCTTTCGTCAATCCGGCTCAACTTCTCGTGTCCGGGAACGACAACGGGTTAGGGAAAGCTGGATGTGTTCCCGTCATCGGCGTCAACCCCATCTGGAGGGTGCAGCTCAATGGTGGGGGCAAACTTGTTAACAATGTCCAGAGACTCAAAAGTAACCACATGCACAAACTCATCTACCTTAAAAGAGGGAACAATAAGATAATGCCTAAAGGAGGACAAATATCTACGGCGGAACAAGCTCTAGGAAGGGCTTAGCTCTGCCTCAATATGAGTAGATGTGTACGTGCTGCAACTGCAACTGTTTCAACTGTGCATGTCTCCTGAGCAGTGGCGGGACAATGCGCCCCTTTTGTTTGAAATGGACATGTTTCGTGAGTGATTGTCGCAGGACAAGACAAACCGCAGTGCTTTGTAACACTACTCGCTCTGTTGTTCGCTTCTTCGAGCTGATCGTTGCCATCTTTGAAACGGCCGACTTCAGTTTGTCTGTCATCAGGCCTTTAAAATGGGGAAAGCTTTGGATACGTTAATGAGCAAGAGATCTTCCAACCAGCGGATTGGTCGCTTCCGTGTGACGGAATGTAACTGGATAGCTGTTCTGCGGAAAGAACTTTGTACAAAAACGATGGCCCAAGATTTTGCCAAGTTGTACCCCGAGGTATTTCAGGACGGCGACGTATCTCTACCCCGCCCTCTTGGGTTGCATGGCACCAGGGCTTCCATTATGTTTTGAAAAGTGAAAGTTTAAACTTCCTGGCATTGAAATTTGGAAGTCTGACTTATTTTTCAGGAAGTTTAACTTTGCGCTGGGTTTGATTAGACTGTCAGTATCAGTATACTTAGTTACGTTAGTATACACTTTACTTTGTTTTATCAATACAATTGTTTTGAACAGCAAATGAACACCATCTTATTTAAATTTTCATTTGTTAACATAAATATTTTATGCATATATATATGAACATCATTAAATGCATAGGACATCAACATTATTACATTGCATCAGCACTAAAAAAATAAGCAACAGTCATTTGGCCAAGTATGTCACATAAATATGCAAAAACACTAGGTAAATGGTAAATCATTATACATATATTTTCGTGTACATTTCTAAATATAATAATATTTTATTTTAGTAACATTAAAATCAGCACTATTACTACCATAATTGACAAAGCAAATACAGTCATTTTACATCACTGAATCACATGTAACTGAGCAAACAACACACAAGATATTTGCTTCATAATACATTGTAATGCTTTAACAGTTTGCCTTCGCAGCAGCATACAGGCTGTCAAGCCTACGTTTCTTCACAGCCTTCCAGTGTTGATTAGCTTTGTCGTATGGAAATCACTTAACATTTGGTCCATTGGTGAGTCGCATGAGAATCTGTAGGGCGTCTGGAGTGAGAGATTTTTACTTTAATATTATTTTGTACACTGAACCCCCTTTCACATGGCACACTGCTCACAGGAATGCACAATGAGATTCGCAACAGTTTACATGTCTCTGTGTAGTTTTCGGAGATATTCAAAACCATCATTTTGCACATATCCCCAGAGGTCAGACTTTTGTAAGATCCAGACAATAGCTTTTGTACACCAGAATTCTGAAGCTTCAGTGTGTCCTTATGACATTGTACTTTTCTGACAGATGACATAAAAAGTTTATCTGTGTCCACATCACTCAAAGTTTCATTGCTCAGTGGCTCATACAATTCGAAGTTTCTTGGAGAGCGTGTCGATTGTCTGAAGAATGTCGCTGAGCATGGCTGAAAAGGCAGGAAATTTGTAATGCAGCATGTCTTTCAGTAGTTCATTGGTAATACAGTCACCCACAGTGTTCTTGTCGTCATTGGATTGAAGGTATATCACAATCACCATCGGCACCACCCTAATCAGATAAGAGTTACGCCTCAAAATGCTGGAGCAGAGGTTTCCGTTCAGGCGGAGAGGCTCTAACTGGGGGCATTTTTTGCCTCACTTATGGTCTGGATGACCTGGCCGAACTCGTCGAGCCGTTTGCCGAGCTTTTTGGCGATTCAGGGTTTGGCAATTCAGGATGTTTTGACAGGATGGAAGGGCCAGCGAACAATATGTTAATCTTGAATGCTTTCAAGAGGGCAAGACGTCTGCAGTAATGGCAGGGCAGCCATTTCCGGGCACGGTATGCAGTTTTGTCATTTAATTACACGTGCCGTTCAAAAAGAGCGCATCGGTATTCGTTGCCGAATGTTTCCAAGTGGTGGAACTTGAAGGTCTTGGGTGAGGCGGTGCCCGCACACCGGACAGGTGCACGTAAGACGTCCCATTATGAGAATGACGACAATACAGCGACTGACTAAAGACAGAAGAATTTGTTTTGAAAGCCATTAAACACGTCTGTAATCCGGAATATGTGTAAAGAGTGATATTTCCACTCTAAATAAAATAGGGCATATGATACAACCCTGTCTTCATTTAGGACAATAAAGAAACATTTGAAAAGCACGATTTTGCCTTAACTACACCTTCAACCGAAGCATACATGAGCTTTATAGATCTAAACAAGCAAAAATCAAAATCGTTGTAAAACGTTATGAAATAGGGATTGTTTACCAGAGTCAAGTGCTTTCTTTAAGTCTAAAAAGAATTAAAAAAATGTTTGTTTTTTTGTTTCCGTGTCTGATAGAGGCTGCGCTGTCCTAAAACGAGGCTCTAATTTTACTCAATACACTTGACATATCATTTCCAAGTAAAGATTCATGCATAATGATCGATTTATAGTGTAAAAAGGGTATTAAAAAAAAGTAAAAACAGGCACCACTGCTCTACTTTGGCTCAAATGCTATTCAGGCTTTGATGATGTATGCATTTACACAATCAAGTTTTCTGTTTTACGAAGGCCTCCGTGTTGTATTAAGGCTCTAATGAGAGCCTCAATAAAGGACTCTGGTGTAATTATAGTTAAGTGGAGTAATTACTTAACATATGTGCTGTATAGTGGCTCCAACGTTGTATAGAGGCCTTAGTGTCTTACAGAGACTCTATTGTTATACTCCAATGGGAGCCTCTATAAAGCAGTATGTGGGTCATTTGGTTTAGTGAGGTAATTATCAAACAATTGTGCTGTATAACGGATCCAGTGTCGTACAGAGGCTCTATGTTAACTGATTTTGCATGATTTAATGCAATACAGAGGCTCTAGTTACCCCATATTTTCCGATATGTCCTATAAAGGCTTTGCTGTGCGATGGAGGCTCCAGTCACTTACGCAATAATGGCTTCCGTGTCCTAGAACGGCTCCTTGTGCATATGTTCTACATTGGTTCTACAAAAGCCTTTTCGCCATAAAGGCTTCCTTGTCCTAAAATGACTCCTTGTGGAAACAAGTAAGACAATTAACATTAATCGGGAAAGGCAGCAGGTGCGTCCAAGGTTTTCGTTACTTGTAGGAATATAAATCTGAATATGTTCAAGTAATATTAATGCACTCTCACATTTCAATGTTTAAGGGAATCCTGTTGGCTGTGCGAAGCAATGTTCCACAACCGGACGTTTCTGAAGAATCACGTCGCAGGCAGTGCCCACCACAGTCTGACGGTTAACTTCCCCTGGTGTTTGAGTAAAAACAAAACGTTCTCAAGGACTACAGACCTCAAACAACATGGCGGAGCGAAGTCACCCTAACGACATACAGGCGGGATTCTTCTCTAGTTGATGTGGATTCTATTTCGCAACAAAACTTAAAGTCTACGCAAAGTGTATCGGTTTCGTCGCACATTATGAAAGTAAGGACTATTTTAAGACAAGAAAGTGCATGCGAAAATGGGCGGAAACTCAGAATAACGCAAAAGATGTACTCGGGGGATTAAATGCTGAGATAAGTGGGCAGAAGGACAATGAAAGGGCGTATGAATAGAAGTTACGTACAGGACGTTGCAGACACACGAAGAGAAAGAAAGACGAAAAGGGGAAAGTAATTGCAAGAACAGCAGCTGAGAAAGACGACACAGGAAATACAAAGCGCAAACACCAGGATGGAGAGGACAGGCCGCGGGAAGAAAAGAAGAAGACATACGAGGATGAAATCGAACTGGGAGAAGAAGCATCGGAGAAATAGAGGGAACGGGGGATCAGCTTTGCAACAAGCTCATGAGCAAGCAGTTCTTCAACAGCAAGTGAAGCAACACTGCCCTTGTATTGAGGCAAAACTGAAACACTCCGATCAACAGCAATTTTCATTCTATTGAGAGGGTCAATGCCGATGTGCCCTCAGGCACAAAGGGACTGGAGCAGAGTTGGGAGAGTGGTGTTTGACACAAAGATGGGTGAACTGAAGTGGCCACCAAAACGCTGAAGAAACATGTCGGCTGAACAAAACTTAATGTCACATGAAAATGCTGCCCTGTTTGTAGAGCACGAGAGGACGGTTAGAATGCATGGCGAACTTGGCCGTCGCAAATTACTGGACAAATATAACTTTTTTAGTTTGGAAGGGGCAGCACATCCAGCAGTCGAGAAAAATGCCAAAGAGAGAACCGATCGAAAGCTTCGTTACTAAGTTACTCCGTTACTTCGAATCCATAAAATAAATGTTGCAAAGGGAGCCGTTGACGAGGACAGAGTATCTTCTATCATTAGCAGTCTAACAAATGCAGATAGATGGAATGACACTGATTTCCTGACCAGTACCCTAGACGAAGCAGATGTCAAGTTGCGTGTTTAATCCTGGACTTATGTCGATGGTTCTTAAAGAAAGACAGTTATGTTATTGATATATCATTATGAATAGTTATAGTTAATTATTGTTGGAATTATCGACTCTTATCTTTGTTTTAAATATGCAATGTTTGTAATTGTTTCTGATGATTTGGAAAACAATGTTCTATGTACTATAAAGTGTTTCTTGGTTAATAATCCAGGAGGATAATTTAGATAGGAAGGGGTAATTGTAATGTAATTGGCTATACTTATTTGCCAAACAGTTCTTTAACATTACAATATTCGATATGATTAATCCAGCTAGTATATTAAAATACTGCCTGCGTTTCACAATTTTCATCTAGTACCTCTGTAATAAAGTCATATTCACTATATTCTTAACTATCTGTCAACTTTTCCATTTGAACAGTCAATTTTCCTGAGTATGCTTTTAATATTTAGTTTTCTGTATATCCTTCAAACAATCTTCTATATCAATAGTACTCACGTCACTTTTCATAATATCCCTTGCTTTCTGCAGCTCGTGACCCAACGTTTTGCGATACCGCGTCCTAACTCCTTTTAACGCAGTAACACTAGCCATATTTATCGCACTCACTGTACCACTGAACGTATCACAACGTTTTACACTTTAAATAAGGTCACTGGTTCATATCCGGCTCACGGGACCATTTCAGTGTGGCGAAAAAACACATTTTACTTTATCACACTAAGAGAAAACACAACTTTCAACGTAAATCCTTTTACCTTTTTAATTCCGTTTTTAACACCTTTAAACAATATTTTAACCACTTTATACTTTTAACTTAACATACTCCAGATTTTGGCTTTTCTGAAATTAACAACCCTCTCTTCAATAAGATATCAACCCCTTATATAGTTCAGATTCCCTACTAATAACATGAGGATTTTATGTAACAAGAAAAGCATGTGCAAATCGTGGATATTTCCCGCCTTTGTACAGGAGCAAACGGGAGTATAAATAGTTTCCCGCCTAATAATTGGAGCATATATAGTAAATAATATTTATAATGTTCCTTTCTGGAGCAACATACAATCTTATTTCCGGAGCAATTTAACATTACTCGCAATTCGCGACAACCCCTACCAGCAATAATAGTTATGTTGTATACACCGGTCAGTGGCTATACAATAGGTCATGGTTATAGTTTAATGTACTTACGTTAACTTCTCTTAATTATGTCATTCCTTTTAGTAATTACACGTTGTTATTTGAAACACGTAAGTAAAGCAGTTTGTTTTGGGGTGGTACGTAAAACCATACTTTACATTGTTAACGTCACGGTGGAACACGTTTACGTGAACGGAGTACGTACCATAGGGACTTCGCCCGGATTCCATACGTTGCACAACATTTGACCTGGCGGACGACTACAATCGACGAATTTTCCGCACGGCTCCTGATTGGATGAGATAGGCCATTTCAGATTGTCCGGGTTTCTAATTGGTTTTGAGGTGAATGATTGCCATGACTTCATCACTAAGTATCAAGGCGCCGGAAAGTATAAATACAATAGCGCGCAGCAGACACCAGCTTTCACAACTTTCCGGCCACATTTGAATGTTTAAAAAAATAACTTTTATCAAATCTTTTCGTACTAACAAGAAAAAGAGCCGCCCTGCAGCAATGTAAATATTGTATTATATCATTCTAGATTATAAATAAAAGGAACGTTATCATTAAAAGAACCAGTATATATACTCTTTAATCAAAGTAATATTAGAAGTATTACAGTATCCTATTAGTTTCTCAAGATTGTTTTTTTTATTTATGAGTAAATAAATGTTATTACACATGTCACGATCGTTGGTCCTGTATCTAGTCAATTTAAATGTGCATTATTATACAGTGTTTTGGCTCAGCCTCCAGGATTTGGCTCAAGCTTCCCTGGCTTTTGGCTTTGCAAGTACTTCTCACAATTACAAAATTGGTATCACGTATTCGTATTCATATTTCGAATTTAAAATATTTCAGTTTAGGAATAATGAAGTTTGTGCTGTTGCTATTTTACGGTTACCTGTGTTTTTTCGCAGATTTTTACGCAAAACTACGCTCATTCCAGACAAAAAAAATATAGTGAAAGTTTTCAAGACGGTTTATTTGTGAAAGTGCAGCTTTAAGATCTATTTGACTGTATTTTTTTATATTTCAAACATTTGGTAAGTGGGTCTACCGAGCAAACGAGTCTTTGAAATATTGAGCCAAAAGGAACGTTTCCTCAAATGATATTATTTATTCTTGCATTGCTTCAGTCTGAACATGGGTGTCAATGGAGCTCATTCACACCAGGATGCCTTTGATGTCTAAATACTTTTTATATGCCAACCTTCTATTATTATTCTCCAGGTAGACTGAATAGAGTGAAGAACACTTACGGAAACTGGAACACAAACAGAATTGTCATTGAATATTTTTCTAATGTAAATGATTTTATCGAGGTATATGATATCCTATTTCTTTGATTTTTTTCATTTTGACCGACCAATGTTTGGATTGAACTTGAAGAACAAACAATTGATGAACTTTTCGGAAAGTTCAGTTTACATTAGGTGCTTTGAAGATGCACTCTTACACCCAAAAAAGATTTACCACAAGTAATGATATTATTTTATTAGTCCTTACAGGATAAATAAATGTCGAAAACAGTGGTTCTTATGAAGGATCCCGAGTTTAATTTAGATTTGAAAGAAATGTGCATAAAACACGGTGTTTCTACCTGAGGATACTATAGTAGATCACAGTAAATCTTTAAGCATTCAGCAATCATTTAATATTTTTGCGCTTTCTGCTGGTAAATACACTGTCACAATCTTGTTTTAAGTAATAAATTCCATATTTGCATTATTAAGTTAGTAGTTAAAGGTTTATCACTCAAAATTAATGTTTGTTATACCTGTGTATGTATTGATTTTGAATTAGAGTGTCACTTATATAATGTAAACGCGAGCACTAAAGTTTCACAAGAGAGACGTGTTTGTGGACATGCATGTGTAAGGCTTGTGGACATTGCTTATGTAAACAATACGTCAGAACATGCAATACGTCAGAACAGTCATTCACATTGTATGATAGTGTAATGCAAATTTATATTTGCTGTATATAATTCAAAAATGTTTGCACAAGGCCATGGCTCTATTTGCTTTATTTCAAGTCGACATGATACCGAACCAATACGTAGAAATATCGATGGCTAAAGGCAAGGTTAGACCAGTATGTCAATGTTCATGAGTTGTGAGAGTGGATGACAGGGCTTGGCTGTGTGCAAATAGACCCGCTTAGTTATGTATTGTATTTACTTATTACAATCATCTACATTGTATGATAATGAAATGCTGTTTCAAATTTCATTTTTATCATTCAAAAAGGCAAGGAAGCCCAATATGTCATAGTTCAAGAGTTGTGAGAGTGGAAGACAGTAAGGGCTCGGTGCAAATTAACCCGCTTAGGAATGTTGGTCAAGGATTGTCCGCTTGTGACTTTCGTTCCATCATTAATATGATAGCAAAATGTCATCTCAGAAATGGGTCACTCTATGTAGCACATAAGCCAAATCGTAGATGTATACATGATCATGTGACTGTGATGTTTTGTTTTCCTGTGTAATAATCAAGCGTCCAAAAACTGTATTCACCGTCTCGATTCTCCAATATAGGTTTGTGATACATGTTCTTCTTTTATAAAAGTGGAAACCCCGACTAGACCACACTTCCAAAAAGATTGCAAGCTCATGATTTGCGTAAGTAACGCTTTTAGCAATAAATATTTTGTTTTCAAACATTTATATGAAAATCTGCGATCAGATCTTTTGTTAACAATTTTATATTACTGGTTTGGATATATTTACTCAAAACTTTGGTAATTTCAAGACATAAAAGTTGTCAAAACGGTAAGCATGTGAGAGTGCAGAGTTAAAGTCAATTAACATTTTATACCTATCTTTAGTAGGTGTATTGAGCAAAAGAGTAATAATTTACTGAGCTAAATGTACGTTTCTTCAAAAGATTATAATTATTCTCGCATAGCTTCAGTCTGAACGTGGGTTGAATAGAACTCATTCACGATATGATCACCCATGAGGCTGAAACTACGCGTTCTGAAGACTTTGTAGGTGCCAACCTTTAGTAAATATACTACAAGTAGACTGTATTTAGTGATAAACACTTAAAGAAACAGTAAAACGACATAATTACCTTTAAAATTCACCGTCTCGATTCTCCAATATAAAGTTTTAATACATGTTCTTCTTTTAATATAAGTGTTAACCCGATGAGACCACCGCAGTTTGACCAGAAACTACTCTCTATCTGACCAATCAAGTATGAGAATGTCAGGGGCGGATCCAGCAATTAACGTTAAAGGAGGTGTAACCTTTTGACATACTCCCCTACTTCGGAACAGAAAGTATATGACAAAAACTATTGGCATAGGGGTTTGAGTTGAAAATGTTAAAGATGCACTATTACTCCCAAATCAGATTTAACACATTAAATACAATTGTTTTAATATACCAAAAAGGATGAACAAATGTCCAAACCATTTGTGCTTGTGTAGGATACCGAGTTTAATTTGAAAGAAATGTGCAGAAAACACGGTATTGCTACCTTATGAGAAGATAGTAGATCGCAGTAAATCTTTAAGCATTCACCATTCATTTAATATTTTTGCGTTTTCAGCTGTGAAATACACGGTTATTAGCTTGTTATCAGTAATTAAAATTTTCCATAAATGCATTATTTAGTAAGTAGTTGAAGGTTAAATACTTAAACTTAATGTTTGTTATACATGTATATGTATTGATTTTGAAGAGTGTTACTTAAACATTTGTAGTCGGAATTGGTGTAATTTTTTTCTTCCCTTCTACCTGATATGAATATACTGACTTTTCTCCTACCTCTTATGGTTGTACTATCCTCCCTTCTACTTGATATGAATGTACTGACTTCTCTTCTACCTCTTATGGTTGTACTATCTTCCCTTCTACCTGATATGAATGTACTGACTTCTCTTCTACCTCTTATGGTTGTACTATCTTCCCTTCTACCTGATATGAATGTACTGACTTCTCTTCTACCTCTTATGGTTGTACTATCTTCCCTTCTACCTGATATGAATGTACTGACTTCTCTTCTACCTCTTATGGTTGTACTATCTTCCCTTCTACTTGATATGAATGTACTGACTTCTCTTCTACCTCTTATGGTTGTATTATCTTCCGTTCTACTTGATATGAATGCACTGACTTCTCTTCTACCTCTTATGGTTGTACTATCTTCCCTTCTACCTGTTATGAATGTACTGACTTCTCTTCTACCTCTTATGGTTGTACTATCTTCCCTTCTACCTGATATGAATGTACTGACTTCTCTTCTACCTCTTATGGTTGTACTATCCTCCCTTCTACTTGATATGAATGTACTGACTTCTCTTCTACCTCTTATTGTTGTACTATCTTCCTTCCTACCTGATATGAATGTACTGACTTCTCTTCTACCTCTTATGGTTGTACTATCTTCCCTTCTACCTGATATGAATGTACTGACTTCTCTTCTACCTCTTAGTGTTGTACTATCTTCCTTCCTACATGATATGAATGTACTGACTTCTCTTCTACCTCTTAGTGTTGTACTATCTTCCCTTCTACCTGATATGAATGTACTGACTTCTCTTCTACCTCTTATGGTTGTACTATCTTCCCTTCTACTTGATATGAATGTACTGACTTCTCTTCTACCTCTTATGGTTGTATTATCTTCCCTTCTACTTGATATGAATGTACTGACTTCTCTTCTACCTCTTATGGTTGTACTATCTTCCCTTCTACTTGATATGAATGTACTGACTTCTCTTCTACCTCTTATGGTTGTACTATCTTCCCTTCTACCTGATATGAATGAACTGACTTCTCTTCTACCTCTTATGGTTGTACTATCTTCCCTTCTGATATGAATGAACTGACTTCTCTTCTACCTCTTATGGTTGTACTATCTTCCCTTCTACCTGATATGAATGTACTGACTTCTCTTCTACCTCTTATGGTTGTACTATCTTCCCTTCTACCTGATATGAATGTACTGACTTCTCTTCTACCTCTTATGGTTGTACTATGCTCCCTTCTACTTGATATAAATGTACTGACTTCTCTTCTACCTCTTATTGTTGTACTATCTTCCTTCCTACCTGATATGAATGTACTGACTTTTCTTCTACCTCTTATGGTTGTACTATCTTTCCTTCTACCTGATATGAATGTACTGACTTCTCTTCTACCTCTTAGTGTTGTACTATATTCCCTTCTACCTGATATGAATGTACTGACTTCTCTTCTACCTCTTAGTGTTGTACTATCTTCCTTCCTACATGATATGAATGTACTGACTTCTCTTCTACCTCTTATGGTTGTACTATCTTCCCTTCTACCTGATATGAATGTACTGACTTCTCTTCTACCTCTTATGGTTGTACTATCTTCCCTTCTACCTGATATGAATGTACTGACTTCTCTTCTACCTCTTAGTGTTGTACTATCTTCCTTCCTACATGATATGAATGTACTGACTTCTCTTCTACCTCTTATGGTTGTACTATCTTCCTTCCTACTTGATATGAATGTACTGACTTCTCTTCTACCTCTTATGGTTGTACTATCTTCCCTTCTACTTGATATGAATGTACTGACTTCTCTTCTACCTCTTATGGTTGTACTATCTTCCCTTCTACTTGATATGAATGTACTGACTTCTCTTCTACCTCTTATGGTTGTACTATCTTCCCTTCTACCTGATATGAATGTACTGACTTCTCTTCTACCTCTTATGGTTGTACTATCTTCCCTTCTACCTGATATGAATGAACTGACTTCTCTTCTACCTCTAATGGTTGTACTATCTTCCCTTCTACCTGATATGAATGTACTGACTTCTCTTCTACCTCTTATGGTTGTACTATCCTCCCTTCTACTTGATATGAATGTACTGACTTCTCTTCTACCTCTTATGGTTGTACTATCTTCCCTTCTACCTGATATGAATGTACTGAGTTCTCTTCTACCTCTTATGGTTGTACTATCTTCCTTCCTACTTGATATGAACGTACTGACTTCTCTTCTACCTCTTATGGTTGTACTATCTTCCTTCCTACCTGATATGAATGTACTGACTTCTCACCTACCTCTTATGGTTGTACTATCTTCCTTCCTACTTGATATGAATGTACTGACTTCTCTTCTACCTCTTATGGTTGTACTATCTTCCCTTCTACCTGATATGAATGTACTGACTTCTCTTCTACCTCTTATGGTTGTACTATCTTCCCTTCTACCTGATATGAATGTACTGACTTCTCTTCTACCTCTTATGGTTGTACTATCTTCCTTCCTACTTGATATGAATGTACTGACTTCTCTTCTACCTCTTATGGTTGTACTATCTTCCCTTCTACCTGATATGAATGTACTGACTTCTCTTCTACCTCTTATGGTTGTACTATCTTCCCTTCTACCTGTTATGAATGTACTGACTTCTCACCTACCTCTTATGGTTGTACTATCTTCCCTTCTACTTGATATGAATGTACTGACTTCTCTTCTACCTCTTATGGTTGTACTACCATTCCTTCTACCTGATATGAATGTACTGACTTCTCTTCTACCTCTTATGGTTGTACTATCTTCCCTTTAACTTCCTTATAAATATACTATATTTTCATAAACTGAAAATATGAAGTACTTGCCAAATCGAAAATGACACCTCTTGAGGTAGAAACGTACTTTTTACAATGCTTGTTTCAATTAAATTTCTTATATTTAACCATGTAAGATAAAATGACAATGATTAAACTTTTTTCCTCACCAAAGTCTAAAGCCCTCAAAACTGTAGCGAATCTTGGTATTGTAAGCGCTTTTTTGTATTTGGGTGTAGAGACAGCTCGTCCCGGCAGGCAGAAAAGGGTTAATTATCGGTCTTTCGTTTACTTTAGATTGATCTAATCCTTTTATACAAGTTTTTGAAAATTTCTGATACATAAAGTTTACCATGTAGTTTAACTTCATTCATGAAAACATTATGTTTAATAGCCAAAATCAATATGTAATATATACCAACAAGAAAGCTCGGTTAATTTTGAGATATTTTTCTAGCCTGAGGACTTTGAATCAAGTGCATTTGTTGCTTTAACACGCATCCATAAAAGCTGCAGTGTCTGTTCAACAAATATTTATTATACGGATGTGACTAATTTAAGAAAGACGTGTATGTGAATCGTTAAAAAGGATAAACGTATGTATATTTTCTATTTATGTTGGTTGATTGATTTTTTTATGATTTCATTTGGTGTACAATTATGTAAGTAGTTTACAATTAAACTTCCATTAAAAGTGTTTTGAAATCAGATGCTTTTTTTCAAAATAGCATTCATTAAAAAGTGAATTCACTTCATCGAATTGCAATGATTGATTTCGTGTAGACTGTAGATCGCCAAATTTAAGTCATAGAATACAATGACGTTTTGGACATGATATGTTCTCGTTGAAGATTTAATACATATAGTCATAGGACTTAAACTATAACTCGAGTCATAAAAAACGAGTTTCATGACAACCGAAGCTTTTTTGATTTAGTATATGATAACAATTTTTACATGGTCAATTTTTAGCGGACATTTAGTGATATTAAGTATCCTTTTACAAACAACTCCCGTTTTGTGGTTTAACTAACGGTGATACATTTTAAGAAACAATCTAGAATTAAAACCTGATCATGAATGTTGTTAAAATGGTACACTTTGTGCATCAACAAATTTCAAAAACATGCTCGATTTACGAAAATATTTACTGAAACTTCTGCGATTGTAACACATTTATTTCATGATATTTGTTTAAACTTGTCACTGTTTCTAATACCCTTTTTCATACTTGTAACATTGTCGTCTATCACATAGTACTGTTGTAAATACCTTAGGCTGCCAGACTACTAATTTACGCTGCCAGACTGCCAGACTGCCAATTTCACGGATATCTTAAGTAAATCTAAAGAGGCAATCTTTTTCATACTTGTAACATCGTCGTCTTACACATATAGTTATGATGTAAATACCTTAGGCTGCCAGGCTGCCAGACTTCCAATTTACGCTAGCAGACTGCCAACTTCACGGACATCTTATAGTTTCATATGTAAATCAAAGAGGCAATATATACATATAAGTTCATGCTAACAGTCGATAACGTTGGCTAATTTTAGCAAACTTTTGTTGTTTTGGATTCCTTTTGTGTTTCAGTGCATTCACTGCAAGCGGAGAACCAAATCGCAACAACTTTTAATTTCTGAACTTAGGGCGTTTTTATCAACATTTGTCATCTCATTTATTATTCAGGATGGCGATCTCATTATGTTCAATATCCGTTTCAGTTGATCATAGGAGAGTGTTCGAGAATTTCAAGTGGATTTATAGTATATAAGTTTTGTAAGGCAAGATAATCAACATGTTTGTTTATAAACACTTCTAGACCGTCACGATTCATTTGTAATTTTAAAATTATAGGATCAATTTATTTGCTGTGGCAACGTGCATCATTTATGTTTCTTCCGGGTCATAGCGCCTGAGCCTTTAAAGCTGCATCATGCTTGATCGATTATCTCCTTTCATGCTCACCGTACATAACACGTGGTGTGGAGGCCGAATAATAAGATGTGGATTAGTTTCAAGGAAGACAGTGTTCTAACCGGGTGATAGGAGCTATTTTATAAACTGTTGGGAAAAATATCGCTTATCAAGTGTCATGATCATAGTCATATCATTCACAAAATGTAATAATCTTTAAATAGACGGTGCAAATGCGAGTTATATATTCGTGGTCACTTATCTCTCAGCGGATTGTTTTCACCTTTGGAAATGTGCAATTAAAGTGATACAAAAGCTCAAAGGTATGATTTTATATGTAACAATGTTTTAATTTATTATGTGGAGTTTAACCCGTCAATACTATAACGACCGTTCATTTGACGTAGCGCGCACGAACAATATGTGACATCTGTGTGTACTTATATGAGCAATCTCCTGCTTCATAAAGACATTATCATTTACAAAATCAATATAACGTTATTACAAATACATCAATCCGTTTATATAACAAAATTTACCCTCGGGGGTAAATTTGCTTCAAGGGCAAATATATGCATATACGCGAGAAAAAAAACACTTGGGTATATTTTTCCCTAGGACAAGTTTGTACCAAGTCTTCAGATGGGGAATATATACATATATATATATATATATATATATATATATATATATATATATATATATATATATATATATATATATATATATTATATGTGTGTGTGTGTGCGTGCGTGCGTGCGTGCGTGTGTGTGTGTGTGTGTGTTTTATATCACATAAACGCATTACCAGTTTCCCACTGTTGGTATTTCTAAAGGATAGATATCAGTATCTTTCTGACAAAGTAACAAAGTAATAGAATGAAAATTCACTTATCAATGCATGATTATTCTACCCAAAGTCAGTTATAACGGCTTTATTAATATTAATATAAGTTATTTATTTTTCCAACGAAAATAGGTTTTTATAAAAATATATTTTTCCAATAGCCATATAAATGTATACAAAAACTACCTCAGGCCACAACAAATTGATCATTTGTTCGTCGGATTTGCCTCACCTAAAATTCGAAAAACGAAAAAAAAATAAAAAAACTTTTTTTTTGCGCCCGCACATACTATTTGGCCGCGCATATTTATATTTTTTGTTGACTTCTAAATTTCCTCTATTTTCTGAAATTCTTTTACTTAGAATTTAAACCTGCAACGTCGACCTCGCCTTTTTGAATGTAATTCCATGCTTTACATTCTTCGCGAGGAAACTTTCCTCGTGTCAGGACAAAATAAGGTCCGGGTAACCGCAAAATAGCCGATATTTGTTGACAGTCTTTTTTGTCGGGAATATTTTGCAGGACGCACCGTTGTTATTCATTTCCGGTAATAATTATAAGTTTCAGGTTACTTTCAGTATTTGTAATGTAAAATAAACGTTTTAAGTGAAAATCAGTGTCATAGTCAATGGATTATAGTCTTCAGTAAACAACAAGAGTTTCACAGCGTCGAAGGCAATAATTATTTATGTGTGTTTTAAGTAATTTATTGTTTTGTACTCAAAATTTAGTGTTAAATAATAACTAAATCGTATTTTGAGTGCAAAACTTTTATTAAAATACACGAACACACGACTTACGGTACAACCATTGAACATGTTTTCGTGAGTAATTTTTTTTAAATTCTTAAATGTCTTGAAGTAATCATAATTGTTTAAAACAGATAAAAATAGTAGGACTTGTAAATCTTTTAGAAACATTCTGTATTTATGCACCAGTCATTTGTAACCACGCCCCCCCCCCCATGCTCTCCCCTCAGGTCCGAGGATAGCCGGGTAAATGAACCGTGTTTTAACCTTCCAGGTGGCCCCGCAGTGGCGGGTGAATGCGGTGGATATGCCCGGCGGGGTAGGCTGGACCGAAAGTCCCCGCTATTCCCCAGACCTAGACCTAGAGGGGGGGGGGGGGCTGGTGGTTACAATTGACTAGTGCATAACACATACAGTTTGAAAATAACATCAGTTAAATCAGAAAATAAAACCTTTTATAAGTAAAATGACTGTTTTAATTTTCTCAATTCTTTGTGATTATCCAAATTTTTCTTTGACCGAGTTGTAGTAAAGTGGCCTGTTTCTTACGGTCATTGAAGCTATGGGGCCATCATGTTATTCTTTTCTTGGTCAAGGCGAGGTCTTGAAAGGGAAACACCACCTGCTTTAAAATAATAACCGGTGCCACATTTGCAGAATTGTCTGATCCTGCTTCAAGTATGTTGTCCCGCAATTCAATCCACAGTGTTTGTTTTTTTAGAAATGTTCTCTGTGTTATTTACTTTTTCAATCTTCTGCAATGTCAATGTCACTACAATTTTATCATGTGCTTCAAGAGGTTCAAATTTAGACCTGACCCAATATTTGGAAATGCTCAAATGATGAATTACTCTTACTAGTCTAAAATGTTTTTTTGTGATAGTAAGTTACAGAATGAATACAATAGTTTTCTTTTTGGTCCTCGAATAATTGCACGTTACTATGAGGTATGTTGTCTTTACAATATATCCACGTTTAAATTAAAGTTAATAGTAAAGCACTGGATCTCATTGCCATTTGTTAAATATTGAGACAGATTTTCATGTAATACAATCAAAACCTTTTCATTTATAACTGAGAACCGTTGTTTGTAATTGAAAAGCTTTTCTTGACATAATTGTATGATAAATTTGGTAAGAAATAAACCTTTTTATTTATTTTTTTATTTTTCGCTCTTCGCTCGCCTCTGATTTGCCTTAAATTTAAAAAAAAAGTATTTTTATTTTTTTTTCGCTCGCTCGCTCCTACTTTTTTTTGGCAAAATCCATAGAACAAATGATCAATTTGTTGTGGCCTCAATAGCATATTTACTTCCGTCATATATTTTCCACAAGGGGCAGATGCTAGTAGTGTAAATGGGGTATATCAAACTAATAAACAGTTTCAAATATTCACCGACCGTGATTGATGCGTGGGGCTTTACGCCATTGAATAAAAAATCGATAAAGAGTTTCAACTTGATAAATGAAGGACGTCTGCTTTATATTTGTGTAAAAAACATGGATATTGCTGAATGTAGTATTAAAGCTGTTTCAAACCAATGCATTCCATTAAGCTACGTGTTACTTCCCGTTTGTTTTCCTGAGAGTTTGAGTTTGTCTGTACGTCCATATATTGCGATTCTTGTCAAGCTTCGAACATGTATACATACCAAAAGGGTAATTATACTAGTTAAGCAATACTAAACATTGTTAATTTACCCTTCACCGGGCACTTACACATAAACAAATGGCACTTGTAAAATATCTAGGTACTTAAAATATTTGAATAAACATCTCACCACAATTGTGACTCTAATCCTTAATATTCATGTATAGGATTCTCTCGCTCAAACGCGGTCATGGTTTGGTGAAGCTTAGGATTTCGTTGGTTTTAAATTAGTGATCTGTTGAGAAATCGAAGTAGTTTCTATGCGAAACGCGGTCATGGTTTGGTGAAGCTAAGGATTACGTTAGTTTTAAATTAGTGATCTGTTGAGACAGCGAAGTAGTTTCTATGCGAAACGCGGTCATGGTTTGGTGAAGCTAAGAATTACTTGGTTTTTAAATTAGTGATCTGTTGAGATGCATTAGATTAGTTTATATGCGATTCAACATGCCAAACACTGATTAAGGTGACATTTATTTACAAATTATCCAGAAGACAATAGCCTTTATTGCAAAAATATGCACCACAAGTAATACACTATTTCGTTGTTTAAACCTGACAATAGGCCGATTGTTCAACATCTGTTACAGTTAACAACGTGATTACACATATAATATTATATTTCATACGTGTATGTAAATCAAGAAATTTTCAAGTCAAATCAAGTAGCTTTATTGTCAAAAACTAACACAATACACATAAACTTATTAAGTCACATTCATTTCAACTGACACACACAACACATACACGTGTTATAACACATACATATCAACTGACACACAATACACATACTCTAATTAAGAGGAATACTGTCAACTGACACACAATAAACATACTCTAATTAAGAGGAATATATGTCAACTGACACACAATACACATACTCTAATTAAGAGGAATATATGTCAACTGACACACAATACACATACTCTAATTAAGAGGAATATATGTCAACTGACACACAATACACATACTCTAATTAAGAGGAATATATGTCAACTGACACACAATACACATACTCTAATTAAGAGGAATACTGTCAACTGACACACAATAAACATACTCTAATTAAGAGGAATACATGTCAACTGACACACAATACACATACTCTAATTAAGAGGAATATATGTCAACTGACACACAATAAACATACTCTAATACACACACTAATTAAGACGCATTCATCTCAACTGACACACAATACATACACACAAATTAAGACGCATACATCTCAACTGACACACAATACACACACAAATTTAGACGCATACATCTCAACTGACACACAATACACACACAAATTAAGACGCATACATCTCAACTGACACACAATACACACACAAATTAAGACGCATACGTCTCAACTGACACACAATACACATACTATTTTGCGTATTGGGCTATGTCTATAAAAAAGTTGTATATACTTATTTACATCTTATATCAGAAAAGAGACAATTTTCTAGAACTTGCTATATTTCTTTTGGCCTGACCAGTAGATGACCCCTATTTATTTCATGGGTCATCGGATCAAAAGTCAAGATCACAGTGACCTTTAACAGGAAAAGGTTGTCAAAGCTTGTCCGAGAGATAACTCAACAATGCCTGGACATCAAATTTAGCATGGAGGCTGGCCATGACCAGTAGATGACCCCTATTGATATAAGGTGTCAACTTCCAATGCCAGTGACCTTAAATGCTCAATAACTTGATAGTGCCTTCATCCATGGCCCTCAGACTTGACTTTTAGGTTTGGCCTGACCAGTAGATGACCCCTAATGATTTTAGGGATCATCGGGTCAAAGGTTATGGTCATAGTGACCTTGAATGCAAACTCGACAATTCCTGGATCTATGGTCATAAAACTTGACATGAAGGTAGGGCCTGACCACTTAATGGCCCTTTTTGATTTTAGGTGTCATCGGGTCAAATGTCACATTTACCTTGAATGCCAAAAAGGTTGTGATAACTCAATGCTTGCACCCATGGCCATTAAACTTGACTTGGAGGTTAAGCCTGTCCAGTAGATGACCCCCACTGATCTAAGGGTCATCGGGTCAAAGGTCAAGGTCGGAGTGACATTGAAGGCAACAAGCTCTTCTGTGTGATAACTCGACAGTGCCTGCACCCATTGCCCTCAAACTTGACAATTATGTCGGGTAGATAACCCCTCATATTTACAAATTTCCTGCTGCTGAGAGGATACATGTCTATCTGCAAATGTCAGTTATCATCTGAACATGATAAAAAAAACTGTACCTATTTTCATCACACTTTGAATGGTTATAATTATAAGACAGCCTCAAATGCGTCAATGCAATGACAAATCAGCTGTCATTTCAGTCCATGCCTATTTCATTCAATTGTCCAAATATTCCTGACAACATGGCGCCCAGGGATAATGTTTGACAGGTATCTCTTGTTACAATTATGTTCACAGGCAATACAATTCGAATCAAAAAAATAATTTTGAGAGGCCCGGAACTGTAACCGATAAGTGCCTGTCAATACCTTAAAATAAGTAATGTTTTTCTATAAAAAAATCAGCTTGTTTAAATATTATATTCTGTCCGGTGGATTATAGAGATTTATCAGTGACAAATTTATAGCCCGCTCTCAATTCCAAATCAAACGTCAGCGCGCTTAGGGCTACCACACCATTTCAACAACGTCATTTCGGAAATGACGTTACGTGCGCATAGAAATTGGCGCGTTTTCCTTAAAAAGGGTATTTAATTGACTTTGAACTCCGTTTTGGGGCATTTAATAAAAAGAAAAAAAAATGTTTGTTTCAGTGTAAAATAACATATATTTTCACTCGTAAACACCAAAATGAAGTATATCTTTAGATGTCTTAACAATTACCCTCTATATGTTCTAGGACAAATTAACATTGCTTTCATTTCGCAAGGGTATTGTTAGTGGATAGTTGATTAAAGGAAACCCAATATTGGCAGAGAGATTTAAGTAAGGCATGGTATTTTGATCAACACATTTATATTTTAGCGTAATTGTTAATCTATACCTATATATTCCCCTCGGTTTCTCAAAAGACTTTTTTTAAGATTATGTGGCTATTATTTCCAACATCGTCAGTATTTCCCCTTTATGTAATCGTATAATAACACTTATCCACTTTTCGGAGAACCCGCACGACATTCATTTTTGAATGCCCAATGTCCAGTGTCGTGCAAGCACGACTTTTACGATGCCAATGTCGTGCCAGCACGACTTTCGCTTTTGAATGTCTAATGCTGTGCATCCAAGACATTTACTTTTGAATGTCCGATGTCGTATGTTTTGCAAACTTCACACAGCTGATATCTTGATACACTCGTTTGCTTTCTACTAAAACAAACACAGTGAGATGTATTACAATTAAACAAACGTAATATATATATAAAGGCATACTTTGAGTTCTATTCCATTCAGCATCAAATATGTCAGCATGGTTTATACATGTTTGCGTATAAAGTATATTTTTAACAGAACCTTGCACAAAGAACATGTTCAGGGTGCGGAACAACTTGACTTCAACATGAAATATTTTACGTTTGCTTGTATCTTAACGATACAATCCTTTGCCAAATTACACGGCACACACATTGTTGCATCGTTCTAAAAAAGTCCATCAAGTTGAAATTTCAGCCAAGGATTCCAAGCAAATCTAAAATATTTCACACTTGTTGAAGTAGAAAATAGCATAGTCCTCTTTAGGCTAAGAAATATTTTCAAATCTTTTCCGTGGAAAATATTTAGAAATTAACATCACTTACTTATTTGTTTACATCGGTTTTGACCCGTGGTGACTCATGTGAGAACCCCGTTGAATTCACGTGATTCGCATCCTGATGTTCACACCTTCATATTCAAAAAGCGTTACAAATGCAACCTCTCTTTTAAAGACCTTTAAATAATAACAATAATTTAATATCCTTTTCTTATTTCAGTTGACTTGCTTAGATGTCGCCTCCGAAGTTGGTCTTTTATGTGACTGTGGTTGTGTTTGCCGGTGTCGTCATCTTCACTCGTGACCTACTTTACCTCGTTCGGACAGAGACCAGATATGGCCAACTCGATCAATATGACCATGCCGTTAGGAATAAACATCATATGGACCAGGCAAACTTGAAAATTCTCCGCGCCAAAGCTGGCCTGGTTCATGACGAAAACAATATCGAATTAAATTTAACATTACGTTTCCAAGTAAATGGCGGTGAAAATGAGGTGCGTCAGAAGTTAAAATATGTTGACAAAACGGTAAAAACGAGTAAAAAAGAAGCAGCCAGCCAAGGCGAAATAACATTTGAGACACCCAGTCTATTGACACTTTTTACGACATGGAGCGGAAAAGGTGACGTCAACGCAAGAACGCATAACTTCACACTTAGGAACTGGGCAAGACTTAAACCTGAAGTTAATCCTGTTCTATTTATAGACGATGGATACGATGCTACTGTTGCACAAAGACTCGGTTGGAAAACTCATCGAATACCAAAATCTTCTATTAACGGTCTTCCCGTGTTAAAAGACATGTTCAAAGTGATCAAGGACACGTACAAGTCTACATTTTACGGATATGCTAATTCGGATATTCTTTTTACATCTAACCTTGTTGAAACATTAGTGCACGTGTATTACGACAGTTTTTACAGTGATAACACAACACTGGTGACTGGCATGAGAACAAACATAGTGAATTTAACAGAAGAGGAGTTTTCCACCCAAACCACGCTCCTAAACGCTGTCTCAACTCGAGGCCAATTGTATATGACTTCTGCTGAGGACTATTTTATTTACGCGGCGGAATATTCTTGGAGTGATATGCCGGAATTTGTTGTGGGTTTGATAGCATACGATAATTGGCTCGTGCTTAATTCCAGATACAGAGAAGATCATGTTATAGACGCATCAAGAACCGTAACAGCCGCACATCATACAGTTCGAGAACCAGACTATCAATCTCACTTCCGGGAAAACGCGCAATATAACAAGGTGTTGTTTCGTAAAATGATGCAGTTCCATGTAGAACCGCCATACGAGAAAGGGTTTACAAATTGTATAGATAAGTATACTGAATTCGTTGATAAAAAGATAGAAATACGAAGCAGAAAGCTAGAAGACCCATGCCTGTTTTAGTCGTATTCGTTTATAATATGCATTTACATAATTATGCATGTCCCCAATACTATGTTTTTCCTGCAAGTAAGCAAAACATCGTATACCTGAGTCAGTGAACAAAATATGTATATTATACTATTAGTTTGCAAAAAAAGCGATATGTATAAAGCAGCTAAACAGATAAAAATGAAGGAAAGCAACGCAATCAAAACTATATTAGAATTAAACACGGCAACACATGAGGCCCAATAATCCTTAATGTCAGATAGTTACATGTATATAACAAGTTTTGCATAATACTGAATGTATATTCTATAATTTATGCTGTACATTTTCATCATCGTTGAACTTATCATTATGATCAATCATATTCATCGCTGTCGTCATCGTTATCATGATCACCGTTGTCGAACTGTGTCATAGTGGTTGTTCCATTATTTTACTTTTTGAAAATAAAACAAAATTCACCTGTATGTGTTTGTGAAATGTGTAAGTATATTCTTCGTTGAATTCGTTAAACCATTTATAGTACAGTCACAAGAGGCATTCTTGTGCATTATTTGTCCAGAGCGTTTATTGGTATATCTGAAAGCTTCTCTTTGGTGAGGGTGGACAATTGGCATTATGCAGATTACCATAGTAACCAAGAAAACAGCAAAGATGGCCGCCGTTTTCTGAGATCACGGCTTGTCTTTCTGTGTTTGTTTTTAGAATTGACTTTAATATTTGAAGTAAGTAATGAGCAAATATCAAGCTTTCTAACATACCGCCATTAAGGTCACCCAAGGTCAAGGTCATTTCAGGGTTGAAAAAGAACTAAATTACTAGTTTTTAACCAATGATTTATAATTATTTACAATTTGTATCCATTGATGAGGAGGAGACATTGGCAATACGGTTTACAGTCATGAAGGATGGTTTGAATTTCGCTTGTGGAAACATCAAAATACGTAAACATTGTCCACACTGTATGAAAACCCTTACATTATCGATGGGACCACAACATCATTTATAAAAAAAAAACATTGGATATAGCATATACACTATGCAAAAATGTGTGTTTTTTCGCTCTAAATTGCCTGTGCTTAGTGGTTATGCACCAGTAAATTGTAACCACGCCCCCCCCCCCCAGGTCCGGAGGTATACCGGAAATGGGTCGTGTTTTTACCTGCAGTGCCGAGTGAATGCGGTGGTTTTGTCTTCGCGCAAAATATAACGGGAAATGGGCCTTACCTAGGTCACTTGGGTTCGGGGGCATTTAGCGGGGATTTTACCATCTGTTCGTGCCCGCAGGGCGGGGATTTTATCCGGGGTTGGCTGGACCAAAAGTCAAAGTCCCCGCTATTCCCCGGACCTTGGGGGGGGGGCGTGGTTATAATTGACGGGTGCATTACCACAATGTGGTCTATTTGGCAATGAGGACGCTTTATAAAAGTTGAACATAAGTTTCACTAGCTTTAAATGGCTTTATGGTTCCCAAACGACGGTCATTTTGCAATGAGTAGGCTATTTTAGAGTTGGTTTTATGGTTGTATATATGTGATCTATTTGGCTTTGAGTTTATCTGACTTTGAATGGGTTTTTATTGTTGTTAAATTACAATTGCACATAGTTTTGCCTGGCTCTAAATGAGCTTTATGAAACCCAACATATGGTCGAGTTAGCTCTTGGTGGGCTTAATAAGAGCTGCTCATGGATTTGTTTGGCTCTGAATTGGCTTAATGTATGTATTGTGGTACAGAACATGCTTAATTAGATCTGCAAATTGGTTTATTTGGTACCTGCACGTTTGTTCTTCAGCCCTTCAATGGTGCACTGGACTTGACACTAGATGTGTTCTATTGGTGCGCTGGACTTGACACTAGATGTGTTCTATTGGAGCGCTGGACTTGACACTAGATGTGTTCTATTGGTGCGCTGGACTTGACACTAGATGTGTTCTATTGGTGCGCTGGACTTGACACTAGATGTGTTCTATTGGTGCGCTGGACTTGACACTAGATGTGTTCTATTGGTGCGCTGGACTTGACACTAGATGTGTTTCAATGGTGCGCTGGACTTGACACTAGATGTGTTCTAATGGTGCGCTGGACTTGACACTAGATGTGTTCTATTGGTGCGCTGGACTTGACACTAGATGTGTTCTATTGGTGCGCTGGACTTGACACTAGATGTGTTCTATTGGTGCGCTGGACTTGACACTAGATGTGTTCTATTGGTGCGCTGGACTTGACACTAGATGTGTTCTATTGGTGCGCTGGACTTGACACTAGATGTGTTCTATTGGTGCGCTGGACTTGACACTAGATGTGTTCTATTGGTGCGCTGGACTTGACACTAGATGTGTTCTATTGGTGCGCTGGACTTGACACTAGATGTGTTCTATTGGTGCGCTGGACTTGACACTAGAAGTGTTCTATTGGTGCGATAGACTTGACACTAGATGTGTTCTATTGGTGCGCTGGACTTGACACTAGATGTGTTCTATTGGAGCCATAATGGGATTTACTAGGTACTTAATTGGCTTGGGTACAACTTATTGGGACTTAAGTATTAAGGAATGACGTCATATATATATATATATATATATATATATACTTAAACTCGCCAACTTATTGGGACTATAATCCTATCCATATTTATTGGGACCTACTAGATATAATAGTGATACAGGCGTCACTGTCCTATATACAGTATAGATTGACTGTTGGAATGCTATGTATATCAATATACATCAGAAAATCTTGAGACATAGGTACCTTTTTAGTGTCACCAACTTCTTGGGTCAGACCCATCATTTTACTGGGGCTTTAGACCCAATATGTTATATATAATATATAAAATGCATTAAGCTATTGGGTCGAATCGGTATGATTCCACGCTTATCTTTGACACTAGGGCTGAATGAATTTAAAATTTCAAAATGTATGGATTTAGATATAACATGTCTTACTTCTAGTAGACATGATGATCAGATCTGTTAACAAAATTGGATCAGGAACCAATTTCCAAATTGGCCCACCAAGAGGCTTAAGTCGTTTCCTGAAAGTGGGGACAGTTGGAGGCAATCAAAAACTGACAGCAAGACATTAGTTTTTTTTAACTGAATATTGTAAAAAGAACTTCTGGATATAAAGAAGTATGAACAATCAACCCTGTAACCAATTTGATATGTAAATAGTTTGGACCCCGTCGAGACAGCATCTGTAGTTGTTTCATCAGGATCCTATTTATTTGCTTTGAAGGTTTATATCACTTTGAAATATAAATAGGTAATTTTGCCTCCGACTTCTAGATAAAATAGAATGTTTGACAATATTGACAATATTGTCAGAAAAGAGCATCAAAATATTTTAGTGATAGTTCTATTATCAATTTTAATTATTACATAATGATTGTCCAATTTGTAGGGCTGTGGATCGCCGGTCAAGTGGCGATCCGATTCGATCCACGAGTCAGAGATGACGATTCACAGATCGAACCACGAATCATCAGCATTAATTAACGACCACATAAACACCTTACGAAAATCATTTTCTTTAAATTTGTGTTGTAAAATAATATCTATTTTGATATTTGTGTTATAGCTTTCATCATCTGTTCATCGAAATTCAGTTTGAAAACTAGATGGGTGTTGTTTTCGAGCATAGCGTCGAAAACAGATGTCTCCCCTAGCATATGTTTGACCTAAAGAATGGGAGACAACTTTGTCATGAAGTAAATTAGAGTAATGGTTCCTGTACAAAGCAATCCCTCTCATTGAACTTTATCATTCTATGAAGTTTTATCAAATTACATCCAATACTTTTCATGGTATGCTCCAAATAAGAAAAAGTAGCAAAGGGAAATAACTGTGTAATTAGGTAAAGTAGAGTTATGGCCCCTGCATAATGCATTTCCTCTCATTGAGCTTTACCATTCTATGAAGTTTTATAAAATTCCATCCAGTAATTGTCATAGTATGCTCTGGACAAAGTTTACACTATTTAACTATTGAACAAGGGGAGATAACTCTGCAACAAATTGGCTTAGAGTTATAACTCTTGCAGGATGCACAACTTTACATCGTCATCTATGTTGCAAGTTTCAATCAATTCCTTAAAGTAGTTTCTCAGTTATGCTCTGGACAAAGTACACTATAAAAATATTGAAAAAGGGGAGATAACTCTGCAACAAAATGGCCTAGAGTTATAACTCTTGCAAGGTGCACAACTTCACATCGCCATCTATCTATGTTCCAAGTTTCAATCAATTCCTTCAAGTAGTTTCCGAGTTCTGCTCCGGACAAAAAATTCCCAGAAGAATAAGAAGAAGAACTAGATAAGAAAAAGTAACAAAGGGACATAACTCTGTGATTATGTAATTAAGAGTTATGGCCCCTGAATAATGCATTTCCTCTCATTGAGCTTTACAATTGTATGAAGTTTTATAAAATTCCATCCAGTAGTTGTCATAGTATGCTCTGGACAAAGTTTACACTATTTAACTATTGAACAAGGGGAGATAACTTTGCAACAAAGTGGCCTAGAGTTATAACTCTTGCAGGATGCACAACTGCAGATCGCAATCTATTTATATTCCAAGTTTCCATCAATTCCTTCAAGTAGCTTCTGAGTTCTGCTCTGGACAAAGTACACCATTAAAAAATTGAAAAAGGGGAGATAACTCTGCAAAAAAATGGTCTAGAGTTATAACTCTTGCAAGGGGCACAACTTCACATCGCCATCTAGCTATGTTCCAAGTTTCAATCAATTCCTTCAAGTAGTTTCCGAGTTCTGCCTCGGACAAAAAAATTCCCAGAAGACTAAGAATAATAAGAATAAGAATAAGAATAACTACAAATACAATATGTCTCCCCCTTTCAGAGAAGGGGAGACAAAATAATAACAACACAGCAATGGAAAGATAGCAAATACTAGCAATACCCTTATGACTGTTCTTACTCAGTAGTTTCTTTCTCCTAGTGAATAGCTCACATACGAATCATTTAAGTCAAACGTTAATGCTGGCAAATTATTTATTTTACAAAGCGTGTGTGTATCAGTCCTGTCAACCAATAAGCCCGATTTATTTATTTATTATTTTATATCCATAAAATTATAATTAATTTCTTGTTCATTGTCATTCTGATTTAAGATTTAATTTCAAAACATGTTTTTGTGTTTTGAAAATTCATACAAGAATATCATCGAATCTTATATAATGACAAAGGTTCGTTGCTACCTATAGATTGATTCTTTACTTTCTGTTCAGAAATGAACAGTTTAAAATGGCAAGATAATGAACAAAAACGTTATACTTTGTATAACTTATATAATGTGCAAAAGATTGCGATCCACCGATCTCGGCAATGACGAATATCCGTACACGATTTTTAGGCCTGATTCACGGATATCCGAGTACTCGGATACTCGTAACAGCTCTACCAATTTGGATGATTGGGTTAATCAGTGCAGATAATTCGAATTATGTATACTTTTTATCATGTTTTATACGTTAATAATTGTTACTGTATTGGATAGGGTTAGTATTAATGAAGCTCGTTGTGTTAATAAATCGCTAAACAATAAACATAACTTTTTGTCATTATTATCAACACCTAACCTTAATACGTGTACCACAGTATTTAACCTTTTAATCAATGATGCCATTAAAAGCTTTAACAAACTAAGAAAATCCAGCGTTTTCAAACATTTTGTGGCCATTATACATGTATTTGAGCGTTGCAAATACCTACAGATGGAAACTTTGTGAGACACCGCCAGCTGTGAGAGTCCCAGCATCCAAACTATTTTGCATAAGAATTGACACATCCCATAATTCAATCAGTAATACCAAACCGGAACCGGAAGAGTTGTCAATTTAATCAAGTTCACTACTGTAACCATTATTTACCAGCAAACATTAACGAAACATTAACTCAATGTTAAGGAAATTTCGAAGTCCCTCTGTAACAGTCCCTAGGTCTTGAATGGACCGCTATTCTTGCACACAGTTTGGAGGTCTTGAGAACCTGTGTAAATTACATCGAATGATATCGAGGGATTACTGCCAGAAGGAGCTATGTGCTTCTGGCAGCAACCCCTCGATATACCGGTATAGTGGTATATCATAACAGCGGTAGTAACATTTGCTAGTATAATCGTGAACTTGCAGTTAGAATGAGGTAAAATATGAAAGAACCATTTTAAAAAAATAATTCGGTAATCACTTAACCTATTCATTAGTGATTGTAATCAGCCCCCAAAAAGTTCGTCGATTAATCAGTGGTCAAAGTTGACGATTAATCGACTAAAGTCAACTAAAAGGGACAGTATTAATGTTTGTGAGAAAAGTTGCAAAACTTCATTAGAACTAATGTTGTAAAGGTTAAATGACTACTATAATACTCTTTGATGCTTGATACAGTATTGTTATCCCCCGACACAAAAGTTGGGGGTATATAGGAGGATATAGAGAACTTATAGAAAAATACTTTCTTTCAATTAAAAACTAGTGATAAAAGTGCAGTATTTTTTCGAAGGCAAAGACGCATGCCTTCTACAGTACTAATGAAGCATTTTCGGGTTTGGGCAAATTTCGTCAACGAATATTTGCGGCCGTCATCGTCAAGTCAGAGGGCTACTCGTCAACGATTCGTTGACTTTCTGATTAATCAGTACATCACTACTATTCATGCCTGAATTAATAGTGGGATTTTCCAATTTATTCCACGGAACAGTCTATTTTGATACAATAAGGACAAACTTTCCAAAGTGTTAAGATTTTTGATTTTTTTGGAAATTTCAGGTTGAGCAAACATAGTCCGCTTATCTGGGTCTACACCATTTGCCTATGTCTACTTTTGTCGACTTTAGGCATAAGTGCGTTAAAACAAAAGTGCAGATAGTTCCTTGAGCATTAGCCTTAAAATGGACTTTTCCATGCGATCTATAAAGACAAATTCAGTCTGAGATTTTGGGGGATTTTTTTGAGAAAAAAATATGAATAAATCTAATTTTTTTACAAAAAGTGAAACCCTGATCAGAGGGCTCCATCAGGAGCCCTCTGATCTGGTTTACACGTTTTTGCAAAGGACGCTGAAACTCGTCGCTAGGGCTGAATGGGCTAAGCGAGCACGTGTCACACTGACCGTCTACGCAGTTTCATTTTTTTTCAGGACACTAAACATTTTAATGGCTTAGCTCTACAATAAGCTGAAAAGCACAGGACTGCAGATCTAAAACGGCTGAAAAATGACGTTGTGTGGGAAAAGGACCTTATGGAGGGACACAATGTGCAAGATTTGACCAGACGCCTCGTTCTGCCCGGCGGCTGATCAAAGCCTGCACTTTTTGTCACATAGGACTGTATAGTCTAGTAGAAAAACATTTTATCACTCTGTGTGCAGTATAAACTATAAATATCAACATAAACGTGTGAAAGCAGCTGCTTTATGACGTACGTCATGGTTTGTTCCGCAATAAGGTCCTTTTCGCAGATGACGTCAAATGTTTTTGTCGCTATATTAAGAGGCTGCGGCCACACATAATTTTGCTTACGATAGTTTAACCCTGAACCCGCCGATAAAATTATCGTCTGCTTAATCCAAACTGCTTCAATCTAGGAAATTGTGGAAATATGTCTTGGTATCTGTGAAGTTGCATAGGGGCATTTTCAATGCATCTAAAAACAAGAAAAATGTGTTTGTGAAACACGAATGCCCCCCAGGCGGCACTTTTGTAAAAAAACTCAAAATTTCAAAGGAGCATAACTCCATCAAAATTGCAAACAGAGTTACAAACCTTGCACAGCTGGAAAGCTCGTCACAAGGAAGACACATGCCAAGTATTAAAGCTCTATGATCAATGATTGAAAAGTTATAGCCAAGGTTAAGTTTTCGGTTAAAGGGGCATAACTCCTTAAATATTGCAGACAGAGTTACAAATCTTGCACAGCTGGAAAGCTCTTGTCACAAGGAAGACACATGCCAAGTATGAAAGCTCTATGACCAATGGTTGAAAAGTTATAGCCAAGGTTAAGTTTTCGTGACACAGACAGACAAACAGACAGACAGGGCAAAACCTATATGCCCCCGAATCACAGATTCTGGGGGCATAAAAAGAGGTGGCGCCCACGTTTACAGGCCGTGTGACTATGATTGGAATTTTTAAAGTCTTCTTACGTGAGCTAGCCCCTTGAAGTACGTAAGTTCGGCCACCTAAGCTATAGCTAGTTTGTTTATTTGCACATGCTCGTAAGCCATGTCACCCTGAAATAATTGACCTAAACATGGAACAAAATATCAATTATTTGTCTAAATAGATCTAATAGTGAAGAAAAAAAAGCTTCCGGTCGAGATATTATCAATAGAAAACATTATGAGCAAGTTTGGCGACACAAGGTTCTAAATTCTGGCCTATAAAGTGGTTATTAGGTTATTAGCAAATTGTTGACCACGCTCGTTCACAAAAGCTCACCCCGAGCTGTGCTCAGGTGAGCTAAAAAAATAAAATCGAGAAACGCATTATGGACGGATTTTCCGGGGCAAAAAGTAGGTCAAGGTCAATGTCACATGAAAGGGACTATCCAATGAAGCAACTGTCCAAATATGGAAGCAATCCATTGAAGGATAAAATAATTATAGCACTTTTACCAAAAGGTGGTCCTGTGCGGACGCCCGCCCGCCCGGACATCACTATTTTAATAGACGATTTTTTTCGTTGAAAAATCAGTCCAAAAATGTTTGCATGGGTCCTACTTTTTAAAGTCATCAGATGTGCGTTTCCTTAAGCTAGACTCTCAAAGTAAGAGGAAGTCAGAGGTAGATTTTAATCTTGCTTAAAAAGAAACGATCTAGCTTTTAGCAAAATGACCTTGCTTGCCTACGAAAGATTATTCCCCAACCTTTCCAAACCTAGGTGCTAGTTTTAAGCGGTCTGTAAACCTAGGTAGGGACTGGATTTCCTAGCCTCAAGAAACACACCTCCAAGTTAATAATACATAAAATTCAAATGATTTGGGAATAAATCAGACAAAGCTAAAATTTCATTTTAACTTTTATTCTTAAAGAACTCTTTTATGAACTAGAAAACGTGTCCATAGGACACAGATGCCCCCACTAGTGCTTTGTCAAAAATGCAGATTTTTCACTAAATCAAGGCCCATAACTCCGTAAAAATACATTTTAGCTGGCTAAAAATACTCAGGTGCACAAATTGACACCCTAAATAATACATCCATGCAGTTTTAAGTCACTACTACAAACGCTTTTAGAGTTATGGACGACACAAACTAAAAATGCCGCTTTTTCACTAAATCAAGGCCCATAACTCCGTAAATATAAATTTTGGCCGGATAAATACCCAGGTGCACAAGTTCATACCCTGAATAATACATCCATGAAATTTCAAGTCTGTACTACAAATACTTTTAGAGTTACGGATGACACAAACTAAAAATGCCGTTTTTTCACTAAATCAAGGCCCAAAACTCCGTAAATATAAATTTTGGCCGGATAAAAATACCCAGGTGCACAAGTTCACACCCTGAGTAATACATCCATGAAGTTCAAGTCTGCACTACAAAGGCTTTTAGAGTTACAGATGACACAAACTAAAAATGCCATTTTTTCACAAAATCAAGGCCCATAACTCCGTAAATATCAATTTTGGCCGGATGAAAATACCCAGGTGCGCAAGTTCCCACCCAGAGTATTACATCCATGAAGTTTCAAGTCTGAACTACTAACGGTTTTTGAGATACACGCGACACAAACTTTTCGGAACGTACAGACAGACGGAATGACAGACAGACAGACAGACAGACGGACGGACAAAGGCAAATCTATATGCCCCCCCCCCTTTTTTAAGAGAGGGGGCATAAAAATACATGTTGTACCATTTATACAACAAAAAGTAACAAAGAGCAAAGCTCGCCTAGAGCTAACTGTTTGAAATAAGTACATCCCCTCCATGTCTAGGTTTTTTGCCCTGGAGTTAGGCCGGACAAAGCTAATTTTGCCTACTTTAACACATCAAGGGGAGATAACTCTGGTCAGGGTCATGTGACCCGTACCAAATTCACAGAGGCGAAAGTTTACAACATGGCCATTAATTTCTGAAAGTTTGATAAAGATTTGTTGAATAATAACAAAGAAGAATCCCGGACAGGGCTTATTTTGCCTACTTTAACACATCAAGGGGAGATAACTATGGTCTGTAGTGGACATGGTGTTTATTATATTAACATATGATAATAAATATCATGTCCACTACACTGCTCTGTTTGCAACATAAAATATTGTAGTCTGGATATTGTTCTACAAATTACAAGTATAATTCACAAACTATGAAAATGATCTAATAATATATGCATAGTAGGCAGAGTTTTTTTTACATGAACATTAAACAGGTAAAGGGTTAAAATTTGGATAAAACATATTTTCATCATTTTTAATTATGAAGTATCTATATTCAGCCTTCCATTGCATCTCCATTTCAAATATAAGCTCCCTACAGCAAATATTTCAACTATCAATCAGATTTAAACTAAAAATGACTCAGTTCAAATCCTGTGAAATTTGACTAAAATTATCAATTGTTTGAAACAGTATCTATGCAGAATCTATGTTCAGCATACAGGGCACTTCCATTTCAAATATGTGACGTCGTCTGAGAAAATGGGACCAATTGCGGAAAACATGGTGACATTATATATCAGCTGTTTTCACACATGTGTCGTTATTTTTTAGTTTAATCTTCACACACAGAGAGAGAAAATGTTTTCTCTACACGTCTATGGGTGACAAAAAGTGCAGACTTTGATCAGACGTCGCGCAGAATGAGCGGCGTCTGATCTAAGTTTGCATTTTTTGTCCCGCAATTGGTCCCATTTTTTCAAACGACGTCACATATAAGCTTCCTAGGGCAAATATTATTTCATGGAGCAACAGTGCATTACAACACTAACCCCAAAACCTTAACAGATTTCAGCCAAAAAGAATAAGTCCTATAGGCTATTACAGGTGTAATTATGAATAAAATTTAAAACTTAATTTCAATTAAGAAATGAACGCCTTCTCGCGTCTGTTCTCGGGTATATGAATACAACAGGTCGCGTGCAGAGTTCGTAAACCCCGAAGGGGTTTACATTAACTATGCATGTGACCTGTTGTATTCATATACCCGTTGAAATGTAGCGAGTAGGCGTTCATTTCTTATATTTATATTATCATTTATATTATTTCTAATTATATCAAAAGAATAATAGTCGATTTATTGGATGCCTCGAGCGATCACAGTAGCTCATCCTGAGCTTTGCTCAGGTGAGCTAAAACGCGTGACATGAAAAGTGTGACGGACAGACAGATGGACGGACAGACGGCTGGACAGACGGACTAAGACAGACGCCAGAGAAGTGATCGTTTAGTGTCACCTTCTGCCTACAGCAGGTGACACAAAAACCCTAGAACCATCAGTACTTCTGCCCCAGCTCCTGACACAACAAGGTTTTGTTATTATGGGCTATTACTCAATAATCGTCTTGAAGAGACAATTCAAAACTATAAGTCCCGTGCATGGAGGTCAACTCTCGTCTATTATTTCCCAAGACCATAAACATAATTCTGACAACAAAGCATCACAGAGTTATGGCTCTTGGTCAGATTAAAGCCCTTGTGATTGTTAACAGCTGTGTGAAGTTTCATTGCAGTAGCTTCAAGAACAAAGAAGTTATAGCCAAGGTTAAAGTTTTTCATGCCTACACCAACCATGACAATGACGACAACAACGACAATGCCAACTCCTATATACCCCTTCTCGAACTTGGTTTCTGGGGGTATAAAAATAAGCATCAACTACAGACCATGATCATCTATAACACCACATAAGGTAGTCCTTAGCTGAATGCGTTTCAATTAATGGTACTGACTAGATTAAAGATCACGGTGGCGATGACCTATTGATCGAGTTATTCAAGTTACGGTATTGAGCAGAAATGTTTGAGTGCACAGGCATTCTATATATCAGATAACTGTGACATTGACATTGATTTGGTCCCTAATTAAGTGTTGCCTTGGTGCCCGATAACATAACCTTCAAATTAAAGATAGCTACTGGTAGTATTTGAGATTGGTGACCCAACAATGTATTATACATTTTTTTATATATTCCATGAGAACTCTGAATAATTGTTGGGTCATAAAACAATTGACCCAACAATGTAATATATATATAACTTGCAAAACTCCAAGAATTGTTGGGTCATAATTTTTTAATCCATGGTTGCCCTAAGCTGAATAGTATTAAAGTTATTGAGCGGACAAGAATGGCTAACAGACAAAAAGACAATGTATTATACATTTTTTTATATATTCCATGAGAACTCTGAATAATTGTTGGGTCATAAAAAAATTAACCCAACAATGTAATATATATATAACTTGCAAAACCCTAAGAATTGTTGGGTCATAAATTTTTAATCCATGGTTGCCCTAAGCTGAATAGTATTAAAGTTATTGAGCGGACAAGAATGGCTGACAGACAAACAGACAGAGGGATGGACAAGCGGAAGATGCGCCATAACAAAATACAACCAAAGTTTCTTTGGGCATATAAAAAGAAATGATTAACAAGAGCTGTCACAGTCACATGACACATGCCCCAAAAGGACTGGGTCTAGCATGAAGGCACTTTTTCACAATTGTGCATGCAATAGGGGTTGGGAGTGCCCATTTACGCACTAATGTCAAAGGTGAAGGTTTGTGATTTTTTAAGATTTAACTTACTGACCTACTTTATGACCTGGCTCCACCCTTGATTGAACTTGATCAAGACATTATCAAGAAATAATCCTGAGCTAGTTTCAGGAAGATTGGGTAAAAAATGTGGCCCTTAAAGCCTAAATAGGATTTTTCAAAGATTTGACCTACTGACCTACTTTTTGACCTGGCCCAACCCATGGTCAAACTCGATTGAGATATCATCAAACAAATATTCTGACTGAATTTCAGGAAGATTGGGCAAAAAATGGGGCTCCTACAGGGTAAACAGGATTTTTCGAAGATTTGACCTACTGACCTATTTTTTGACCTTGCCCCATCCATGACTGAACTCGATCAAGACATCATCAAGAAAAACATCCTGAGCAAGTTTTTGGCCCGAGGTCTGACCAAAACTGTCACTTTTGTTTTGGCTTAAAGGGATTCAAAAGAGTTCCTATCATATTTTGTCTACTATATATGATCATTTTCATCAGGTTTTGCAAAAAAATTAATGACCCAACAGTTCTTAGGATTTTGTAAGTAGTATATATTACATTGTTGTGTCAATTCCATTTGGTTAGCACTGCCTGATACTTCACTAGTCTTGGTCTGAGATTAAACTGTCTCACTAGTCTTGGCCTGTGAGTAAACTGTCTCAATGGTCATGGTCTCTATGGGAACAGGACTTGTATGAAAACAATTTATGACCCAACAGGTATTCATGTATAATATGTTGTTGGATCACTGATCTCCATTACAGCTTGTAGCTTTCTTAGCTCTAAAGGTAACCTTAAGGGGCATCTAGGCAACATTGTTGGTTAATTCGGAACCATATTAACTGTCACTTTTGTTTTGGCTTAAAGGGACTCTTTTTGGGCCCCTAGCCAATTTTGTCTACTATATATCATCACTTTCACCAGGTTTTGCGAGAAAATTTATGACCCAACAATTCTAAGGGTTTTGCAAGTAATATATATAACATTGTTGGGTCAACTGTTTCCATCTGGTCAGCACTGCACTGCCTGCTGCCTCATTAGTCCAGGTCTAAGATTAAAATGTCCCACCAGTCCTGGTTTGAGAGTTAATTGTCTTACAAGCCTTGGTCTGAAGTTCAGACTACATTGTTTAGTGAACAGGGGTGCCAGGGGGCAAAGCCCCCGAAAGCTCCTGGGTTTAAATGGAAATCAAGACTCAAAATGCAATCTCCTGCTACCTTTTGAACTGTCAAGTGTTATGTATTCAGTTCACAGTTGGGACTTTTCAATCAAATGAATGAAATAACCATTTTGGTAGAAGCTGATAATGATTATCAGCTTCTGTTCGAACGTTTTCTCCATTCACACAAGACTATTCCAAAGTCTTAACACTTTACTCCTAGGCCTGCAACAATACAGGTACTTCTCGGTTCGGTTCAGTTTCGATTATTACCCTCTCGGTTATCGATTATTCGGTTCGGAAATAGGGAACACAAGATAATTATAGAAACACTTTAAAACAACTCATTTACTTGCCAATATTCATCTAATAAGACTAATATATACATCTGTCAACTGTATCAACTATCAAGTTATGCTGCAAGCCTTCTTGAAGAAGCCGAAATGCTTCCAAAGTGCCGATTTTAAAGCAGCCAGTGGATCGCACAATTCAGACATTTTTACCTAACAACGGTAGGCAGAATATTATCGGCAAGCTGATTGGTCCAAATAAGCGGTATAGTCTAATGGGCCGTCATGGCCGTAAATTGACGCACCGAACCGAAATTTTGCGGCGCCAAACCGAAAATCGAACCGAGAAAAAAGAATCGAAAATAACCGAACTTCGGTGAACCGTTGCAGTCCTATTTACTTCATACATTAATTTTAGATCATCACTTCATTTTCTATAAATTTGTATTGTTTACAAATTTATAGAAAATGAAGTTAAAAAAAAAGAGCACAAAATGAACTTGAAAAAAATGATGGTCTGAATACCTTTAAAAATATCATGGGAAATGGAGCATTTTGCTCTATAGGAGCACATACTCTAATTTCATTTAAATTTTCAACCACTTTAAGTTTCAAAGGTTTCAATAGGTGCACTGTGCTTGTGTGGAGGAAGGGTGAAGTCTGAGCATGCAAGAATAAGAGACCTGGTCCAAATTTCATAAACAATATCCGACTCAAGCTTATGTGAAAACTGTATTTGAGCTGAGAAAAAAACATAATTTGTTTTTGACACTTGCCCACTAATTCTTAATGTGTTTTAGAAACATATTGAGAATGAGTGGGCAAGTGTCCAAAACATTTTTTTTATTTTTTTTGGACACTTGCCCAAAATCCGGAATTCTGGAATTTTGTCACCCCTGAGTGAAACAAGCAGAGCAGACCCAGATCTTTAGGAGCTGCCTGATCTGGGTCTACTCTGTTTGCAAGGGCGTGAAAACACGTGATAAACAGGTAAATGGTTGAGAAAGGTGCTAATGAAATTTTCACATGATGTCACATCGTCACCTTAAGTCCACAAAAATGTTACTCCTTCAAAAATGCGAGGGCGTTACATCTTTGTGGAATTATAAATGCGACAGCATGTTGTTATAAAATAGGCACAAGTGGCTAAAACTGCTTCTGGATAAGAGTGGGTGTATCCTTGAAATGTTCTCGAGATATTTTTATCCAGTTTTGAAATACTTTAAAATATGATTTAATAAAATGGAAAGCTTTCGTAACACTGACACGATACTACCAGGAAACACGCTGATTAAACCCGGAAGTGGTACTGTGGCCGTATCTGCGATGCCCATATATTAGACATTCCCCCTGTTCTAGGAATCCAAACATCCGGTTGCGATTCTAATAAGTGGTCAAACATAGGAATAGATTGAGAAATGGATATTTTAGAACATGCAATACACACCTTATCTTAAGCTCTGATTAATTATACACAATTGCTAGTCAGGACTCGTCAGGATTTGTCAGTGCTTTACAAACATCTTTCACAACCAGACAGCAGTGTTTGGAAAATTTAAACACATACACACTTGTTGACAGTTGTTAGATAATACTTAGTGACGACAAACTTGCTTTGCCTATGTGTTATTTTTGGTTGTCTTCGTCTGCTTTCGGATTATACACTGACGAGCAATGAAAACGCAACAAAGAATATATGCTTCAATATCTTTTGAATGCAAACATATACACATCTCTTAAGGTCGTCATTTCATCTAGCAAAGTGTTAAGATTTAATGCCTGCAGAAAAAGAAAATTTAAACAAGGCATTGCCTGAGAGACGGGTGTGCAAGATGTGGTACCCAGAGCAACACAGTTACCACGCCTGTGTCAAGCTGACTGTAACTTCAATACGATGGCTACGGCGCAACACGACAATTTGCAAAGCCGATGACAACTTCCACCGTAGTCCCTAAGTCTTCTTGACACAGTTTCCAATGTTTTGGTTTACCACCGTGTCCTGACCAAGTCTTCTGTCGTCGATTGGGCTGCAAGGAATCGATTACGTTAACGTTGGTAGACATTCTGTCTTGACGGCGTTGCACGCTGTGTACCTTGTCATGGACAGTCTGAAACGGAGCCCGTGACGTTATACCGTTCAATTTGAAGACTGACTTTTCGATTGTTTTATCGTGTCATTGCCTATTTCTTAGAGATTTGCTATTTCAGGTGATTTTCATAAAGTAAATCAACGCACACGTGCAATAAAAGTAAAAACGAATTTTAAAAACGTCGCTAAGAAAGCGTGCGCGTCGCGGACGTTGAATACGCCAGAAGTCCGGCCGTAGTCAGTCATGGTTGATTTCAGAAAACAAAACCCATTTCAGGGAGTAGCATAGGTAACTAATATGAAATATGTCTTGGTCTGTTGTCTACGAAAATGCACGTTTTGTAGTTACACTCAAAAATACTTGTTGCATTTTCATTGCTCGTCAGTGTACCCACTCCCCTATTGTATGTTGATTGTTAACTCATATCAGAATGTCAACCAGCTTGGATCCGAATGGGACGTCCAATTACTCGGCGTCTCATTTGGATTCAAGTTGTATGCTTATGAAGTGATACGATGATGTACAGGAAAGAAATAAAAAAATAAACCATTATTTAGCATTTAAGAAACAGATTTTTAGGGAAGGAGCATTAAACTTCATAGAAAGTAATATTTAGAAAGTTTTCTTGCACTAGAATGCCTGATTTTTTTTCCTGGGATCTATACTGGCTGACATAGGAGTTATTCTATGAATTAAATTATTTTGAGTTACATGTTAATGTTCACATCTACCCAATAACTGATAGAGACACATTCTAACGCATCTAGAGAATGTAGAATGTGATATTTAAAAACACGATGAAACATGGAAACTTTGCTCCTAAGGAGCAAATTCTCCATTTTACATCATATTTTCAAAGCTATTCACAAGCAAAAAAAAAAAATTGAATTATTTATAGAAAATGATGTCATCATCTATATAATAGTACATCAACTAAACGGTTAAGGTGTTATATTGCTACGTTAAGGTTTGTTGTTACTGTGTATGGAAAAAAATAAGTATAACATATACCAATAACGATAGCTTTTCCACTTTATTGTGATGTCCCAATATATTGCAATATTGGGTCAAAATATATAATATAATATACAAATATACACGAAACACGGTGCGTGTATATTTGGCGACCCAACAGTGAAATTGCGACCCAATAAATGTGTTTAGGAATACAGGTTGCAATCACGTATTTGACCCTGCAGATACATTTAAAACAAACAATTATGTTGGGTCCTTATATGTTGGGTCTTTGACCCAATATTGAGGTATGCCCCAATAGATACACCGTGGACCCAATAATTCGGGTGTAAATATAAACAGGGCCCCAATATTTTAGAGGTTTTAAAACTATATATATATATATATATATATATATATATATATATATATATATATATATATATATATTTGTATTCAGGTTTGACAGCGGTCTCTTTCAATATTGGAAGTACTAGTTTCTGATATATCGTCAGTCAACGAACACAATGTGAAAGTAAAATCTTAAGTAAATAAGCTATTGTTACCATTACCTTTGTGCTTTGCAACATTTGATGTGAAAAAGGCTTAACGCTATTTGTGATATGGCTATTTAATTTACACAAGTAGTATGGATTTCTGGCTTTTTTGAAACGCAAGGGAGGTAACTCAAATATTGACTGTATACCTTTTTACAATAATAGTTGTTTCCCTGCATAAATAACCAAACTAATTGTTATATTTGTTGCGTTTTGCTTAATTGTGAATGTCTTAATACCAATACAAGGAAATCAAATTAAAGACGCGTCATTGCAATTTGGAGTCCGACGCTCGACGATCATGTTATAGCAAAGGATGACATGGTGAAAGAAAGCAGAGAAAGGAAACAAAAATGTGTGATGACGACGAAAAAGCCCTATTTCCTTTAAGGCGAAGGTGATTGTTGAAAGTTCAAAATGGCGTTAAACAATTCGAGTTTGGCACTCAGTTGTTAAAATGGTGTTAAACAATTCGAGTTCGGCACTCCGTTGTTAAAATGGCGTTAAACAATTCGAGTTCGGCACTCCGTTGTTAAAATGGCGTTAAACAATTCGAGTTCGGCACTCCGTTGTTAAAATGGCGTTAAACAATTCGAGTTCGGCACTCAGTTGTTAAAATGGCGTTAAACAATTCGAGTTCGGCACTCCGTTGTTAAAATTGTGTTAAACAATTCGAGTTCGGCACTCAGTTGTTAAAATAGTGTTAATCAATTCGAGTTTGGCACTTGGTTGTTAAATGGGGGTTTAACCATTTGAGCGTGGCACTCAGTGTTTACTAGTGTTATGTTAAAAAGTGTTCAAAAGTTTATAATTAATTGATACCAGTTTCATAATATTATCGTTTTGTTTTTTTTACAAAATATTGATACATTTGGAATTAAGATGTTAAAAATAGCCGAAACAAGGATCGCGTAAGTCGAAGCATTCTTGAATTAAGCTTACTGTTTTTATTGTTTCTTTGTATTTATTTTAGCAACCTGTAGTATCTTTTGATAGAGTAGTTATTCAAAATCCTAAGTTTTAAGTTTGAGTTGAATTGTCAGCCATTTTAATAAATATGTTCTGTTGTTTTTTTCTGTTTGGTAAATTAATATACATGACCTGGCCGTACAAGGGAGCTGATTTTTGCAATGTTATTCATGGACACTTGATATTTGTCTAACCTAGAAGATGGTGTTACCACAGTCCAGCAGCCGTTAGCGTTATCGCTGTTACTCAAATATAGTTATAGCTATAGTTTGGACAGCGTGTATTGTGCTGTTGTATCAAGTATTTGTAAAGAAAAAAAGATAGTAAAAAGGACTTGGTTTGTACTGTAAAAGCTAATTGCCCATTTGTGCCATATAACAAGTTAAAGTAAAACGACCACGACACAAAACTAGGGTTTGAAACCAATATTTTCGTCAACAAACTTCAAATATTTAATTATTTTAATCACTAGACACGTACAAATATCACAAATTCGGGTGACTTTCAGAAAAGGAAATGTTCTTAATATAATTAAGTATATAATAATAAAGTATTGTTTAAGTGACAGAGGCATATTATCCTGACTGTTATATTGGCATGCAGACGACCTAGATTCACCCTGATACGTGCCGGTCACACTCACAATGTTTGTTCAACCCAAGGTCTAACCCATCTGTGACTAGGAGTTTGCTGGATTTTGAAAAGACACACTAGGGGTTGGCTGGATTTTGAAAAGACACACTAGGGGTTGCTGGATTTTGAAAAGACACACTAGGGGTTGGCTGGATTTTGAAAAGACACACTAGGGGTTTGCTGGATTTTGAAAAGACACACTAGGGGTTGGCTGGATTTTGAAAAGACACACTAGGGGTTGGCTGGATTTAGAAAAGACACACTAGGGGTTGGCTGGATTTTGAAAAGACACACTAGGGGTTGGCTGGATTTTGAAAAGACACACTAGGGGTTGGCTGGATTTAGAAAAGACACACTAGGGGTTGGCTGGATTTAGAAAAGACACACTAGGGGTTTGCTGGATTTTGAAAAGACACACTAGGGGTTTGCTGGATTTAGAAAAGACACACTAGGGGTTGGCTGGATTTAGAAAAGACACACTAGGGGTTTGCTGGATTTTGAAAAGACACACTAGGGGTTGGCTGGATTTTGAAAAAAACACACTAGGGGTTGGCTGAATTTTGAAAAGACACACTAGGGGTTTGCTGGATTTAGAAAAGACACACTAGGGGTTTGCTGGATTTAGAAAAGACACACTAGGGGTTGGCTGGATTTTGAAAAGACACACAAGGGGTTTGCTTGATTTTGAAAAGACACACTAGGGGTTTGCTGGATTTAGAAAAGACACACTAGGGGTTGGCTGGATTTAGAAAAGACACACTAGGGGTTTGCTGGATTTTGAAAAGACACACTAGGGGTTTGCTGGATTTTGAAAAGACACACTAGGGGTTTGCTGGATTTAGAAAAGACACACTAGGGGTTGGCTGGATTTAGAAAAGACACACTAGGGGTTGGCTGGATTTAGAAAAGACACACTAGGGGTTTGCTGGATTTTGAAAAGACACACTAGGGGTTTGCTGGATTTAGAAAAGACACACTAGGGGTTGGCTGGATTTAGAAAAGACACACTAGGGGTTTGCTGGATTTTGAAAAGACACACTAGGGGTTGGCTGGATTTTGAAAAAAACACACTAGGGGTTGGCTGAATTTTGAAAAGACACACTAGGGGTTTGCTGGATTTAGAAAAGACACACTTAGGGTTTGCTGGATTTAGAAAAGACACACTAGGGGTTGGCTGGATTTTGAAAAGACACACAAGGGGTTTGCTGGATTTTGAAAAGACACACTAGGGGTTTGCTGGATTTTGAAAAGACACACTAGGGGTTGGCTGGATTTAGAAAAGACACACCAGGGGTTTGCTGGACTTTGAAAAGACACACTAGGGGTTGGCTGGATTTTGAAAAGACACACTAGGGGTTTGCTGGATTTAGAAAAGACACACTAGGGGTTTGCTGGATTTAGAAAAGACACACTAGGGGTTGGCTGGATTTTGAAAAGACACACTAGGGGTTTGCTGGATTTTGAAAAGACACACTAGGGGTTGGCTGGATTTGAAAAGACACACTAGGGGTTGGCTGGATTTTGAAAAGACACCCAAGGGGTTTGCTGGATTTTGAAAAGACACACTAGGGGTTTGCTGGATTTTGAAAAGACACACTAGGGGTTTGCTGGATTTAGAAAAGACACACTAGGGGTTTGCTGGATTTAGAAAAGACACACTAGGGGTTGGATGGATTTAGAAAAGACACACTAGGTGTTTGCTGGATTTAGAAAAGACACACTAGGGGTTGGCTGGATTTTGAAAAGACACACTAGGGGTTTGCTTGATTTTGAAAAGACACACTAGGGGTTTGCTGGATTTTGAAAAGACACACTAGGGGTTTGCTGGATTTAGAAAAGACACACTAGGGGTTGGCTGGATTTAGAAAAGACACACTAGGGGTTGGCTGGATTTAGAAGACACACTAGGGGTTGGCTGGATTTTGAAAAGACACACTAGGGGTTGGCTGGATTTTGAAAAGACACACTAGGGGTTTGCTGGATTTAGAAAAGACACACTAGGGGTTTGCTGGATTTAGAAAAGACACACTAGGGGTTGGCTTGATTTTGAAAAGACACACTAGGGGTTGGCTTGATTTTGAAAAGACACACTAGGGGTTGGCTTGATTTTGAAAAGACACACTAGGGGTTGGCTGGATTTAGAAAAGACACACTATGGGTTGGCTGGATTTAGGAAAGACACACTAGGGGTTTGCTGGATTTAGAAAAGACACACTAGGGGTTTGCTGGATTTAGAAAAGACACACTAGGGGTTTGCTGGATTTAGAAAAGACACACTAGGGGTTTGCTGGATTTAGAAAAGACACACTAGGGGTTGGCTGGATTTAGAAAAGACACACTAGGGGTTTGCTGGATTTAGAAAAGACACACTAGGGGTTTGCTGGATTTAGAAAAGACACACTAGGGGTTTGCTGGATTTAGAAAAGACACACTAGGGGTTTGCTGGATTTAGAAAAGACACACTAGGGGTTTGCTGGATTTAGAAAAGACACACTAGGGGTTTGCTGGATTTTGAAAAGACACACTAGGGGTTTGCTAGATTTTGAAAAGACACACTAGGGGTTGGCTAGATTTAGAAAAGACACACTAGGGGTTTGCTGGATTTAGAAAAGACACACTAGGGGTTTGCTGGATTTAGAAAAGACACACTAGGGGTTTGCTGGATTTAGAAAAGACACACTAGGGGTTGGCTGGATTTAGAAAAGACACACTAGGGGTTGGCTGGATTTAGAAAAGACACACTAGGGGTTGGCTGGATTTTGAAAAGACACACAAGGGGTTTGCTGGATTTAGAAAAGACACACTAGGGGTTGGCTGGATTTAGAAAAGACACACTAGGGGTTGGCTGGATTTAGAAAAGACACACTAGGGGTTGGCTGGATTTAGAAAAGACACACTAGGGGTTGGCTGGATTTAGAAAAGACACACTAGGGGTTTGCTGGATTTAGAAAAGACACACTAGGGGTTTGCTGGATTTAGAAAAGAGGATTTTGAAAAGACACACTAGGGGTTGGCTGGATTTTGAAAAGACACACTAGGGGTTTGCTGGATTTAGAAAAGACACACTAGGGGTTGGCTGGATTTAGAAAAGACACACTAGGGGTTTGCTGGATTTAGAAAAGACACACTAGGGGTTGGCTGGATTTAGAAAAGACACACTAGGGGTTTGCTGGATTTAGAAAAGACACACTAGGGGTTTGCTGGATTTAGAAAAGAGGATTTTGAAAAGACACACTAGGGGTTGGCTGGATTTTGAAAAGACACACTAGGGGTTTGCTGGATTTTGAAAAGACACACTTAGGGTTGGCTGGATTTAGAAAAGACACACTAGGGGTTTGCTGGATTTTGAAAAGACACACTAGGGGTTGGCTGGATTTTGAAAAGACACACTAGGGGTTTGCTGGATTTTGAAAAGACACACTAGTGGTTGGCTGGATTTTGAAAAGACACACTAGGGGTTGGCTGGATTTTGAAAAGACACACTAGGGGTTGGCTGGATTTTGAAAAGACACACTAGGGGTTTGCTGGATTTAGAAAAGACACACTAGGGGTTTGCTGGATTTAGAAAAGACACACTAGGGGTTTGCTGGATTTAGAAAAGACACACTAGGGGTTTGCTGGATTTTGAAAAGACACACTAGGGGTTGGCTGGATTTTGAAAAGACACACAAGGGGTTTGCTGGATTTAGAAAAGACACACTAGGGGTTGGCTGGATTTAGAAAAGACACACTAGGGGTTTGCTGGATTTAGAAAAGACACACTAGGGGTTTGCTGGATTTAGAAAAGAGGATTTTGAAAAGACACACTAGGGGTTGGCTGGATTTAGAAAAGACACACTAGGGGTTTGCTGGATTTTGAAAAGACACACTTAGGGTTGGCTGGATTTAGAAAAGACACACTAGGGGTTTGCTGGATTTTGAAAAGACACACTAGGGGTTGGCTGGATTTTGAAAAGACACACTAGGGGTTTGCTGGATTTTGAAAAGACACACTAGGGGTTGGCTGGATTTTGAAAAGACACACTAGGGGTTGGCTGGATTTTGAAAAGACACACTAGGGGTTGGCTGGATTTTGAAAAGACACACTAGGGGTTTGCTGGATTTAGAAAAGACACACTAGGGGTTTGCTGGATTTAGAAAAGACACACTAGGGGTTTGCTGGATTTAGAAAAGACACACTAGGGGTTTGCTGGATTTAGAAAAGACACACTAGGGGTTGGCTGGATTTTGAAAAGACACACAAGGGGTTTGCTGGATTTTGAAAATACACACTAGGGGTTGGCTGGATTTAGAAAAGACACACTAGGTGTTGGCTGGATTTAGAAAAGACACACTAGGGGTTGGCTGGATTTAGAAAAGACACACTAGGGGTTGGCTGGATTTAGAAAAGACACACTAGGGGTTGGCTGGATTTAGAAAAGACACACTAGGGGTTTGCTGGATTTAGAAAAGAGGATTTTGAAAAGACACACTAGGGGTTGGCTGGATTTTGAAAAGACACACTAGGGGTTTGCTGGATTTTGAAAAGACACACTAGGGGTTGGCTGGATTTAGAAAAGACACACTAGGGGTTTGCTGGATTTTGAAAAGACACACTAGGGGTTGGCTGGATTTTGAAAAGACACACTAGGGGTTTGCTGGATTTTGAAAAGACACTAGTGGTTGGCTGGATTTTGAAAAGACACACTAGGGGTTGGCTGGATTTTGAAAAGACACACTAGGGGTTTGCTGGATTTAGAAAAGACACACTAGGGGTTTGCTGGATTTAGAAAAGACACACTAGGGGTTTGCTGGATTTAGAAAAGACACACTAGGGGTTTGCTGGATTTTGAAAAGACACACTAGGGGTTTGCTGGATTTTGAAAAGACACACTAGGGGTTGGCTGGATTTAGAAAAGACACACTAGGGGTTTGCTGGATTTAGAAAAGACACATTAGAGGTTTGCTGGATTTAGAAAGACACACAAGGGGTTTGCTGGATTTAGAAAAGACACACTAGGGGTTTGCTGGATTTTGAAAAGACACACTAGGGGTTTGCTGGATTTTGAAAAGACACACTAAGGCGTTGCTGGATTTTGAAAAGACACACTAGGGGTTTGCTGGATTTTGAAAAGACACACTAGGGGTTTGCTGGATTTAGAAAAGACACACAAGGGGTTGGCTGGATTTAGAAAAGACACACTAGGGGTTTGCTGGATTTAGAAAAGACACATTAGAGGTTTGCTGGATTTAGAAAGACACACAAGGGGTTTGCTGGATTTAGAAAGACACACAAGGGTTTTGCTGGATTTAGAAAAGACACACAATGGGTTTGCTGGATTTAGAAAAGACACACAAGGGGTTGCAAACTTATTTTATTGTTTTCTAAATAACAACATCAAATGTACATGTAGAAGAATGAAACAATAGCATATCATAAATCAAAAATATCCAAAATTAAACATAACAAACAAATTATGCTGAACCTTAAACATAATGGAGCATACTTTTTCATAATGTCAGCTTTTTACAAAACAAACGTAGTAAACCCTGTTGTTCTAGGGTCGGTTGTGACTTCAACCCCTTTCTTCGATGAACGGCATGCACCGACTTCGCATAGTTATCATGTAAATGATATTAATCGCGAATCTACGGTGCACTAGTTAACGTCGACCATTCTTGTAGAACATCTCGCAACAGCTACCTTTGGCTGTGCTGGATTACAAATTGATTAAATTCAAATTTCATAGGATAAAGACAATGAATTGTTTAAAAGAACAAAAAAAACTTACAAGAAAAGATCACAAATACTTTTTAAATGTGCATATTTTCATCAATTTTGCATTTTTTAATCCAATTGGAAATGCAATTTTAGCCTCATTTATCAGCTGATATACTATTTCTCATCATTTTATTAGGCAAATTGTATTCGCCGTTTCCGTTCGGACCAGATCTTACCCAAAACATAACGCAAAACCAAACATATTTTGAAACATTCGGAACTCCTCGGCCATTTTTTTCAAAAACAACCTCGGATGTATGCAGGTACATCAGTTGAAGTAGTTCGTAAAATTTTGAATTATATCATAAATTAAATGTAGTGTTTTAGAGTTGTATTTATTGATCTAAGTCGAAATTGATTGCCATTGAATTGTATTATTGCAAACATAATTAAGAATCCCATGAGTTAAGTCACAAAGTTTAACTGCTAAATAAAATTACTACGCGATCTACTTGCAGCGGACTTAAACGTACCACTTTTCGAGTATGTAAACCGTCCAAATACATCCGAGGTTGTTTTCGATAAAATGGCCGAGGAGTTCCGAATGATTTTGAAAACAATATTATCATACAGATTGCAGGTAAAAGCAGCAGGTAAAAAATACTGTTCCGAATGATTGCATCATTTATCATTGATCTGGAATTACGCGATCGCATTTTAGTTTTGGTGAATTTTATATGCTTTAGCCATTCTTTTAACAATATATATATACGATTTTAAGAAAAGAAAACAAGTATAACGACATATCAAAGCGCCTTCTATGGTCCTGAACCCTTTGTTAAATCGGACTTTAATCAAACACACCTTATATACAGACAACATATATCATTCGGGGATAAAATTAAGTTCGTTTCTGACAAGAAATATACATGTATTATGATTTGGGGAAGTGAGGTAGGGGGTGGGGGGCAGTGAGACCTTATAACATCGGACGAATCGTTACTAGTTGGGTTTCAACGGACCGGACGACACCTCCACCTGAAATATATACTTGGCCAGGGTTTTTTCTACCACAGACACATCCAACTGAAAAATTTTTGACAATTTTTCAAGCTTCAATGTCCATTGCCCAACGCTCTTTTATTTGGGGGCGGTGGGGGCAAATCATGATAGATGCATTACACAAAAATAATGCTGCTAGTAAACATGACATGTTTATGTTTCTATTTTTAAGAAACAACATTCGATAATGATAAAACTTCATCAACAATTAATACACGCTTTGGTTTTCTTTGATGGTCGCCATCTACCAACGTCCAACAACATTTATATTCACTATAATAAAACTTGAACAGTTTTCTTTCGTTGTGTGTTTAAAAATATAATTTGCTTTAAACATCATAACAAACAATATTAATATAATTCTTTAAGTTTCTTAGAATTCATAAGTTCGTAGCTGCATTTAAACATACATAGCACTTGATGACAACGACAAAAACATATAAGATCGTTGCGTGTATCGCCTCCATTACACTCTCTCTTCATTTGTTTTCCATTTACCTTCCATTACAGCACGGAATTTGGTTTAAGAAAAAAAGATGCTTGACAAAATGAGTGTGTATTTTATAATAGAGTTGATTTTGGTTTTGGTCACGTTTAAAACAAATGGTTTAAGAGAAAGGTGATAATAGTCTATCGTCAAGCCAGTGCTCTCTGGGCAGCGCATGTCCTCGTGGTATTACATATTGACCAGGGCTCTCTGGGCAGCGCATGTCCTCGTGGTATTACATATTGGCCCGTCGTTAAACCGTGAACTCGTGGCTGCGCTTCAGCGTCTTGTTGCTTCCATTTGAGTGATGCGAGACGGACGTTGAGGCGACCGGAAGGCTGAACGGCTCTATGACACTCATGCGATGCCGAACGTTGAGCAGCCAATGTGTCACCATCGTCCCTTTACCCTAGGTTCATGGAAATATAGGTTGTGGTATTAAAGTCACTTGCAAATAAACTTGCAAAAAAGCCGACCTACGAATGCACTTGGATCTCAGAAGTATAGATATAGGTCATACATTTCAATATATTAATATGTATTTCTGGTTTCAGCAGTACAGACGAACTCAGTGAGTTCGAAATCACAGGGACCGGCAAAAATACTTCGAGCCTCGGGGAACTCGAGCCAAACAGGAACACCTATCATCAGTTTAAATAAATCAGTCCTTTATATCACGTTAAAACCAACGAGTGAATCGTGCCAAGCGAGTTCGAGCCAACGGTGTTCGACTGTATCAATATAGGGAATACATTGGGATTTTCCTTTCTATGTATAAACATTGCTAGGTAGTGAGCAGTGAAGTTTCAAGGGATACACTCGCGGTATTCATTTTTCAAAGACAACTTTAAACGTAGTATTTGTTTACCTTGATCTCGACATCTCCACGTGGTTCGGTGACGTAATCTGGAAACGCCGCCAATAGCCGTGCCGACGACGCCGACAACTGGATCTTCATTGCTAAAACGATAATGTATAATACATTGTAATTTGAAAATGATTGTATTGCTTCAAATGAAAGATAATATCTTAAAGATAATAACCGTTAATAATGCTAGCTTAGATACGATTGAATATGATGTCACATTTGTTTACATATATTCTCATTTATTGACTAACACCCAGGAAATTACACACCAAACGCTTATCGTAAGTAATTGTAATTGTATCTAAAGTCATGAAGCTAAACACCCATAATGCAAAGGTCAAAAGCGCGTACTTTCTGATGTGGATTCCATCCTGGATGCAGTGTTGACGGTATCCCCGAACAGACAGTAGCGCGGCATGGTCAGCCCCACCACCCCCGCTACCACCGGACCTGCAATACAAGACATATAGTATACATCTGCGTACATGTGATTCCCCCGAACAAACAGTTGCGCGGCATATCATTAATACCGCTACCACCGGATCTGCAACACCAACAGCGCAACATGGCCCGTCCCATCATTCACCCGCAAGCGGGCCTGCAATACGAGATATATATTATACATATGCTTACATGTTGTTTTCCGAACAGGAACTAGCGAGGCATGGCCAGTCCAAGCGGATCTGCCATGTGGGCATACAAGCATTGAGTTGCTGCAGAAACGTTTTTATAAACATACTCGATTCTTACCGTTCGTAGCCCATCCTTTTAATTGGCACGCAACGTACAGTACATGTACATGTACTGGAAATCGAATATTTTTATTAATGTGATAGATTCATCATGTATTAAATGTCAATGCAAGTGCTTGACGTATAGTAAAAATTTAGGTTTTCTTTACACGGAATACCTGAGTTGATTCCAATGCGGATGCTGAGCTGCTCAGAGGGCATGTGTCTGACTTTGAAGCCGCGGACGGTGTGCAGGATGGCGAAGGACATATCGCAGATCTCGGTCACGTGGTTATTCCCGATACGCTCCGGTAGGCCAGACACGCACATGTACGCGTCACCGATGGTCTCCACCTGCAAGAAGGCAAACATGGTAGGAAATGACAGCATATTCACTATAGAGCACATTTCGTCTCAATTTTTGTTTGACATACATTGTAAACCCTAAACCTTCCATTATTACATGACATACATTGAATACATGAAACTTTCCATTCTTTTCTGGCAGATATCTTTTATTCTTGTATGACATACATTGTATGACTTATATAAAAACCTTCCATTCTTGTATGACATACATGTGCGGTGTTTTGACGAAACCTTCCATTCTTGTATGACATACGTGTGCGGTGTTTTGACGAAACCTTCCATTCTTGTATAACATACGTGTGCGGTGTTTTGACGAAACCTTCCATTCTTGTATGACATACGTGTGCGGTGTTTTGACGAACCTTCCATTCTTGTATGACATACGTGTGCGGTGTTTTGACGAAACCTTCCATTCTTGTATAACATACGTGTGCGGTGTTTTGACGAAACCTTCCATTCTTGTATGACATACGTGTGCGGTGTTTTGACGAAACCTTCCATTCTTGTATAACATACATGTGCGGTGTTTTGACGAAACCTTCCATTCTTGTATAACATACGTGTGCGGTGTTTTGACGAAACCTTCCATTCTTGTATGACATACGTGTGCGGTATTTTGACGAAACCTTCCATTCTTGTATAACATACGTGTGCGGTGTTTTGACGAAACCTTCCATTCTTGTATAACATACGTGTGCGGTGTTTTGACGAAACCTTCCATTCTTGTATAACATACGTGTGCGGTATTTTGACGAAACCTTCCATTCTTGTATAACATACGTGTGCGGTATTTTGACGAAACCTTCCATTCTTGTATAACATACGTGTGCGGTGTTTTGACGAAACCTTCCATTCTTGTATAACATACGTGTGCGGTGTTTTGACGAAACCTTCCATTCTTGTATAACATACGTGTGCGGTGTTTTGACGAAACCTTCCATTCTTGTATAACATACGTGTGCGATGTTTTGACGAAACCTTCCATTCTTGTATAACATACGTGTGCGGTGTTTTGACGAAACCTTCCATTCTTGTATAACATACATGTGCGGTGTTTTGACGAAACCTTCCATTCTTGTATAACATACATGTGCGGTGTTTTGACGAAACCTTCCATTCTTGTATAACATACGTGTGCGGTGTTTTGACGAAACCTTCCATTCTTGTATAACATACGTGTGCGGTGTTTTGACGAAACCTTCCATTCTTGTATGACATACGTGTGCGGTGTTTTGACGAAACCTTCCATTCTTGTATGACATACGTGTGCGGTGTTTTGACGAAACCTTCCATTCTTGTATGACATACGTGTGCGGTGTTTTGACGAAACCTTCCATTCTTGTATGACATACGTGTGCGGTGTTTTGACGAAACCTTCCATTCTTGTATGACATACGTGTGCGGTGTTTTGACGAAACCTTCCATTCTTGTATGACATACGTGTGCGGTGTTTTGACGAAACCTTCCATTCTTGTATGACATACGTGTGCGGTGTTTTGACGAAACCTTCCATTCTTGTATGACATACGTGTGCGGTGTTTTGACGAAACCTTCCATTCTTGTATAACATACGTGTGCGGTGTTTTGACGAAACCTTCCATTCTTGTATGACATACGTGTGCGGTGTTTTGACGAAACCTTCCATTCTTGTATGACATACGTGTGCGGTGTTTTGACGAAACCTTCCATTCTTGTATGACATACGTGTGCGGTGTTTTGACGAAACCTTCCATTCTTGTATGACATACGTGTGCGGTGTTTTGACGAAACCTTCCATTCTTGTATGACATACGTGTGCGGTGTTTTGACGAAACCTTCCATTCTTGTATAACATACGTGTGCGGTGTTTTGACGAAACCTTCCATTCTTGTATAACATACGTGTGCGGTGTTTTGACGAAACCTTCCATTCTTGTATAACATACGTGTGCGGTGTTTTGACGAAACCTTCCATTCTTGTATAACATACATGTGCGGTGTTTTGACGAAACCTTCCATTCTTGTATAACATACATGTGCGGTGTTTTGACGAAACCTTCCATTCTTGTATAACATACATGTGCGGTGTTTTGACGAATCCTTCCATTTTGTATATCAGACATGTGCGGTGTTTTGACGAAACCTTCCATTTTGTATATCAGACATGTGCGGTGTTTTGCCGAAACCATCCATTTTGTACGACATACTTGTGCGGTGTTTTGCCCGAAATCTTCCTTTTTGTATGACATACATGTACGGTGTTTTGCCCGAAATCTTCCATTTGGTATGACATACATGTGCGGTGTTTTGCCCGAAAGCTTCCATTTTTTATGACATACATGTGCGGTGTTTTGCCCGAAATCTTCCATTTGGTATGGCATACTTGTGCGGTGTTTTGCCCGAAATCTTCCATTTTGTATTACAGACATGTGCGGTGTTTTGCCCGAAATCTTCCATTTGGTATGACATACATGTGCGGTGTTTTGCCCGAAAGCTTCAATTTTGTATGACATACGTGTGCGGTGTTTTGCCCGAAATCTTCCATTTTGTATGACATACTTGTGCGGTGTTTTGCCCGAAATCTTCCATTTTGTATGACATACATATGCGGTGTTTTTCCCGAATCATCCATTCTTGTATGACATACATGTACGGTGTTTTGCCCGAAATCTTCCATTTGGTATGACAAACATGTGCGGTGTTTTGCCCGAAAGCTTCCATTTTGTATAACAGACATGAGCGGTATTTTGCCGAAACCTTCCATTCTTGTATAACATACATGTACGGTGTTTGCCCGAAACCTTCCATTCTTGTATGACAAACATGTGCGGTGTTTTGCCCGAAATCTTCAATTTTGTATTACAGACATGTGCGGTGTTTTGCCGAAACCTTCCATTCTTGTATGACATACATGTGCGGTGTTTTGCCGAAACCTTCCATTATTGTATGACATACATGTGCGGTGTTTTGCCGAAATATTCCATTCTTGTATGACATACATGTGCGGTGTTTTGCCAAAACCTTCTATTTTGTATGACATACATGTGCGGTGTTTTGCCGAAACCTTACATTCTTGTACGACATACATGTGCGGTGTTTTGCCGAAACCTTACATTCTTGTACAACATACATGTGCGGTGTTTTGCCGAAACCTTACATTTTTGTACGACATACATGTGCGGTGTTTTGCCGAAACCTTACATTCTTGTATGACATACATGTGCGGTGTTTTGCCGAAACCTTCCATTCTTGTATGACATACATGTGCGGTGTTTTGCCGAAACCTTACATTCTTGTACGACATACATGTGCGGTGTTTTGCCGAAACCTTACATTCTTGTACGACATACATGTGCGGTGTTTTGCCGAAACCTTACATTCTTGTATGACATACATGTGCGGTGTTTTGCCGAAACCTTCCATTCTTGTATGACATACATGTGCGGTGTTACATGTGCGGTGTTTTGCCGGAACCTTCCATTCTTGTATGACATACATGTGCGGTGTTTTGCCGGAACCTTCAAATCTTGTATGACATACATGTGCGGTGTTTTTCCGGAACCTTCAATTCTTGTTTGACAGAATATATTTATTCGTAATTTACTCCATATGACCAAAACCTACCATTTTTGTATGACATACATGTACATTGTATTCCCGAAATCTTTTATTCTTGTACGACATACCTTGTATACCCGAAACCTTCCAATTGCGTTGTCGAAAGCAGTATAGAGATCATTCAAGAAATCCACAACCTGTAAAATACAAACAAAAAGCAATCTTCTTAGTGACTTTGAAATGTTTGTGTTGAGACGTAACGTCAAAGGACACTCTCTCGAATTCTCACAAATGATTGATTTGTTTTCCTTGCCTTCCCTTTATTTTTGTAAATGTGTGACAACTGTTAGTTCATGGTGATCAGTACAAGTAGGCGTTTTCTACTGTACTTTAGATCTATATATACATACAATGGTCGGCCACAAGACGGAAAATAATTTTAGCGAACGTTTTCCATTAATAAATTAAGACGAGGCGTAACAAATCTATAGCAAAGATATATCTAAACTAAAAATACCAAATCAAACAAATAAAAAACCTTTTATTATTTAAACATGTCTTCTGAATTTTTCTTTTACGACATTTATATGTTTGCCTAATTAAAAAAAAACATATTAGGAGTTGGTGCATTAACACATGTTTGGTGGCGCATGTACACAGGTTAGATGGTGCATGTACACGGGTTAGATGGTGCATGTACAAGGGTTAGATGATGCATGTACACGGGTTAGATGATGCATGTACACGGGTTAGGTGGTGCATGTACACGGGTTAGATGGTGCATGTACACGGGTTAGATGGTGCATGTACACGGGTTAGGTGGCGCATGTACACGAGTTAGATGGTGCATGTACACGGGTTAGATGGTGCATGTACACGGGTTAGATGGTGCATGTACACGGGTTAGATGGTGCATGTACACGGGTTTGATGATGCATGTACACGGGTTAGATGGTGCATGTACACGGGTTAGGTGGTGCATGTACCAGGTTAGATGGTGCATGTACACGGGTTAGATGGTGCATGTACACGGGTTTGATGGTGCATGTACACGGGTTAGATGGTGCATGTACACGGGTTAGGTGGTGCATGTACCAGGTTAGATGGTGCATGTACACGGGTTAGATGGTGCATGTACACGGGTTAGATGGTGCATGTACACGGGTTAGATGGTGCATGTACACGGGTTAGATGGTGATATTATCCATCACTCAATCACGCCACGATAGTTTGCTGAATGACTTTACAAACATTACCAACGGTTTTCAAAATTGTGGTCTTCAAAGTCAATTTTTAGCGAACAACAACATTTTGTGTAAGGGGTTATTGCTGTCAGTATCTGAGTGTTGACAGTCGTAATGATTTGCTCGGCTTTATTTCGTAAGGTTTCTTTTTCATTTTTTTTTCGTAAACTGTGTGTTGTCCCTTTAAATAGACCCACACTTACGCTTCAGCGGTTGGTTTATGGCTACAATTGTATTTTTATGATTTGTTGGTAGTATTGTATAGGTGTAACCTTATTTCAAAACACACAGGTCCCAAGTAAATCTTTGAAACAACCCATACGCGTGGTCATGTTTTATTTCGCTCTGTAGTTATTTAGAGCAATGTTCGTTGTCTATTAGAACTATAACTGAACTCACTCACAATGCTGTGTAAACTACATGTTTATTTATACGAAACGACCGCTCTTGTGTTATCAATATCAATAAAAGAAACGTTATTAACATGTATGATCAAACTCGCTTAGCACGCCCCTTTATTCGTTTCGTATGATGAAGTTACATTTCTGTGACGTCATTATTTGTTATGTTTGTACCTCTTTCTTTGTGTAATGTTTTTTTCAACTGACTATCTAATGTCTAGTCAAAGAATGTCAGTCTTAACTATTGAACAGCCTATAAAATAGACTTTTAATAGAAACAACGTCAGCTACACAGTCCAATCAGCTGTATAGAATACAAAACGAACAATCGATAACGTCAAATTACGTTATAAATGTTACTAAGTACACATGGAGCATAGAAACTAGTTACATTTACAAGACTGTAAACCTAGTGTTCTTAACTAGAATCGCTGTAAAGCAAATTATTTATTTGACAAAATAAAAATTCAAGTAAGACAAGAGAGACCATTGATGCAAAGCATCAAAGGGCACCGTTTAATAGTTTATGCATTTGTTATATGTTGAAAAACAAGGAATGTCAATGCCAACAAGCATAATATGGTGCATTGAACCGCATCCATGAAATTCTCAAAATATTTGTAGTATTCTGCTTAACAACATAGGCTAAAGAATTGAAATTGAAGAGTTTCAAGTTGAACATTTCGTTAGGGGTGTGGTACATTAATGAACACGACAGAATTAGGGTGCTTGTGCGCTGTACTTTTTGTCATTGCCACCTATCCATATACCAAGTTTTATTTCAATACCATGAGTATTTTGAAAGTAATTGCTCTGGTCAAGAAAAAGAGGCAAAGGGCAATAATTCTGTAATTAGCTGAAATACAGCTATAGTCATCGTGCACTGCACTTCCTCTTGTTGTGCTTTACCATTGAATGATGTTTAATGAAATTCCAAAAAGTAGTTTTCTTGTTATGCTACAAACAGGAAAAGGAACAAAGGGATTAACTCTTGCAATTCGCTGAAATAGAGTTATTGTTCATGTACACTGCAGTTCTAATCATTTAGGGGGAGGGGGCAGTCACCATGCTGGAATGACAACTTGAAGGGAAGAATTATATGATTATATGAGGAATTCATCATGAAGAAGTGACATGAAATAGCAATTTTTGTAGTACTTTAATAAACATTATCATTTCGTATGAAAGTTACAAACATAAATAGAACATAATTATTGAACTGTTATATAAAAGAGAACATTGTTTACTAGATAAAATGCATTTATAACATAACATGCCTTGTTTTTAGCTGTTTAATAATACTAAAATGTATGAAATTTGACAAATTGCATAAAAAACTGGTCAATGGAGTTATAAAGTTAACTTCTCCATTTACATGGTAAAGAAGAGTTGAAAATGGATGTTTTTAGTTGATAGTGATATTAACACAAAAATAGCATGTGTCTTATAGGACAATGGCAATTTTTTCAAATATGATAAAAATAATGCATACAAACTGAATATGTATCAGACTATGCATGAAAAAATAATACTGTTTCTATTTTTCACAAAGGTTTTGAAATACAACAATGCACATCCCCTGCGAGGAATTCTAGAATTATTCTAGAACAGATTCTAGAAGATAGCTCTAGAATAGTAACTGAACTCTAAATGGCAGTTCTAGAACTAAATGTTCAAGACCTTTCTCCAGAACTTCTTGAACCAAATTCTAGAACGTATGAAAATTTGTTCTAGAACCCAGTTCTATAATATAGAACCCAGTTCTAGAATAGTAATTGAACTCTTAATAGATGAGTTCAAGAACTTGTTCTAGAAGTTCTGGAGAAAGTTCTTGAATATCTAAGAGGCCATTGTTGTTCAAGAACTAGTTCTAGAACTAGTTCTTGAACATTTGTCCTCAAGCACTCCAAGTTCTAGAACTGTTCTGGAACTGTTCTATTAGTTCTTGAAGAACTCCCAAGTTCTAGAACAGTTCCAGAACAACAAATTGCCTGAAATACCCCAGTAAAAATGTCAGTGGAATACCAGCTGTATGCTGGTGGTATACCAATGGTATTTCAGTGGTATACCAGCGGTAAACTTTTAGTGGAATACCACTAGAATCTGTGACATTAATTAGAAACAATATCCATATTACATGTTACTTCATATTTACTTCCAGGCTTAATCAACAGCATTACAGAACAAAATCTTAAAGAACAAAAACATTTGAAATTAAAAAAATAAGTAAAGCAATTGAACACATATTAATTTATAAAACTAATTCATTAAATTTTAATAATGGTTTAAGAAGTTATAATGAAACAAGACTAATCATTAGAAAATATGACAGTTCTATGGTTTTGTCAGGGAGTCGTCCATTTATAACACTTCCACTTTTTATAACACATAACACTGTTGTGCGTATATACACATTGCAAAATGATTACATCATTGTAGATGATGATGGTTCTTCTTTAGGGTTGATGTGTAAGTTTGTAATTTATTTAATCAAAGCAACTTGCAAGAAAAATTTTAGCATCTAGTTAGTGTAAACAAGTCCTTCACTATACAGGAACGGTTTTTACTTCTGCATTAGTTAAGATAGAGTAACTCTTATTTTTGAACAGTTTCCAAAATTGCATCTGTATCAATGTTGATGCCCACAGCAACTAACATGGAGTTGGTAGATGATTTGATTCTATACTGTGCACAGTGCAGTAATATGTATCGCCCATGTACTCCTTTTCTTTCTCAAATGGCAGTTGTCTCCTCTATTTTAAGTCCGTTTTCCCTGAAAAATATATGACATTGAATTTAGATTTTAATAATAAGAAGAAAGTTTAAAATAAAGTCTTCTTCCTTTAAATAAGGCCAATTGTAAATTATTTGAACTCAAGATTATAGAAGTGATGAGATTTTAAGTTGTTCACATTGAAGTTTTACTTTGCAGTTGAAACAAAATTCACTAGTATTAATTGTAGGTACAGGGCGATTTACATAAGCCTCAAAGTAAAAGTAAACTATTTGCAATCTACTGTCAAGTCATATGACAGTTAACAGGCATTGTTCTTTTGGTAGAATGGCTATGTTTGAGAAAAATGGGTCCTCCCAGAAAAAACCCATAAATGTACGACTTTGTATTTACAGCTATACTCACTTCTGTCAAATATATATTTGGTTCCATTAAAATCCACTATGACGCTTTCATGACAAGAAAAAACTTCATAAATTCTAAAATTATCTTAACTCAAATCCTTACCAATAACTCTGGTGTCATAAACAAGTGAACACCTGCAGAAATTGTACAGGACATGTTGGTGAGTTGGGGATCTGTACAGTGTCCAAGTGATCAGGGGTCAGGCGTACCGGAAACAGGGAAAATTAACATCCTCACTTGAACGGTCTGGTTGTGTATTACTCGTCTCCATTGAGTCTAAAATGGACAAATATTTCAGTAAATAACATAAACAATTATGAGTAACATATGGTTTCTTTACCCAATCACCCAAGAACATTAAATGAATGCAGTCACAAATCATGAAGTCTAAACTGTCACATATTTTCGCGACTTCTTTAAATTGTCTCTTTTCCGATCAAATGAAAGTATTACACAAGTAAAACCATTTCAAAGCGATGAAACGAAATTGCATTAAGTGCTTATGATTTTTTTTTGTATTTTTTTTAAATATTTAATTATAAGAATTTAAATTAATTAAAAGAAAATTCAAACTGACTATTGACATTCTCTTTCCAGAAATTACAGTCACTTTATATTGTCATTGAATAATTTTGTACATTAATTAAGGAGTCAAAACCAATTTAGTTCAACAATAGTCTACAAGTGATAGGTAAAAACTCACCAGTTTGCCATCGTGGTCAAATAAACGACACAAAAATTGAAAGCTTCATCCATTATCGTCTGCAGAAGTGTACTTCCGGTTCAATTCAAAATGGCGGCTTATTGTTGTTATTCAGTTGTTTGTACACGTTTATTCAATGATTAAGACAACTAATGGACTTTGAATTGCTCTAGAGGATAGAAATCACATATATTAATGATCTTACCAGCTATCAGCCAATGTGTTACATTTTCACGCTGTCTAATAGTGGAGATTAAAAACTATTGTTTGGTACATTGACGTCATGGCAAACCAAAGACTCCAGACATTTGCTTAAACAAAACGTAAGTCCACTGTGAAGTTTAAAAGTCATATAAACGACTATAAATGCCTATCAATTATATATGTACAGCATGGTCACTAAAACAGAAGTTGTATGAGAAAACTATTTCTTAACCGATACAAAAAATATTTTAGAACCAGTTGTTTGCGTTCATGAACAAATCTTCTGTAAACGAAGTTGATAAACAAGAAAGGTAAAAACATCCCCTCTCAATCCCTGGTGTATCGGGGGTGGGGGAGGGGGGCGTGGTTACAATTGTCTGACTGGTACATTAACAACTAGAAAAGCTATGTTTAAATGTAATCTTGGAACCTTAAAATGCATATTTCCCACAAGCTTCAAATGGGCCAGCCGCCCTTTGCCTACTAACAGAGTACAAAAGGGCCTGTCCCCCATCGACCCACAGAATAGAATGTATGAATAATGTAACCAGAATCCAAACTAACCCTTATATCTTATCTTACATTTAGCACAACCTGATTTAATTTCATTTATTATTTTAATATTAATCCAGTCCACTGGGTGCCTAAGACAGGCTCTGCTTGGGTTTAAGGACTCCTTCTAGCTTAGACATTCTCTCTTCTAGATTGCGGTATTAATGTGCCTCAGAGATCTATAGTCATCTTCTAACCTGTTCAGTCTCTCGCTTAAAAAAAAATACAAAATCACTTAACTGTTAACGTTCCAAAATAAATAATTTGTTTTTTTCTTTGAGTTACAGTTCTTGAAGAAGATTGAATAACTTTTTAGTTCTAGAACTGATGTTCTAGAACATGAAAGGTTCTTGAACAAGATTGAAGAACTTTAAGTTCTTGAACCCGAGTTCTAGAACCATTTGTGTACTAGAACGCCAGTTCAAGAACTAAAAACAGTAGTTCTAGAACAGTTCTTAAGGTTCTAGAACAGTTCTTGAATGTTCAAGAACTTGATGCTAGTTCTAGAACTTTTCTCGCAGGGGATATAAGAATAAATAGGCCAAATATGCACAAAATAATAGTAAACAATGTGTGAAAGTGATACTGAACACTTAAAATAATTTCTTTGTGCATTAAATTAATATATACCAGAAAAGCAATACTAAATCAAGTCCAAAATGTATAATAACATGAAGAACACCCCTTTATGAATATCTTCATAACAAATCAGAGTACATGTAAACAATAATCATGTATATAATTAGTATCAAATGTGTCTACTTTAAAGTGTGTTTTCATTTGCATTAAATTATTATATACCAGAAAAGCAATTATAAAAATCCTTAAATGTATAAGAAACTGAAGACAACAAAGAATAACACCCATTTATGAAAATTATCTCCAAAACAAATCAGAGGTCACCTAAACAATAATCATTCATACAATTAGTATCAAATGTGTCTAGTTTTTGTGTGTCTGTTCATTATCTTTAAATGAGCATCTTTAAAGTGAAACTCTTATTTGAAATCAATACATATAACAGGGCTTCCATTAAGAATTTGAAACTGGAAATATAAACTTCCTGTCCATCAATTTTGGAAGTTTTACACTGAAATGTGGAAGTTAAAATCTCCCGAATAAAATATCTTTTTCCACTATTTTTTAATTAGAATGTTAAAAATCAAGTAATTTGTAACTTTAACTTGCCAAATTCAAAGACTTATATTATAATAAATAATTTTATCTTAAGACTGATTGAATTTGTGACCATAAAAGTAATATTGACACAAGGTTTGAATATTTTGAACTTCCAAGCTTTCTACTTTGGTGGTTTTCTTCAAAATTATGGAAGTTTTTGTACTTCCTAGAAGTCAATTTTGAAAGTTTTAACCCGTTTCGAAGGAGTAATATACTTCAAAACTTCCTTTAATGGAAGCCCTGCATATAATTGTATTTTTAACACACATCAAATTGACTGATTAAACGATAACTACTTACTAAATAATGCATTTACTGAAATATTGTTTACTGATTTATAACAAGCTTGTAACCCGGTTTATAATAGCAGAAAGCATGACAAATATTAAATGATTGGTGATTGCTAAAAGATTTACTGTGGTCTACTATAGTATCACAAGGCAGAAATACCATGTTTTATGTTCATTCTTATTAGCAAATTGAACTCAAAATCCTTCATTATAAACATTGTTGTTGACATCTATCAACCCATTTTGAAAAATCAAAACAATAATATTAATTGTGATAAGTCTTGTTTGGGAGTAAGAGTGCATCTTTAAAAATAGTGTGTGTGTTTTTTCACTTTATATGAAATATGTACCAATTCAATATGACAAATGAGACAAAAAATTTAAGTTAGGAAATAGAAGTAGTAATTGTACATAATACAAAACCACAACAAAATTGAAAAAGCTCAATATAACAGGAAATCTATATGAAAACAAAAATCATTAAAGACCATAATAATTTAAACTGAATTAAGGTATTTAAGTAATACACACTTTAATAAAAGCTTTCACCGACAACATAGTTATTGTCAAGGTACACTATGGGACTTTTATTCAAATTTTGATATTTTACCGTGAATTAAAAAAGTTATTTAAGTTTCATTACACCCAACCCCAAACTCCAAGGGCTACAAAGAGTGACAAGTAAATATTTTGTCTATATTTGATTCTTGTTTCACATTATCAGAGCTTATGAAATAAACACAACAGTTTCTGGTGAAATAACTTCAGTTAACAGAAAACATAAGTTCAACCGAACAGCATTATTTATACACATGCAAAAAAAATCATTTTGATTGATCTTGTGAGTCTTCTGAACAGAGCAGTATTTCGATGTTTGAAAATATAAAGCAGTTTTATAAATTCATAAAAAATAATTAATAATAAGACAACCTGCTGAAATCATTTTAAATATTTTCTTTGATGTCTAATGAACAATTTAAAAGACAATTTATGATAGTTTACCGCTCAATTTTGAAGAAAATATACATAATGTAATGTAACCATACATTTTTATAGCTAATAAAATGCTTAAAAATCAACCCTTTTCTTGTAAAAATTGATAAAGCTTTATTGGACTTATTCATAAAATGTAATCATTCAAATAAATTAATTTTACGTATGATACTAACAAAAACAATGAATGTACTTTCAAATTAAAATATGTAAAGAAACAAGAACACTATGTACATGTAGGCGGTAATGCCCCTCCAAAAATGTCAGAGTGAACGTTCTCAACTAATTTGTCTTTTTAATATTATAACATGTAAACAGTCTCTGTAGGTAATCGATGTCTATTTGTTTTATTTTGTCAATGGTATTCTTATATTTAGAATTTTTCACAATAAGTCTTCACTCTTCAACATTTGAAGTTTGGTCTGTTCCCATGCGTTTGTACTTGTAGTGTGTGCACAGATGATAATTACTCAATGCTGAGTCAATGCTGATTTGGTTTGTATGCCCCTTCAGGTTCTTTACCCATCTAGAATGTTTAGTGCTGTAAAGTAAAAAAATGTACTTTAAAAGCCTTTCTAACTTATTAGTATAGATAATAATACTGCCATACATATACAAAATAAAATATAAACAGTTTAATATTTCTCGACATTATTTAAAAAAACAACAACAAGCTGATACATACATGTAGATAATATATAAAGAAAATTACTAAATTTATCAATAAAATTCATCATCATCATCATCATCATCATCATCATCATCATCATCATCATCATCATCATCATCATCATCACCACCACCACCACCACCACCACCACCACCACCACCACCACCACCAACACCACCACTTGATTATTGAATACAGTGAGTTTATAAAACAACAAACACCAACTCAAATATGTTTTATATGAAATACTCACATCATCTCTACCAGATGTGACTGCCTTGTGGATGACATGGACGTCAAATCTGTCTCAATGATCCAACATAGTATTTAATGCAGGCTGGAATTCTTCATAACCCCAATTTGTTGACTTAGTAATATTCAGTCATTTTCCTACCTGAAAGAAATTAGACTTCTGATTATCAACCGGCAGAAACTACAACTGTGAAAGACAAATGCACATGTATCAATTATACATTCTGCACTAATATCCGTTTTAGCCAAGAGTAAGTTGGTAAGCACAAATGTGTAGTTGTTGTGCATATGGTTGATAATGATTCAAAACAATACGGGGTTTTAATGAGACTTACACCAAGCAAATGAATGTCGCTAGTGTCAAAGCTGTCGTGGCTTCCAGCCCGAAACCATGTACGTCTTTTCTTACAGGTTTATTTTGAAAATGTGCAGTTTGTAAACATATAATGGGTATGTTCATGTACTATGGTATGTTAAAAATAGGTTACATACCAAAACACATCATTTTTAAACAAAATTCTAAGTCTAATATTTTTCTAAGATAAAACAATCAAATAAAAGATTACATACTCATATCATATACATAAATAATGTGATTAAGTACATTTAAAAATATGAAACATGTACATAATGCACCAGTCAATTGTAACCATGGCCCCCCAGGGCCGGGTTATGCCGGGGATAGCCGGGGAAACGGGCTGTGTTTTTACCTTTCAGGTGGCCCTGCAGTGCCGGGTGAATGCGGTGGTTTTGTCTTCGAGCAAAATATAGCGGGGAATATGCCTTACCTAGGCTCCCTTGGGTGCGGGGGCATATGGCAGGGATTTGACCATCAGTTCGTCCTTGCAGGAAGAGGATTTTACCTGGGGTTGGCTGGACCGAAAGTCAAAGTCCCAGCTATTCCCCTGACCTGGGGGTGGCGTGGTTACAATTGACTGGTGCATAAGTAAATGTAACATGTATATTTATAATAATATATAATTATAGTGCATGTGTGTAAAAATATTAACACGCTGTCTTAACATTTAGCAAATAAAAATGATTTAGAATTCCAAAGATAAATTAAAAAACAAACATTTTTGAACACATCAACGTACAAAACTACTCAAAGATACTTACATACATAGCCCTTTGATACGAATATCCCAGTTCCATGCCGATTGTTGACATTCGTTTTTTCGACAGAAAATCTTCTCTTACGCGTATAATTCACTTATAATCCATGTTTTACTGTAATGACTCAAATTGTTAGGTGTATCGTAATCAACTGTCAGTGTGCACTTTTAGTGTTTACTTATTTTAAACGTATATTCATGATAAAATCATCACCCGACTACTACGATGTAGACATTCCATTATTGACCTATGAATAGCGGTGAAATACCTTCTGGTTCTAAAAATAGCAACATCCGGTATGTGTTACAACTCGGGGACAATCGTAATAAATTTTTACTAATGTCACCTTCAACACGTTAACAAATAAAGTTAGGTGAACATTTAATTACAATATCAATTAGATTAAAGAAAAAAGATTACCTCGTGGTTTATTAATGCAGTAAACATAACAAAACAACATAAAACATAATTATTCCCATTCACATAATTACCGGTCCACACATTTTACATTTCCGGCACATGATATTTCAGATATTTCAGGTAACCAATCGGAAAACGTAAACGAATCGGGAACAGTTATTAAACTTATTTGTCGTTCTTCCGAAATAATGTTTTGAAGATAAATTGAAGACTATCTATTCAACCATAAAAAAAACATTTTTAACACTCATGCAATCGCCACCCATTTGCAATTTTTTAATCATTATAAAATAATAGTATAAAACCCAACTGTCAACCAACTTAAAAACGCTCCTACCACTAACTAAAATAAATTCCCATTCCATAATAGGCGCGCACTTCAGTGCGGCGCCAATAAAGTTCATCAACATGAATGACTTTACCTCTATTGGCGAGCTAGCGCTGCAGATATTGGTAAAGCCGACGATATCCGAAAAATAGACAGAGACACACTGGAATGACTCAGGTACCACGGACTGGCCCGTCTGCAGCTGGTGGGCCACCGACCTTGTAAATATATGCTAGGAATGAGTAGTGGCAATCGTCACACAATCATCGAATACAACATGTTAAATACTTGGACAGGAGGTTATTTTGTGTAGTGCATTAATTTTGAAATTTCAGTGACACCGTTGAACGACTTCCTCGCGTACCTTGGTAAAAGCCTGAAGAGGAGCTCCTCGACCTTCTGTTTCTCCTCCAGGTACGCCTTGGTACGCTCCGCCGCTAGTGTCTCCAGGTTGTCTGCGTAATTCGACATCCGCTGCAGCAGGTTGTCCATAATATTCGTTGTCTTACCCCTGGTAAGAAGACAGGTAAAATTTTAAACAAAACGAGTGATGGCCTTCGTAGATATATAGATGTTCGTAAGTGAGGGCGATTGTAGTGATATAGATGTTCGCCAGTGAGGGCGGTCGTAGTGATATAGATGTTCGTAAGTGAGGGCAATTGTAGTGATATAGATGTTCGCCAGTGAGGGCGGTTGTAGTGATATAGATGTTCGCCAGTGAGGGCGGTCGTAGTGATATAGATGTTCGTAAGTGAGCGCGGTCGTAGTGATATAGATGTTCGTAAGTGAGGGCGGTCGTAGTGATATAGATGTTCGCCAGTGAGGGCGGTCGTAGTGATATAGATGTTCGAGTGAGGGCGGTCGTAGTGATATACATGTTCGCGAGTGAGGGCGGTCGTAGTGATATACATGTTCGCGAGTGAGGGCGGTCGTAGTGATATACATGTTCGCGAGTGAGGGCGGTCGTAGTGATATAGATGCTCGCGAATGAGGGTGGTCGTAGTGATATGCATGCTCGCGAGTGAGGGCGGTCGTAGTGATATAGATGTTCGCAAGTGATGGCGGTCGTAGTGATATAGATGTTCGTAAGTGAGTGCGATCGTAGTGATATAGATGTTCGTAAGTGAGGGCGGTCGTAGTGATATAGATGTTCGCCAGTGAGCGCGGTCGTAGTGATATAGATGTTCGTAAGTGAGCGCGGTCGTAGTGATATAGATGTTCGTAAGTGAGGGCGGTCGTAGTGATATAGATGTTCGCGAGTGAGTGCAGCCATAGTGTTATAGATGTTCGCGAGTGAGGGCGGTCGTAGTGATATAGATGTTCGCGACTGAGTGTGGTCGTAGTGATATAGATGTTCGCGAATGAGGGCGGTCGTAGTGATATAGATGTTCGCGACTGAGTGCGGTCGTAGTGATATAGATGTTCGCGACTGAGTGCGGTCGTAGTGATATAGATGTTCGCGAATGAGGGCGGTCGTAGTGATATAGATGTTCGCGAGTGAGGGCGGTCGTAGTGATGTAGATGTACGTGAGTGAGGGTGTCGCAGTGATATAGTGATAAAGATGTTCGCGAATGAGGCGGTCGTTAGTCTCTGTGTTAAATGTGTCGCTACTTACGCCCTCATGCGACGGAAAGTTTCCTCAAGTTCCACAAATGTTGGTCTGTCGGCGGCTTCCTCCTGCCAGCAGGACTCCATCATGTCCCGCAGCTCCCGGGAACACATATCCGAGCAAACCTTTGGGCGTAGCGGTATTTCCTGGCTGGAGATAAGCCGCGCAAGGATCTCTACAGAAATAAAATAATCGCCATCGGTTCTACAATCTACATACGATCGTTACAAAGACATTTTCTGCCATGGTATTGTTTACCACATAAATTGAACTGTTGTGAACACAGTTCATTCGAAGGTTTTCAAAGAAAAGGGACAATTATTTCGAGACGCTTTTTATTTTCCTTATGCGGAGAAAAAGCGAATAATGCGTATAATAAGATTCAAAGATAAGTCCCTAAAATAGCAGTAAAATTCAATTGTGATGAGCAGTGTGTGCAGGTATGTATGTTGTTGCTGTTAATTCGTGATTGCTCGTAAGAACAAAAGTAGCCCCTAATACCACTGTCCGGGTCAGAAGTAGCCCCTAATACCCCTGTCCGGGTCAAAAGTAGCCCCTAATACCCCTGTCCGGGTCTCACCGTCCACGGTCTCGTCGTTTCCCTCGTACGGACCCGACCTCATGGTTATCTCCTGTAAGATGATGGCGAAGGAGAACACGTCCCCCTTTTGTGAGGAGCCAACATGCCCCGTTTTTGTCCGCAGGTGCTCTGGTGCCGCCCACAGCAATTCTGGGGAGAGGAGTTTACAATTAAGGATAGCTTACAACATGGGGTTATAATGGAGCATCATCTGTCAGCCTATATTTTGAATTAGAAGGTCTAGTTACGTAATTGGTCGAATTATTTGAAGAAAATAGTGACACGCTTAAATACCATCCGAGACAGTCAATTTACGTCATGTTTTTCAAAATAATAATGTTAATGACAAACATATACCAATGCAATCTTCCATTTGAATGAAAACGTGTTTTCTTTTGCATATTTGCAAAATCATAATCATAATCGTATTTAATTTAGTATCAACCGAAGCGCTATGGAGCGCAAACTTATCTGAATGAAAAGTTTGTATTTGGATAAAGTAATCTATACTGTAATTATAAAAGTAAAGCCAGACACCAATAAGCGATATTTCGGGCCCGTCAAAAGAGCCATTGACACATACGTATTTCAATCTTTGACCTCTAATTTTGAGGTACAGACCTAGGACTTGTGCCCGAAAAACCACCTTATCATGGTAAGCCTTCATGGCAAAGGTTTAAAAATCAACAACTTATAATGCATGTTCAAAATACAGCCCCCCGGACAAGCGTTAGTTCGGACGGACTTCCTCCGCACGAACTGACGTACGGACATACACATAGCCGCTCGTGAGATAGCTATGTCTCGCTCAAAGCACGTGGGCTCGACAATAGAATCACCACCCTCAACAATTGACTATAAGTTTCAAGTTGCCATGATCACATGACATATCAATACATTTATTTAAAAGAACAACATTTCGTCATGATGAAAGAATTTAGAGGTCCCTGGTGATATATGATATCAAAGAAATATTACACCACACTGAGGGTCAAATGATATTGTAAGGTCCGGCCAGTCAGCCACCGAAGATGAATATAGACCGAGGAAATAGCCAAAGGTCCGTTCACCTTCGGGGTTTGACTTACCGGTCCTTATACTGCCATATGGCCCGAAGTGGTGTGTTATAATTCTTTCCAATCGTATAGTACCGGTCAATATTTAAAGCGCATTTGCTGTGTTTATTAAACAAAGTAAATAATGAAACTTGCGACAATTTTTATGCGGTTGTGAAAATCGCGGATCGATCGAAGAGGACACATTTATACACTTGGTATAATAATTAACCAGTATGAATAACTTATCTATGTATAGAGATCCCAGTTGTGGTTGTTGTCATCATAACATTAGCAATTTGAGTTCCATAGGATCCGAGTGTCCCTTAGATTTAATTAATGACTATATCAATTTGAAAGAAAATATTACAGAGTCGAACAAATCAAAGGACCGTTCTACTTTTGTGAAAGCTGTTGTTCCTTTTGAGATTTTCTTAAAATTTGTCAAGTACGTGTTCAAGTGTGACTAAGACTTTCTGTGATAGAATCTTCTTTTTTACGAAGTATAAAACCAATATATTTTTAAATATATACCTATTGTGTCGAACATGAGTGATGCTTAGGCTCACTTTTATGACCTCGCTTAGGTGATGAAATACAAGCAGCGGTCATATTGGTCACATTTTGAATATTTAAGGGCCATAACGCATGCATTGAATAGTGAGATGTGGATGCTGATCAAACCTGTATGCATTGTTACGCCTTTGAGGAAAATATAGGATACATGTTCAAGAAAGAAAGCCATGTTGACGATTCAAGGGCCACCCAGAGTGAATAAAATGATGTCTTCAGATCCAACACAGTCGAGCTATCATAAACACCTTGACCAACTTTGAAGATTGGACAAAATTGTAATGGTTCCCACGTGCAGACGCAGAAATTACATCGTCTTTTATATATTTTCTGTCAAAAAGGTTTTTTTCGTACATGATTTACTTGTATGTTTACAGCATTGTTGCTTCGGCACGTACCCATGTGAGAACCCCGTTGAAGTTACGTGATTTCTTACCCTGAATATGCTTCACAGACATGCACTTTCGTTCATTCTTTACTCTTTGTATAGTTTTTTCCTCAATGAAAGTTATGAAAATGATGCTTTTATGATTGGTTTGTGTGTGACACGAGCCGATATTGGTAGCGTCATATTTATATTTCTTCTGGAAATGGCAATCTTTGTATTTTCTAGGTAATTACAAATGTCATCATTTGCTTACGTGCACTTAAGCACATACAAGTGTACAGTTTGTTGTACGTTATTGCCAAGAAAGCGATGTATCAATATTCGGTTTCAACGTATGTTAAGTACAACCGATTTTCAGAAACGTTTGAAACCTTAAAGCTGCACTCTCACAAATTAACCATTTTTACAACTTTTTTATTTTTTTGTCTTGGAAAGAGCAAATTTTTGCGTAAATATCTGCAAACCAGTGATATAAGATTGCTGACAAAAAATCAGATCGTAGAATTTCATATTTCCATTCGAAAATTAATGTTTTATGGTGTTAAACTAACGGTTTAAGAAAAATGCACAAAACATCAATTTTTGAACTTAAATACAAAAATCTGCGATCTAATTTCTTGTCAGCACTCTTATATAACTGGTTTTCGTGATTTTCGCAAAAAATTTCGTTCCAAGACAAAAAAAAAAAAAAAAGTTGTCAAAACGTTCAATCTGTGAGAGTGCAGCTTAAATGGTTTTGCTCATTCCAGAGTTTAACATTATTAAGGCATTCCACTATTCTTTTTAAAAATTAATATGTATGATGACGAAATCTCGATGAGACATGTTCAGGTCACTAGAAACTCTGTACGTGCGTGACGTGACGCAAAACATCAACCGCTCAGGTTGCACGGTCTGTGTTTATTGAAGTTGAGACTCAGACTCAGGAATGCGAATTCTTGAGTACAACAAATTATCTTTAAAGTAGCTGTTCTCTATATTACATGAGAAAATACTTGTTGAAAATTTGGAACATATATGGTCAGTGTTATGGCCACTGCCTTTCTAATAAAGATTGTACAATAAAATGAAAATCTTGAGCCTCAAATCAGACTCAATAGGGTTAATAGTACTACGTTTTGATCCGGGAGGTTTTATTCGATTTGAGAGGATTTTTGCAGATTCGGAGATTCACGAGGCGGAAGCTCATTTACTGGTTAGATCACTTAAAAGCCACATGTTCTTTTTTATATTAAAAGTCATTTAAACGACGCACTATTTTGTTTTATAATGTTTTTCACAAGATTGAAATACGGCTGTATTGCACTGGAGTGGAATACGGACTACCGTATTTTGCGATATGTATTGCGTGTGGATTTATGATGGGTATATAATAAAGGACGTTATTGAATACGAGCCAAGGATCCGCATGTTACGTCAGAGCTGTTTACACGAAGACAGGTAGCGCTAAAAAACGTGTAGATATTAATGCCAGCATTTTGAAAAACTGCTATACAATCAAATAAATATCACTAGGTAACTTTTCTTTAACCGACACTGTTTGAAGCCGTAAGTGATGCATCAATAAACATACACAGGCTGTAAACCCCGAATGTAATGGCACATGTACCGAATACCCCTTTATTTTATACCGACAGCATGCGTAACAGAGCATATAAAACCGTTTATGAGAGTCTATGTATCCATAATGGCGAAGTTTGGATATCCGCATATGGCGTACCACTTTCTCGAGTCCAGAGCTCTCCTTAAAATACTCCTTAATGTTGCAAACCAAAGATGGGTGTTGAACCTTCATATTCCACCATGTTTTATTAACGGGTTATCCATTAGACAAAGGCCGCGTATAACTCTTGTTGGATTGAAGGTTTCTTTTAGGAACAAACCTGCTCTTTAAGTGGCTTACATACAACCCTTGTTGGATTGAAGGTATCTTTTAGGAACAAACCTGCTCTTTAAGTGGCTTACATACAACCCTTGTTGGATTGAGGGTTGTTTTTAGGAACAAACCTGCTCTTTAAGTGGCTTACATACAACCCTTGTTGGATTGAAGGTTTCTTTTAGAAACAAACCTGCTCTTTAAGTGGGTTACATACAACCCTTGTTGGATTGAAGGTATCTTTTAGGAACAAACCTGCTCTTTTAAGTGGCTTACATACTACGTTTAAATGAAATGAATATTTGACATATCAAAACCACAATCATACGAATGCCCATGCTGAACAAATAAACTAAGGCGACGGGTTAAACATAGACTATGAGCGGAAAAGGGTTTTGCCCCCCCCCCTAATTTTGTAGACCATGATTTTATGAAAGTGTACCATCTTACAAACATTTTAAGACATGTTTACGCCTTGGCCGTTGGGGCGTTTGGAAACTACAGCATTTTAAAGTTCGTTACCAAATTATTTTAAACTTTCGAACATAGCTTTCACTTGTAAAATACTGTTGTTTAATTTAAAAAAGTGTAGAAAACTGTTCTAATTCAATAATATATGACGTTTTTTTACACACCAATAGTTTTTCAGCTAAAAACAAAGATGTTTCATGGGTCACTATACAGTAATTTACGTTACTTCAAAACTTGAGAAATCTTTAATTAGACATTAAACTTCAGACAGTACTGATGAATAAAACATAATGTCAAGTTAAACTTTCACATTAATATTACGTTACATCATCAGAAAAGTATGTTGGCTGTTTATATATATTAAACAAATAATGCCTACAATGAGCATTTATAGTCATTTTGCAATCCTATCTATACAGTGATCCTTGTTTATGGTACAAAAGCAAATTACAAATATAATTTAGATAAACAATCACATTTTCTGATGAATGTGCATGTAGAATACGTTACTTTGTAAAAAAAAATACGTTACAGACAATTCCTAAGTAAACAGGACTAGATTTATTAACTTCACACTTTTCACATCACAATTCTACTCTGTTATGCAAAATTAAATTGCAAAAACAAAATGAACGATCATTACATCATTAAATTCAAATTAAAGATATGTCACAAAAAATGCTAATCTGCATATAAAAAACTTTACTTCAAATTTCAATTACATGACTTGACATTTTGACTCGATAAGTCATAACATACCACTCCTATATATTTTATGTTAATGGATTAGAAATATAAATTACATTCTTACATGGGAATACTATTGCATCTGTCAATTGTAGTTTACGTTACCAGTGTTAACAAGAATATCCTTAACCATGCAACGGGACAATATATGATTATAATTGTACACAATATGTTAACAATCACAGTCTAGAAATTTGCTGTACACGCCCTCGTGTTCCTTTACATGCAGTTCTCTTACATGACATTAAAACAACTTAACATTTGTTTACAGTATGTGTCATATACGTGATAAATTGTAATGCTCATACATCTTACCAATTTTGCATAATTTACATGAAAAAAAGTCTACACGTTTTTAATATTATTCATTATAGTTAAATTTTGAAAAAAACATTCTGCACTCAGTGAAGTCAAGTAACTTCATTTTATGTTCGTTATACTTTTAAAATACTCACAAATATGATTTAACACAAATAATACAAATGTTTTAATAAACCAAAGAAGATAAATAAACTTCGAAAATAATTGTTCTTATAAAGGATACCGAGTGTAGAGGCAGACAACACGGTATTTCTACCTTATGAGACGAAAATAGATCACAGTAAATCTTTAGTACTCACCAATCTTAGAAAACTGCGTGTTAAGATATTAAATACACTATTACAATCTTGTTATCAGTAAATAATATTTTCCAAAAATGGATTATTGCGTAAGTTTAAGAAGTAAAAGGTTTTTCACTTAAAATCTATGTTTGTTTTACATGTGTGTGTATTGATTTTGAATAAGAGTGTCATTTTAACCGATATGCTCGTAATATAGCAACATCCTGCTCTAGTTTGTATCAGATTCATTTTCAAATACTATGTCAGTCATATTATCAAGCTCCACTTCCTCAACATCCTTTTCCGAGTCACTGTAATTTTCTTCTTACCTAGTACACAAACTTTTAATAAGTTCTTGTGAAACAATCTTACCAAATGTCCACACGTTTTCGATACTACTTGGCACTTTTATCCAACCACTTCATTTTATATCTCAAAGTTGTAGTGGGTAATTTTCATGGAAGTATTGCCAGACGTACAATTGGTAGTTGACCATGCATTTTAAGGGGTGCTCTACAACTCATGTTGATACTCTTATAGGAGTCTAGAGAGAAACCTTGAGAACCTAGGTTCTTTTTTTGCAGAATGTGTCATATCTCAATTTTTTCACCTGTTATATTATGGTTTACCACTCAGCAGACAAAGCATTCCATTCTTTCAATAATGTGACCAAGTTTAGACAGTGAACCCATATGGAATTGGTAATAGCCCTTTTATAGGATTTAAAGGGGCGCCATTGTTGTATCACATCTTGTGAAGCTATGCTATAAGAATGGCTTTTAATATTACTGAACAAGTATCTTCTCCTTTGTTTTGACCAATTTCATTTCCAAAGAAAAATGCTGCTTGTTACCTACACCGGTATGAAAAAACTGAAGATACCTCGCTTAAACCACTAGGACATCTGGAGATCTAACAATGCACGTTTTAATGCCTGCCTCTTGTTAGGATGAAATCAATGCCTTTTTGTGAAATATTTCAACATTGGCACCTTCAAGCCTTGTAAGATTTTAACATATTTCTCTTAGAACAATAGGGTCTCAAAACTTTTCTGCAAAGTTGTCAATTTTCCACTGGTCGAAAAGTAAACATGACATTTTGGTTACTAGTATGTCATTGTTACCCATAAAAGCCATCCATCCTTAGGAGTTCTTGTTTCGGGACCAGATATCAATAATATTGGCGCAGTTCTTTTTTTCATTCAACTTACTTGAATAAATCAGGGTAATCAACCAGCTTTAAAATGTATCAGGTACTCATGCTAGGCTTTGAAGTGTTGCATTGCCGACATATGTTTGTGCAACATCCTCACGTGGTTTTAAAGCCATTCTATCAGCAGTTTCTAAGGACCATGTAACTTGACCACGGGAAAAGGGCAGTTTGTTTACAATTGGATTTTAATGACCTATTCCATAGTTGCCTAGCCAATCTATGAGCGCAATTTTAAATCTAATTTATCTTACAAAATTTAGTTTTCCCACTTATTTATCAAGTTATGTTTATGTTTGTAAACTGCATTTTAATGAATTTTCACGCTGTATTGAGTATTAATTAAATATATATATATATAGTAATGCCTTTATTCAAGTTATGTTGAACAAATACATATGTTTTATATTATTGTGTTTTAACATTTAATTGATTGCAACTCTATTTGATCTTACCCATTTTCCACATGAAACTTAACAATAATATTCATTTGTTTGCTTAATTAACGTAATCATGGTTACGTAGGTTTTATCACTGGTTCAAATTAGAAATAAAACAAGAATATAATGTGTGTATAACTAAAGCGATTAATTGTGTAAAGGGTATTCATAATTTACCAGCATCAATCGTTATTATGCAAAATATAACTAAAAGTAACGTAAATTACACATTTGTTATCTGCACAATCATAAGACAGTTTAGGGATTTATTGATGAAATCGTCTAATACGTATTTAAAATATGGTATACCTCTTTCATCAAGCAAAATAACATGACCTTATTTGTATAAGCACTCTGTGTAACATATTATTCCTATAAAAACGTTGCTTTTTAAGTTACGTTTTAACAGTAACGTAATTTTCACCAATTAGCGCGGTATGAAATATTGAAAAACCTTCATCGAACTTAAGAACGATGATTTACCAACTTTTATCTCATAAACGATCATTGAACATACAAGCAATAGTACAGATAAAACTTAAAAGTAACTACTTAGGGTAACGTAGTTTAAAAGTCCGTTACTGACTTATGCCCCCTCCCTCAGAGCGTAAACATATCTCATTTTGCGGCATTTTACTTAAGCTTTAAGAAAATCATAACCTTCAAAATTCCACCTGGGGGGAGCAGGGTCAATTGGCAGCTCAAGGTCTAACAAGAAGTAAATCCAATATATCAGCTCTCGGGGAAAATGACCTAATGTAGCTGCACAGAACTGACCAATGCATCCAAACTGAGCTGAACACAACCTACTTCCTTTGTTGAATGTGCTCTGGGCGAAAGACTTCTTCCTTTCCTCCTCCCTGTCGACCCCCAGCAGGCTGTGGGGTCCGTAGTCCGTCAGCTTGAGGGCAAAGCGACTGTCTATGACACAGTTTGTGCTCGTAAGCCGTCCGTGTAACCGTAGCGGGCTCGAATGTAGGTAAAGCATGCCCTGGCAAATACAGACAATAATAGCTTCAGTAGAGAATGCATTAATGTATTTCTATACATTAGCAATTAAAAACAGACAATGTCTTACAAAATAAAAAAGTTTGATTATGTTTAACACCAATGTATTTGCCTCATGTTCAAAAGGTGAAAGTATAGTTGACGTTTATTTGTTCATGACGAGTGTATCTAACGACTATGCTTACCTTGATGATGTCGTTGATGAGCGAGAACCTGAAAGACCAGTCCAGCTCTATACTGTCGTTCTGCAACATGTCCTACAATACCGATAAATAGGCGTATGATTATATTATAAGTGATGGGTCGAATAATAGTAAAATCAATCGGTATATGCAGTACGAAATAACAAGTACATTGACATAGGTTAACATGAAAACTCGAGTTCAAAAAATTTCAGTCAAAACTTTTTATTTGTTCTAATCTATTTTGTTATGCATTCGAAAAACATACTTTTCAGTGTAAACTTTATAATCGCTGTGTTACCTGTAGACTTCCGCGAGGGCAATATTCCATCATAAGGACCATGTGACCTGGTTCCAGACACGCCCCCACAAACTTCGCAACGTTCCCGTGCGACAACATCTGCATCTGAACACAACGTAGAAAGCTTTATGTGTATGGTATACTTTATGAATCATATTTGGGACAAGAGAGCAACAGCGGGGTTATAACATAGGTAAGCGGTCTTTTTTTTCTCGGCAACGACGTGAGTATATTATTTAAATCCTGTAAATACATAGGAAGGTAGAGAACTTATTGTTGTTAAAATTAATGTTATTTCCTTTCTGTAGAACGTCATCTTTTATACATAACACAGTTAAGTATTCTTTTATTTTTTGAGTAATATAAATATTTCTTCAAAACATTTACCAAATTTGTATGTCAGCATAAAGTTCGCGTACAAGAGTTAAATAATTATTAAATGTTTAAGCGTGGTAAGCACGGAGTGAAGTTGTAAAATGATTTCAGAAAGTTTTTTAGTAAATACTTAAGTTTTTTCTAGAAACTTGGGCTATTATCAAGCATGACTTCACGGTCCTAACTATTACTTGGCGATAGTCATGACATGTTGTTAAGGTTGGATGGATGTTAATACAAGTGACCCCTTTTTACGGATCAATACCATCAGATAAACAAATATAACAGGTATAACCAGCCTGGTGCGCATCCCTCCCCATCTCAAAGAAAAATGTCCTAAATTATATTTTCCTGTAAAATTAGTAGATGGAATATGCATATCATACACATAAATGCCCCATTTGAGACTTATATCATCCATCATTGTTTGGAAGAGGTCCCCTCAACTCATATGCCCCGTTTAGAGCCCCATACTGATTGATGTGTTTGGGAGGCGACGCACGTCTGAAGATGCACTTTATGAGACCAGCACTTTTTAAGTACGTGCTCTGCAATTTTTAACTGAAAGGCAAAATGGTAAGGGCAATGTGCTTGTGTGGAACTAGTGTTTAACAGAGTATTTAATAATGTTCTGGTTCTTCGGGATAAGTTCGTACATGTAATAGAATATGTATTAGACATTGAACGACATTACTCCAAGGGAACGACATTCTATTATTGAAACTCAAATAGGGAAGACATCTACGCCTTATTTATTAAATTGATTATTACCGAATTTGAATGCGTTTTTTTTGCGTACGACTGCGCGGCGAAATCGTCTGTTGTCGATTGTCAATTATGACGTCATTTCCTGAAATTGTGACGTTTGTCGTAGGTTCCGGTTGAAAGATATAAGCAGTTTTAACGGCTTAGTCACTAACCGAAATTTCAAAACCATGACTTCAACGGGCGACGTCGGGTTAAGGGGAGCCATTAATTTTTGCGTGGGATAAGACAAGACACCAAGTGAAACGTTAAAGGTGTTACAGAGTTCCAGTACGACCAAGAAATGCAGTAGGGCGCTTGTCTTTAAGTGGCACCGACGGTTTCGGGAAGGAAGATGCTCTATAGAAGACGATCAACGATGTGGCCGGCAATCTAAGGTGAAATGTTCGATTTCAGATAAAGTGAAAGATATGGTGTACAGTGACAGGCGACACACTTTGAGAAGTTTAGCTTCTGAACTAGATGTTTCCACTTCTACAGTGCATGCAATTTTGAAAACTGAATTAGGCAAGTCTAAAGTGTGCGAACACTAGGTGCCAACACTCCTTAAGGATCACGAGCGGGCAACAAGGGTTCGCTGCTCGCAAGAGTTTGTCCGCCGGTATGAGTGTAGAATTCCTCGACCGCATTGTTACATCCGACGAAACTTGGTTATGACCCTTCGACCCGGAGACGAAAGCCCAATCCTGTATATGAAAAAACCCGGGCAAGAGTACAGAAAAGTGGTGGGAAACACATGTTCATGTTTTCCATGGACAGGAAGGGCATGATCCTACAGCACCAGGTTCCCGATGGCCAGACAGTGACCGGAAGTTACTATTCGAAGGTAAGCAGATTAACATTTTAAACATTATTTTAACAATTAAAAAATATTAAGAAGGTTAAAAAAATTAGAATTTAATGTTAACAAAAAATATTCAAATGCACTGTTTTAGCGTTACTGTCACGATTCCAAGTTTTACTTTATTTTATAACTTCATGCAGGCATTGAAGAAGAAACTCCCAAATCTGGACCCCGAGCGCATACATTTCCACCAAGATAACGCTCCAGGATACCGAGCTAACTCAACCCTCCTTGGTTTTGAAATTCTTCAGCAGGCACCCTACAGTCCCGATCTTGCCCCCATGGATTTTTTAGTTTTCCCGGAAACCAAGGCAGCTCTACGACGCGTACGGTTTGAGGACGCCAGTGAGCTTCGAATGTATACGCAAATGTTGTTTCGTTATCAACATTGACTGGTTCAGCGATACCTACACTTACATGTTACCGAGACACAGAAAATGCATTCAAATCCGCGGTGATTACGTTGAAAAAGTGTGACTGAATCTCTGACGTTATCAAGACGTCGCTCGTTGTACCTTGGCGTGCTCCGGGTACGCCTTACTATGTTATTGTTATTTACTGTAACTGTTTTTATTTTTCAGTGTAATTACCTTATATGTATACATCGTGGACAAAATATATCAACCTTCAAAAACATACATGCTTTCCAAATATATAGTGATTTATTTTATTTTTCGAGCAACAGTCTACGAACTTCCCGATCATCCCTCGTATAACTAAATCTACTTAGTCTAGTATGCCATGAACCGAAATACAGTTTACAAAATACTGGGCTCTAATAGGCCTGGTAGGCATAAAAGAACTTTACATATATGATTTAGTAGTTCTTAGATTGATCTGCTCCTTGAGGGCGTTGACAGTGTTTCGCAACGGCTGTCAATAACAATGAACACTAGATTACATGTAGAGTTCCTAATACAAATTAGACAACATTAGCTTGGATGTTTAAGCGCATCCGTAGGATCTTTCTTTAAGCAAAGGGACAATAATATATCGCTAGTGGAGTTTTAATTTTGATAATAAGTTGAAATATCGTCGATAAAGCACGATTAAGAGTTGTTAAATGTCCCATGACGTGATAAGCAGCCCTAAACAAGCTGTATTTTGCATTTACTGGATCAAGACCGATTTTACCCAACTGGTGCCACAGGCAACTATTTAAAGTAAGCCAGGAGCAGCTTTTTGGATCTACATCAGACTTTCAAGTATCAATGAAGCTTATTTTAACCTGTCGGAACTCTATGGCGAGCTGCCTGTTGATCTCGACGTTTTGTAGATGTAACTTCCGTATTGCGACCGTCTGGTTGTTACAGTAACCCGTCTGCGTGAACAATTGCGTCAACTCTTCCTATTAATGAGACAGAAGATAATGACATTTTTACAAGTCTCATTCGATCTGCTAAATCCACGACAAAATCGTCGCTGATTAAGTTTGTATAATTAGTCTCTCTCGGATTTCAGAAAAATGTAGGCAAAAATTGTTAATGCAAAGTATTATTATCTTAATGTAGAGTCAAGTATAGCTAACCGATTGACAATCTCTAAAAGCCATTATTTGTACATTAGTAGCATTTGATGTATTATTTATCAACAACAAAAGATAAATATTTGTAAGGCCTTTTGATTACAAGAATAATTACTTAGTTTATACATCTCACTGAAAGCCGGCTTATAGAAACCGCTTGAAAATACGTTGGTGCTGTATTTTTAGACCTAAATAGAGCTTTTGGTCGTGTTGACAACGATGTGCTTGTTGACATATTCAACTTTATCAGTTCTCAGATTCAATAATTAAACTTATGACATCTTATCTGTTTATTCGAAATGAACTTGTTTCAATTAGTGACAATAATTCTGACTCGAAAAAAAGTCTGGATTATTTTCAAGAATCCATACTCGGTCCTCTTTTCTTTCCTATATTATTATTATATTTTGTTTTGTTTAAAGGTAATATATATATATTACCTTTAAACAAAACAAAATTAATAGGTAATTAGTCAACTGTTGACTTTCAACCGTTCATAAATTAGAATACACTGTTACCAAAAAATCGAAGAAAAGAAACAAATTTAAAACAAAGCATAGAATGTTCTACAATACTACTCTAGAACTTTAACTTAACCTTCACAAAAAAGATAATCTGGTTTGAAAACGTGACCTGTCAGACAATCTTGTACGTTCAAATCGATAATAATTAACAAATAAATCAAGTAAGCAAAAAACTTTATATGAAGGTTAAAAGACGCCTTTCTTGACGAGACATATGAAACATACAATAACAACATTTTGATAACCGCTGTATAGCTTTGGCAATTAGGCACTAAATCTAGATAGTGTTTAATATCTAAAGAGATAGGCTAGAATTCTAATACATAAACATCATAAATTATGAGACCTCTGTAAGTGTCACAGTGGTGTTATGGTACACAACACTAAGTCACATAGCACCATCATAGCTTTCCAGTAAAGAAGGTGGAAATTTTACACTAGCACACATAAGAGACGATACTTCCGTGGATAGTCTTAAAATATTTGTGTTCACTTACAAACATTGGTAATTTAATTGTCTTTGGCGTGTTGAGTTCCAAAATGTTGTGTACTTGGATCAATACACCTGCACAACTAGTATACCTACAGAAGCATCTTAAGAAATTTTAACAAATTTAAACTTAAAGTGACACTCTTATTCAAAATCAATACATACAGATGGGAAACAAACATAAAGTTTGAGTGATACACCCTCAAATACTTACTAAATATTGCATTTATGGAAAATATTAATTACTATTAACAATATTTTAACAGTGTATTTAATAGCTGAAAACGCAAAAAAATATCAAATGATTGGTGAATGCTAAAAGATTTACAGCGATTTCTATGGTCTTATAAGGTAGCAATACCATGATTTCTGCACATTTCTATTGAATTAAACTCGGTATCCTTCATAAGAACCATTGTTTTCGACATTTGTTCATCCTTTTTGGTATCTTAGAACAATTGTATTTGGGAGTAATAGAATGTACGTGAAGTTAGCGGCCTAGCGGCCTAGCAGCGTGAAGTTAGCGGCCTAGCGGCGTGAAGTTAGCGGCCTGGCGGCCTAGCGGCCTAGCGGCGTGAAGTTGGCGGCCTAGCGGCCTAGCGGCCTGGCGGCCTAATTATTTTTTTTCTATTTCCAAGCAATTGTTAATGCGTTTTTTTAAAACAATGATAAATCAAGGTTTTTTATTCATATAGATACATAGCGGCCTTAAATTGTTATATATTCAGAATATTTTTCTTTACCTTTTATTCTAAAACAATTTTAAATTAACTCTTTTATGCACACATTATCACTCTGAAGCGTTTTTCAAACTTTTTTCAAAAAAGTCGATCAAGCACTTCAGCGACCTAGCGGCATAGAAGCCTGAAATTAGCGGCCTAGCGGCCTAAATTGAATCCTATTTCAAAGCATGTATACATGCATTTTCTTCTAAAACAATAACATTTTAACTGTTTTTATGCACAAATTAACACATTGAAGCGATTATCAACAGTTTTTTTTTCCAAAAACGTCGATAAAGCAGTCAGCTATTTCAAAGCATTAAACATGCCTGTTCTTCTTAATCAATGATATATTAACTGTTTATATGCACAAAATATCACTCTGAAGCGTTTTTCAACTTTTTTTCAAAAAAGTTGATCGAGCACTTCAGCGGCCTAGCGGCCTAGCGGCCTAGCGGCGTGAAGTTAGCGGCCTGGCGGCCTAGCGGCCTAGCGGCCTAAAATGGTATCCTTTTTCAAAGCATGTATACATGCATTTTCTTCTAAAACAATGACATATTAACTGTTTTTATGCACAAATTAACACTTTGAAGCTATTAGCGATAATCAACATCTTTTTTTTTTCAAAAAGTCGATTAAGCAGTCAGCTATTTCAAAGCATTAAACATGCCTGATCTTCTTAATCAATGATATATTTACTGTTTATATGCACAAATTATCACTCTGAAGCGTTTTTCAACTTTTTTTCAAAAAAGTCGATCGAGCACTTCAGCGGCCTAGCGCCGTGAAGTTAGCGGCCTGGCGGCCTAGCGGCCTAAAATGGTATCCTATTTCAAAGCATGTATACATGCATTTTCTTCTAAAACAATGACATATTAACTGTCTTTATGCACAAATTAACTCTTTGAAGCAATTAGCGATTATCAACATTTTTTTTAAAAGCGTCGATAAAGCAGTCAGCTATTTCAAAGCATTAAACATGCCTGTTCTTCTAAAACAATGATGTATTTATTGTTTTTATGCACAAGTTATCACTCTGAAGCGTTTTTCAATTATTTTTCAAAAAAGTTGATCGAGCACTTCAGCGGCCTAGCGGCCTAGCGGCGTGAAGTTAGCGGCCTGGCGGCCTAGCGGCCTAGCGGCCTAAAATGGTTTCCTATTTCAAAGCATGTATACATGCATTTTCTTCTAAAACAATGACATATTAACTGTTTTTATGCACAAATTAACACTTTGAAGCTATTAGCGATAATCAACATCTTTTTTTTTCAAAAAAGTCGATTAAGCAGTCAGCATACATGCCTATCCTTCTCAAAAATATGTTGATAATCGCCTCAGAGTGATAGTCTGTGCATAAAAACAGTTAACATATCATTTTTTAGAAGAAAATGCATGTAGTCATGCTTTGAAATAGGATAGCATTTTAGGCCGCCAGGCCGCTAGGCCGCCAGGCCGCTAACTTCACGCCGCTAGGCCGCTAGGCCGCTGAAGTGCTCGATCGACTTTTTTGAAAAAAAGTTGAATAAAGCTTCAGAGTGATAATTTGTGCATATAAACAATAAATACATCATTGTTTTAGAAGAACAGGCATGTTTAATGCTTTGAAATAGCTGACTGCTTTATCGACGCTTTTAAAAAAAAAAATTTGATAATCGCTAATTGCTTCAAATAGTTAATTTGTGCATAAAAACAGTTAATATGTCATTGTTTTAGAAGAAAATGCATGTATACATGCTTTGAAATAGGATACCATTTTAGGCCGCTAGGCCGCTAGGCCGCTAGGCCGCCAGGCCGCTAACTTCACGCCGCTAGGCCGCTAGGCCGCTGAAGTGCTCGATCGACTTTTTTGAAAAAAAGTTGAAAAACGCTTCAGAGTGATAATTTGTGCATATAAACAGTAAATATATCATTGATTAAGAAGATCAGTCATGTTTAATGCTTTGAAATAGCTGACTGCTTAATCGACTTTTTTGAAAAAAAAAAAAATGTTGATTATCGCTAATAGCTTCAAAGTGTTAATTTGTGCATTCAAACAGTTAATATGTCATTGTTTTAGAAGAAAATGCATGTATACATGCTTTGAAATAGGAAACCATTTTAGGCCGCTAGGCCGCCAGGCCGCTAACTTCACGGCGCTAGGCCGCTAGGCCGCTGAAGTGCTCGTTCAACTTTTTTGAAAAAAAATAGAAAACGCTTTAGAGTGATAATTTGTGCATAAAACAGTAAATATATCATTGTTTTAGAAGATCAGGCATGTTTAATGCTTTGAAATATCTGACTGCTTTATCGACGCTTTTAATAAAAAAAAATATTGATAATCGCTAATAGCTTCAAAGTGTTAATTTGTGCATAAAAACAGTTAATATGTCATTGTTTTAGAAGAAAATGCATGTATACATGCTTTGAAATAGAAAACCATTTTAGGCCGCTAGGCCGCTAGGCCGCCAGGCCGCTAACTTCACGCCGCTAGGCCGCTAGGCCGCTAGGCCGCTGAAGTGCTCGATCGACTTTTTTGAAAAAAAGTTGAAAAACGCTTCAGAGTGATAATTTGTGCATATAAACAGTTAATATATCATTGATTAAGAAGAACAGGCATGTTTAATGCTTTGAAATAGCTGACTGCTTTATCGACGTTTTTGGAAAAAAACTGTTGATAATCGCTTCAATGTGCTAATTTGTGCATAAAAACAGTTAAAATGTTATTGTTTTAGAAGAAAATGCATGTATACATGCTTTGAAATAGGATTCAATTTAGGCCGCTAGGCCGCTAATTTCAGGCTTCTAGGTCGCTGAAGTGCTTGATCGACTTTTTTGAAAAAAGTTTGAAAAACGCTTCAGAGTGATAATTTGTGCATAAAACAGTTAATTTAAAATTGTTTTAGAATAAAAGGTAAAGAAAAATATTCTGAATATATAACAATTTAAGGCCGCTATGTAACTATATGAATAAAAAACCTTGATTTATCATTGTTTTAAAAAAAAACGCATTAACAATTGAAATAGAAAAAAATAATTAGGCCGCCAGGCCGCTAGGCCGCTAGGCCGCCAACTTCACGCCGCTAGGCCGCTAGGCCGCCAGGCCGCTAACTTCACGCCGCTAGGCCGCTAGGCCGCTAACTTCACGCCGCTAGGCCGCTAGGCCGCTAACTTCACGTACATAGTAATAGAGCATCTTTAAGTGAAAACTGTTAGATTTCTAGTAAACCTAGTGGGGGGTTTTCAAAATGGAGTTCTAATTTATTTATATTTAAAAACCTTAAGTTTCAAAATTAAAAAAACTTCTTGAATTTATAAAAAAGGTAAAGGTTTAACCTAGTAAGATGTTTCCGTCATATTGCCCAAGAAAGCTTCATTCACACGTGTTTGTTGATTTATATCTGATTATATTTGTTTTCCGTTACTGTGTTACAGTCACAATATTATACCTGACAATTATTTGTGTTGTTATGTAAAGTTGGCCTTGTGTACCTGGTTTTACCTGCTTTAACCATTACTTTATGAATAAAAAATGAAATCCTTTAGGAGAAAATAGCCAGAATGAGAACTCTGTGTAATGTTGGAAAAATACTCCGATTCAGATTTTAGCGAAATCTGTCCCAATCAGGCCATATAGCCTGGACTGGTTTTCAATAATGGTCTAAATTGGGTCAAAGAACGATGTAGCTAATTGGATTACTTGTTCTTAATTACTGACCAATAGAGTGAATGAAGTCAAAGATGTACTACCATAAGATTGACTTAAGATTTATAGAGTGAATACCAGCCCTAGGCCAGCATTCAATATTGATTTTGTAGTTATGCCTCAATGATTCCACTCAGCCTATTGGTCATATACAAGACAATCAAAATACCTAGTTTCTCATCTTAAATTTAAGCTAAATCTAAGTTGCTTATTGATAACGGCCCCTGGAATCTCACCTTGGTGTCGAGTGTTAGGAGTGACCTGGACATGAATGAGTCGTTGAGACGGCCGTGACGCAGTTTGATATCCGAGTGCTTGAACAGCCATGATTTCCGCTCCAGCTCGTGCTCAGTCCGCATTCGCCTGCGAGGTAAAGTCTTATTAGTTGACGCTCAAGTCGCATTGGAAGATTGAATACGTTGATTTAAACATATTTTATTCAACAAAATTATATATTTATCATCAGAATTCACATTCCCTACACTTATAACGTTTACATATGATATTTTGAATCGGAGTAAAACGAACGCGTACATTATAAAGTTTCTTTCCGGATGTTAAGAACTGTATTTTATACTAACATTGAGGTCTTCCTTTACAGAACTTCACCGACTCATATGTTTGACATATAAAATTGGTTTCTAAAATTTACCTTAATGTAATAAGTTGCGCAAAAAGTAAGTTATCCTCCAAAAACGTTATGTAATTGCACTATGTAACTAAATATTAAAACGTTTTAAGTCTAAATAACTCTAATAATTTGTGTTTACTAAGAAAAAAGATACAAACATTTCTACAATCAATCTTTGATAATAGTATACCAAACAATAGTAAAGGTAAAAGTTTTTTTTAGATTGTTTAAACCCATGCCACCCTGTGGGGATGTTACCCAAATCCCATGGGCGAGTGGTGGACACGTATACCATAACAACACTCTCAACCGACGATGTTTGTTTGTACCTGTATAAGAGGATAACGGCCGTGGTGACGATGACTGCCAGAATGGTGAGCGTGACGACCAGCACTATGATCAACATCGTCTGATCGTCTGAAGTATATAACGGGCGACAAGCAGGTAAGCAAATGACAGATATGGGGCATACATTTAACCAAATGCTCTGTTAAGTGATTAATTACCAGTCAGCAATGGTGAAATTAAATGTTTTGATATTATCGACTTTATATCAAACTATTTGTGTCATACTAACTAGCAAAGTGTGCACGCAAATGGTTTTTGTATAACGGTGTTGGCACTTTACGTATTATATTCTTCTAAAGGACAAGCAAGAAACCATGTCTTTCTTTTTTTGAAAGAAAAGAGGTTTTCTACATTGAGCAACATGGTAATACTTTAAAAACAAACACAATTATATCCGTATTCGGTATACGCTGATAGGTGGCCGCTCCGCTATACGCTGATCACCCCTAACTTTAAGTACAAATGTGCAAATGAAAATGTATAGCCAGTTTACTTCGCTATTAACTTGTGAAATAAATAATATAAAAACGTTCGGTAACTGACCAGTCACGAGGATACATAGCTCCCCGGTAAATCCACAAGGCGGTCGGTCAACGGGCAGCCCGGCCGGCCATTGGATGTACACATCGGTGGTAGGCGCGTACAACTGGGTGGCGCCCCGGAACCGACCAACCCGCTTCCGGGCATAAACAAAATACTTTGTGTAATTTTCACATAATAAAGTCACAAACATTATCGGCTAATGAAATTTCGATCCGTTTTATAATTAAACTTAATCGGTTTAGACAATATGGCAACCTGCAGTTCGAACTTGTGTGGCGCCACTAACCCGCTTCCGTTCAAAAATATTATATGATTTGCTTTGTATGCCAAACCGTTGTCCTTTGCATGATTTTCGAACTGTTTATATGGAAATCGAGGCCAAATTTACACAATTTCAAAACATTGGGCAAATTTGCCTATGCGTATAAATTTAACCCCCTGGGTATTTGCGTACATGGTGATTACCTCGAACAGTCTTGTGTCTGGAGACTTCATGTGGAAAAGGTCAAAATCGGCCACCCGGTTACCCACCTCGTCGACCTTCACGGGACCTGTGATTCCTGCAATATACAATGACGGGATAGTTGGATTTATTAAACCTCACTTTTGACTATCAGAAACATTTTCAACCTTTTTGACACGTGACCAAGCGAAAATTCACTGTCAGGTCATGTGACCGCAGTGATATTTTAAATGTCATATAAGGGGCAAATAACTAATTCAATATTTTAGCTAAATCATAACTTGATTGCCTCCCTTATACACATACAGCAGTGGTGTCACACTATTCAATGTGTAAACAAAAACATCAGACGACAGGAACTGTCAGATATTAGAATTTTAGCATAATTACCGGTGGAATTCTGTTCTATATATAATCATTTCATTAACCCCAGTACGTGCAGTCGTCACCAAGGTACGTCCAACCGTCAACCAAGTAATTGCACCGTCATCTGCCAACTTAACACACGCGGCCAGCACCCCAGTACGTGTGCCGTGCCCACTGTACCTGCGGTGATCACCTACCTTGGAATGTGGTGTTCCATAGCCGTTGAGCGACTAGGTTTCCGTCCCGGATGTCGCCGCCGTCATCAAGCACGGCCCGGTAAGAGAGCGCCAGGTAGATGGCGCTGTCATAGAACGCTGTGATGAAGTAGTTTACCTGCAAACATCAAACAATTAAGGATAAAATTACCAGTTCTCTTATTTTACTTCTGTACAGTATCTATTAACGGGAGTATGGATGAAGGTACGGGTATATTAGTAGAAGGAGAACAATACAAGTCAACTGACATACATTCGTTAAATGGATATACGGTTATATAAGTACCAAGGAGACGGTGCAAGCCAACTGATATACATTCGTATAATGGATAAACGGTTATATAAGTACCAAGGAGACGGTGCAAGTCAACTGATATACATTCGTATAGTGGATATACGGTTATATAAGTACCAAGGAGACGGTGCAAGTCAACTGATATACATTCGTATAGTAGATATACGGTTATATAAGTACCAAGGAGACGGTGCAAGTCAACTGATATACATTCGTATAGTGGATATACGGGTATATAAGTACCAATGAGACGGTGCAAGCCAACTGATATACATTCGTATAGTGGATATACGGTTATATAAGTACCAATGAGACGGTGCAAGCCAACTGATAAACATTCGTATAGTGGATATACGGGTATATAAGTACCAAGGAGACGGTGCAAGCCAACTGATATACATTCGTATAATGGATATACGGGTATATAAGTACCAATGAGACGGTGCAAGTCAACTGATATACATCGCATAATAGATATACGGGTATATGAGTACCAAGGAGACGGTGCAAGTCAACTGATATACATTTGCATAATAGATATACGGGTATATGAGTACCAAGGAGACGGTGCAAGTCAACTGATATACATTTGCATAATGGATATACGGGTATATGAGTACCAAGGAGACGGTGCAAGTCAACTGATATACATTCGTATAATGGATATACGGGTATATAAGTACCAAGGAGACGGTGCAAGTCAACTGATATACATTTGCATAATAGATATACGGGTATATGAGTACCAAGGAGACGGTGCAAGTCAACTGATATACATTTGCATAATAGATATACGGGTATATGAGTACCAAGGAGACGGTGCAAGTCAACTGATATACATTTGCATAATGGATATACGGGTATATGAGTACCAAGGAGACGGTGCAAGTCAACTGATATACATTCGTATAGTGGATATACGGTTATATAAGTACCAAGGAGACGGTGCAAGCCAACTGATATACATTCGTATAGTGGATATACGGGTATATAAGTACCAATGAGACGGTGCAAGCCAACTGATATACATTCGTATAATGGATATACGGGTATATAAGTACCAAGGAGACGGTGCAAGCCAACTGATATACATTCGTATAATGGATATACGGGTATATGAGTACCAATGAGACGGTGCAAGTCAACTGATATACATCGCATAATAGATATACGGGTATATGAGTACCAAGGAGACGGTGCAAGTCAACTGATATACATTTGCATAATAGATATACGGGTATATGAGTACCAAGGAGACGGTGCAAGTCAACTGATATACATTTGCATAATGGATATACGGGTATATGAGTACCAAGGAGACGGTGCAAGTCAACTGATATACATTCGTATAATGGATATACGGGTATATAAGTACCAAGGAGACGGTGCAAGTCAACTGATATACATCTGCATAATAGATATACGGGTATATGAGTACCAAGGAGACGGTGCAAGTCAACTGATATACATCTGCATAATAGATATACGGGTATATGAGTACCAAGGAGACAATACAAGTCAACTGATATACATCTGCATAATAGATATACGGGTATATGAGTACCAAGGAGACAATACAAGTCAACTGATATACATCTGCATAATAGATATACGGGTATATGAGTACCAAGGAGACAATACAAGTCAACGGATATACATCTGCATAATAGATATACGGGTATATGAGTACCAAGGAGACAATACAAGTCAACTGATATACATCTGCATAATAGATATACGGGTATATGAGTACCAAGGAGACAATACAAGTCAACTGATATACATCTGCATAATAGATATACGGGTATATGATTACCAAGGAGGCAATATAAGTCAACTGATATACATCTGCATAATAGATATACGGGTATATGAGTACCAAGGAGGCAATACAAGTCAACTGATATACATCTGCATAATAGATATACGGGTATATGAGTACCAAGGAGACAATACAAGTCAACTGATATACATCTGCATAATAGATATACGGGTATATGAGTACCAAGGAGACAATACAAGTCAACTGATATAAATCTGCATAATAGATATACGGGTATATGAGTACCAAGGAGACAATACAAGTCAACTGATATACATCTGCATAATAGATATACGGGTATATGAGTACCAAGGAGACAATACAAGTCAACGGATATACATCTGCATAATAGATATACGGGTATATGAGTACCAAGGAGACAATACAAGTCAACGGATATACATCTGCATAATAGATATACGGGTATATGAGTACCAAGGAGACAATACAAGTCAACTGATATACATCTGCATAATAGATATACGGGTATATGAGTACCAAGGAGACAATACAAGTCAACTGATATACATCTGCATAATAGATATACGGGTATAAGAGTACCAAGGAGGCAATACAAGTCAACTGATATGCATTCGTGAAATGGCTATACTGGTATCTAAGTACCAAGGAGACGGTGCAAGTCAACTGATATGCATTCGTATATTTCACCATAACAACAATGTGATTCCTCTACCGTCCACATCGGCATGCGGACTGTCAATTATTATATATGCCGCTTCTTCAATACCAAGTGGGTTGGGAATGCCAAACCAGTAAACTGTCGAAAGATATGTTATCAAATATATTTGAGATTTTAGTAAGTTACAATTGATAAACAAATCTAATTTGCTTTATGTTTATGTGTGCTTCGGAGTTTCAAAATTTTACGAACGAATCTTTTTTAGTGTTTAAAGTCCGTTTGCATCCGAACGCATAAGTGAGTGAATAAAATGGTGGTGTTCCAAAATGCTCCAGCTCTACGATCAACAAGATAGGTACTTTTCGGGTGAAGACTTGCCGAACAACGTGCGTAGTACTATCAGTGTATGTATACCATGTGATAAATTACGTTATAAATGTTAATTAAGATAACTTTACTATTTAATCACCATTTTGAATTAAACAGATATAGCGCAGTATACGCTGCTTACATAACCCCGCCTTTGTGCATTTACTAGAGTTTGATTGAGAGTTTAGTTTTATAAAACCCTTCGACAAACCTTTTCACAGAACCGCTGCCTGATTGAGCACTATTAAAACATTGTTTTGGAAACAGGTTTGTCGAAGTGTTTGAGGAAACTAATCACCTAATCAAACTCCTGTATTAAAACGAAGGTGGGGCTCTTTGAGCGGCTTACTGCCCTTTGTTTTATATAAAATAATTAAGAAAACGAAAAGTTGGCCTTGTTTAAGTCATCATGAGTCGAACCAAAATCTTGCCTTCCGACATAACAGTTATGACGTTATTTATCACGTGGTATACACACACTGACTTTTGATCAATAAACAGAACTTACTTTCAAAACGATCAGAAATATGACACCAAATAAAAAATGACAGTGTTTATATTCTGGAAATCCGATTTTATAATATAAGACATTTAAAATATAATCTCTTAATTACCTTAATTTAGTCATTATTGTAATAACAAGATGCTTTACAGCTTAAAATGTCTTAATTGAAGTTGATACGTGTGTTCATTATACGTTTAAGTGTTTATTACATCATTAAAAGAAGTACCCAAATGTTCCTCACATTTAATAATCAATTATTCAGTGTAAGTTATAAAAGGAAAATATCCATTTAGGTAGTCCATCCATCATTAAGCCTCGTTGTAAAGTTACACAATGTTAGCTTTTAATATACTGAAGTTTTCACCCTGAGTTTTTTGTTTACAGTTATAATGTTATTTGAAAAACAAATTTATACAAGTTATATATGATCATCATGAAATTGTTATTATTCGTTTGTTATTAACCTTTAAATATAACATATCATAACAGAAACGTCATTATGGGGATATTCGTATACAATAGACAATGAGTGGACGTTATCTTTGAAATATATACCCACGAGATGTCTACCCGACTCAAACCAAGTGAACCAAAGGAGCAAGTTTGGTCTTTGTTCTTCAATTTTAAAAATAAAATGTAAATCAAGTATCCTATAACTTCGTTTTCCGAAGACAATGCATGTTTTGGTTTTGCTTTAGAACGAAATCTTCTTGCTAAGATAATTTATGTTTACCGTTCACGTGCATGGCAAGGATATTGATCAATTTGCCGTAACTGACGTTAGGCCATTCCATATCGGAATTCCGTTAAGAATCACAGGACCGACTGGATTTGAAACGACTGGTACCTATAGTATTTTGCCATGTTAATTATGATCATAACTTCCTATGTTTATAGGTTAAACCCTGTTTTTCATTCCGTAGAACATGACATAACGATCAATATGAAAGGTGTCGAAGTTTTAAACTTGTTCTTTTCTGTTTGAAACATCAATGCTATAGAAAAACATCTAGATTAGGGATGCAACAAAAACTGTTGACTTCAATGGATGTTTTTTATTGATTTTACTTTTTAAAATTCCTGTTTTTCAGGTCTTTGACTTAAACTGAGCAAAACAAGAAGTGGTATGGCCTTACAAGTAAATACGCTTTCGAATTGATATGCAACATTGAATGAAAATAGGAAATATATTTCTGAGAAAATAAGTTGTGGATTTAAAAATAACACCTTTGGATCAGTTACTCACGCTAGTGACCGCTTAGTTAGTCAAGAACTTTGAAAAAAAGTATAGCACTGCGCTGAGGTGGATTTGGGGTTGTTTTTTTAATGCAAAACGTCCATATAGGTGGTTAATTACATAATATTCCGCTGGTACACTTAGAAATAACTGTGTAGTGTACGACTTGGGTATTATGGGTTTGTGTAATAATACATTTTATATTGTTTCTTTTAATTCAATTCAATTCAATTGCAATAGTTTATAAGCACAAACATTCAAGATCATCGCCTTTACTTCTTGCGGTTTCATTTTATTTACATACATGAGAAGAGCATGATAATATGATGACACAGGTTATTAATACTGATAAAGATATTGATAATTCATGTATATAAAGTAATTATTAATGTGATACTGCTTGAACAGTGGCGTACCCTAATCCTTTACTGAACAATATGAATTGACCATTACTATGGAGGTAATTCGCCACGCCCAATGTAATCGTATTGCAACTGACATTGTGTCGCTTTTTCATTGATCTTTATCTTGTTTACAGTATCTGTTTAACTCATATAAAAATGTAACTGTGAGCCGAAAAGATACTACAGAAATGATGAACATTCAAACCATAACACATGTGTATTTCTGGAAGTATGTATTGGTATTACCTATTGGCATATGTAGCTTTACCCCAAGAGGTCACATCAAAACTTTAGCGACTTGAAACTTGAACATGCTTGAAACTGTTTTAAAAGCAAATATTCATGCAATACAGGGTACAAAAACTTACTTAATTATATAAAAAAAAACTTTAGTTATAAACAATATAGTAGCATCATTTAAAGAGATTCGGTAATCTAAATGTGTTACCATTTAAGTCAGATGTATTTTAGAACGCATAATTTTAATACTAATGACACAAGAATCTTCAAATACTTCAGCTTACTGTAAATTTGTAACAGTATATATGCATAATGAACTTATTAACAGTGATGAAAAACGAAAAAGGTACAAAACAACACATAGAAAAGGTTTAGAATTGCACCATTAGCACCATGTTATTTATATTTTGAGTAGAAAATAGAAAATAAATTTTAAGAGAAATGTTTTATAATTATTTTGCAAAAGTACTAGGAAGATTTCCAACATGGCTAAGTATTAATTAAGTATCATCTTATTGTAAGGGATTGCGTAATCTAAACATGGTGAATAGCTTGACAGGGATAATTTTAATGCATGATTTACAATAGGGAAAACTTCAAATAACACTACATTTGTAATAGAACGTATGTATAATGAACTTACTGACAATAATTACAAAACAGAAAAGAAAAGGAACAAGACATAAAACAAGTCATGATACATAATGATAGAAAAACCAGAAGAACGGTACTTAATTATTTGTACATAGGTAAACGAACTGTTAAGACCATTGTTGTTCCAATGGACGAAAGAGATATGTATATGGTCGGGGTTCAAACATCCGGATATTCCTATTTTCATTTACAACGTCATTATACTCCATTATGTGTATATTAGCAAGGGACTTGACTTAATTGGAAATACAAAACTAATCCGGATGTACCATTCATGGAGGTTTTACGTTCCTATCATTAAATGAGGTAAACAATGCTATACGAACTTTATCCACCTATTGAAAATGATATAAAGAAAAAAACATGAGTGAAGGTAAATTTACGAAGGTATTTGATATAATTGACTTTGGTGTAGGCACTGCCGTCGGCAGATGTGGCTATGCTACACATTGCCAGTACCATAAGCAGCATAAATAATACTAGTTCTGATTGCGAGAAATCCAGAATATTATAACTTCCATGGCATTTTATTATTTTGAGAATTTTGAGGTTTACTGTATGGACAGAGAACGTTTCTATACTTATAAACCGACTTTTACCAAACTTTGCAATCATGTTAGTTATATCGTAGGTCGGTTATATATCTGAATAGAAATAAAATGCTATTTAATTAAAATGGTATTTAGTTTTTAAAAGATTGTGTTACACAAGTATTATAGTGGTTTTAGTCAAATCATTGGTTCCCATATGATGGCTCTTAGTAATAGTTATATGAGATGAATTAAAATCGTTATGATTAATGGGCGGAATAAGCGTAGCGAAGATTTCATTCTGACGCAGTGATTGTGTATCGGATGAGTGGCATATCCGATCTCCTTTCTGAGTGTCCTGCTGCGCAGTTCTGAAGGTTTTATTATAGAATGAAGAAAACATCTTGTCTATTTGACTATTAGTTCGTTGTTGTTTTTGATGTTTTTTGTTTGTTTTTTTGTTTTTTGTTTTTTAAATTAATAGCATTAGTATTATTATAATTATTATTATTAGTAGTAGTAGTATTATTACAATGCCTTTGAATAAAATGATTTAACCATGGTGCTTCACAATTTGGATATAACAATGGTTACCATGCAATTAAAGTGGATTTAAATATATATGTTATATAACTATATAAACACTTATGACTCTCAATTGTTTATTATTTATTTCAAATCGGTTTATTTGATAAATACATTCGCTATGCATATTGTGTATATGTATTAGTGAGACAATAAGATTATCTACCCGAAAAGTGTAAACTCTAAATTGCCCTGAGCCAATCACCAAATATACAGGTAATTCGACCCCTGTTGTCAAACCAGTGCAATAAACAAGAGATGCACAGTAGGGAATTATATTGCAAACATTCATAAAACAAGGCTTTTAATGATCTGCAATTCCATTGGCTGCAAATGTAGGTTGAATTCTAAATATAGAATGTTATTCTATTCATAAATTCAATGTTTGTTTTCCGCTGTGTCTCGCTCAATATGACTTCCTGCCAGTAGATATCAGATCATATTCAATTCATTTCTATTTTCAACGCTTATGTTCCTCCATTTACCAGAGAGTGAACTTCAAAAGAGCTCAGATTAAGAACCACTCGAGTTAGTGGCCGATAACTAGACTACTTCCGTATGGTGATTAGTAGATACATTAACAAAGTAACCGGTTCGATCTCCCGCCTCAACACTAAAAATACTAACCGGAGGGAGGTTAAATAGGACTACGCTTCTGAACCAAGATCCCGTTATAATAAAGATCTAAGTCGATCTAAGTCGCAATAAGAAATATAGTGACATACTTTCGTTATATTGCTACATATTTGCGAAAATTGAACATTAGCCAGTTTTTAACATTAACACAAAGCCAAGGATATCATTTTTCCACTTAATGCGATTTCTGAGCTTTCAGTAGATTAAACATGTTTGAAGTCACGATTTCGATCCTTTTCTGAAACGATCTTCAGCAGTAGCCCTTAACAGGGTTGCCTTCTGTATAAAGACAATAACCCTCAGAGCCGACACGTATGGATAATCTGTAAAAAACCTGATAAATATTCTGTGATATTACATCAATAAAGAAGGGGTTGTAGCTACGACATGAAAATGATAAGACCACAAATTAGACTGTACACCATTGGGGGATAGTGACTACAACACGTGACAGATATCAGGCATCATATATCGTACCGCTTCCTCGGGCCCGAACTCGTAACCATAGTCCCGTTTTGCCCGTATTTTAACCTGCTCCGCGAATGTTTTGTACTCGGCATTGTCGGGCTGTCGTAATGTCAACAGCAGCAGGGACTCGTATGCTCTTGTGACGGCGGCGTCCTTCTCGTCTCCTTCAATAACGCTTGACGGTTAATGTGTGCTTTTCACTACTCAGACATTTCGAAAACAAAAACATGCTACTTGGACGGTATTGATAAAACATCTTATGTCATTCCTAACTTAAGTCATTGTCATAAATTAAGTATGTTCCTGGTCATATGATTTACTTGATAATTTCTTAAACACTTAACCTTCATAAATTTATGTTGTAGACATACTTCAATACTTAGCGCGCTTGTAATCATCGTTAAATTGGCTATGCAAAAAGGAAATCGACTAAAGTTAAGAAATGACTAGAGATGTTTGGTGAACTTCAGCCCAGATATCTAGCGATGACAACCATAGTGCAGTACCTCTGAGAAAGTTCATATAGTATCCGAGCCAGTCGCTAGGGAACAGCTCCATGGTGATGAACACGTACTCGCCTGACGTCATACCCAGCTGGTGCGCGCGGTACAGCACAGTCCGCAGCACGTCCGAATCGCAGAAAATCACAAACACTGCAACACAGCGTTCAATCAAAAGGTTTCAGTTTAAAATAAACTGTCGTCATAGTTACTAGCGTGTATTTGCATAATTGAGAAGAATAATTTCGTTGTAGGTTTTAATCTGTTTTTCATAAAATATTTGTCAGAACTCGCCGAGATGTCTTCTTCCAATATCACTTTATATCTCAACGAATCCAACCCTTAATTTTGATAGAACTAGACGCCAGATGGCGACATTTTTTCTTCAGATTTATCAAAGGGGTCACTCCTACCAACTATCTAGCATAAAATAACAATGAATTACTGCACTTTAACAAAGTCAGAAAATCTCGAAATGCCTAAATCTAAATCTGAAGAAAAAAATATATTTTAGGTTAAATGTCACTAAATTTTGTACAGGTCAAATGACACCAAAGAAGGAGCTCATTCCCACCAAATCACTGTGGTTGAGCCGATTGAATGAGTCTGACAAAGACAGAATGCACTTCTATGAAATTGCAACAAACATTGCTCTGGTTCCTGACACGCCAACTCATCATTGTGAACTTTCATGCCGAGTCTTTAAAATCCTAGAATGCATGGTCAAGATAGCCCGAACGCACTACCACACTCGCTCAGCGCACGCAATAATTGAACAAGTTTTATAAAAGGAAGGTCAGCTGTTGATGATTTCTGCCAAAGTATTTTCGATTAATTTTGTTTGAGCATATTCGCTAGTGATTCATCGAGCTTTGCAGAGGAAATGTCGTTTGAAGACGTTCATTACGTATATTATATGATATAATAATGACCATGAATGACGCAGTTAACGGATCCTACAAAGCAATCTTTGTTCCAACCTCTACGAATGCTTATTTGAGATAACATATACCAAACGAATTTGAATAAAAGTATATAATAAGTATTATTAATGCGTATATTATCTTTTTTCCATTTCAAATTTTGAAAATATGGTTACTCGAGTCACCTAAAACAGTTTTCAAGATACAAGTATTTCTTGTTTCAATTTAATAACTTTCATGCTATGTAATAAAAAAGAAACTTATATCATGTAATTGCGTTCAAATTGCTTGATAAATATGTCATGAATCTGTATTCTTACTAAGAAAGCTGTTGCTATGGTTTTGAAAAAGACTCAAGTAAGGAGAGCATAAATGTTTCCATTTATGCTTATCTTGATAGTGTTTATCAATATGGAATAGTATGCAAACACTCGATATAAATAGGTACACGAAAGGTACACTTTGACTAAAAACACAGTTTCGAATCACGCAAATTGCTAATTTTCACTAAAATGTAAACAAGCAATCGTTCAGCTTATACATTCAATATTTTTTTTGTTAAGGCCTCTAGAATCATAGGTTAAAAAACCGCGAGAAGCTTACACATCTGGCCTCCGGGTAGGCGTATTTATATTGCGAGAAAAGTGATGTAACTTTCTTACCAGGTGAAAATATCCTCCGAAAACACCAAAATACTTTAACAAACTCTTTTGTTCCGCAACTTACATAACCCTCACTTAAGATTCCCAGGGGGTTACACGTATTCCGAATCTGCAAGGGTTTAAGTGAGGTTTTGGAGCTTGATATGCAAGATGGCGGCGAAACCATGACGAAATAGGATATTTGGAACCTGTTTTCGCCTGGTAAGTGGTATTAAGTATATATTTAAAAAATATCATGACGCGCATTCGGCTCTACAATTACCATGCCTCACTCGGCTTTTTATTGCATGCGTCTATTTTACGGAATAAAGAAGTTATTGAAGGAAAACCATCGGCCAGTCTGTTGTATACAAATATGGGAAGCGAGAATTTGATACTTTTTATGACGTTTAAGTTCCAAAAACACATATTCTTGCAATGGTTTCTGCTTTAACATTATTTAAATGTGGTATTTTAATTTCCTGACAAGTCCTTTGCTGTACATGAGCCTTCATGGTAATTTTATTTTGGTTTAACCACCTAAATGTGTGCTGAAAATAGTTCAACCACCTTTTGGCATCTGCACTGAAAGACACTTTTATAAATGAAAACAAACTGTGTGACAAATTAAACTTTTGACAAACGTTCCATAATATTATGACAAACTTTCCATTATATTATACTATCACGTGTTGAATACTTTCTATAAAAATATTTTTAAAGCGATTTATTTGTCTTTTATTTACTGTCTAATTTTCTTTTTCTCACATTATAAGTACTTACAACCAACTGATAAAAATAGAAACTAAAAGAACCTATTACAGCCTCTTACCATTACAGTGGATAGTTATTTTTGTATTTGCTAATTCATAATGGTCACATCAGAAGAACCAGTAATAAAATGAAAATATTGTTTACTTTTAACACTCGAATTAACGTCATGCTTCTATTGATAGGCAGTCATTCAAGAAATTTATGCTGTTTTTCATAAAATTGTTGTCTTCAATATATTACTTTGTATATGTATATTACAAACGCACAACTTGTGCTTGAAGATGACGCATGTGGCACAAACTATCATATGCATGTGCAAAATGATGCCTCTTAGCTCTGTTTTAATAAATAAAAGGGCAATTTAAGTGTTAAAAAGTTAGCAAAACACCCTGTCGCAAACAATAGGGGTTCAATTTAAACGAAACTCAAAATCATATTCATGCTTTGATTCAACAAAGATAATGTGGAACCTTTGATGCAGATTATTGACAATAAGTAATGATATCTATCGCAGAAAGGAAGCGATAAAATTATTTTATATTTTCAATTTTCGTATGTCTCAAAAAACCCGTCAACATCCGTTACCCATCTTTGATATCATATACAATATTTGCATATTTCTTTTATGATCATTGTTACTTGTCTAGACAAATGTTCAGATTAATACTTTAGGCTGTCGAGAATTGTTTCCGCTTATGTATACTCAAAGAAGAAATATTTTAAATTTTGGTCATTCTAGTGGGTCTGTGCGAATTTCAAGTTAACCTCCGTGACCATCAAATATTGTATATCTGAATGTTTAATGCTTATCATACATTTCAAATACAATTAACAATACCCAAACTGCCATTAAAAACACTTATCGTATAATCTGACTTGCATTTTTTTTATTTCTTTATGTTTTAAAGTGAGATTTTTTTAACTTCCATGACCATTAACTTCCGATACTTTTTCCACCAATTTTTACCATTTATTCAAAATTCTCACAAAGCATAAACTATAATTATAAACCGCCTTCCTTGAAGTTTGAACCTGCCATTATTTGAAGATGAGGTGAACAAAGTCAACGTTTCAAAGTAAATAAAAAGGCATCCCTTCACGTAAGTATTGCTTTTCTTAGTCTATTTTTAAACATAAGTATGCATTATAATGAAATATCTGGATGATTATTTGATAAACTGCTTATTTATTGATGCATATGCCTAGATTATGCAATTTGGCTTATAGCGTACACTAATTCGGCCATAGCTAGAAGTTCGGATAACAATAACTCTTTAAGTAACGGTTATGGTTGGATTCCGGAACATTTTCTTGATGCTTATAAATAGCATAACCAATAAAATTTAAATGTCTGTAAATATTTGTTATTTTAAAATGTTAAACTCATGCTATAGCACTACATTAGAAGATTAAATCAACTAACCCAGCTATACTTAAGCGATGGTGACGGAAGTTAATAAATGTAAACAGACACAAGAAAAAGTTGTTCCTTTGATCATTGTTGCAAACCATAGCAGCCTGCAAAGATGTTTACACATGTGTTGTAGAATTGTGTTTCTTGAATTTTAGAAAGCTTAAAAAATAGAGTTAATCTAAAACACTTTTGGTAACGGAAGTTAACAAGTCTCTACGTTTTTCTTTCTTCAGAATGCCGCAGTCAAGGGATACAATCCAGCGAAGATACAGAGAAAAGATGAAATAGGAGTCGAGTGCCTTCATAAGGAAGGATAGAGAACGGAATCAGAAGGTCTATGTTCCTGTAACAGGACTGTCAGAAACTAAAGCCAAGAAGAGAAGAATGTGACAATTATTGAGTGTAACTATGTTGTATGAAGTATGGTGATTAAAACATAAAATGACTTTGAAAGTGTTGATAACATGAACTCGTGTTCATGTTTTATAAAGTGTTGTGATTCAGACAGTCAATTATTTTTAATGTGTTGATTAGATGAAGTTTTGTTTAAGGAAAAATATACTTTAAAGCTCCAATTAGTTATAAAATAATTACATTGTATGTATAGAACCATAACATGCATTTTCGAAAGAAACAAGAGCTAAATTGAGGTAAAGACATCAGGTTTTTACGTAGTCAAATACATGCTCGGTTTGAGCCAATATGGATTGTACAAAATAAAGTAAATCGTCATTTAGGAAAAAATACTTTTTTTTTCAAAAGATTAAAGGTCTGTGTTCTGCAAAGGAGGTTGATGAACAAAAAAAGTTGCATGTAAAATTATTTATCATTTAGACAGGTGGTTCTCAATTGATACATTTATGATATTTTACATATAAGCTCTATGCAAACAATTACTGTTAACCCTTTTGATGCCATTTAACGCCCTTACGGATATTATTTGCACTTTGCTTACGTTCATATAATAAGCAAATCACAAGGTTTGCAAAATGATTTAACATCCGTTACTTCATTTTGTAACTTGATATGCTATCGCAAAAAGACAAAAAAGACAAAAATTCTTAACTCTGTAGTAAGATGAGTTTTAGCAGTTAATCAGTCATCTTTCTTTAGGAGAAAGTGTGGAAAATATGGAATGAACATGAATGTATATAGTCAATAGTAAACAACAAACCTATTGTATCTGTTCACCACGATATGTTGTGATGTTCCAATATGTATCAGCTTTTCTTTTCTGAGTAGTTGTTGTTTCGGCATAATCTAGTCTTTTCAACATCTTTTTCAAATGGTTTTGCCTTTAAATTGTTGTTTCAATTGCAAAAAAGGTTGTTTGTTCAAAGCTGTTAAACCATGTTAACTTCCGTTTCTTTTCACAAATTATTTAAAGCACACAACAATCATATTATATGAAGTGAATATCATGTAAAATTTACTTTACAGTGGCATGTGCTCATCAAACTCAAACATCAAATAAGCTGTTGTTTAGTTGTACACTGTAAGTTGTTTGTGTTGTTTCTGTTACAAAGCCGTTAATAAATTGTTGCCAAGTCAGTCAACCTACAATTCATTCATTTCAACAGTTACGCAATAGCTTAGCTGTGTACTGGGTATTTTTGTCTGTGTACATGTTTGTATATGACTACTTTTATATATGAAACAGCAAAACAAGTTTTATTTTTTGTAAAGCCAGTTTAAAATGTAAATTTATCATCCGAACACTGAATTTAACATCCGTTACATTGAAACTGCATCGGTTTTCTTTGAACAGCCGCATTTTGTTTGGCCGACATAATAAGAAGACACAACGTTTAAACTAGTTACATGAGAACACGTATATTGCGAAATTATTATTACGGGTGGTTTTTTAAAACATCAATTTCACATTTTTTTTTCAATCTTAAAATCATAATAATAGCATAAATTTCTGGAATGAGCGAGGGCCAACGATATGCCGAGCTACAAAAAGATATCTTCTCTGAGTTTAAACCGCTCTAGAAAACGGAAAACGGACAAGCCTTGTACCAGGCAATTCAAGAAATTTAGAGTTACAGTCACACCCCGAAAGAGTTTCACACCAAACAAAAGCGCGAAACGTCTTAAATACGATTTTCAGAGGGGCACACATTTTCATCAGTTGATGATCTGCATAGTTCCAAATTGTAGTCATAACCTATCGGACATTTTTCATTCTTTCTAACGATTAAGACCATATTCTTTCTACCGATCATTGATATCAGCACATACCAACAGAAGAGTTATAGACGGCAAGGTTAATATCAGTAGCTATACACTTTTGATCAGACCAATTTGTTTTGTTCCTAGAGTCAAACTGACAAAGGAGAGCATGCATGTATAAAACGTTTGTTTTGTATACAACACGTGACAGTATAATATAATTGAAAGTTTGTCATACTATTATGGAACGTTTGTCAAAAGTTTAATTTGTCACACAGTTTGTTTTCATTTATAAAATTGTCTTTCAGTGCAGATGCTAAAAGGTGGTGGAACTATTTTCAGCACACATTTAGGTGGTTAAACCAAAATTGAATTACCATGAAGGCTCTTGTACAGCAAAGGAATTGTCAGGAAATTAAAATACCACATTTAAATAATGTTAAAGCAGAAACCATTGCAAAAATATGTGTTTTTGAAACTTGAACGTCCTAAAAAGTATCAAATTCTCGCTTCCCACATTTGTAAACAACAGACTGGCCGATGGTTTTTCTTCAATTACTTTTTTATTCCGTAACCTAGACGCATGAAATAAAAAGCCGAGTGAGGCATGGTAATTGTAGAGCCGAATGCGCGTCATGATATTTTTGAAATATATACTTCATACCACTACCAGGCGAAAACAGGTTCCAAATATCCTATTTCATCATGGTTTCGCCGCCATCTTGCATATCAAGCTCCAAAACCTCACTTGCAGATTTGGAATACGTGTACCCCCTATTCCGCAAAATTAAATAACCTTGGACTCCGTTTAACGTCTTAAGATATTATAGATATAAACTCTGTGTTTTTTTCAATGTACTAAAGTTTGCTTAACATAAGACAATTTTTGCCTTTGATTTACAAGTGTATGGTAGTGTCCGTATCAAAACATAAACCATTGATTTATTGTGTTTGACAGGTGTTATGCTCGTAGCCTTTCTTGCATTTTATTTTTTTGTTCGAAATATCTCAATTTAAACGTAATAAAATAATAAAGCCCTTACAATATTTATGGCAAAAACATACTGGTTATGATGAAAATTAAAGTCGCATGAACACGTTTCCTCGTTCACTTTACATGAATGATAGCAAATGCCTCTATATCAATACCGTCCTTACCCCTGGCGTAATTGCGGGCCTCCAGCAACAGTTCCCCGTAGTCGGTGACCTTTGATGGGTTAAAGGCGATGTCATAGGGCCGCTCCATATCCGGGTTCGTCCGGAAGTCATGCACCAAGTTTGAACCGGCTAGGTCGAAGAACACGTACGAGATGTCATACAGGATGGCCGTGTGGAACCAGTTGTATTCGGACATGATTGCAGATATCGAATCTAAAACAAACCATAATTCACTGTGAAAATAAAACAAACATTGTCTAATAAACGGAGAAACAACCGGTAAAAATCATCATATTATTGTTCCAATTTGAAAAATTGTTCATTCAGTTATTTTTTTGTAATTTAAAATATCATTTTCCTAACTTAGTGGATACATTCAAGTTGTATAAATTTAAGTTACTTTTTATTATCATTTCAAATTTATTTTAATTGATACAGGAATATCTAAACTCTATTTTACATGCGCTCATTGTTGAACTATTGTACCGTCTGTTTAACGCTATAATATGATTCCTCGCGTGGCACTTATAGTTGTGACCAATTTATAAATTAGTTGTAATGATCAGTTCGTACAATTTCAATCGGAAGAACCGAGATTCATTTATAGTGAATTGATTCATAACATATTAAGGAACCATTAAAACATATTTTTGAATTTAAATATTTTACCTACAACATGCAATACCGACGTGTTTTAGAAGTTTTTAATACAGGGATATATAGATCCCCATTTACTCCATGTCATACTTGATAGGGTTAAAATCGTGTATTGAATACACATGAGCTTGGTATATCCTCATACCCCGGCTAGGGCCAGGAAGGGCGGTAAACAAACATACGCAGGCTAGGAAAAGAGCGGTTATTCATCCACATACCCCGGCAGGGGCAAAGACGGGTTGTGCATCCAAATACCCCGAGTAGAACCAAGAGGCGCTGTATAGGTAAATACCCAGGATAGGACCAAGAGGGACTGTATACCCACATACCCCGGCTAGGACCAAGAGGGACTGTATACCCACATACCCCGGCTAGGACCAAGAGGGGCTGTATACCCACATACCCCGGCTAGGACCAAGAGGGACTGTATACCCACATACCCCGGCTAGGACCAAGAGGGGCTGTATACCCACATACCCCGGCTAGGACCAAGAGGGACTGTATGGCCACCTACCCCTGCTAGGACCAAGAGGGGCTATATACCCACATACCCCGGCTAGGACCAAGAGGGGCTGTATACCCACATACCCCTGCTAGGACCAAGAGGGGCTATATACCCACATACCCCGGATAGGACCAAGAGGGACTGTATACCCACATACCCCTGCTAGGACCAAGAGGGGCTATATACCCACATACCCCGGCTAGGACCAAGAGGGACTGTATACCCACATACCCCGGCTAGGACCAAGAGGGACTGTATACCCACATACCCCGGCTAGGACCAAGAGGGGCTATATACCCACATACCCCTGCTAGGACCAAGAGGGGCTATATACCCACATACCCCGGCTAGGACCAAGAGGGACTGTATACCCACATACCCCGGCTAGGACCAAGAGGGGCTATATACCCACATACCCCGGCTAGGACCAAGAGGGACTGTATACCCACATACCCCTGCTAGGACCAAGAGGGGCTATATACCCACATACCCCTGCTAGGACCAAGAGGGGCTATATACCCACGTACCCCGGCTAGGACCAAGAGGGGCTATATACCCACATACCCCTGCTAGGACCAAGAAGGGCTGTATGGCCACATACCCCGGATAGGACAAAGAGGGGCTGTATACCCACATACCCCTGCTAGGACCAAGAGGGGCTATATACCCACATACCCCTGCTAGGACCAAGAAGGGCTGTATGGCCACATACCCCGGATAGGACAAAGAGGGGCTGTATACCCACATTCCTCGGACAGGACCAAGAGAGGCTGTATACTCACATACCCCGGATAGGACAACGAGGGGTTGTATACCCACATTCCCCGGACAGGACCAAGAGGGGCTTTATACCCACATACCCCGGATAGGACCAAGAGGGACTGTATACCCACAAACCTCTGACTGGACAAAGAGAGGATGTATACCCCCATACCCCGGATAGGACCAAGAGAGGCTGTGTACCCACATACTACGATATTACGGCTAGAACAAAGGGGGGGGGCTGTATACCCACATACCCCGGCTAGGACCAAGAGAGGCTGTATACTCACATACCCCGGCTAGGACCAAGAGAGGCTGTATACCCACATACCCCGGCTAGGACCAAGAGGGCCTGTATACCCACATACCCCGGTTATGACTAAGAGGGACTGTATACCCACATACCCCGGCTAGGACCAAGAGGGGTTGTATACCCACATACCCCGGCTAGGACGAAGAGAGCCTGTAAGGCAACATACCCCGGCTAGGACCAAGAGAGACTATTTATCCCCATACCCCGGATAGGACCAAGAGAGGCTGTATATTCCCATACCCCGGATAGGACCAAGGGGGCCGTATACCACATACCCCGGACAGGAACAAGAGGGGCTATATACCCACATACCCCGGCTAGGACCAAGAGGTGCTGTATACCCACATACCCCGACTAGGACCAAGAGGGGCTGTATACCCCGGCTAGGACCAAGAGAGGCTGTACACTCACATTCCCCGGACAGGAACAAGAGGGGCTGTATACCCACATACCCCGGCTAGGACCAAGAGGGGCTGTATACCCACATACCCCGACTAGGACCAAGAGGGCCTGTATACTCACATACCCCGGCTAGGACCAAGAGAGGCTGTATACTCACATACCCCGGCTAGGACCAAGAGAGGCTGTATACCCACATACCCCGGCTAGGACCAAGAGGGGCTATATACCCACATACCCCGGCTAGGACCAAGAGGAGCTGTATACCCACATACCCCGGCTAGGACCAAGAGGAGCTGTATACCCACATACCCCGGCTAGGACCAAGAGGAGCTGTATACCCACATACCCCGGATAGGACCAAGAGAGACTGTATACTCACATACATCTGACAGGACCAAGAGAGGATGCATAGTTTTTGAATACCCACATATCTCCTCTTCGGATTGCTATACAAACAACTTATTTCAGGTGTAATTACAGTGATAGTATCATTAGAGTTCAGCCTTCGTTGTGAGATTCAGTTTCAACAATTTTAGTAAATAAGTTTCGTCACTTTATGTCAAACCTAACTAAAACTACTCTATTCCAAAGGTACGTTTGATGCCGCACTCCAGCCTGCCCGAACAAGTTCATCATTGTAATCACCAATTTTCACTTTGTTGAAACCTGGTTAATAAACTGTCTTGGTATTTATAGAATTCCATACGTGAAGGCGCTTGGTTATGCTCATGGTAAATTAATAAATCCGCAATTTCAAAACACAACATATAATTCATGATAATGGTAATCGCTTTGTTAGGTATCCGTAAGGTTAGTGCGCACAGAAACAGGAGAAACTTTCATTTTGTAAGCTTCATGGTAGTATTCAAGTATACCAATTAATTATGTAAGTTATGGGCACTGCCCCCAATTCCCGGGTATTTAAGTTATCAAGAGCGGGGTGATATTTTGCCTCTACAGCTGAGAAATGAAAGCGCATGAATCGGAGTATGAAACGTGTCCAGATGAAAAATGGCATCGTGTATTATTGCTTACGGGGTTCAATAAACAAAAAAAGGAAAACAAAAGGAAAAACCGACGAGGACAGTTGGGCGAGGTCGTCCATGCGTCTGTCCGTGCGTGCAATTACTTGGTCCGGAGAATATTTCTAAAACCATTGCAGGAAAATAAATGAAAATCGGACTATTTATGAAGGGCAATAAGAAGATGTGCAGTGCACAAGAACCATAACTCTACCTGGTAGGTCTTCTATTTATAAAGCTTGTCCGCAGCATACCCTTACAACAGTAAAAGGTAACTTATGATTCTTGGAATACGGATTAAGGTCAATGAGAATACATGCAGTACACAAGAACCATAACTCTACAATTAGTATATACAAAATTATGTCCGTTTAAAGTTTGTCCAATAATGCTTCTACTGCGCATATCTCTTCAACTACCAAAGGGAACTTCATGATTCTTGGGAAAAAAATGATTAAGGGCAATGAGATGTACAGGTCCAGGAACCATAACTCTTTAACTCCAATATTGTATCCATGTTTCTCCTCTTGTTCAAGCTAGTAATTGTACAGTTTTGGGGAAGCATTAATCAGTTCTACTGATTCTCTTGTTATTGGTTTGAGAAGTATACTACAAATACTACATGGCGGGTAATCATTGGAGTCATAACATTTAGGTATGTGCTGAAAATGCTCCAACGCGTATAGTTACTCCGTTATAGTGCAAATGAGTGGAATATGGATGTAAACAGTGAGTATGGTTTCTTATTTTTCATTTTTAGAGGATTATTCGAGTAAATGTAAAAAAATGGAGAATGTAGTTCCACATTGGAATGGCCATGAATTGTTCTAAATGTAAATGTTCTGAATAAAATTTAATATCTGATCGTCTAGAACTTGCATAACTTGCTATACGTTAGTGTTGACAACGTAAAAATCTGGATTTTTGTGAGAATTGTTCTCGTACCTTAGGTTTAAGCATCTTCTTTCCATATGTGTGGCTTTTTATTTACAAAAGGTTGCCGCGTTACAAATTTTAGAACTTTATTTGTTTTACTTGCTGCACTATGCTCGATTTTCTGAACGTTGTGGTGCCAATGCATAGGTTGTGGTGCTCATGAACAGTAATTTAGTAGGAAACGAATTGTGAAAAAACTGTAGCAATTTCAAAACATGAACATTAACAATTAACTGAATTCATATCATGATCGATCTTTTTAAAGTATGACCTACTACCACACAGCTTCGCGGACTTTAAGGTTCATTTAGTGCCTAATAAATTAATACTTGATAGCAAATGGTCGTCGTAATTCTAATTCTGTATTTCCAGGTATTATAAGGCAAAAATCTAACGGTCGTGTTTACATATGTTCAGATGGGTGTCTTTAAAGGGAAAAGGAGGCGGGGCTATTCATGTCGAGAAAAAATCACTCCGTAGCTCAAAATTGGCAAGAAAAAGTATTTTACAGTCATTCACCTAAATAAACAAGCACTCCCTTGCCGTCTCAGAAAAAAGATTCCTTCGTTTGCATTGGATGATTTCACTTTTGAGGGTAGATAATTCAGCATGTATTATCGGCGAAAGAAACCGTGCTCGTTTAGTAACTATCTTTTTTCCAATGCTCCACGTCTTTTCATTTTTCGATTTTTACAATTGAAAGTAAAAAAACGCAAAAAGGAACATACAAATCCTTTTTCGTTTTTCTAATGATTGGAGAGAAAACCAAAATTGATAGGTTTTTTTTTTCCATTTCCGTTTTTAATTGTAACCACGGAATACAAAACAAGGAAACTATTTATTTATACCGTTTTTTTTGGTGTACAATGATTATTTTTGCTACAGGTACACACTATTACAATATATTTGATAGAAATACTCACCTCAGAAGTAAATCTGTGTTAACTTCACGTTGGATTCTTGAAAGGCATCTGTAAATATCGCCCCTTATGCAGTTTAGTAGGCGTTACCATATATGGTGACGTCATCAAGTACATGTGAAAACAGGATATCGCAGCGCCATTCGTTTTTCGTTTTGTGCTTTGTAAAACAAAAATCGAAAAACGGTATCAATGAATCAATTTCTTGTCTTGATTTCCGTTAATAAAATTGAATTCATGGAAAAGAAAAAGCCTATTGATTTTGGTTTTCTATTCAGTCTTAAAAAAAAAACGAAAAATGATTTGAATGTTCCTTTTTCGTTTTTACTTTTAACATAAAAAATGAAAAACGGTATTTACAGGATAGCCTGTTTTTCGTTTTTCGTTTAACACTTTGTAAAACGAAAAAACAGAAAACGGTATAAATGAATAGTTTCCTTGTTTTGTACTCCGTGGTTATAATTAAAAACGGAAAAAGAAAAAGCCTTTCAATTTTGGGTTTCTCTTCAATCATTAGAAAAACGAAAAAAGGATTTGTGTATTCCTTTTTCCATTTTTTTTCAATTGTAAAAAACGAAAAATGTAATATTTCGCGTAGCGTCCGATATTGAGCGTTGACATTTACAATGAAAGCGCTGAAAGCGTTGAAAGGCAGGCCGGATTTTACTTTTTTACATATCTATTTACAGGTAATAAAATACGAATACAGAAAATATTTCGAGTGGCCATAAACTGTAACCGAAGTGTGCCTGTCATTTCCTAAGAAAAGATAATAAACAATGATGAATCTCTAATACAAATAGCTAGTTTCACAACAGTAACTGATAAACCTTTATAAACCTAGGATATAGAAATATAACTTTCATCTCTCAAGATTTTTTCTGTTGTTAATACTATGAAAACAGATTTTGGCTAAAGACGTTTTGACTATTTGTCGTCAGTATGTAAGGCAGAGTCTTTTAGTCAACACATTTTAATTTTCTGCGTATTTATTACTAAGAACTAAGAACTGATTCCCCTCGGTTCCTCCCACAGATTTGTTTAAGATTCTTCGGCTTGCTTTCGAATTCATATGAACGTTGCAATCTTGTAAACGTATGTAAATAATGTTGTATTTTAATTAGCACTATTTTTAAATCGCATTACACAAAAGGTCCCGCTTACTTACCCCGGCGCATTAATTATTTTACATGTTATTCATGTACAAAAGCAGATCTGACGAAAACTGATTATCTGCGGCACAGCTTAAGAAAGCATGATGCTCGATTCCTCGATCACCGCAATGAGTTTTCACCGCCAATTGCATCTTTTGCAAACGTCTACGAACATTTCTTTTTCTTGACATCAGTTGATTTGAAATATTTCACATAAGTATTCAACAACAAAATTTATAAAACTATTAGTATTTTTTCAGAGTTTAAAAAAAGACGGACTTTTTCAAGCGAAACAAGGCGAAAATTGACATATTTGACGCATTGAAAATTCACTACATAAGGCAATAGCAATTGCGGTAAACGAAGAGTGTATAAAGATATCAGCTTATGTAGCTAGAACGCCCATGTATCACGGGCATCTCAATATTGACAGCATTGACTTCAATTGGCTCCCATGAAATCTTTCTGAAAGATCACACCCAGCTTGATTTTTATAAGAGAATCGGAAACCAGTTCTGCACTTACAATAAAAGCTGGCTCATTTTGGCATTATTCAATAAGTTTGGTTTGTAATCCAATACAAGTTCAACAAGTCAAGTTCTGGTACCTGCGGAAGGGGGGGGTCTTCATGTTAATTGTACAAACTCACTCACAGGCAAAACAGACAAACATAAAATATCAATACCCAGGAGGGAAAGCGGAGAAGTTCTTCATTAATTGTGGATGATATTTCAGCGCATGCAATACCAAACGGACGCATTTAGAATATGCGTCAGGGCTTCTAAATACGACACACGTGAATTACGCAATCTTTAATACTCGATTTTTTGGATTTGCTTCAAGGAACGCGTGTGCCGCTAATGTAGATCAGTAACGCGTGTGCCGCCAATGTAGATCAGTAACGCGTGTGCCGCCAATGTTGATCAGTAACGCGTGTACCGCCAATGTAGATCAGTAACCCGTGTGCCGCCAATGTAGATCAGTAACGCGTGTGCCACCAATGTAGATCAGTAACGCGTGTGCCGCCAATGTAGATCAGTAACGCGTGTGCCGCCAATGTAGATCAGTAACGCGTGTGCCGCCAATCTAGATCAGTAACGCGTGTGCCGCCAATGTAGATCAGTAACGCGTGTGCCGCCAATGTAGATCAGTAACGCGTGTACCGCCAATGTAGATCAGTAACGCGTGTGCCGCCAATCTAGATCAGTAACGCGTGTACCGCCAATGTAGATCAGTAACGCGTGTGCCGCAAATGTAGATCAGTAACGCGTGTGCCGCCAATGTAGATCAGTAACGCGTGTGCCGCCAATGTAGATCAGTAACGCGTGTGCCGCCAATGTAGATCAGTAAAATTTACCAGGATCTTTATTCATTAAATGTTGTATATGTGGTTGCCGATTTCCCCTTGCAATACATTCGTTTGACTTATAATACATAAACTATAATATATACTTATTCAGACTAAATGTAGATATTAAAAGTCCTTAAGGCTATGTGACCTTACAAATAATCGTGTGCTCATTATAAAGATATGATATAGACGAGCTTATATATTCATAATCATTTATTCATGTGAGGTGTGGTTTATTTGCAGTGAATTGGATTTATTGCATAATTATTATATGTATATTTCCCCCAATGACTTTTTATAGTTATGTTACAGGATTTTTTGTCTCATTTCTTTTGAATGATTATTATATATATATATATGTCTTTTCATATCATGTTGTCATTTTAATTATTTTTACTATGATGGTTATTTTAAACCTAGAGGTTAAAACCCTTTCATGTTTTAAATTTGGGAAGCACTTAAATACCATTTATTTCAATTGTATTTACACGAGAGTTACCATTTATTTCAATTGTATTTACACGAGAGTTACCATTTATTTCAATTGTACTTACACGAGAGTTACCATTTATTTCAATTGTACTTACACGAGAGTTTCTTTAAATTGTATGACAATATCGTCAGTGTTGAAAAGGCGTCGATGCCTGGTTTCTTGATCACAAGGTCTCCAAGGCCGGTAACCATCGGGACCCGGAAGTACTGCGCGAGTCGGCCAACGGTAAGGATACCTTGGGAGCATGCGGGTCCTATCACCGCTTGGATGCCTTGCACGTGATACAGCTCCGAAAAGAGTCCTCCTGGCGGTTCGTAAGGACAAATCCCGGCGTAGTGGCGTCTTACTACATCGAACGTTACGTTGACATCCCGCGAAGCAACTTCGAGAGCAATGTCGATGGCCGGTCCTATCCGCCTATTGTCGAATGGTTCCGGCGCCTCCTCCATTGTGATTATTCCCAGCTTAATAATGTTCGAAGCAACAGCCACGCTTGACATGAGAATTGTAGTTACCAGGAACTCCATTAGATTTAAATATCCTGTTTCTTTAAAAGATCTATAAATTTCTCTTACTATTCTATAATATATTCTTCATATGCGCTACACTGATCAAGTCTTTAACTGGTATATGCAATGTTTGTTTTTGTAAAACATTTAGTCTGTGAGTGCTCTTTAGTTCATGTTACCTCCAGGTATAGTTTTCAATACTATCGTTTTCATTAACAAACTTTTAACATTAAATACATGTAAACGAATGACGTGTTTTCAAACTTCTTGGCAAAATAAAACAGCACAGTAGAACGTTATGGTGATTGCACTATCGTAATGTATTCACGTCAAATAAAAGTTTGTTTAAAGACCAAAAATTAACTTGTTCTCAGTGAGTAATTATCCTTGAAATTGGACCGCCTTTACCTCCAGAACGGTTCCCTAATAACAGAGCAATGTTGTTTGACGCAGAAATTATTATCCTCTGCGATGACACCTGATACAATATATGCTCGCCTCATTCAGTGCTGTAATATTTCTGTGTGACAATGTTTTTCATCCGTTTCCTCCTCGATCCCGTCCTTGGAATGTTACTGTTTTCAGTGTGTTTTTATATTTCCAATGGTACAGAAGAAACTACATTATCCTGCAAAGCATCCATTCATATATTCACTTCCAACGGCCAATTCAATTTCGTGGTTTTAAATCACACTCGAAACAACGACACAGTGACAAACGTAACTGTATGAAGAGTTGAAACTGGTTAACTGGTTGTCTGAAGCCGCCGTTCATTCTGTTCAGATTGCCTGGCTCTTCGGTACCGACTCGCATCATGTGACCATGCTTTACCGATATTAACGAGCACGTTGTTTGTACAATAATGATGGCAATGTCACTATTTGATCAAATGAGTGAAAACTGTCAACGCTCAAAACACCTATAGCCAATTATATAAAACTTGCTAGAATATAGGTGCCACTAATATCTACTAACCAATCAAACAACAGAAATGTGCGAAGCTGCAGACATATGACCTTTGGACAAGTGATCGAAATGGCATACAAATAGCTACAGAACACGAACAGATAGTAATCATTTTATTACTTTTAAACAGAAAATGTGCATGAGAGACGCATCGACGGCAACACTCAATTGTCGTACATGCTAATGATGAGCCAACGGTGCCAAATGTGCCGTTGAAAGTGTAGCCATAGTCTTTTCTGCATGCTTAACATTCCAATCTCAGAACGAGGCTCAAATTGGTCACAAGTAAACAACATTCGGAACTCCTTGGCCATTTTTATAGTTTTCGATAAAAATAGCCGAGGAGCTGCGAATGATGTAAACAGTGGTCCCACCTATTAATGGCAACTTCAGGCGAAGATGCGACTACAAATATTTTGTACGAGTAAACATGATTTATTACTGTGGAGATATGATACTGAAAACTGAGCTTTCATAAATTTCCAATAGATGGTGATAGAAGAAAACAACGGGTGGTGAAAATAAAAAGAGATACTGGCAATTATTTCAGCGTAAGCTCTTTCATTGATAACAAAGAAATTACTTTGATGTTAATGCGATTGAGGATAATGTTTGTCTTGTGATAATATGCATTAGCTGGCTTTGCCTGATACCATATAAAATAAAAAGTATACTTAAAATATGTATTATTTCTTTGAATATGCGTTTAAATCAGAAATGATTATGCTGTACAGTTACCGTACATATTTATAGTAATTTTTTTTTTCGCATATTCTCATACTTTCAAGCAGGATACCATTATCCGATCCCACGGGGCCGTGTGTATTTATATTATGTCAGGGCTGTATCAGGTTAGCAGTTATATATCACACGTATGAGGGTACACTCCCATCACAAACTATAGTAACGTTTATTCAACAGGATTGTGAAATTATCCGAATAATAAGAGTTTCCCTTAATACCATTCTTTAACCTCCTATCCTATAGAAAACAACAAAATCAATACTTTTCAATGGTATTATTTTGGAAGTCTCAGTGAAGCGATTTGGGAAACCAATAAACATATACAGCGTAAACTTGCAACATGAGCAAAGTATGTCTAGTTAGCAATGTGCCTGACAAAAAATGAAGCTTACAGACGTGGTCGACTGGCCGAGGAAAAACTGAGATAAAACCCTCCTTTTGGGGAAAACTCAGAAACCTCTGCCCGTTTGCCATCCAGATTTACAAGATTTGTCTCGTACCACTAGATGTCGGGCCTCATCACCCGTAAGCTCCTTAACTATTAGGTATAAAATACATATCATTTATATGATTCATGTACACGAACTATATCAAGTTATACAAGTGTCAATTACAACGCTATGTATACAAGTGAGAATAAATAGATCATTCATATGATGAAATTGCATAATAACAGAAAACATTCACCATAAACATTTGCTTGTAAAATTTTACAATCAATTGTATCGATGTAAGCGTATCGGCTTCCCAGCGCTGAATGCCTTTACATTCATATGCGCACGAAATACTCTTGCCTATGAACCACTCGTGCATATAAAACGCCACCTGGCGGTTATTCCATTACAAGGGAAAATGAATTTCGTCTAATTCGTTTCACTCAAAAGCAGAAAATAATATACTAATCATACCAGTAACGTATTGGTATCGATATAGTAAATGGATAGAGTAACCAATTATAAAGGTGGGCTTAATTTCGAGGAAAAAATAAGTAGATATTATCAAATATCCATCATGTATCCCATTTCCTAAAGACCATAATGTGTACGGAATTGGCGTTAATTAACCTTTTAAATCGGAAACATGTTTGTTATTGAGAACGGTGTGGTTCCGTCTAGAAAGTAGAAAAGGTTTATCACAAGAACCCTTTCTTTCGAATTTAAACGCACCTGCTCCTTTACCTTTGTGAATACTACGGCTCGATTCCCTATCGTGTTGGAAATGAAAGTTTATTTGTGCGGAAACAAATGAGGTTTACTAAATTTTACAGTTTACCTTATTTAAAAAAAAATAACTACTAGAACAAATTTTATTTATACGACTATACCCCCAGCAGAGCTATTGAAAAAGTGTCTTCTTACGGTTTTAAGCGGACCGTGAACGAGAATTTCGAGTAATCCCACGAGCCGATACATTATATTTAGAAAGGCCATGTTAATAATCTAATGTTTTAATATCATTCGGAAAAAAATATTCTATTTATCTATTTATAAATCGGTATTTATTTATTTTTTTATTAATGCATTTATTTGGTCACTAATGTATGCAATATACTTATCGTCGAATAAGTCAGATACAGTTACTCGTTTTTTCTTCAAAAGTGTCTTCTTTTAGACGTAAAAAAAGGAAAAACTCGTACCGTATCTTTTACAAACTCCATATATATAGGTTAAAAACAGTTAGACCACGCTCGCTCTAATTCAACCAATCGGCATTTGATGAACAGTTATGCATGAAACTGTATTCATAGGCCAAGAAAAAATATCTGTAATTTATCAGGCACCTATTTTTAAAACGTCTTTCATGGTTTAATAATAATCATTGAATATACTTTAAAAGCATGTTTTAGTTGTAGGTACCTGTTTTGTCTCAATGAAACCTTAATACTGTAAACAGCGGACATATAAGATAAATAACGATGAAAAACGATCCAGCGCCAGTTGCAAATTGACTATATTGATCGTGGTGAATTCCGCCTAAAAGTGTAATATAAGAAGTATGATGATACAAGTAAAGTTATCTAAACCCTTACTCAAGTCGTTTACGACAAAACTATTATTTAAGAGTAAGGAATGCACCTACAGAAGTTTTACCCCACCAGGTAGAGTTCGGGGCATGTTGTGTTTGGCTGGAACTCATAGGATATTTAGACAACCTGATGCTTGCGTAAAAGCATACAGAAAGTCCAATGATGGTGTTCTCAACCCCGACTGTGGTGTATCGTATCTTCCGGTGTATAAACAACATCAAGTCAACTTTATCATCAAAAGACACCCCCCCCCCCTTCCAACTGCATGTTGCTGTTCTCATTTTATATTTTTTTCTTACCTCTATTAGCAGACAGTAGCGTTAGTAACTAATTCAATGGCGATATTTGTACATCAAACAACAGTTAATTATACTAAAAAAAACATTACATCTTTTCCCACAAGTTACAAATCAAACTTTAAGTGCATATTTTTGTTAGGCCATACCAAATCCCCTTTTCTGTTAGCTTTATTCAAACATCTGAAATCTTTGAAAGCGTTAATGAGATAAAAACGTCAAAGCATGAACGCTTTTTGATGTAAAAGAAATATTACAGATACTTTTCATGTCGATCTCAATATCAATTACATTAATGCAGAAAATAATAATCAGTTTTAGTTTTTCGACCACCCGTTTCAAAACCATTCCCTTGGATTCTTTATGGAATTCCGATATGGCAATTCCAGTTATGGCAAATAGGTTAAAATCCTTGCCTTGCAATGTGTACGTTAAACATTAATTCCCTAACCATAGAAAATTCGTGATAGAGCCAGACCAAAATACGCATTGTCTGCGGTATACAAAGTTAAATGGTATTTGGACTTGATGAGTCTTTAGATTGAAGAACAAGAACCAAATCTCATCGTTTTAGTTCACGTGGTCTAAGTCGGAAAGACACCTCCTTGACGTATCTATAACAAATATACCCTCGCTACGCTCAGGTATCATAGATACGTCCACTCGTTGTCTATCCTATACATAAACGCTGTCACATGAGGATAATCACAGAATATGCGTTAATCAAGATAAGGGAAGTAACTGCTGCGTGGAGATGGGTATGAAAAGAGCAATAAACACTGCGTGCAATAACATATAACGTTGTGACTTACTGGAGAGTTTCCGGACGTTGTACGAAAGGATGGTTAGGCTCTCATACATGTCCTCGTTGAGGACGTCTCTGACGACCAGGTCTCCAAGCCCCGTCACCATCGGTAATCCCAGGTACTGCGCCAACCGGCCGGCCGCCTGCGAGGAGAGTACAATTATAGTGCACAGTATACATATTACATATTATTTTGCTTCATATTTTTATGTAAATGGCACTTTAGGAAGTATGGAAAATGAACAAAAGGGTATTGCGGGTTATGACTTCGATACTGATTTAAGACTGCATTCCTTTATTAAAATGATGCCCAGGTTACGTCCAATCAAATATGAGCGATACAAATATGTACCGGGATAGACTGTTGATGTTTTAGAGGTCAAGCAGTGGATAATCGAGGTGCTTCGTACTAGACAAGCAACAGTGTACCCTCCTTATGATGGTATATGTTAAGTTATACATGGATAAAATAAACCACACAGTCACATAAGTTATTTTTCTTATACGTTTCGGCGTAACGCCTTCATAAGTAGATATAAACAAACAATATCATTTAAGTTATACATGGGAAATAATTACTGAAATTTACTACCTAAAATTAAGAATAACTATCCAATTTAGTACATGAACGTGGCTACGTGATTTTACGAAGTATCCCTACTGTCTTCAGATCGAATGAAATAATAAGATAATTTGAACTAATATCACATTTAAGTATTCCTTTAGAGTTTTGTCGATTTCTTCTCGCATTAACTATACATAAATGACATGCACAAAAAATACTAGACACTTCATTAGCCTTTGAAGGCGATTATAAAACTCGTCTTCACTTTAAAAGAAGACGAATGTTGAGTAACCATATTGTCATTTGCCTTTAACATGACAACGTTCTAAACATTACAGAGAAAGGGAAGCAACTACGTGTGATCATAATGACTGAAACCGGGTGATCGTTTCCGCGAGCTATCAGGCAAATAGGTTAAAAAAAGGTCTAAGTTGTAAGAAATCAATATAACACAGTCTACTTAATGGTCTCACCGGGATTGTGGATGAGCAGGCGGGTCCAAGCACGGCCATCACGTTGTCATGGTAATAAAGCTCTGACAGGTGCCCGATCACTGTTTCTTTCGGACAGAAGCCCGTGTAGTTGTGGTAGACCGGTTCAAACTTAATCCCAATGGCACCCTCCGCAACCCCGAAGGCGATCTCGAGTGCCGGCCCTGTCCGCCGCAGGTCGAACGGCTCCGGCTCTGCGGTCATGAGCAGGACGCCCACTTTGATTGTGGTTACATTATCCGTGCCCAGTATCGACCCCACTGCATGCACAGCTAGCACCCAGCAGGTTAGCATCGCATCATGCATTATATTTCAACAACCGAACTGCACTATGGGCATGTTATAATCTGTGGTGTGGCTCTGAAATGAAGATGAGCAGAGTTTATTAAATTGCTTGAGGCAGTAAGGTTTTATTTTGCTTCAAATTGTGTCGATCATCATCATCATCATCATCATCATCATCATCATCATCATCATCATCATCATCATCATCATCGTCTTCGTCGTCGTCATCATCATCATTATCATCGTCATCGTCGTCGTCGTCGTCATCATCATCATTATCATCATCGTCGTCGTTGTCTTCATCGTCGTCGTCGTTGTCGTTTTTATCATCATCTTCATTATCTTAGTAGTTTTTGATTAATATGTGCGCAAATTAAGGCTTTGAACTTGAACTTTATTCCTTGCTTTTTAGCATTGGATAAACGATTCCCTAGAGGTCAGCGTGGTCATCGTTCACTTATCGTGCCTATCGAACAATTTTCGTAGTTATCGATCACTTATCGTAGTTATCGATCACTTATCGTAGTTATCGATCACTTTTATAAATTTCTTTACCCGTTTGCCTACTTCTTATATTTAAATGTTGTCTGTATTGTTATTGCACTCGAGAAAAACTCACAGCGCAAAAGAAAAATATATCCACAGAGCGATTCCGCAAACTGGCAGCCATGAAGGAGTCATAGAATTGAGCCTTTAAATCCATTAAAGCGACAGTCCGCAAATCGGGCAAATTAGCCATGAAAAAAAAATAAAATTCATCTATGTGTTGATAAGCATTCCTGACTGACGAATCCAAAAAAATTTGGTTCAAATCGACCTAGAAATGAGTTTTTCGTGTCATTTTCAATATCTCTTCTTAACTATCGGCCCCCGAGAGTTAACGGTTATATAAATAGAAAAAACAGTGGGATTCCAAAGTTCTTGCGCATGCGCAGGGCGATACTATTTCCCGGTCTCTCCTCGTAAAATCCGGTCTCATCCGGTCTCATAATTCCCGGTTCATAACTTATGGCCCCAGGCAACGGATTGTGTTGCTGATGTTTATAACACGATTTTGACAATCTTATTTGTTTTTATATGTAACAAAATGGTATAAAATATATAAACATTATTTCTTAATTTATGCAATTTGTTATAGGTATACACTATTTATGCAATTCGTGTTAAAGGTGTAGAGAAAGATGCGATGCAGTACAAATGCTCATGTTTTTTGCATAAAAGATTGAGGACGGCTAGAGTATGAAGTAACTTAGAATTGCACCTTTTAAATTATGTTATGTTATGTTATTGTTCTTCCTTTTATGTTTACCCCCCCCCCCCCCCCCCGACATAAAAATTTTTAAGCATAAATGATTACAATTGAAAAATTCCATGTTTGCATATCCGACTCATATCTGATTTACATGTAGTCAAGCATTGTTATTTTTTGTATTACTATTATCAATAGTATACTTATAACTGAATTTAATATGAAAAAAACACACACTCAATGTGTTTGTTATTCATGACATTAATTTCAGTACATGTGCATATTTCATGTTTTTAACTTTGCCTAAATTTATTTTATGTTTTATTGATATAAAATTTGAAATAAATAGTGACATAATTATCATCAAATATCTAATGTTTTAATCAACTGTAATCTTTTGTAATCCTATTACCCCCCGCGGTCATTAACACCTTTTTGATCACGCCCGATAGCTACTATAAAACAGAGACCGGAGGAGACCGGGACCGGATGAGACCGGGACCGGGAAATAGTATCGCCCCCAAGAGTAGTCGGAAAAACCGTAGACCTACTTTCTCTTTTGCCGTCGAAAAATAGCAACTTTCGGCAATTTTCAATTTGTTAAATCTAAGTTATTAAAGCGATTTTTTAAAAAATAATTGCGGTTCAGTCGGTCTGAAACAATGTGGAACTTATTAAAAACTTTTGAAATACGGTTACTTTTGCGGACTGTCGCTTTAAGACTAATAACCGTAATCGCTGAAAGGTAAACACACCAGTTCCAGATTGTGTTGTTAGCGATAATATCAAAATGATTCTGGTAAACATGAAAACCTGTTACAAGTTTAGCTGTCTGCGCTATGTGACACTAAAATCTGTAAATGTCAGGGGACAGGACTGCTAACACCGCGTTAATCAAACTGAAATGGAGAACTATTGTCCACTTCGCTGGTTTCCATTAATGGCTCGCCACGTCAATACCATAGCATTACATGTCCCTCCCCTAGGGATGGCCTAGTATCATGGTATAGAGATGGCCTTTGTCGGGTCATAGTATTATCATTTCTCCGTAGTGATATGATTCAAATGATTAACAATATATCGCATCCCAGTGTAAATAAATCTAACAAAGCACAGTTCCTTAATTTCATTGGAATTCTCTATCTTAAGACATAATACAACAGCTATATGTAACATACGTTTGTTAAAGCTGAACTCTCACAGATTGAAGGTTTTGACAACTTTTTAATTTTGTCTTGGAACGAGTAAGTTTTTGCGAAAATGCATGAAAGCTAGAATGATGGTAGTGTTTTCGATATTAATCTTTTATCAGGATGTTTTTATTTTTAAGTTAAAATTTCTTGACCGGCTTGTAACATCTTAAACGGGCATTGTAGTGTCACATCAGTTCGTTACCGCTTACAGTGCCAAGACCACCTGTATGATGCCAAAAGACATGCTCTTGTCTCATGTACTTTATTTGACAACATTATGAGTCTATTAAATACAAGTTATTTTACTTTCTAAATTGTAGAAAAAAACTGAACGATTTACTTGCCTTCATTAAAAAGTGAATAGCGATAACTCTTACACATAACATTTCTTGCTCTTGTTTAATGAATGTTTTTAAACGCGGTAATAAAAAAAATCAACAAAAAAACATAGTGGCGGATCCGTGGTCTAGTTGTTATACACTTGACTGTACTAATCATATTTCGTGAAGGACGTTAAATGGGGTCCTGTGTGCCAGCTCAATTCACTGGTGCACATAAAAGAATTAGGGTAGCTCTGACCAGAGTTACATTCTGTCTGTGAGCTATGCTCCAACATCCCAATAAGACTCACAGTCTTGTCGCAGCACTCGCCAAGTGGGAAATGCCCGAGTGCGAGTATAAATAAACTCCAAACTACCAAGAACCACTCAATGTACCAGTAGTTTTATGGCTTGTTAATAAAATTGGTGGTAATAGCAGAGTTCAATGTTATGGCGACGTTGAAAATTCAACATGATTTCTCCAACAATTTTGGCTTATCATATCGACGACGCAACAATTACAACAGCAAAACAGAAAATAAAATATTACATTGGTTCGTTCCAAAATGACCTCCATTGACATATTATTCGGTTTAAACCTGTTTTGAAACTTTAATTATTGATTGTTTGGTATTTTTACTCTTACCAAATTTCACACATCAAATGATGATAATTATGGTTGTTGTTGTTGTGGTGGTGGTAGTTTTGGTGGTGGTGAGTTTGGTGATGGTGGTGATGATGATGGTGGTGGTGGTGGTGGTGGTGGTGAGTTTGGTGATGGTGGTGATGATGATGGTGGTGGTGGTGGTGGTGGTGAGTTTGGTGATGGTGGTGATGATGATGGTGGTGGTGGTGGTGGTGGTGGTGAGTTTGGTGATGGTGGTGATGATGATGGTGGTGGTAGTTTTGGTGGTGGTGAGTTTGGTGATGGTGGTGATGATGATGGTGGTGGTGGTGGTGGTGGTGTGTCTCAACAATGCCACAACAATGTACACAATAAGATAAATAAATGTCATTTGCAAGACAGGAAAGGCGTTCCATATTTCATATAACAGCAGCTTTGGGCTTGATGTGTAAAAGTTCGATAGCCAGGGTTTAGTGGATGTAATAACTTTCACTTATTCTATTATCTCGGTATTTTGTTTTCCTCACGTCTGATGATTATCACGATCATCGCCAATATACAGAAACATAACACTGCTAACATTTCTACACGATGATGCAACACTTACACAATAGGTAAACGGAGAAAGTGTGATTTATTACTGACACGCAATTCGATGTGCGAACGGTACCCTAGACTACTAATATCGAGCGACATGCTAATTGTAAATGTCAACACTAATTGTTGGACGCAACGGAAAATATGATTAAAACTTTATATAATAATTATAGGGCATTGAATATATATTATCTAGATGTACATGTAACGTCAGCGGCAATTATCAGGTACAATGTCAGTCGATGTTAAAGCGAGTGATGTAAGACTAGTGCCAAATATCAGATCGCAGTTTTTTAAGATGCACTCTTACTCCCGGAACAGATTCACCACAATCAATAATATTGTTTTAATATTCCAAAAAGATGAATAAATGTCGAAAACAGTGGTTCCTATGAAGAAATGAGGATAAAACACGGTATTTCTACATTATGAGACTATAGTAGACCACAGTAAATCTTTTAGCATTCACCAATCATTACATAGTTTTGCGCTTTCTGCTATTAAATACACGGTTACAATCTTGTTATCAGTAATCAATATTTTCAATAAATGCATTATTTAGTAAGTAGTTAAAGGTTTATCAGTCAAAATTTATGTTTGTTATACATGTGTATGTATTGATTTTGAATAAAAATGTCACTTTAATAATTACGTTTGAATAATGAAGTTTTGTGGCTAAAAGCGTTACTATCGCTTTAATAAAAATGAACGTTTCGGCATAAAACATCAATTTTCGTACTCAATGTGAAAAACTGCGATTTGATTCGTTGTAAGCAGTCTTATATCAGACAGACAGATTTTTTTTTTTTTAATCATATTTTATTGCTCTTTTGTAAACAGAATTATTTTGCATATAATTTACACGTACACTTACAATCAAATAAAACAAAAATAACAAATGTGTTGGGCTACAAGTTATTACAACATTAGTTTCAGCCCTTTCCAGGCGTCAATATAGCGTCAATGTCGTTTAAATCTATGATTAAACGTAACTAGAAAAATGAGAAAATGGTAATTACTTTTGAAAAAAAAGGAATTGGTTGCCACCAAAAGAAAATACAATGTTATAACATCCCAGACCGTTTATATCGTGAGTGAGGGTATTATCAAAAGAAACGTTTCGTTAATTTTATGTACTTGAGATCTTCAAGAAAAAGCACACTGTTTTCATCGACTGTGTTATCTTCTATCCCAAATAATAATTTAGATGTACTAAAGGATGAAATATTCAAGTATTTCGAAAATATAACACGCGTTCTTCGCCGTATCTACTACATTTAAAGAAATAGTGTTCTGCATCTTCTCTGCCTTGTCCACAGTCACAAATAGGATTATCACAAAGAAAAGTTATGTGGAGATGTGCATTAAGGTTGCTACAAGCATTTCTGATTCTTGTATGGTGTATATTTGAAAGTCTATCCCCGACAAGATAATATTTCGGAACAATTGAGCCTTTGTATGTATCTTTTAAACGTGCCTTAAATTCATTAAGCGTGTTACTGTTACGAAGGTGAACATCAAGCCGGTTCCACAAATCTGTGGAAGATGGGATTGTTGATTTCGAGTAAATACTTAAACGTCTAGGTATGGTGACATAATTATGTCTGTTTCAAAGCGGATAATTGGTTGTTCAATTGTCTGTGGTATTTGTTCGCCAAGATACTGCGGCAAGCTACCGAACTTTTGACGATACATGAAAATTAACTTTTGCATTTCCCTGCGCTCACTTAGTGGAATCCAACCAATTTCAATTAAAAGTCTATGATTAGAAACTGATCGGGTAACCCAGTTACAACTCTAGCCGCTTCGTTTTGCATTTTTTTTTAAACGTTCCTTCTCATAGACGATACAATTATCCCAAACTAAAGATGAATATTCAAGCAAAGGTCGTATAAACGAGATGTATATTTGATTAAGCGTTTTTTCTACCAAATTTATATTTTAACAACCTCATTGACCGAAGCACTTTAGAGACTGATTTAATAATTTGGCTTATATGTTCGTGCCATGTTCCATTAGCTGTAAACCAAAGCCCTAAGTGTTTATGGTTTTGAACAAAGTTCAACAAGTTGCCCTCGAACATGATATTTGGTAGAATCTGATTGCACAGCGTAAAAAAATAACTTCTGTCTTTAGGGGAATGAACTGTACAAGCCATTGTTTTGCCCAATTCGAAATCTTTTTAAGATCGCTATTTAATGTAGTTTCAATATGGCTGGTATCTGACGAAGAAACGGCTAGAGAGCTATCGTTTGCAAAGAGTGGCGTTGTACTTAAAAGGGAGTCGGCAATATCGTTAACATAAATAAAAAAAGCAGCGGACCAAGAACAGACCCTTGAGGTACACCAGCATTGACATTGCGAACTTCAGATAACGTTTGTCCAACAATAACTATTTGTGACCTAATCGACAAATAATGATAAACCCGATCTTTCACATTGTGTTCAATGCCATACTCTTGTACTTTAAAAAATAAGACCTGTATGCCAGACTCTGTCAAAAGCTTTGGAAATGTCACAGAAGACCATTAATGTAGATTTATATTCATCATATGCCTTACATATTAGATTGTATATGTCAATCAACTGAAAAACCGTTGAGTGACCAGGCAAAAACCCAGATTGTAATTTATAAATAAGATTATTGGCATGTAGATGATTGTGAACATATTTGAATACAATACGCTCCATTATCTTGCCTACATAGCTTATTAACGAAATTGGTCGGTAATTGGACGGAAGAGATCTATCACCCTTTTTAAAAAGAGTAACATTGGCCAACTTCCAAGAAGCAGGATACACGCAGTCACGAAGCGATTTGTTAAACAGTAATTGTAACGGATATGACACGGTAGAAACCGTTTCCTTTAACATTTTATGACTTATCAGATCCGGTCCATATGCTTAATTTATCACCAGATTATTTAAAATGTCTTTTACGTCATTTTCAGTGACAGTAATGTCTTCAAGCGAAGTATCGCATTTGCGTATAAGTTGGGGTAGAACGACTCCAGTTTCATCAATATTAAATACGGAGGTAAAGAAATCATTTAGTAAATTCGCTCTTTCAAAAATAAGATGATTAAATAGTTCGATTGTACGTGTTTTCATGATTAAAACTACTTTTAACGAAAAGGTACGCTCCAAAACGATCGCTTATCTCGATAGGGGTGTTTAAAATACCGACGTCTAATGGGTGTATTGTTTCAGAAATGGCAATTGGGTCTAAGAGCGTAGAGGATGTAGCCGTCACCATAGTTGGTGTAGAGAAATATTTATTACGACGTGTACATACTACATTGTCTATAAACATATACATATATCATGAAATATACAAATAACATTCAGCAAGGCTACATGTATGATGCTATGTATATATAAATAGATATAGTAAACATTCAGGTGTCAGGTAATTAAAAGACATAACAAGAAAAAACACCAAACTAACACCCAACAAAAGCACAGAATGATCCCCCTCCCCACTAAAGAAAAAGGAATACAACATCATAGAGTAATAATTGTTTGTAAGTTAAATGGAAACGAGGATGTAGCATTCAAAATATCTAACCAGATTCTCAAATACATATATTAAAACACACACATTTATCATTTTTATGATTCTTTTTTTATTAATCATTTAGTCATATTTGATATTAGTCAATTGCTTTCATTTAAATGCATGAAGCGCAATCTGCATCCGTTTTATTTCCGGTATTGAGCCATCTGTTTGTTTGCTTTCAAATGCATTTCTTCTGCCTTATCCATGCATAAACAATTGTAATCAGTTTCATATTATATAGTTATACTTTATAAATGTTAATTTTACTTAATGTTTTATAGACGTGGTTTAATCTAAAATCAATTATAATTCTAAAATTACTTTAAGCCGAAATGTGATCTTCAATAAGCTTGGTTACCATCTCTGGGAATCTGCCTATTTTCTGTGCAAACTATTTCAAGAGTTCAGCTATAATATGTCAAAGTATAATGTTTACACCACAACTTCAATTCCTTAAATGAACAGCCTTTCGGCAATTGCGTTTATCAATCGATGAACGCAATATCTTCGGATATGTTCGGATCACAATTCATCGCATAACACTATACATGAAAACTATTGATCTTGTTATTGTTTGTATTGTGTCAGCAGGTCCCGTAAAATATAACTCAACATTTTAGAAAGTGTTAATTTATTATGTTTTAAAAGTATTGCTGCCATCAGTGTTTCAATGTTATGTTTTAAAGCGATTTCAAGTGGTTGATCTTTTCCCGCGTTATTGTAACGTCATTTGAAAAAAAATGTTTCCGGTTACAGTCGGGTCGTTCTATTTACAAAATTGGTAAAAAAGTATTAGTGAAAAGTTTTCTTAAATGAAATGAAGTATTTTTAACAGTGTATGAATGAATTAATGAATTATTGTTGTAAATATAAGGAATGAATTGCGGGGTTGATGTCATTTGGGGTATGGACGCAATTGGGCTGGTCAAAGTGTGTGGAGTCCGAAGAACTCCATGCGTACTTTGACCAGCCTAATTGCGTTCATATCCCCGATAATTCATTCCTTAAATAATGTTTACGTGTATGCAAGTTGCGTCTATGTTAGACACGGCTATATGTAACTGTATGTTTAGTGTTCTTGTAATTCGAGAAAAACACCCAAACGATGATTCCTTTTTGAAAGATTTCAGCGAGCGAAATCCCCTTTTAGAGAACTCAGAAGAGTATTTAGTCATATACACATGAACTCAACGTTATGTTTTCTTTGCCAAAACATGACAAAACCTTAAAAACTTTATTAAAAAAATGCAAAGTCCTGCATACAATACAGGATACATAAGCAGATCAAATAAACAACAAATGAAAAATTGAGAACGACTAACTATAACATACTTTATAGTAAAAAATAGAGAAAAAAGTTTAGTTTTAAACAATTTAGTAGCATTATTGAAAAAGATTCGATAATCTTAACATGTTGAACGTTTTAGTCAGATGTTTTTTTGGAATGCATACTTTTAATACTAATGACAAAATACTTCAGCTTTCTGTAAATAAGTAACAGTAGATATGCATAAGGAACTAAATTATTAACTGTAAGTAAACAAAACGAAAAAGACACAGAACAACACATAGAACAGGTTTAGAAGTGCACAATTAGCAACATGTTCATTGTAATTTGAGTAGAAAATGTTAAGAGAAATGTTATAATTATTTTGCAAAAGTACTAGGAAGTATTCCACCCTTGTTGAGTATTAATTAAGTATCATTTTATTATATGAGATTGCTAGACACAATAATGCGCGTTTAGGGAACTTTTTTAACATTTGGAGATTGATAAATATTATCTGTAATACATTTATAGAAGTTGCTTACAGATGAGATTTCTAAGGTAAAAGGTCAATGCCATTGTTGAATATATACATTTTTCAACCGGACATATCGTTTTTGCTTGTCCGTACACAGCTGCAATACGTGAAAGTTTTTATAGTGATATAAATTCGATGGTATCCGACTTCGCTTAAAAAGATTCGGCCATTTTAAGGGATTTTGTTTTAGGAAGCAATAACATACAAAATGAAGACTGTAATCAATTGCTGTTATGCAAGCTCAGTTTTCGTTACGTGCAAGATGCTTTCAATATTTACAATACTTTCGCTAGTGTTTAAATAATACTGAAACATAGACATTTGCGCATGCATAACGTAAGCTGGTTATGTTTATATTATATTTTATTACAATCATTACTCAAAAACATTGTGTTGACTTGACCCTATTGTATACATGTATGTATTATTCTCATGTTATTTTATGCATGAAATAACTATTTCTTCAAACTTTAAAAATAATAGAATAATCATTCTCATATGTATTATACCGTGTTCAAATCTCCCTTGTGGATGACATATTGAAATAAATGAATGAACGAACGAACGAACATACGAACTAATTAATTAATGTGACCTTTCATAGCCTTACTATGAAATACAGGATATGCTTCTTATTGGCCAAATATCTAACAAAGCTTTTCATTCTACATGTATGATAGTGGTCAGTCATTTGCTATGGAGCTTAGGTAACTGCATTAAATTTGGTTATCATTCTCTCAGTCATTTGGTGCATGTAAATGAGTATAGTATACCCCCCCCCCCCCCACACACACACACACACCCCTTGCAACACAAAATATGTGTTTTATTTAATACAGTAAATTTAAGCCATGTAAATGGCTAACTGGCTCACTAAATACGGGATTCTTCCTTGTGAAACTCGCGCTATTATGAAATTAAAGAAAAACGATCGGCAGCCATTTTTGCAACAAGAACGTGTTTAATACGTTTGTGTTTCTTTTTTATTCCTGTTGATTTATAAAAAAAAATACATGGGCGGCTTATTCGTTTTGATTCCTTGTCAGTAAGAAACGAATTTATTAAATCATCGACTTTTATAACCAACATTAAGTTAGTATAGGTTGTTTTGTATAAGGAGGTCGTTATCAATATTAAAAATCATTTATGTTTACTATCAGAACACGCCCCTTTCGAGCGAACATGTTCGACGTTACCGCTGAAGCAAGAGGAATATAAGTTCATAATTTCAACATGTCTATTTTTAAATATTTTTTTTTTCTGTTATTAAGCTGAAGAAAGTTTTCATTGAAAAATAGTTTGGATTAAATGACTGTTTATTTCATTTAAGATTGTATTTTTTTATGATTTGTTGTACATGTATTTTTTTGTTAATTTTCAAAGAGCTTGACTTCCATACATGACAAGGACAGCGGCGTTTAACATTGTCTTCATAAAAATGAGACGCTTCGACATCAAAGTAACATTAAAGACAGTTTAAAATAATAAAAAAGACATAACAGACTGTCTTAAAATCTTACCTAGAATGTTTCGGTTGTTAAATCGCAATTATCGCTGTCAAGACATACCGCTGTACTGGAAGGATTGTTCACAGAATATCGATGCACTGAAATGACTGTTCACATAATACCGCTGCACTGAAGAAATTCCGATGCACTAAAGTGATTGTTCACAAAATTCCGATTCACTGAAGAGATTTTTCACAAAATACCGCTGCACTGAAGGGATTGTTCACAAAAGTCCGATTCACTGAAGTGATTTTTCACAAAATACCGCTGCACTGAAGGGGCTGTTCATAAAATACCGCTGTACTAAATGGGTTGTTCACATAAAACTTTGGCACTTGATGGATTGTTCACATATTACTTTTGCAATTTAGGGATTGCTCACATGATACTTCTGCTCTGGAGAGATTGTTCACATAAAACTTCTGCACTGGAGGGATTGTTCACAAAATACCGCTGCACTGAAGGGATTGTTCACAAAATACCGCTGAACTAGAGGGATTGTTCACATAATACTTCTGCACTTGAGGGATTGTGCACAAGATTCTTCAACGAGTTATCGCTATTTGAATGAGCAAACAAATCCCGGAAGTGATAGATCAATCAATATTACGTCATAAGAATCGGCTACCAACATTAGCACGACACTATTGAGCAATCAATTAAACCCATCGCATATTTCGCATGATATACCGGTGAATTTTTCTGTGAACAGCTTTTTTGTTTCATTTTCATCCTTGGTTCATTCCGAGTTTTGAATGTTGCACTTTTGTCAAAAACAACAACACCACAGCAGTTCCCGAGGAGTCAAACATTAAACCAGCAACAACAAATTGACCACTACCATATTCAAATATTATCTTAGGATCGAGCATTCAACGATTCACGAACATGAAATGACATCTTCAAATAGAAGTCCAGACACGAGATATACCTTATGTCATAATTTGCACGGAGCAACGGAAAAAACGATGCATCGATCTCATTACACTGCAGTGGAAAACTGTTTATTCCTTTTTACATTCATTAAAATCTCTTTGATCAAATCCGTTATGACCATATTTTTTTTACAAAAAGCAAATTAAGGACATAATCTTTGCTAAGACCAGACTGAACAACGAATCAATGATATGGCGCGTTCGTTTACGTATTTAGTGTTTCGAAAGTTGTTTCATCCGGATTATAATTGCTGGCATAAACGTGGTCAAGACACCAAAACCTGGATATAAATCAATTTAAGTGAACCGTAAACTCAGTGAAGCCTTATGTTAAGTTTTTGTTCCTTTTCCTCCCGATTCTTTCAGTGACTGACTCAATGTATATTGTGGAGGCGTTATCATTGATTTAATGTTATAATAAAGAATAACTGCCCATTATTTTTACAAAAAAAATATCGTCATCAAATGTGTTTAAGGGGTTTGTCGGAAAGTTTGTTTTCAAATTCAACGTGGAATATATCAAGAGTTTTTGGAGCGAGTAGCGAGCGATAATGAGGTTATATTCTAGGTCAGTCATAAGACCTGAAGTAATATCTGATTTTTAAGACTTTACTTCATGTTATCTAACAATTACATAATGCTGACAGACAAATGTAGCTCCCATTAGACTAATGCCTCCTGGAGTGCAAGTGCAATAAAAGTAATTTAGTGATTAAACTTCATTGACTATTATTTAATGGACGCAAATCGAGAAATTCGATAGACCATAGGTGTAGGAATCCCGGCCTAGATGCATGGTAGATTGGTTGGTGGTCACCATGAAGCCGGACAAGTGGGTTTTCTCCGTGTTCTCGGGTTACCACCACAACACAAGACCACACTCTCTCGTAAAATCGGGTCAAAGATAGCATTGAAAGTCTCGTCACAATCGTTGTTAATTAAATAAAGGTTACACTAACATTTAGACGTTATTTTTACGTTTTCAACGTGTTACCTGCACTCTCACAGATTGACCCTTTTGACAACTTTTGTGTGTCTTGGAATGGGCAAATAGTTGTGCCAATGTCTGGACACCAGTAATATAAGACTGCTGACATAAGATCAGATCACAATCTTTCATAATTACGATCGTTACTAACGCTTTAGGAAAGAATGAATTATTCGTCAGTTTTCAACAACTGATAAATGTTCTATATTTATCTGAACTGACTAAATTGAAGGCATTGCTGATAAATCAGATGATTCTGAGTCAAGATTAAAAAAACCCTAAACTGTCAATCTGTGAGAGTGCAGCTTTTTCGTTTATCATGTTATCAAGATGTCACTATTCATCCTTGCTTATTGCAGTGTGTGTATACCACGTGATATATTACGTCATATATGCTACGTCGGAAGGCAACATTTTGCTTAAAATGAAGACTTTTTAATCAAAGATTACTTTTTTTTATTACACCAGTTTAAATAAAACAAAGGACAGTCTATGCTGCTTAAAGAGGCCCGCATTCCATTCATAACCAAAGATTAATAAGGTGATTAGTTTCATCAAACGCTTCGCCAAACCTGTTTCCATAATAAAGTTTTGACAGTGTTCCGTCAGACGGCCGTCTTGTGAAAAGGTTTATCGAAGTGTTTTAAGAAACTAAACTCTCAATCAAATTCTGGTTAAAGACCGAAGGCGGGGTTCCGTAAGAGGCGTAGAATGGGCTAGGTTTCATTTATAATGGTGAAGAAATAGTGAAGTTATCATTGTTTAAAGTCTTAATTCAATGCAAAATATTGCCTTCCGACGTAGCATTTATGACGCAATTTATCACGTGGTATACTCACAGTGTTATTGGTAAAATATGGAGTTTTATCAGTGAAATAACAGTAGTGAAATTATCAGATCATATTTGCACTTCTAACTAAGGAGTCAAAATATAATCTTATTATTTTAAAATCAATTGTGGTGACTTGCATTTGATCAAAGCTAAGAACCTCAATTTCGAACCAGTAAATTGTGTCAAAACTATCATTTAAAAAAATGCATATATTTAAATAATAATCACAACTTACCGTTCATTAGGGAAATGGAAATCCCATTTCTCAACATTTTCTTACTCATAAGAAGAAAACAAATGCTCGAATATATTCGATGCTAAATCGTCTACACTCTGTCTAACTTTATATTACGAATTTCCCGGAAAATTCCCACAGCAGTTATACTGATTTACTTAATTACCCAACTAAATGTCAATACCATTTATTCAACAACGAAACGTGCTCTTCCCTCTATGACTGCACACGAAAAAGACTAAGCTGTGTAGGTGAGTTAATATCCATTTATCATGAAACCAAACTCTAATACTGCATCCAGTGTCAATTCACATTAAATTTAATTGTTTTAGTCGAGTTATTGGCGACCAGTGCAATTTGGTAAATGTATTCATGTTCAACAAAAAAAAATAGCTCTTGCATTAACCGTTTTTAATAGGAACATAAATGCATAACAGACTAATTGTTTATAAAATATGCACTGAAACACGAAAGCACTTGCAGAACTATTTTTCCAAAAGCCGGCATAGGGACAGTCTAAGTCATTGACGATAAAAGCCGGCCTAGGGACAGTCTTAGTCATTGACGAAAAAAGTCGGCATAGGGACAGTCTAAGTCATTGACGATAAAAGCCGGCATAGGGACAGTCTAAGTCATTGACGATAAAAGCCGGCATAGGGACAGTCTAAGTCATTGACGATAAAAGCAATGCGTGAGGGGTGTGTGTGTGTGTGGGGGGGGGGGGGGGGTAACAAAGTGGTATTCAAAAAGCAAAAAAGAAAAAAAAAGCAATTTATCTCCGAAAATAAGAAAAAAAAGAAACAGAAAAATGTTGAGTTCAGTTTTATATAGTATTTTATTTCACTCGTGAATCTTACACTGAAATCAACAAATATCCACTATTTCTTTCACTGTACAACACAAGTTTCTTCATGAGAATTTTTACCTCATTAATTTGCCACCAAACGAATCATGAAGCTAGAGTTCTGCTGAAGTGTATCAATTTTCGTCCATTCACATTAATTAAATGACTTTCATTGTTCGTATATAAATTTTGTAGTCATGGGTCATTTATTATAAACATATTGACCTCATTCAGACATATATGTTATATATAGTGATAACGACTAATCGCGCTTTATAATAGCACATGTAGCAGGTATTACAGCATGCTTGTTTTGAAAAAATCGCGATGGATGATTGCATTAAAACTTTCATCTAAATCAATGGTGCACACAACCATACCGGGATATCTAAATATCCGGAATGACTTGACTTGTCCGAACACCGGACAACACGAACCAGTGAAATGGTAGCACAACAGAGTACACGTCACATGTTTCACTCATCATTTGAAACCGTATTTGTATTTTGTTGTTTAGAATGTCTGTCGATGAGTGTATGGAATAAGATTAAAATGTATGTTATTAATTATGTTGTACTCAATAAATTGCGTAATGTTTTGTATTCTCTCCGTTCTTAATGTTACAACGTTATTTTGATTAACTGGTTTGAAACCTCTGATTTAAATTTGATGTTCCGCGTGCAATTGTACTTTTTTGTTTATAAACACTCGATGTTTGTGTGCTTGTTATTGTGTGTTTTTGTGTGTTCCCATGCATATACACATTGATTAATGTATTGTTAACATATGTGTTGTTGACAATGTACAGTGTACAAGTCAAACATAGTTTAAATCTAGAACATGTAAACTTCAACACGGAAAGGAACTTATATTACATTCAAAATGCTTGTCTTCCAACCCGCTCAGAATCATTTTATATTTTGCATTCATGCATTGTGTATTGCTATTTTGTGTATATTGAACTGATTAAATATGTTTAAACTAGGTCAAATATACACTATTTGTCTGTCTGTTGGTCTAAATAATTTGAGAAGTGACATGATTAATAAATTGAATGTCTGAATCATTGCGAATATGTGGTATTTAAATTATGTTTTGTATACATGTGTAATTTATATATTTCTAAACTGTGTGTGTGTGTGTATTCTTTAGAAGATGACACATTAAACCATAATATTACATTGACGTTGCACCACAATGTTGAAGTAAATGTCTACTATAATGTTGGATTGTTACGTTTGGTGGCACATTATCACGTTCTTGACAAATCATTAATAGCATTTTGTTCCGCAACACGAGATGGCTGTCTCCAACACAGAACACCTACGTAAGAAGGAACTTCATATGCGGTATTTTGATACACCTCTTTGGCATTTTAATAAGTCTATGAATTTGTTCCTTGTAAAATTATAAAATAAAAGCATTGTCTTGTGCTTGTGCATGTGCATGGATATTAAAGAGAGTGATTGCTTACTTAGGCTCCCAAGGCTAGAATCATTCGGCCAGCAAGCATATAATAAACGAGATAAACAATCCCGTAGTTACGCGGAAATGTTTCGTTTTAATATCGTGTTTATCTCCCGCTTTAAATTCCAAACCTATTTGAATAAATTCATAGGATTTGAAAGTAATATCAATAACATGTAGAAGATCTTAGCTGAAATAGCAATTAGCTGATCATCTGGTTCCAATCTGAAGCATGCTTTATCTTTTTTGTTTCTATTTCACCTTTTTCAAAGATGTGCATTCATATTCATATTATGCGATAATGTACCATAGACGAGAGCTAATTAATAAAATGCAAATGGTCTCCAATTTATTGTTGGGAGCCTTTCATATGAAATTCGATAAGAAGACACTAAATTCCAAGTTAATTAACGTTTAATTGAAACGTGAGTGTAACTCCTATAACTATGTTTTATCCACGTTCCCTGTAAATATGTTTTGTTAATTCATTATATTTTGAACTATTCATAAAATTTGCATTATGTTGAGTAATACGATAGTTTAAAATGATACAGAGCTCTCTTGTGCGAACACATTTGACTTAAAAACCAAACTGTTTTCCTAAAACAGCTACAACGACAACAACATATTGACAACATGCACGGTTACTCACTTGTTTTTATGTATGTTTTCCGAAACTTAAGTCTTAAGCTATAAATGTCGTACAACTGCAGCTGAGCGGGTCCTTGTAAGACTGATGAAAACAAGATGTATTTTTTATCGGCATTTTTCTTTAGTAAATGATATCGGAGCGATCAAAAGTGAGTGCTGACTTTCACAAAAAGCAATAAGTTTGTCTATTGTAATCTGGGAGATCATTTGCACATCGTGATGAGTGTCAGCAATGGATTTCACCATCCTTTTCATGAATTAATTCACAAACACTCTATTTCAATAAGTGGTAAATTGTTATTACCGCGTCTCTAGGTATTCGTTAAACAGCTCTTCTTGCAATGAATGCGCAAAAATATTAAATATTCTTCAATAACCATGTCAGGAGCCTCTATTACTGTGTTGAATTTACTGCTGTTAAAAATTATTGAACTGAAAAGGCGAACCCGGTTCAGTTCCGGCTTATGCCAGTATTTTCTACTGGAAGGCATCTGGTACCTTGCGGATCCAATGAAACAGCGCATGTCTCATTAATTATTCATGATTACGGGATTTTCCTAGCCAACTATACCACGGTACACGACAAAGCAAAGCGCAGTAGTGTATATCGGGCGTAGCCGACGATGGTAGGAGTAATACTGTGTTGTCTTTTTAAAAATGTCAAAAGCAAATGACTCAATATTTTCGTTTTAGATACAATGTACACGTGGAACTCGTATATTACAATCGCATCATTTTGTCAAACGAGAACAATATGCGGTGTGAACATGACTTTCCGCCGCATATAGGTCGTCTCGGCAAATATCATATGTTATGCGGTGACAAACAGTATGCGGCGACAAACTGTATGCGGTGACGAGCAGTATGCGGCAACACAGCGCAGCCTTTATAAAGATGTGAACGCTTTATGTTATGTGCAATGTTTATTGTGTTTGTACATTTTATTAGGGCATATATGTTGTTTCTTTAATGCGTTTCTGTAAAATACCATGTAAGTTTCACTCTTATATTTTAACCGCATTAAAAAAATATCAGTTTCCGTCTTTGTGGCCTAGTGGCCTAGGCGTCAGCCTACGGAGCGGGAGGTCGTGAGTTCGATCCCTGGCTGCGTCATACCGAAAGACGTTAAAAGTAGCTCCCTTGCCTGGCGCTTGGCATTTAAAGGGTAATGCTTGGAGAAGGGGTGTACTATGTACTGGTTTAACACAGGAAAGTTGTACCCCGTGTATCGGTGCTTTACACCGAGCACGTAAAAGAACCAAGGGGTCTCTTCGAAAGAGAGTTAGGGTATCGCACTCGGACTTCCTTGTATCACACCACTGTCTCTTTTTCGCGTGCTTCAGCAAAACAAACCAAAGGACCCCGTTTGAAATAAGTGCTTGCACTTTCACGGGTTATCCTTGACCGCAAGGTCTAAAAAATACATACATACATACATTTTTTTTCTGTTGTTTTTCGGTTCCCTTATTGCTTAACTTAGGTCACGAAGCGTACATTATGCCCGGTTGAAACTGTTTGAAATGACGTCAGCAAAATTACGTCACGGCATTATGTTTCACACGCGATATTTCAATTAAATTGACATTAATTTTAGTAAGTTGTAACATAAAAAGCGGTGTAAGATCAAAGGGGCTAGGTTCTCGAAGGCTCACTTTTGGCCCCGCTAATTCTTCAAATAAAAGATCGTGTATACATTTATATTGTACAAGGGTCATGGGTCATATTAATCATAACATAGATTTCGCACTGACATTTGATTTGGAAGTGAGTGCGGGCATAAATTTTATAACGGTAAAAACCCCAGATGATCCATATTCGAACTTGAGCTGGAAATCATTGAAACAACCTTTCTGACAATTTTCCAGGATATTTAGGCTGAAAATGTTACCTCTCGAGTGTTAACAACGTTTTTCCATATCTGGGCTCTGTGATCTAGTTTTTGACCCCAGATGACCCATATTTGAACTTGTGCTAGAAATCATCGAAACAACCTTTCTGACAAATTTCCAGGATATTTGGACAGAAAAAGGAGCCTCTAGAGTGTTAATAAAAAATTCTATTTTGGGGTCATGTGACCTAGTTTTTCATCCCAGATAACCCATATTCGAACTCGTCCGAGTAACTGGGACAAACATCCTGACCAAGTTTCGTGACAATTGAGGCAAAAATGTGACCACTAGAGTGTTAACAAACTAAGTGTGGACGGACGACGGGCGACGGACGACGGACGACGGGCGACGGACGACGGACATTCATCGATCCTAATAGCTGACCCTCATCCTACGGCTAAGGTGAGCTAAAAAGTTCAGTCTTAGTGTCCACGCGTATGTAGATAAGTTCGATCTTAGTGTCCACGCGTATGTAGCAAAGTTCATTATTAATCAACTATTAGTATTTGACGCGATATAACAACAAAGTGGCGGATCCGTGGTCAGGTTGTAACACACTTGACTTTCAATCCACGGGTCGCAGGTTCGATTCACCGTCGCATCACTTAAAAATACTAATCGTCTTCCGGGCGGGACGTTAAATGGGGGTCCCATTTGACAGTGTTATACACTAGTGCACGGAAAAGAACCAGGGTAGCTCTAACCAGGGTTACATTCTGTCTGTGCACTATGCACCCAAAACCACTCGTATGGAAATAAGTTCAACTTTAGTGTCCAAGCGTATATAGATAAGTTCATTTTCCCACCTCAAATAAGTAGATCCAAATATTTAACCATGCTATAAATTCTTATTTTTCACACGGGCAAAGATAAAACAAGTACCCGTATGGAACTCCTTTTTAATGCACACCACATTGTAATTACCTCCCTTGTTAAAGACTGTCGTCTGTAGCATCATAGAAACCTTGTCTTGTTGCAATATTTAGAATGCCAATTAATTATTTCTCGCTTTAAATATCTCCATAAAAAGTCTTCACGCACCTTTCAAAAAATAATGCTTCACTCTCCTCAGAACCATTTAAAGACCGATTTGACTTTTAACATAATCTGAATCACTGCGCGCACATCCATGACAACCACTTATTATCACATATATTTACGCATTTATTTTCGCACAAAAGAGTTCCAGCAAGAAAATACATTTTTACTTAATTTTGTCTATCTGAGGTGGGAGAAAAAACATCTACCATAGCCGCTCGTGTAAGATAGGTTCATCCCAACCCTCGGGCAGGGTGTTTTGCGGAAACTCGGTAAACCTCGTTTTCGCAAAACATCCTACGCTCGGGTCGGGATGAACCTATCTTACACTCTCGGCCATGGAAGATACTCATAATCTTAGTGTCCACGCGTATGTAGATAAGTTCAATTAGATAAGTTCAATTTTAGTGTCCAAACGTATGTAGATAAGTTCAATCTTAATGTCCAAGCGTATGTAGATAAGTTCAATCTTAGTGTCCAAGCGTATGTAGATAAGTCCAAGCTTATTGTCCAAGCGTATGTAGATAAGTGCAATCTTAGTGTCCAAGCGTATGTAGATAAGTCCACGCTTATTGTCCAAGCGTATGTAGATAAGTTCAATCTTAGTGTCCAAGCGTATGTAGATAAGTTCAATCTTAGTGTCCACGCGTATGTAGATAAGTTCAATCTTAGTGTCCAAGCGTATGTAGATAAGTTCAATCTTAGTGTCCAAGCGTATGTAGATAAGTCCACGCTTATTGTCCAAGCGTATGTAGATAAGTCCACGCTTATTGTCCAAGCGTATGTAGATAAGTTCAATCTTAGTGTCCACGCGTATGTAGACAAGTTCAATCTTAGTGTCCAAGCGTATGTAGATAAGTTCAATCTTAGTGTCCAAGCGTATGTAGATAAGTTCAATCTTAGTGTCCAAGCGTATGTAGATAAGTTCAATCTTAGTGTCCACACGTGTGTAGACAAGTTCAATCTTATTGTACACGCGTATGTCGATAAGTTCAATTTTAGTGTCCACGCGTGTGTAGACAAGTTCAATCTTATTGTACACGCGTATGGAGATAAGTCCACGCTTATTGTCCAAGCGTGTGTAGACAAGTTCAATCTTATTGTACACGCGTATGTCGATAAGTTCAATCTTAGTGTCAACGCGTGTGTAGACAAGTTCAATCTTAGTGTCCACGCGTATGTAGATAGGTTCAATCTTAGTGTCCACGCGTGTGTAGACAAGTTCAATCTTATTGTACACGCGTATGTAGATAAGTTCAATCTTAGTGTCCACGCGTGTGTAGACAAGTTCAATCTTATTGTACACGCGTATGGAGATAAGTTCAATCTTAGTGTCCACGCGTGTGTAGACAAGTTCAATCTTATTGTACACGCGTATGGAGATAAGTTCACGCTTAGTGTCCAAGCGTATGTAGATAAGTTCAATCTTAGTGTCCACGCGTATGTAGATAAGTCCACGCTTATTGTCCAAGCGTATGTAGATAAGTGCAATCTTAGTGTCCATGCGTATGTAGATAAGTCCACGCTTATTGTCCAAGCGTATGTAGATAAGTTCAATCTTAGTGTCCACGCGTGTGTAGACAAGTTCAATCTTATTGTACACGCGTATGGAGATAAGTTCACGCTTAGTGTCCATACATATGTAGATAAGTTCACACTTAGTGTCCATACATATGTTGATAAGTTCACACTTAGTGTCCATACATATGTAGATAAGTTCACGCTTAGTGTACATTCATATGTAGATAAGTCCACGCTTAGTGTCCACATGTAAGTAGATAAGTCCACGCTTAGTGTGAATTAAAGACATTTAGTGTGTTTACTAGGCCAAGATTTTATCACATGAAGGCGAAATTTCCAAGAAAATCAACAATTTCATATCATATCTGCAAGCAACTTAAAAAGCGTACATTTAACATATGTTTTGTGCCGCTGGTGGAATGGTGAGACTGTCGAGAGTGCCAATATTCGGAGTTGACGAGTTTTTTTGTTTTTTCAAAAAGTAGCTAATATTGAAGATGAAGCTTAATTAATAATTAAACCCTCTTATTTTGAAAGCAAACACGTATATATTGACAAACAAAATGTACAGCAAAGATGTTACAAGAACGTGACAAGTTAGAGGAAACTGGCTTACAAGTCACTTTAAAAACATGTAACTGGTTTACCGATCGATAACATTTTATGTTACAATCACTTCATTGTAATAAATGTTTGTTGATATATAAATAACTTAATAAACACAAACAAAATAAGATATGTACATTTGATTTCCTATTTTAAGACAAATACTTCAAAAATATGATTTACATATAATTCAAACTCCGTAGCATATAAATATAATTCTTTTAATGCTGTAAAGCATTTTGACAATCAATTCAACGAACTTTTAAAACCCTTAAAAACAAAAGTATTTTACAATAAATACTGAATTAAACATAACTTATACGCTCAGCCAAACAAGATCACTTAAACAGCCTTGCAGAGGCACTGGTGATCCATCAAACTAATTCACAGCTTTCTGGAAATTCATTAAGTTCCCCGCTACATAGAACTTAGCCTGCAGCATTCCGGCACTCAGACACAACAATCAGCTATATGAAGATACCTTGGACAAAACAAGCATTCTTAACACTATCTTTCAATAACAAAGCAGTCTCGATAGTACAAATCACCACGTTCCTTCATTCACAGTAAACCCCAACACACCTACCCTATCTTCTATAGAAGTGAATCCTCTTGAAGATTGCCTTCATATTATTTAAAATGGTAAAGCTTCTGGCCTTGGCCTTATTAATGTTAACTGTCGACTCCGCTTGCAAATCTATTGAATAACACGTTACGTACAGGGAAGGATCCTCGCCAATGGAAACTCGCTCATGTCGGTGTAATTTTAAAGAACGACCCTCACGATATCAGCAACTTCAGACCCATTACCCTCCTGACCGTTCTTAGTAAGATCTTTGAACAATAATTGATAAGCAGGTTTTTAACTTCCTCATTCCAAACAATGTTATAACGACCCTCCAATCTAGATTTGTCTCGAAGATTACGACTTTCACTCAATAAGTGTCCGTGTATCATTCTTTTATTCAAGCCCTCGGTGAAGGAAAAGAAATCAAGGCAGTTTTCTGTGATTTATCCAAAGCTTTTGATAGAGTTTGGCATATTGGTCTTTTATTTAAGTTACCAAGAAGTGGTTGTCTTCTCTCTATTTTGAGAAATATTCATTGGAGCGAAAACGATGTGTTTTTCTTTCGGGAATGTTTTCATATACAGTTTCCATCTCGGCGGGAGTTCCCCAAGGCTCCATTTGAGATTCATTGCTATTCGCCATAAATATATATAAAGGATATTGTCGACGAATTACAATCAAAGATAATACTTTTTGCTGACGATACGACAATTTACACAGATAATAATCCTATTATGGCTGATCATACATTGAATTCTGGTCTTGAAAAAATCAACCTATGGGCCAACCAGTGTCTAGTTACCTATAACTCTTCAAAGACAGGATTAGTCTCAAATATGAGTCGTTTTGGGCGCCGACTATATTTGATATTACTTTAGAATTATTCCAACTAAGGGACTAGTTCATAAATTGCAGAACAATACTTTCAATATGTTCCACGTTGCATGATAAAATGTGAAGTTTAGTATGTTTTATAAAACTTTACACTTTAATTGAAAATGAAACCTTAAATTATAATAGCCCTGCTTATCATTTTGAAATTTTGATTTTAAATACCAACTCAATCATTACAGCTGTGCCACCTCCGGCAAGATACAGGCCGAGATGTTCCAATTGATACCAACTTACTCCCAAATAGCTGAAGGTTACACAGTACTATTACAATAGCCTTTATGTTTCTAAACCTCCTACGCAGTAATCTCCCTTGGCGACAGCAAAAAGGCAAGTTTTGAAAAATTAACATTAAGCTTAATTGTTTGTTTTGAAAATGTCACTCGAAAGAATGAACTCCAAATAATTCTCTCTTAATGTATAGTATTTTTTATCCCCGTTCTATTTACTCATAAAAGTAAAATGTGTTACAAAAACATATACAATATATAAAGCCAGGAATTCACATAACATGCCGGTACAAATAAAAGGTGAATTTCAAGAAACGTGTGTATGTTTTTGGCATAATTCACTTGGTACTGGAGGATTAGCTTGGAAAAATAGAATATCTATAAATCCGTGCGTAAACTATTGTAACAATATTATCAACTATAATGTCCTTCGAACATCCGTATACCCAACATATTATCATTGAAATAATAACCATTTTTTGTTTATCTACATGCACGTTTTTCTTCTAATTTTATTGCGCCGACTTGATGCTATGCATCAGTTTTTTTCTTGTTCTGTCTGGGATAACATAAACATTACAGATCAAGATGACCTGGAACGTATTCAATTAGAAGCAGCTCGTATAATAACTGGAGCGACTCGGCTCGCATCATTTGAAAAATTAAATGCTGAATCATTTTTTGAGCAACTCAAATCGAGACGTAATTAACATAAACTGTGTCTCTGCTACAAAATGCAGTTTTTTATGACTCCATCCTATCTTTCTAGCTTAATGCCTTCATCAGCGTCAGAAACTACGTCATGTAGTCTCAGAAATTATTCGTAGTTACGGAACGTCCATTGCAAATCCCAATACTTTTCGCAAGTGTTTTTACCATAAACAATATCTTAAAGGAATGGGTTTCGTCATCCACAGGAGAATCTACATCACTGCAATCATTTCGCCTTCGAATCCATTGCAGCAATCTCAACGAATACCTCTTCTGTAAGAATATCGTAGAAAGTCCCCTGTGTACATGTGGAGCAACAGAAGACACTTACGACTATTTTTTTCACATGTCCATTACTAACCAAAGAAAGGTACATGTTTGAAAATCACGGTACCCTTAACACGATAACTGTACAGCTTATATTGTTTGGAGACAAAGCTTACACCTCAAGTATCAACAAGCATATTTTCCACCAAGTACAGTCAATAATAACAAATTCAAACGTTTTACAAACTAATTTCAATATCGAACATACTCACCTTCTCTGACTCGGCTAAGTTACTTCTCCTTTTCTTCAATCTCTCGTATCATCTATTCCCTCACTCCTGTTCTATCGTCTGCACTACACACTGTCAAACTTTTTTTCTTTTACGCATATAGAAATACATGTCTATTTAATTCTCTTTACGTCTCAATTACGCAATCCACTGTTACAATTATCAATGTCTGTTCATCTTCTTTAGTTTACTTTTCTGAATTATGAACCGAATTTGGCAACCTGTCAACTCTGGTATTTCACACCACATGTCAATTTTTCTAAGAGAAACTAAAAAAAAACAGCTATGCGTACTTCTCAAATCTGTAATTGTGTACTTTAATAATTTTTATTGTAAGTAGAACTATTTTTTGATATCTCATATTTACAAATATGGACTACAATGATTGCTTTTTGTTTATCGGTTTTCTGGCTATCATGTGTGTATTTGAACTTATTATATCATCAGAATAAATACTGGTTAAACCAAATATGATTGAATAATTGAAACCATAATGTAACATGTCTGAATAAAGCTTATTTAAAAATTAAGTCCTTTTATATTAAAAACAAACGCGTATAAAATTATGCTCTTTTAGACTTGAGCTTCATCTTAATACTAACTTCTCAACAGTACGATACAGCATCATTAACTCATTATCTTGTCACTACAAAAATTCTAACATTGAAGCTGGCTTAAACTACGGAATATCATGTATTTGATCTCAACAGGTGCTAATGTTTTGCAGAAAAATGTATGATAAGTTGACACCAATCTCCTAATCGGAAATTAGTTCTATCTATCTTCTTTCTTCTTTATTTCCTCCATTACTGAAGATATACAAGTTATGTACAAATAATTACAATAAACATATTATAAATGGAAGGGTTACATAATGTTTAAAAAAAAATATGGTGATGTTCAATGCAGCATACATGTAGTTAACACAATATGTGTACAGCTTTTGCGTGTCGGTCAGGTACATGCATTTACATATGTATACAGGTATATATTTCTATAAACGTCAGCAACATGTCTTGCGTGCCCTACGCAATACCTTCCCTAAAGGGGAACTTTAACACAGTCGAAGATGAACTTAAATGATCGTTTGAGGAAAACAAGGTTTTCCTCTTCATTCAACAGTGGTAAGATAGGAGCACCGAGGAGTCTTAGTAAAAAGAAAGTTCCATCTAGATGCAATAAGTCTGCTAGGAATTGCGTCCCAAAAACATGAATGTCACTTATAAATGACGTGCGTAATGTCGATGTTGCAACGCATACATGTACACTATGTACTAGCACATCTGTCATTGAAAAAGAACATTGATCGCAAATATTATGCTGGAGTTTGACGCTGCGGCACCAATGTCTTGCAATAGTGTTCATTATACATCTGTATCCGCTGTGAAAACACACTTTGTATACAATACATGGACGGACGTTTGGGTGAAGAACCCTAAAATATTGAAAACTGTCATCACAAAGCACATGCGAGTTCCACTTGCTCTCTTCAAACTGGTAAACTAAGGTCTTAACGTGGCTCTTCCAATTTGATTTGCATGGCAGCTTTGATGGATTAACAATCACATCGTTAACAGTTGACTGTAAACCATATTTGCATAGGATAAAACATATATCAGATACAAAGCCATACATGTGAGTTCCAACTTGTGATAAATATAATAGATACCTACGAATAAACAGATTTCTACTAATGCAGTGGACATTTAAGCTTAGGAGTTTGTGCAAAAACAGAAGCTTTCTAATTTCAATGTCGCAACTAAGCTTATGCAAGCCAACTATCGTTTCACACATATCAGATCTAGTCAATATCGTAAACCCCAGTATCTTTTTTACAATAAAGTGTTGAAATCTATTGACTAAGTTAGCATTTGTCGTAGACATGTTACACCAAAGCTCACAACCATATAATGCTATTGGTTTGACAATTTTCTTATATAGATCTATAGAGATCAGTGGGTTGATTCCATGGGGACTAACTCCCTGCGCAGCCATGGAATAAAATGCGTTTCTCGCCTTCTGTAATCTTTCTTCAATGCGAGTGGTATATTTTAAATTATAGTCCTGCCTTATACCAAGGTGAATTACGTAGCTTGATTGTTCAATGTACATGTTTCCATAAAGTATTCCGATTGGTGGTGCAGTTCGTCGTTTTGTAAAGACAACCGTGTTTGATTTCTTGACATTGACTTCAATTTTCCAGCTCTGGCAATATGTTTATACAAGGTCTACTAGGCGTTGTAGATTAAGGGGAGTGACTGATACTAGTGAGATATCATCCGCAAACGATGGATTACCTCCCTTGACTAACATAACCACACTTCCATAATTGCTTCGTTCAAGGTCGACGAGAATTATCAACTGACATAAATAGACATAATGTGGCTAAATATACACAGGTTGCTTAAATCATAAATGTGTTTTCTTACTTTATGGACAAAAAACGTTTGAAGAGGAAATTTAAGTCATGATATATATTCAAATATTTAATTATGAATTGTTAAACAAAGTATACATACTACCGAAATATAGTAAACAAATAAAATTTAAATTGAACAATTTTACATAAATGTGTTTTTAATTGATTTTACAAAGTGTAAATAATACCCCCCCCCCCCCTAACTTCGGATACTTTGGTCCCTAAAATTTGAAAAAAGTGGAACATTTCGGTCATAATAACAAACATATACATTTTACAGTGATCGCAAAACAATCTTATATTAAACATGTATGCATTCACATAAATGCGAAGAAACTTACAGTCTTATATTTATATTTTAAGTTGAACATGGCTTGTTGACGTCGCGTGGAATAGGTCTCAATGCTGTACCATGGAGGTCACGTGATCAAAATGGACCAGCAAACATGATGATTGTAAAATAGTAATAAAAAATATGTTTGATAAAAAAACCTTTATAAACAAACACTTGCATAAAATGATTAAAGAAAAAGGAAACATCAAGATACAACAAAAAAACATTTGTCTTATACCGTTATAACAAACCTCTGGGCACGTTAAATGGGTATTTAATAAATTTTCCTAAAACTCGTAAGCCACGTTTTTTTTAAATATTGGTTCGCGAACTTAAGGACCCAATTCATCAAAGCTCATGAAAAACGTTTCAGAGGATGTTTTCTTATCCAAAATAATCTTTACTCATGTTTTTAACCCAATAGTTTTCGCACAAGTGAGAACAATCGTAATAGTCAAGGTAATTCAAATTTTATTTTAAGTGTTTTAAGATTTAATGAATTACCAAAATATATCTACAGGGAACGTGAACAACCATATAGGAGTTAGACTTAGGTTTTAAATTAGGGTTAATTAACTTGGAATTCACGGTGTCTTCATTACGATAGATTATTTCATAAATTGGCATCCATTTGCATTTAATTACCGAATACTATGAATGCACATCTAAGAAGAAGGTGAAACATAGCAAACATTTGCAAAATATGCTCCAGACGTTTACCAGTTAATCAGCTAATGGTTTTGTAACTTCTTAGACCTTATGCATGTTCATGATATTTTATTTTCAAATTCAGTGTATGCATCCATTAAAATATTAAAACGAAATATCTTTATCTTGTCGTAACACAGGAGTTTGTTTTGCATTATTTAGTAAAATAACTTGCAAATACTTGTCCGTCCGGAGCCATTTATATGTAACCTTTTGACAGGAATTATATGGTTTCAAAGTTGCGTTTAGAAATAACATGTGGACGTCAAAAACTTCTCATTGATCTGCTTACACTGCCTGTGTGCCCTGCTCGCTTCAACAAGCATGTGTGACGCATTTTTTAAACTTAAAAGCCACCTCCACATTCAATCCTTGTGTAGTTAACAAAGTATGCAAAACATCTCCGCATTCGATCCTTATGTAGTTAACAGAGTATGCAAAACATCTCCGCAGTCGATCCTTATGTAGTTAACAGAGTATGCAAAACATCTCCGCATTCGATCCTCATGTAGTTAACAGAGTATGCAAAACATCTCCGCATTCGATCCTCATGTAGTTAACAAAGTATGCAAAACATCTCCGCATTCGATCCTCATGTAGTTAACAAAGTATGCAAAACATCTCCGCATTCGATCCTTATGTAGTTAACAAAGTATGCAAAACATCTCCGCATTCGATCCTTATGTAGTTAACAAAGTATGCAAAACATCTCCGCATTCGATCCTTATGTAGTTAACAAAGTATGCAAAACATCTCCGCATTCGATCCTTATGTAGTTAACAAAGTATGCAAAACATCTCCGCATTCGATCCTTATGTAGTTAACAAAGTATGCAAAACATCTCCGCATTGGATCCTTATGTAGTTAACAAAGTATGCAAAACATCCCCGCATTCGATCCTTATGTAGTTAACAAAGTATGCAAAACATCTCCGTATTCGATCCTTATGTAGTTCACACATAAAGAAATATAACGGACCTCATCAGGACAAACGCGATGTTTTGTTTTATATTCTCCAGTTCACCTTAGATGAGTTTGTCTGTGTCCTATCGCAATCAGGTCAACCTACAACTGATCTAAAAGCGCATAAATCATTATCACGAAGTTGATAAAGTTAATTGTTAAAGACTACCATGTCTGCATTAAGGAACAGTATATCATAGCAGATTACAAACTTTGACTATCTTGCATTGAAACGCTCAACATGCATGTACGGTAGCCTCTTAAGCAGTATTTATCTCATGTCTTAAACTGTACTCTATATGTATTTTGGTGTAACTGAGTCCAATGCGTTGTTCTGTTTCTATCAAGGTGATGCATGCCTACGATAACCCCCTTGTCATACACCGTTAAACGTTTGCCAAATGAATCCATTTTCAACAAATTTCTGCATTTAACTGGACATTTTAAAAATAGTTATGTTCTGCCTATATGGTCATTATCATTACATGTTGATGGGAACCTAAACGGTCCGCTGTTTATATTCTTTTACAGTAGATTGTATTTTAAATGTAAGCATTATGTGATGAAAAGAATAGAGAAGTTAACAGGTTTTTTTCTATTACTAGAAAGATACCATAAAGTCATTTTGCGGTGCCAATTCATTAAAACTGAATCATCCTCTCATTTCAACATTAATATCAATTCTTTGCTTCACTATACATCCACAATAGCATATTATTGCTTACACCAGATGTTTGGTCAAAATAGTTCTTGTAGAGTATCATCATTCTACTAACAATTACAAGACGTAGGCCTTATAGCTTATGTGTGACATACCTTCACTATTTCCTGATGTCATCTCCTACATCTGGCTTCATTGCCAGATTATGTGCAGATGTTACATTGTGGTGTTTAAAGTTTAATACAAAATCGCTACAACCTGGAAACCGATCAAAGTACTGTAAGTACTGCTGGAAGGTTATTTGTCATTCATTTCATAGGGCCATTTTAATATTGTTTTGAATGTTTCTCTTAATCCATCACGCATAGCTCTGAATAACGTTCTGCAGGGGAATTGGCTGACTTATGGCTGCGATATAATGGGGGGGGGGGGGGGGGTAACAATGTACACAAATTATTATGCATTTTTATTGATAACTTTTAAAAATAATAAAGTATTATTGAATTAATCAACATAATACCAGTAATGTTATCAACACGAACTGGTGATGGCGAACATATCAGATTTCATATTTCTGATCATATTTCCATTAAATTCCACTTGTATTGAACTGATGACACAATAAGCATGGCACTGGTTACGTGCGTGTTTCTCTGTAAATCCAAAACCCCATTACACATGTCAAATTTTTAACATAACAGTTAATTGCTAAAGAAATTACTATCCACTTAATTGCACTTCTCCCGAGGGAAAGGGCACGTGGAATAGATCACACGAGTGTTTCCCGGCCGTCCTTGAGCACGGAACCAATAGAGATGACGCTGATCTTTCGCTGGCGGGTCACAGACTCCGGAGAAAGGCAGCCAGGGTCTTCCACTTCCTGTGTTGGCGAGGGAACACTCTCCTGCCCAGATGATTCTGGTTGCATTTCCGCCCTAGAGTTATTCACCCTGTTTTCTTCTGGGGCACTAGCAACATTAACTATGCCTTTGTCTTGTTTGTCTTTTGAAAATGCCATAGGTATTTCCTCTGGGCCTTTATTCGCACATATTTCTGTTGATGGCGTTTGTGTTATATTTGGTCTTTCCTCTGTTACATTTCCATTCGGCAGAAGTTCTTTGTCTGGGCAATTACGATGTTCCCTTGCCCTGTTAGTATGAGATTTGCCTTTGGTTGATTGCGACTTTTGAGAATATGGCGAGATTGGCCCCACTTTGTCTGAGTCAAGTTTTAGTTTCAACCCTAGCTTATTTTTGACAGGTTTTGCTTTACCGCCTGGTGGTGGTTTTATAGCAATTTTCTTGGAATTGCTTATGTAAACAGATGCTCCAGACTTATGCATGTTAGGTTTATGATTACTTTGCTGTTCAGAAGTTACCTCCACTTTCACATGCTCGTGTTGCTGATTGGTTTCTACAGTTACCGCTTCTTTATTGCCCGTTTCATTTTGATCTTGAAATGTCACAGATTTGGCAACTTTAACTTCGTCTACAGTTTCGATACTGGCACTATTTTCCACGGGTGTGTCATCTTTATCATCAATAATGTCAAAATCCGCGTCTATATCATCATCGTCCACTGAATCAATAATGATCGTGAAACCATTCGCCAGCGAGTGTGCGTACTCGTCTTCCCGTAAACTCTTGCTGAGACAGCTCTTCCGGCCGGAGCCTGGTTCCCGGTTCGTCTGCCTCTGGCTTCTGGCCGAGCCTTGTGTCTGCTTGTTGTGCGTGCAGGACTCGATGTCGCCGAACATGTCGGCGGTGACGCTGGTGTCCTCGCGCGAATAGGGGGTAGGGCAAAGAGACTCGCTGGCGGCAGCACTTCCAGGCAACGAGTAGTTGAAGCCGTCCAGGGTCGGCCGCTCTTCATCGTTTTCATATATCTCCTGGAACTTTACTGAAAAACCATATTGAAACACTAAAACAACACTGAGTTGTGAAAAAAAATTTTTTTTATATATTCACTTTATTTAAAAATCAAATCAACAGAATGTACATGATACCTAATCAAACCATAACCTTGAACTTCTCTTTGTGTATTATATTATGTATTACATCGTACCTAATTCCGGGAAAGATTCTTTGCTGTCTTTTTTGGTATCCGATTGCGAATCATTAGCGTCACCGTTGCCTGCGAATCCTGCAAAGATTAAACGCTTTGCCTTCAACACATCAATGCATGTATTTGTCTTTGATTTTTTCTTAGATTTATTACAATATTGTAAGGGTTAACCTAATTGTCACTTGTTTTAAAAAAGAAATGACATTTTGATAAGAGTTGTTCTTACTTTAAAATAATTTACATCTCTAGTATGTCATTTGGTGACTGCAATATGTTCTTTCTCTCGATACATCGCCAGTGACCCATGCTTTTCATTAGTATACATATTCTGTTCATTATGGACGCAGTAAGCAAATTAAAAACAATAACATTTCACCATATCAGTGCCAAAACATGCCCCCACCCCGCAAAACCACGCCCATACCGACTACCCCGAATCCACCCGCTCGCCTACCTGGTCTATCCTCCTCGCTGTCAATAATGATGCCGCTCCAGTCCTTCGTAGACAGGAAGTCGTCGTAGAAAACCTCCACCTCTTCCCTCGTCTCCGGGGTCGTCCGCTTACCCACCTGTTATTAAAATGCTCCATGACAAAAATGCTTAACGATACATTACGCGACCTACAAAAATATTAGATTGGTAGAACTATTGTTTAATTAGTTAGGATTATTTTTAAGCGTAATTGTCCTTAACGAATGAGTAAAAAAGCATAGAGTTTTTATTGCAAAAGGCTACACTGTTCATTCATAGCTCAACCTGTTCCGTCTGAGAATGCTAAGCTATCTTTGAGACAACGTGGTGTTACAACTCTGGTAGAACTAATACAAAGAGTTACAGCTTTAAGAACACTTGAGGTAAAATCAAGCAACAAGACAACGACTATATGCCGTCTGGTTAGATAGATTATACGTATTTTCCATGGCCGAGAGTGTAAGATAGGTTCATCCCGACCCAAGCGTCGGTAAACCTCGTTTCCGCAAAACACCCTGCGCGAGTGTTAGGCTAAGCCTATCTTACACGAGCGGCTATGGTAGATGCTTTTTCTCCCGTCTCAGTTAAACAAAATTAAGTAAAAATGTATTTTCTTGCTGGAACTCTTTGGTGCGTATGGATATGTTTTAATTCGTGGTTGTCATGCATAATTGTGCAGTGATTCGGATATTGTTAATAGTCAAATCGGTCTTGAAAACGATCTGAGGAGAGTGAAACATTATTTCTTGAAAGGTGCGTGACATTTGAAGCGAGAAATAATTAATTAGCATTCTAAATATTGCCAAAAGACAAGGTTTCTATGATGCTCCAGAACACTGTATTCAACAAGGGAGGTAATTGCAATGTGATGACCATTAAAAAGGAGTTCCTGACGGGTACTTGTTTTATCTTTGCCTGTGGGCAAGATTATAGGTATCTTCCATGGCCGAGAGTGTAAGATAGGTTCATTCCGACCCGAGCGTAGGGTCGGGATGAACCTATCTTATACGAGCGGCTATGTTAGATGCTTTTTCTCCCACCTCAGTTAAACAAAATTAAGTAAAAATTATTTTTTGCTGGAACTCTTTTTTGCTTAGTGAAAATAATTGCGTATGGATATGCGATAGCACGTGGTTGTCATGGATATACGCGCAGTAATCCAGTTAATATTAATAGTCAAATCGGTCTTCTTAAATAGTTCTAAGGAGAATGAAGCAGTATTTCTTGAATGGTGCCTGAAAACTGTTTTATGGTGACATTTGAAGCGATAAATAATTAATTAGCGTTCTAAATATTACCATAAGACAAGATTTCCTTGATGCTACTGACGACAGTCTTCAACAAGGGAGGTAATTACAATGTGGTAAAAGGAGATCCATACGGGCATTTTATCTTCGCCCGTGGGCAAGATAAGAATATCTAGCATGGTTAAATTATTGGATCTACTTATCTGAGGTGGGAGAAAAGAATTTCTAGCATGGTTAAATTTTTGGATCTACTTATCTGAGGTGGGAGAAAAAGATATCCACGTTACATCGTGGATGTTGTTTTGTTGTCACCCCATGTATCTGTTGTTGCGTAAAATAAACGAGTCTCATAAGCAGAGTGTGTTTGCTTATGTTTTTTATAAGGTTGTGTTGAGACGTTATAATATACGCCATAGTTTTTAAATCTCAGCCAATGTTTTGTAACCAATACAATTCTTTACCTAATGATGGATTAAATAGCCATTCAGAGGTTTTTATCGAACGTTTGTGTGAATACAATGATTATTATTTAGGGTCGAATAGAAATTGTTGGTATTTTATCAAATGGAGAAAAACCCTAAGGATATTTATAGTATGTGAGTTCTGCTATTATTGTAACAATAGTGTACAGTCGCTCGGTGCATGCACAGCCATACGAGATACACTGTGTGTTTCATTTCTTTAATGCAGTGTAACCTATACGTACCTCAGGTTTGGGCGAGTGGTGGCGTGTGTTGCCCTTCGAGTCCGCCTTGTGAACCGAGTCGTTGTCTGCTCCGCCCTCTGGGGTTCGTCGCCGGTCGCTTAATTTCCGGACCAGGGTAGACTCCGGGTTCATCACCTATTGATGTTTGGTAACAGGTCGTTTCACACACTCAAATATATACGTGGAACAATAAGGCACTTTTGCGTCTAGTGTATATTTAAATATATACGTGGAACAATAAGGCGCTTTTGCGTCTAGTGTATATTTAAATATATACGTGGAACAATAAGGCACTTTGGCGTCTAGTGTATATTTAAATAAATACGTGGAACAATAAGGCGCTTTGGCGTCTAGTGTATATTTAAATATATACGTGGAACAATAAGGCGCTTTGGCGTCTAGTGTATATTTAAATATATACGTGGAACAATAAGGCACTTTGGCGTCTAGTGTATATTTAAATAAATACGTGGAACAATAAGGCGCTTTGGCGTCTAGTGTATATTTACATTTATTATTTAAACTAGAATTCCTCGGATATGGATGTGTCGACTGTCGTGGGCGCCCAGCATTGTCAGATCAAATATAATACAAAGGAGCAAAAGTTTGTAAAAGAAAAATGAACAAGTTTGTCTGATTATAATGTACAAAGGAAAAGAAAAAGGCATCCGAACGTAAAATGATCATTCTTCTAGTGTTACAGGGGCAAATTCATTTGGCATTCGAACTGGACCTAAACTTTGTTAACACAAACACTGTCACCAAGCTTCAACTTCATTGAATGTTCAGTATTTAGGTTACTATGTGCATACTATATACCGACTACAAATTGATGTAAAGGGGACATAACTATGACCTTTCTATGCGATTAATGTGATGATCGACATTGAAAGAGATATTATGCATGTAAACATTGTCACCAAGTTCTGTCATGTTTTAATAATTGCTACATTGTCTGCTTAAGGCTTTACTGACGTCACCGACGCCAAAAATACCAATTATGTCGATGCTCAGATGTATTTGAAAGCGCAGTTTTCTAAACAATAATTTAAAATGAATGAAATTCATACATTGTTCGGACAAACATAAACCTTTTGACAACATAGCTGCAACTACCTGTAGAACGGTTTTGACCAATTTTGGCGTTTCCGGTTGGGCTCGGATGATGTCGGTTGCGCTGATTTTTGTATTGTCCATTGAACACTGCGACTGGCGCTCGATACGCGCATTCATACGCAATAACTTCCTGAAAAAGGTGACGTTCTATTAGATGTTTGGACGTTTTACCTATAAAAGCGAAAATCATGTTTATCGAGAGCAAAAAAGGAAGGAATAATATAGCATGGGCGTTGAGCAAGATTGAAACCATATATTTGTTCATTTACAGAAATACTTAAAGGATGGCTAATAGATTTAGGGAGTGGGAGTTTCTGCTAAAGTTTATAGATCACTTAATAAAAATCCTTTATATTCTATAGTGAATAGACCGACTTTCATTCAAAATAACACTGATTTCTCGTGTTTCATGACCTCAACACCATCTATGGGAATGAAGTTTCACTTGTGCACTAAACATTTAAAGCTGCACACTCACAGAATTACCGTTTTTACAATTATTTTAATATATTGTCTTGGAGTGAGCAAATATTTGCGTAAATATCAGCAAACCAATGATAAAAGACTGCTGACAAAAGATCAAATCACAGAGTTTCATATTTTCGTAATGGAAAACTAATGTTTCATGGCTAAAACCGTTACTAACGGTTTGAGAAAAATGCATAAAACATCAATTTTTGAACTTACATATTATATAAATCTGCGATCTATTGTTTTTTGTCAGCAGTCTTATATGACTGGTTTCCATGCATTCTCGCATAAATTGGCTCGTTCCAAGATAAAAAAAAAAAAAGTTGTCAAAACGTTCAATTTGTGAGAGAGTGCAGTTTTAACGTCGTTCGGAAAATGTAACGTTTCTTGTAAGTAAATTGGTTGAACGTAACCTCTATAACATGTATTCGATAAAGTTGTGAAATCCCGCGTACAAACGATGTGGTGAAAACGTAAACAATAGCAGTTGATCAAGTAAATCAAGCATGCTTTTTCAAACCAGAAACCATTTAGCTTCAAAGCCTACAAGGACGAAAGTAGCCAATGGTCTAACATGGTAGAATCATGCTTTGATTCACTGTCATATCTTAATAAATAAAAGGAAAACATAAAATTGACGTACAATTGAGTAGTCACTTTCGATTTGATGTCATTTGCCCGTTACATCCGCTAACCCAGTTAACCCAACGCACTTCAGTTATGGTTTCGACTGATGTCTAATATCAAGAAAACTGCAAGATTAGCAACGCTACGTTCTAAAAATGTGATTATAAAGTCAGGTTTATCCTTACTTTGCTCGTTTCTTAAGGAGTTTGTGGGCGTCCGGATAGTCCTTCATGGCGGCCTCGAAGTCCGCCTTGGACAGGATGAAGAGGTTGGTGTAGCCCTTGCAGCGCACGTCCGCTGTCCGCCGGTTACCCTCGGCCGCCATTGCCAACAGGCTGGGAACGTTGAAGAAAGATGAAGTATATTGCTAAGATAGACACGTGACCATCTCACATATTGGCATTACCATCATGATATTCTCATTCATGATATTGGTTAACAATGTTAGAAAGATCAGCATCCAAACAATACGCCAACACTTCGGGCAACATCGTGTCTGGCTTAATCACATCTTGCATTCATATTTGACGGTCTTTAACGAAATGTATCGTATATCCCTGAATACCGAATCAGTTGTGGGTTTTTTTGCTGAGATTGGTCGATTGGTAATAGTTAATACATAGTAGTCACCACACCCACTACCCGTACCCGAGGGAGTAGCGCGGGTTGTATAATCACGAGGGTTTGCTGTGCAGTAACTGTTGTGTGTGACACTAGCAAGGACAACGTTCAGTACGTAGCGTGCGTATAAATACATTTTGTTTCAATTCAACCGCACGCTACTGAGTACATGGTTAACGCTCCACCTACTTGGGTACCGTTCTAATATTGGAGTTTATGCATAGACCAGAACAAGGAAACACTCTCCAATATGGAACAAGCATATGATAACAATTTATGAACAGATCTAAGTGCAAGTACCTTATTTCCCCGAAGACGGATCCCTCCCTCAGAGTGGCGAGTACCAGCGTGTTGTTGGGCCCTCCGACCACCTCCACGATACCCTGGCTCACGATATACATCTCCTTACCGATTTCACCCTGACAATACAAAAATAATTAAGCCCATAATTAAACATAAACTTTGTATTTTTTGGCATTTTCAGCGCGGATTCTTGAGTGTTTGTACTAAAGGGAGGCAAGTCTGCATTACTTGGCGATACGATAAACAAGCAGATATCTTACCACATTTTAGTCTAAAATGTTATAACTGCAGGGTACTCCTCGTCAATGTGCAGTCACCCATAGTCGCTTATGTGTTAATCCGATGTCATTGTTAAGTTTACATTTGTAATTTTATCCCGTCCAAATGTCCAGTTTTATAAGTGTAAAAAACATCACTCCCACCATTTTTTGGTTATGTTTTTTTTTTATTTGGAACTTAAAGTGTTATCAAATTCCCTTTTTTTGATTGCCTACACTTACCTTCCTACAGACGTAATCCCCGGGCAGGTAGAGGATGGGCTGGAGTTTGAGAACAAGGTCATACAGAAGCGTTTTGTCGCAGTCCGAGAATAGTTTCACCTTGCTCAGCGTGTTGAAGTGGACATGGATGGCAAGGTCCTTCCGCAGCTTCATAGGTAGCGCGTCCATCATCTGACGCTCGTCTAGGGAAAAACTGCTTGTAAGTGTATGTGGATGATATGCATATTTGTTAGTTTGTTTATAAGGGAGACAATGTCCCTCGTTAGAAAACATTGTTATTTTATGAGGATTAAATTGTTTCAAGCAATAAAATGCAATGAATTTAAAGTCGAAAATTTTAACCACGGATTGCGCACAATTGATCCCTGCAAAAAAATAAGATTTAAAGTAGTAAGTGTTTGGCTTGTCTGTAATGACCATGGTCTCACCAAGTGCAGCAAAAATTAGCTCCAGCAGCGTTTCTTTGAAATCAATTTATCCCCCCCCCCCCCCCCTAAACGCACATACCCCACATAACTATTAGTTGCCCGGCCTACCTATGACCTTCTGTTGCTGCCAGTTGTATATGAACCACGTGCGCACGCGGTCCTGTGTTTCATGTGGCAGGTTCATGTTCTTCACATACTGCAGCGCCGCGTCCATCCGCTGGGTGTACGTCGTCGTAACCATGTTAGCCGCGTCCACGATGTCACGGATCTGGGTATAACAACAACAAATGCCGGTAACGTTTGTAAAAATCTCCTACGAGCTATATCTGTTCTTCTACTAGACTGCGAAGGGAAATAACCTTTTGGCGAGGCTTGAAAATGGATTTATAAATACATTAAACACAACACAACGAGGCATTGTTGAAATGGTTGTGTACTCAAAGAAAACCTTTTCGAGTGTTTGAAATATGCCATAAAACACTGGCAATACAAATAATGTTATTCATAAACAACATTACCTGTCCGATGAGAAGGGCGAATACAAAGACGCCGGAGCCCCAGTAAATGGTCATAAAGGAGAACTCGAGGGTGTTTGTTGGTTTGGGGTTGTTCCCGATAGAGGTCGCTGTCTTTGTCGCCAGGTAGAAACAACGGATGTACCTACATTAGCCGGAAGTTGGTAATACTTAATTTAGAAGAAATTGAAGATGACTTGTAATAAAAATCAGGACTTCTATATCATGTTATGTAAATAATACAATGGCATAAACTCTCATCGTATAATGTCACGCAGCTAAAACCAACTGAAGGCAGCTCATTTGGAAGCGAGTGGTAGATCTTGGCTTTTATTAATATGTGCACCGTAATGTAAAACATACATAAAATGGGAATAACGTTAATGTTCTAGGTATCTAATTGTAGTTTATGATCATCCAGAATGCGTATTTTATATTCCTATTTATTCATACAGTAAGGTTATACCTACGTATTAATGAAGCACGAAACTGTGTAGCCATTATTGTAGACGTAAGTTTGATCGTATAAACTGAGAAAACAACACTTTCAAATGTCCAAATAGTATTTTATCAGCATGCTATTATAACAATTGAACATACACTTCTTGCAGAAGGGTTGTGTTTAGTGTTTGAATGTGTGTTACAAGTACGGGTTCCCTGTCCGGTCGTTTATCCATCTCTTGGTGCTGTACCCCTCGTGGACGGAGAGTTGTAAGTGTAAGAAATGTCTACATAAACGCTATAGTACTTATTTCCCGTTTAGCCGTTTATCCGTCTGTTCGTGCTGTACCCCTCGTGGACGGACAGTTGTAAATGTTAGAAACGTTTATATAAACACTTAAGTCCTTTTTACCCGTTCGGTCGTAGATATGGGTCTTTTGGCGTTGAACCCCTCGAGGAGAGTTATCAGTAATATCAGTAATTTATGGTTTACCAATATATGGACGTGAAAGTCCTTGTAAATCCTAAGGAGGGATGGTGATAAGAGTTGTGCAAGAATATGAACAATGAAGTCCTATATCAGTCAGAGCTCATCTGGTGGCGTAAACTATTCGTAAACGTAAGTTTAATGCATATTGTTAAATATGTGCACCTTTCCGGTTTCGTCGTGGACCGACCTGTTGGTGTTGAACCGAGAGTTGTAAACATATGTGTCTTACTATGGGCTCATGTTATACGTACGTGCTTCCGTTCCAGACGTAGACCCATCCGTTGGTGTTGAACCGAGAGTTGTAAACGTACGTAACTATATATATATATATATATATATATATATATATTGTAGGCTTATCTCATACGTACGTACTTCCTGCTGTCCAGTCGCTTACCCAGCCATAAATGTAACACCGCGAATTGTGAACGTACGAAGTTATATATGGGATCATCTTATACATACGTGCCTACTTGCCAGTCGTACACCCATCTGTTGATGTTGATACCCTGATAGACGGAGGTTATTAACGTTAATAAAGTATATAAGGGCTCATAATTTACGCAGGCTTTTCCCGTGCCGTCGTATCTGTTAGCGTTGAACCTCTCGTACACACGTGGAATTGCATAGACGGTTATATGAGTCTTGTAAGTACAAAGTATACGACCATTGAAACCATTGAAACCATGCTACACGTACGCGTTGCCAGTTCCGTCGTAGACCCATCTGTTGGCGTTGAATCCCTCGTAGACGGAGATGGAGTAGTAGCCACACGTCTCTACGTGGATGAGAAACAACATGTACGTGAACGTCTTCACGATCCTGGAAAGGGAGAGATATACACTTTATTCAATTTGTTTGTTAACTTTCAATATCTAAACAAATCGAAAATCATCAGCATTATTGTTTATGAGTGAATATTGCAGGGCTAAATATACCGCTAATGTGGGTTTTTGTCAACTTAAATAGATACTTTAATAATTTTTCATATATGTAGTTCTAAGCAAGTTAAGTGAAATAGAAAACATTTTATAATGATTTGGCCACCAGCTAACATAAAAGGCTGGTCGTCTATAGCTAGGAACTAACAAACTATATACTGTACAAGTAATAACAATATTTGTGATGCAGAGGCCATCGATATCGGTGAAAAATAAATCGAACGAATTCTGACATTATCATCGTACCTGACGGCATGAGCTGACCTCACTAGATGATCGCATCTAGAATAGAACTCCCAGAACGTCTGAATCTGAAAATATATAATAAATGGGAGCTATAATCGTATGATATGATTGATTGCAACAGTATAATCGACTCTGTAATTAAACCAGGCATGAATAATTGAAATAAATTACGACTGATTAAATTACTGTGACTAAGAGTTGTATTATCATTTTTGGAGACATTCTCCATATGGCGAAATGAGGCAGTGATATTCGTAAGAACATTGATTACTCGCTAACTCGTAAATAGCAAAAGACAATAATGTCGTCATTAGTTTGGATAAGAAGACAATCTAGGCTGACAAAGCTTGGCAAATAGCTCCAAATATACAGCCCCATTATCAGAGTATCTCCGAATCAATAAAGCTCTTTCCGCTGTGTGCTCTCCATTGTGTTCATGGAAACATCATAGCCTTCCGAGGAATTGAAGAGTCTCTCCTGTGAGTGGCATGTAACGCAAGCGGATCTCAATAAATTGAATACAGCCCACAGAAAGAAACTGTAGCCAAACAAATGAATTATCAGACACAAGTATTATTAATCATAAACCTTTCAAATGCGTTTCAAACATTTGATTTTGTCTATAACGAAACTGTCGTTGTCTTTTTCTTTGCATCATAAGAAAACCATGTTGCACACGTACTTTAATAAAACCTAGGGTGTACAAGTATATTAATAGAACCGTGGGTATACACTTACTTTAATAGAACCTTATGTGTACACGTACTGTAAGAGCACTGCGGTGTACCAGTACTTTCAGAGCACCATGGTGTACACGTACTTTAAGAGCACTACGGTGTACCAGTACTTTAAGAGCACCATGGTGTACACGTACTTGAGGAGCACTGCGGTGTACCAGTACTTTAAGAGCACCATGGTGTACACGTACTGTAAGAGCACTGCGGTGTACCAGTACTTTCAGAGCACCATGGTGTACACGTACTTTAAGAGCACTACGGTGTACACGTACTGTAAGAGCACCATGGTGTACACGTACTGTAAGAGCACCATGGTGTACACGCACTTTAAGAGCACTGCGGTGTACCAGTACTTTAAGAGCACCATGGTGTACACGTACCTTAAGAGCAATGCGGTGTACCAGTACTTTAAGAGCACCATGGTGTACCAGTACTTTAAGAGCACCATGGTGTACACGTACTGGAAGAGCACCATGGTGTACACGTACTTTAAGAGCACCATGGTGTACACGTACTTTAAGAGCACCATGGTGTACACGTACTTTAAGAGCACCATGGTGTACACGTACTTTAAGAGCACCATGGTGTACACGTACTTTAAGAGCACCATGGTGTACACGTACTTTAAGAGCACCATGGTGTACACGTACTTTAAGAGCACCATGGTGTACACGTACTTTAAGAGCACCATGGTGTACACGTACTTTAAGACCACCATGGTGTACACGTACTTTAAGAGCACCATGGTGTACACGTACTGTAAGAGCACCATGGTGTACACGTACTTTAAGACCACCATGGTGTACACGTACTTTAAGAGCACCATGGTGTACCAGTACTTTAAGAGCACCATGGTGTACACGTACTTTAAGAGCACCATGGTGTACACGTACTTTAAGAGCACCATGGTGTACACGTACTGTAAGAGCACCATGGTGTACACGTACTTTAAGAGCACCATGGTGTACACGTACCTTAAGAGCACCATGGTGTGCACGTACTTTAAGAGCACAGTTGGTGAAAACGTGTTTTAAGAGGGCCATGCTTTTCGCGGAACACCTTTGTGTACACCTGCCTTACAAGCACCATTAAAGGACACGTACCTTAAGTAGCCTGGGTAGGCGGCACCATGGGTTGACCTTCATCTCTATCAGGTAAAGCAGATCCAGTGGCAACAAGGACGCCACATCAAACTGTTTAGTAACGGCATTTGGGTTAGGCATACAAATTAATACATATTCATATTGGCTTAGTGAATTTATGTTACAAAATTCAGAGAGCAAAAGTGTGTGGGGGTTTTACAAGGCGATTTAAAGGGACAAACGTTAACCTTATTATAAAATTAACAATATTTCATTCGTAAAGTTGTATCAGTACTATATTCTGTTTTCGTGACAGTATTACATGATTTGGACATTATAAAATCACATTGTATACTTTGTTTCCGGTTTAATACTACAGCCATCACGTATCTTTGTGTATACATGTGTATATTTGTGTAATATAACAATATTACTGAGTTTGAAAACAATTTAATTAGAAGCAATAACTGCTGAATGTGTAATATTTCAGCAAGTCATATGTTCATTTCATATTTTGTTTAAATGATTAAGTTTTCTTTGAATAAAGTGTTTTCATTTTCCATCTCAATCATAAGAGGAAAACGTATTATTTACTCTCGATTTTATAAAAAAAATATCTTAGATCGTTCGTCACTTTCTGTTTTAGAAGGAAATGGCGTCATGAACATATTGCAAAATTATGACGTCATCTAATCGGATGTGACGTCTTCATTTAAAGGGAAGTAAGTTTAGTGTTTATGTTGTATCATCCCTGTATTCAATCTACCTATGAGCGATATTTTAAACGATCGGATATACAATTTGTTTTAACGCTTGTAGCACGTGAAATGGCGTTGCTTTATCGATGTGTGGTATTCGGCTTATCATCAACGCAGGTGACACAGGTAGTTCAGTTTTGTTAATTTTACTGAAAGAAGTACGTTATAAAATAATCTGACACTCGTCATCATAGTATACACAAATGTATTAAACTCATCCAAGAATTATGTTATCTAGAAACCTCGTCAAAGGCTCGCTTACTAACAAATTTCCTGAACTCGTTGAATAATGTTGTGATTTATATGGCTAATTGCGTCAGATATTATGCATCTAAATGAATTTATTTAAATTTTGAGCAATTTAAAGAATACATGGAAAAGCAAAATTAATATCTAGTGTATCGCTACCTTAAATATTCTTTTCTGGAAGTAGTTGGCCCGCGTCTTGGATCTGTGTGTCTGAAACAGAAAAACAAGTACACTTTATGAGGAAGAAAGTGAATAAATTCCGAGCAAACAGCTAACAAATACTGAATGTCGATTAATCAAAACGAGTGTGTGTGTGTTGCTTTTTTTTCTTTCGAGACAGGAAAGGAATATTAATACAGTAAGACGTGATATATGGACACATTGCGTGACATTCTGACACTGATAACAGACCCGGGAATACAGATGGCAACATCGCGGAATATCGTAGTTTTTTCGAGTCAAACTCATTTATTTCACACAAAAATAATGCCTTCATTCTAAGTCATGGTTTAGTATCACATTGACATAGTCGTAAATCATTGTTGGTTTGATCCGTTTCAAGAAGAAAATCGTGGTAAACCACGTAAAATAACTTTTTTTCTTTTTCAAAATACTGTGGTATTACTTATACTGTGCTTAGCTGTTATTACATCCGAATGGAAACAGTGGTTCCAGGGTTGTTTGTTATGGACTTCTGTTGAAAATTAGATTTTACGACATGATATTATAATAAGAGCATTATTCTAAAACTCACAAGAAATATATTTTTAATACAAAACATCAACAAGTTATTTTACCCAAACGGCAATTGGAAACAAGCTCCAACTAATAAAATATGTAACACAAGCTAACCTCCTTAAGGCCGCTGTTGAGGAAGCTGATCCTCATTTTAAACAGCAGGATGTCCACGATGTAGACAAGGTCACACGTGTAGTCGGCGACCAGCCAGTACATCACGTTCCCTGACGTCTGGTACGGGAACGCCGCTCGCAGCGGGATCACCCACGCGTTATACATAAACGCCAGCGTCACGATAAACAGCCAGAACAGGTACAGTTTGCCTAAAATATTCAAAGTTATAACTGTTTTTATGCCAAAATTGACCACACCCAAGTCGTCAGTGTCTAAAATGAATAAAGCAAGACCAAATTGACCTTGCCTAAAATTAAACAGACAGAGCATTTTAAGATGACCTGATATAATGAGTCAAGAAGATATTTCGCATGAACAATAACACGGCTTGTTAAAAACAGGCACGGCACGAATACTATTCAAGCTAATCACAACTTGGCTAAAACCAGAACAGCCGTAACAGAAACAAGAATAATCACGGTTTACCAGAAACAAAAACATACACGGCTTGTTAAAACAAAAACAGACACGGTTTGTATAAAACGATAACAGCAAGAACAGACACGGTTTGTATAAAACGATAACAGCAAGAACAGACACGGTTTGTATACAACGATAACAGCAAGAACAGACACGGTTTGTATACAACGATAACAGCAAGAACAGACACGGTTTGTATAAACCGATAACAGCAAGAACAGACACGGTTTGTATAAAACCGATAACAGCAAGAACAGACACGGTTTGTATAAAACCGATAACAGCAAGAACAGACACGGTTTGTATAAAACGATAACAGCAAGAACAGACACGGTTTGTATAAACCGATAACAGCAAGAACAGACACGGTTTGTATACAACGATAACAGCAAGAACAGACACGGTTTGTATACAACGATAACAGCAAGAACAGACACGGTTTGTATACAACGATAACAGCAAGAACAGACACGGTTTGTATAAACCGATAACAGCAAGAACAGACACGGTTTGTATAAACCGATAACAGCAAGAACAGACACGGTTTGTATACAACGATAACAGCAAGAACAGACACGGTTTGTATAAACCGATAACAGCAAGAACAGACACGGTTTGTATACAACGATAACAGCAAGAACAGACACGGTTTGTATACAACGATAACAGCAAGAACAGACACGGTTTGATTACAACGATATCAGCAAGAACAGACACGGTTTGTATAAAACGATAACAGCAAGAACAGACACGGTTTGTATAAAACGATAACAGCAAGAACAGACACGGTTTGTATAAAACGATAACAGCAAGAACAGACACGGTTTGTATAAAACGATAACAGCAAGAACAGACACGGTTTGTATAAAACGATAACAGCAAGAACAGACACGGTTTGTATAAAACGATAACAGCAAGAACAGACACGGTTTGTATACAACGATAACAGCAAGAACAGACACGGTTTGTATAAAACGATAACAGCAAGAACAGACACGGTTTGTATAAAACGATAACAGCAAGAACAGACACGGTTTGTATAAAACGATAACAGCAAGAACAGACACGGTTTGTATACAACGATAACAGCAAGAACAGACACGGTTTGTATACAACGATAACAGCAAGAACAGACACGGTTTGTATATAACGATAACAGCAAGAACAGACACGGCTAACCTTAAATGACGACAACATCTAACATGTCAGATTTGCCTAAATAAATCACAAAATAATTCAGCTTGTCTGAAACAACAAGCAACACGATCTGGTGCGTCATTCCTTCCATGATTTACAAAAAGGAATATGCACCGCTTGACTGAACCAAGAACAAAACTAATAAACATTTGTCCTAAATCAAGCAGAATGGAGAATATTCGTATGTACTGCTGGCTTGAGACGATAACAGCATAATCAGACAGTGTATGCCTACACGTATCACAGTTAGAACCAGTAACATTTTGCCAAACAACCACACACAACGAAACTACACCTAACCTGAACAACATTAACAACCACAAGTTCATAGTCCCTCAACAACAACAAAAAACACACGTACACCTAGTGAAACGAACCGCAGCCAGGACCAAGAAATCTTGTATAAACAACCACAACAAGAAAGAGTGCACCGTCCCTGAACGACTACAATAAGGACCAGACATCTTGTCTAAACAACAAAAAGAACCAGAAGCATTGCCTAAGCAACAACAACAAGAACAAGTAGCATTGCCTAAGCAACTACAACAAGAACCAGTAGCATTGCCTAAGCAACTACAACAAGAACCAGTAGCATTGCCTAAGCAACTACAACAAGAACCAGTAGCATTGCCTAAGCAACTACAACAAGAACCAGTAGCATTGCCTAAGCAACTACAACAAGAACCAGTAGCATTGCCTAAGCAACTACAACAAGAACCAGTAGCATTGCCTTAGCAACAACAACAAGAACCAGTAACATTGCCTAAGCAACAACAACAAGAACCAGTAGCATTGCCTAAGCAACTACAACAAGAACCAGTAGCATTGCCTAAGCAACTACAACAAGAACCAGTAGCATTGCCTTAGCAACAACAACAAGAACCAGTAACATTGCCTAAGCAACAACAACAAGAACCAGTAGCATTGCCTAAGCAACTACAACAAGAACCAGAGCATTGCCTAAGCAACTACAACAAGAACCAGTAGCATTGCCTAAGCAACTACAACAAGAACCAGTAGCATTGCCTAAGCAACTACAACAAGAACCAGTAGCATTGCCTAAGCAACTACAACAAGAACCAGTAGCATTGCCTAAGCAACTACAACAAGAACCAGTAGCATTGCCAAAGCAACAACAACAAGAGCCAATAGCATTGCCTTAACAATACGAACCACTTCACTTTGCCTTAACAACAACATCAACAACCCGTTTATCTTGCCTTAACAACAACAAGAACCAGTATGCTTTGCCTCAACAACAACAACAACAACGGGTTTAACTTGAGTTAACAACAACAAAAAGAACCAATTCACTTAGCCTAAACAACAACAAGAACAAGTACACATTGCCTTAATAACCACAACACAAAGCTTTCTGTAATACATTAGTATTGACAGGTGTTCCCCGTTTTCAGCAGGGACGCGACTTAAATTTGGCCTGTAGTATTGTATGTGACTTAAGCAATGTCCCAGAAATAATCTACATCTCTATAAGTCCTTTAAAATCGGGAATTACTCATTTAAGACACAACTAGGCGGATTCCTTCAATTTATAGTGCAGTGGCCTTATGGCCTCTGTCACCAGCAAAATTCAATCATTTCACAACGGTTACCAACACAGGTCAATAAAATAATTATTGCCCTTCAGTCCTATAACATTGTTCAAAAAGTAATGCTATGACATTTCAATGAAATTCTATGAATTTTACATGAAAAATATCAATTAATTACATGAAAAAGGCCCTTATTTATCAGAATCCACCGTTTTTTGCGGTATTTCAATCGCCATCTAGCAATTTTGACATTGACCATGCACTCCGTTATGTTTTGAATGTAAGAAGAGATTTTTTCATTGGACGGCCTTCAATCGAATGTTTCATTGCTTTCCAATGTAATCTGCTTTAATAACGTTAATGACGCCATAAGTTGGATGGCAAATGTGATTGATAGTAAATAAGATAATTTACTGTAACCGAAAAAAACACATTTGATTCGGATAAATACGCGTCTGAATCATCGCATTCACAACAGTAGTTATTATATTTCAAGCTACTTTTTGTAATGCACGCGCAAAGATTGCATGTCAGTCAGTGTTAACGTGATTTACAGAGGAAGTGTTCGTTGTTCTCGAACCTCTCCATTGTTCGTGGATATCGTCTGATTATGAAAGAATTGTAGCAGAAACTATCAGAAAAGTTGTGTTTGTCTTGCACGTTAGTCTTTCACCTATCTGAGAGTGTAAAATGTATACGATTTTGTCATTTACTTTAGTAAATGTTTAACGTTACTAAGGGCAATGTGGTTTGGGGGATTTCTTCACATTTTTACTTTTATAATGATATTTTTCCAAGTAAAACTTTTCGAATTCTTAAAATGTCATACTATTAACGTTTTAACAATAATAAAGGACTGAAGGGCCAATAGTTCAGTGTCGAAGCTATGTGACGATCATCTGTGGTGACCAACAACTAATATTGAAACATTCTTAAAACAAGCATGTAAGGGGTTTTGGCCACGAGTGTTACCAATATCAGTTACGTCAGCACGTTTGTAACCACATTCGTTACAAGTCCCCCGTATATTACAACATAGATGAAAAAGACGAGCTTAGCAAATTTTACACACAACAACCATGAAACTTCCATACTTACTCTGCGGTTCAATGACGTGTGGGAAGCGCAATTTTCGGATCCATCGCGGGAGTTTGTATATCTTCGTTTTCTCTATTTCCAGCTCCTCACGGAAACGCACGATCTCGGAAATCGTGTCGCCTTCGGCCTGGTCCGGAAAAAACGAGTCCAAACGATGACGGAACTGCAGCTCCGTTGATATGGCTGGAAAATTTGGTGAAATAATTAGTAATTACAGTAGTTTCACAGGTTCTATAGAAATGAAACTCGTCATCAGTGTTATGTGTAATATTAAACAATGTTATGCAATGTAATAATACATTGGAAACTGCAGGGCCATGCCCAGCAGCCTTATGTTATGATACAAGACATTATTTCAGTTAGTTAATTGGTATACAATATAAGGAATTGAAACTAGAAAGAAATATAAGAGAATCAATAGAAACAGTCATTCTAAAAGTTTAGCTTATATTGAGCATTAATTCATTTAAATTTACATACAAATAAATTTAGAAAGTCTACATAAACTCATATATTTGAAGAGCTCTATAAATAATTAGAGACCTGTTCAAATGGCTTGAAAATCCATAATTATAATGAAGCACCATATGTGCCATCCTGTTCATATTAATTGGATTTTATGACAGATTTCTTGAGAATCGTAATTAAAAAATATTTTTTATCCTTAATCAAAATAATCACAGGCACTAATTGAGGTGGAAGAAAACGGATTGTTTTTCAATAATTACACATAATTATGAAATAAAATGCAAAACCTACTTCTCAGTAAAACACAGAAAAGAGGCTTTGTACACGGACTTTCTACATTGTAAATTATTATCTTCATTAGTTGCATCGTTGTTAAGAAGACATAACAAAATATACATGAACTTTGAGAAAAAATGTATTTCAATGAGGGCGAATATCATTTAAGGCGCATTGAAGCTAGAAACATATCAGATGTTCTTACAAATCTAACACTTTATACCAATGACAAACCAAGTTTGGGTTAGAAAGGTGTTTCCACATAATTGACTTCCACTGACCTGGCGGAATACTAACGTACGCATATTGTCAACCTTTGACCAACTATGAACCATACTAAAATGAGATTATTTAAACGCTGGTACATGAAACTATTTACAAGTACTGTCATGAACAGGTTAATTTAAAAAAAACGTTTGGTAAGCTACATGATTTTGCACCTGGCTGCAGCTCGGGTGAACCGTGCTCGGTGACCTCGACCTTCCGCCTCCACTCCCGGGCCAACTTGTTCACCAGCATCACAGGCATTCGCACACAGCACCACACAGAGGGACATACAGACCAGCCCTACCACAATTTAAATTCACCGAGGCAGATTATCCGGACCACCGGACAACAACATGCGAGACTCAATCGAACACATCCGAACACCGCTCATGGACACATGCACAAATACCAGATATAGTTATCTGAAATGTCCGTCAAACACAAAGTCCATCAACACCATCTGGACACAACGCAGAGACAGACAATCGGTTTGCCAGTCTATATGAGTATGTATCCTGTTGTGCCTATTAATGACACGTCATACACAGCTGAACATCATCTCCCGTTGGTACTGCTATGAAAGGCGCACACGTCCTGGAAATGCTACTGGCACTATATCCGCAGGGTGTGTATTCTCGTAGATTCCTTTCGAAAATGATAGAAGCTATAACCGTGCATGTTGCCTATAAATAGTAATGTGACATTCCAATACTTTTCGAACAAATCACTCATTAGTAAAATGTGTCGTAAAGATTCGTTTTACGCCGACTGCGTCAACTTCCATTTAAAGTTATAAGCCTCTACTGTCTAATTCCAACACGTATCGGGCGAAATGTGTCTATTTTACGAATATTTACTGCTACGCTGATGGAAACATCGCGATACAGATGCGTGACAGGTTATCATAATTTTGCGTATTTCCGTTTCCTTCATAATTTCTTTTTCTTTTGAAATGTATTTCAATTAAGAGAATATTCGTAGAAACAGAAATTGACTATGATGATGTTAAATAACAATTACAGTGGATTCTATGATACGATGTTCTGTAAGAGTTTGTTTCATTTCACCATTTGCTCATAAAAAGCATGTTGCTGCGGGGTCGAATCAATTGTTTAGTAACTAAAAAACATATTTCATAATACGCGAAAGGCTCTTTACTAGCGAACGCGCATGCGCGAACTGCTACATAACCAACTAAAGACTTCTCGGTTGTTTTCGTTAACTCGGACACCGTTCGACGATCCCATTTGTTGAAACATGAGCGTCGACACTTATTCAACATATTTGATAAACAATTTCGAAATTTTCTGCTCATGACGTTTGACGATATAAAATTATATATCGCGCTGTATCCGTTACTGGCTCGTTCCAAGAAAATACAATGTATACTTTATTGTTAACATTTTATAATTTCCTTGAATTCTTCGCAACGCACACACACACACACGCGCGCGCGCGCACACAACCGCACGGACGCACGCACGCGCACGTGCGCGCGTAACACACACACACACACACACACACACACAGAAATATAAAGAGTCTAAAATCCGATGCACTGAAACTTGCAAAAATGTATATCCATTTTCAATTTAATTTCAGCTTCACATCAATACACATTGAACAACTTGAGAAATGAACACGTATGTCTCTGACGTGACTTGAATGCGACGTCTGACATTTATATTGATCTCTCCTGGCTGTGATCTTTATAAAAAAAAGCCCTATAGCTGCGTCCCCTTGACAAATAACGCCTTATATGTTCTAGAGATATGATTCACATCAAAACAAACATCAATATATAACATTTCGGGAAGATAATGTACTGAGGAAATGTTATTCAAAATTAAATATCATGAAATATGCACACATTTTCTAACAGAGAATAAAAATATCGGCGAGGAGGCGGCACTTTCACTAATCTCCTCCCTCCCTCCCTCCCTCTAATTTCTTTCTCCAACCCAGCTGCCACGGGCTAACCAGCCACGATAAACTCATTTCAGCTAAGAGAATAACCAAAGCGAACCTCCAGATTCCATTTAATAGCGAGTCCGATGTCACAAAAGCCGTAAACGTGATGAAAACAAGTTCCGATCGGAAAGGGATCCGACTGCAAATCTACAACGTTGGCGGTGTTCTAGCTAAGACGAGTTTTAATTCCTCCTTACGGAGTCCAAATTCCTTTTCCGATTTCTTCTCGTACATGTATATTGATCTCTCAGTTCTTTCCTTTTAACACAATATTTCATTGCAAATCGTAAATGAAATTTATTTGTTGTCATTTCAGTTTTTAGTATATACTTCAGAATTTTTTTTATTCCACTTCTATCGTAAGTTGAAATAAAAACCACCGCCTTTATTGAGAGACATTTGATCTACTGAAAAATTATCGCTGTAATTATGTGTACCTGGACAGACAAGCTGGTTTGTCTTCAGATTTTCCCCAAAGACCGTCTGTAGCCAGCTAGTTACATTACTTAGGATCAAAGTTATGCCAGGTAATTAAATCATTTTTAACGGAGTAACTAGGCATCGCGTTTCTCCCACCTCAGATAGTAGATCCAATAATTTTACCATGCTAGATATTCTTATCTTGCCCACGGGCGAAGATAAAATGCCCGTTTGGAACTCCTTTTTTTATGGTCACCACATTGTAATTACCTCCCTTGTTGAAGAATGTCGTCTGTAGCATCATGGAAACCTTGTCTTGTGGCAATATTTAGAACGCTAGTTAATTATTTCTCGCTTCGAATGTCACCATAACGCACCATTCAAGAAATAATGCTTTTCTCTCCTTAGGACTTTTTAAAGACTGATTTGACTATTAATATAATCTAAATCACTGCGCGCATATCCATGACAACCACGAATTATCGCATATCCATACGCAATTATTTTCACTAAGCACAAAAGAGTTCCAGCAAAAAACACATTTTTACTTAATTATTTTTAACTGAGGTGGGAGAAAAAGCATCTACCATAGCCCCTCGTGTAAGATAGGTTCATCCCGACCCTCGCGCAGGGTGTTTTACACGAGCAGCCATGGAATATACTTATAATCTTCATTGTTATATTTATGACTACAGTTTTTGCATTTTTGCCTTTTCATTTTTATCACAGTTTTCTCGAATGAATAACATAAGTTACAAACTTATTTTCTTTAATTATTACGCTATTAAGTTATTAACTGAGTAGTGTTGGACATCTATGGCAGAGTGCAAATTTAAAGTAAGATGGCATCAACATGTATGCTGCTTTTCCATTCTGTTAAATATATATATTTATATTTATATTCCCTTGCAAATATAGCAAGTAACCTGTATGGTACCCCTGCAGACATGAAGTAAACATGTTTTACCACTATTGTACCGCTGCAGACATCAAATAAACATGTTCCACTACTATTGTACCACTGCAGACATAAAGTAAACATGTTTTGCCACGATTGTACCGCTGCAGACATCAAATAAACATGTTTTGCCACTATTGTAGCACTGCAGACATCAAATAAACATGTTCCACTACTAGTGTACCCCTGCAGATATAAAGTTAACATGTTCCACCAATATTGTGCCGCTGCAGACATGAAGTATACATGTTCCACCACCACTACTGTACCGCTGCAGATATGAAATAAACATGTTTTACCATTATTGTATTGATGCAGATATGAACTAAACATATGTAACTATTATTGTTACCTTGCAGACTTGAAGGAAACATGTTTTATCACTATTTTACCCCTACAGACTTGAAGTAAACATGTTTTACCACTATTGTACCGCTGCAGACATGAAGTAAACATGTTTTACCACTATTGTACCGCTGCAGACATGAAGTAAACATGTTTTACCACTATTGTACCGCTGCAGACATGAAGTAAGCATGTTTTACCACTATTGTACCGCTGCAGACATGAAGTAAACATGTTTTACCAATATTGTACCGCTGCAGACATGAAGTCAACATGTTTTACCACTATTGTACCGCTGCAGACATGAAGTAAACATGTTTTACCACTATTGTACCGCTGCAGACATGAAGTAAGCATGTTTTACCACTATTGTACCGCTGCAGACATGAAGTAAACATGTTTTACCAATATTGTATTGCTGCAGACATGAAGTCAACATGTTTTACCACTATTGTACCGCTGCAGACATGAAGTAAACATGTTTTACCAATATTGTACAGCTGCAGACATGAAGTAAACATATTTTACCACTTGCAGACATGAATTAAACATCTCTACCATTATTGTATCGTTGCAGACATGAAATAAACATGTTTTACCACTATTGTACTCCTACAGACTTGAAGTAAACATGTTCCACCAATATTGTACCCCTTGAATTAAACATGTTTTACCACTTTTACCACTATAACACCCCTGCAGACTTGAAGTAAACGTATTTTACCACAATTGTACCCCTGCAGACATTCAATATTCATGTTTTACCACTTGCATACAAGAAATAAACATGTTTCACCATGATTGTATCGCTGCAGACATGAAATAAACATATGTAATTATTATTGTACTCCTGCAGACATGAAATAAACATGCTTTACCACTTGCAGATATGAAATAAATATGTTTAATAATATTGTATCGCTACATATATAAAAAAAAAAAACAGGTTTTACCACTTTTGTACGCCTGCAGACTTGAAATAAACATTCTTTGCCACTATTGTACCGCTGCAGAAATGAAGTAAACATGTTTTATTACTATTGTACCGCTGCAGACATGAAATAATCATGATTTACCACTTGCAGACATGAAATGAATATGTTTACCAATATTGTATCTGCAGATATGAAATAAACATGTGTAACTTTTATTCTACCGCTGCAGACATGAAAATGATGTTAATGTGTCCTGTATACTGATTTTACCATTAAGCCTGCATACATGAAGTAAAATATGTCACTCCCTAGTCATGGACGCTGGACTCATGAAATGATTTGTGGGTTAGTATTTAGTTAGTATTTCTTTTCCAATAGCTTGTTTCTGGTCTTTAATTTACACAAATTACAAATGTTGATTACAGAAATATGTTTACGCCATAAAATCTTTCTAACGAGGTCGATAAATCAAGAACTTTATCACAATATTTGTTCTATGAAGTTTATGCATTTTGGTTTCGGATTTTCGAAACATATCTGATTTCCGTGTTTCTCGTCGTTTTAAGACATGCTTTCGAGAAATGCAGAAGTTTCTTTGCAATTATAAGATTAATTTACATCTCGGTTTTCGCAAGAACTTTTACATTTCTTCCATTTCTAGGTTCTAGGAAAATTGAAATTGTCCACGTGACCACCGTTAACCAACCGGATAGCGTCATTAAATAAACTGTTGGAGATGAGTCATACACTGTTACATGAACACGTGCTGATTTTACATGTATAAACAATTATATTTTTGATATTGATATTTGATAGCCTTAGTTGTGATCACGACTACATAATAGCTTTGTATATGCTGACTGGTCGTCATTAATAGTAATGACGTCATCGTTCATGAAACATCGATACCAGGGTACATTCGGAACTTTTCGGCCATTTTAATCGAAAACAACCTCGGATGTATGCCGGTACATCACTTGAAGTAGTTCGTAAATATTTGAATTAGATCATTAATTCAATTTAGTGTTTTAGAGATGTATTTATTGAACTAAGTTTAAATTGATTGTCAGTCACGGTTGCGAAACAGTGGCTTCAGCTCTTTAGGAGCTGTATATAAAAAAGAGCCAATCACACTTCCGAGCTAGAGAAAAAGAACGTATATCATCATCAAACGTAAGTATGACTCGTTATTTTATCTAATATCACAATTATGAGAGCTTATTTGTGAAATCGGGGAATGCAGTGCCATATATATATGTTTAATCTGCATACGTATTTCGGTTATTTTGTAAACATATTGTTTATAGAGTTATAAGACCGATTCTCCCATCAAACACATGCATGTTTACAAACGAATGTAGAACATGTTCACCAATTTTCAGCTGAATTTCACTCAAGAAGCTTACATTTAAGATAAAACCAGTATTATCGAGTGTTTTTATTTTGTCGGGAATAAAAATGACCGCCTGTTTACCGCAATAAGCATGTTTATACTCTTTTTCTGGGTTGAGCTTGAGCCAAAGCGTGGAGGCTGTGTCATTGGCTCTTTTTCATATACAATTCCTAAAAGAGCAGGAGCCACTGTTTCGCAGCCGTGTCAGCAAAGTGTGTTATTGCAAACATAGTAAATATTCTCAATAATTATTTAGTCATAAAATTTAACTGCAAAATTAAATTACTACGCGATCTACGTGCAGTGGACTAAAACGTACCGCTTTTGAGTATGTAAACTGTCCAAATACATCCGAGGTTGTTTTCGATAAAAAAATGGCCGAGGAGCTCCGAATGACAAGGGTACAGTTTAAATGACCACCATAGCTTATAATGACAAGAGTTCAGACTGGTAAAACAGGTGTTTGACTTAATTTTTACAACAAGTGTTTTGCACCACATTCATAGATTTCACATTCGCTTTTCCAGTAAATGTGTTTTTGATGATCTTTTATCATATTTGCCACAATTACTAGAATCAAGTATTTCGTTTAGCCACAATAAGTTGTATATAGTCTAGGCTAAATTAAATAATTGTGCCGTGTTTGGAACTGTCTTTTGTGTGTCGTGAACGCATACATTCCCATGACCGTTAAGGCATATCATGGTTTAAGTCTGTCTCTTTCCTCAGCATCAATTTATCAGTGATAGGTCGCGACCGTGGTGCCGGCGATGACAAGAAGTCATTAACTCACGAGGATAGTGGCGAGATTGACTAGCAGTAACTGAACGGATGGTGTAGCTAATCTTGACGATACACTTCTTCCTAGACGGACATTGACAGACAAGCAGCCAGTTAGCATGTCAGAGATGATGAGATCCATTGGACGTTCATCAATATTGGGATCATGCACATTAATTACAGAACGTATCTAGAAATCGCCATTAACACATTTACATACTTGCTTCCCCTTCCCCTGGAAACACATACATCACTGTAGTAGATGGGTTTACTTTTATTCAACGACGCCATCGGACTATCACTGGGCGTAGGACCCAGTGTGAGTTATAGTCGTGTGAGATTGAGGGTATAGTGAAAAGACAGATTGTAACCCAGGTTATAGCTACCTTGGTTTATCACTTGGTTTAACGCGCGCTAGTGTATAGCACTGTCACACGGGACCCCCGTTTAACGTCCCTCCCGTAGGACGGTTTGAACTTTAATGGTGATGCTAAGGATCTAACCTGCGACCACTGGGCTGATAGTCAAATTCCTTGCCACACGGATCAGCCAAACTGAACTTTTAAAAAAGCCTTTATAAAGAACCAACAGTCAGGGTAAAACTATGCTCAAGCCCCACTCTCTGTTTTACAAAACCTTTTAGTGTATCTGTTTATGTTTAACACATTTTAAAGAATACGTGTATGTTGAAATAGGCCAATTATCATACTATCTGATAGCAGGTCGACTACAATGATGACTGTGCTCTGAATTGAATTTATTTCAACCAACGCAATGACAATAATAGTGACGACTTTCGTTTTAATGTTCATCAATTCAGCCGTATTATAAATGGTGTCAATATGTTACATAAGACTCTCGTGGCAAGGTGCAGTGGATATGGTTCCGGACGACAGTTCCAGAGTACCTTCGTCCGAGTCCTGCTGCCGGCGGAATATTATTATTTCGGTATTGTTGATGGTATCAATGTGTTTATAATTAATTAATCCTATCACCTTGATATGTTTGTTTAAAAAAGTTCATAAAAGTTTTATATTTGATTGATAAGAAATACAGGCCATTTAAGTCCTACGAGTAGTTACCATGCATTGGCTTGTCAGTGTACTGTTCAATGCTGAATAATATATTGAAATATTCCGATGTCGGAAACAAGCACTGACTATTTATTTATAAGGTTTTGGGGAAATAGATGACTTGGTAATCTTTAGGTATATACTTGACATACATATATACATACATACATGGAAGCGATTGTATCGAACTAATAAACTTACATCGAACAATGTTAGACATGCACATGCTTGCAGATAGGAACAATTGAACAACGTGTCTAAAATTCCAAAAAGTCTTTAAGAGCCGTTAAGAATCGTACCAGAGTGAAATTCTATGAAACATACGCTTGATTGTATTGGTATCGGCAGACATTATTCATATTTCCTTGAAAGTGAAATCAAAAGAAGTAATACCTTCATGTGACCTATTTTTCGAAACTTCTTAAGTCTCTTATAACATGATTAAACTAAACTCACTTTTTGTTTCAATGTTAATTCTGAAATATTGATTACGCTGAAGAACTTTTCTAGAAAATGTGGGCTGACTTCCACGAATTGAGGACATGATTTTTATCTCTCTCTTGGGATTAGATTGGTCACCAGTTTTATTTTGTGATGATATTAATATTGCTTGGAATAATTTTAAAAATATGTTTGTCTCTACATTGGACTCTATTGCCCCTGTAAAAGAAGTACGCTTAAAACAAAGAATTGAAGAGTGGATTGATTCTGACATCTTGGAATGTATTAAGGCTAGAGATAAAGCTTTCTATAATTTTAGAAACTATAGAACTGATGAAAATTTTAACCATTTTAAGTCTCTGAGAAACAAGGCCAGCTATTTAATTATGAATGCGAAAAGGAACTTTTTTAAATCTTCACTTGAAAGCAATAAAAATGATTCTAAGTCTCTGTGGAAAAGTTTGAAAACCTTAGGTCTGTCTGGTAAAAATACGCAGTGTTCAAATAACATTGGCTTAAATATCGATGGCAACATTTGTTTTGACAAACTTAAGGTGGCAGAACAATTCAATTCATTTTACACCTCTGTTGCCGATAAACTTGTGAGCAAATTGCCAACTATTGTCAACAGGTTTGGTTCAAGTTTTGTATCGAATTTTTATTCTTCGAAAGGGGTTAAACCCAACAGTTTTTCATTTTCAATTACTACAGAGAAGAAAGTATATAAATACTTGAATAGTCTCAGTCCTAAAAAGGCTACAGGCCTAGATGGCATACCCTCTCGTTTTGTTAAGGACTCGGCTTCAATCATTGTTGGCCCCATATCTCACATAGTTAACCTTTCCGTAATACAGGGTGTGGTCCCTGATGATCTTAAGTCTGCTCGTGTAGTCCCGTTGTACAAAAAGAATGATAAGACTGATGTTGGAAATTATCGCCCTGTCTCAATCTTGAGCATTGTCTCTAAAGTTTTCGAGCGGGTTATCTATGATCAATTAGAAGAATACCTAGTCCAAAATAGTTTATTATACGAGTATCAGTCTGGATTTAGACAAGGATTTTCAACTGATACCTGTCTGATTAATCTCACAGATTATATTCGCTTTCAGATGAACAAGGGACACTATGTTGGCATGGTCCTCATAGATCTGCAGAAGGCTTTCGATACAGTAAATCACTCTATTTTATTGAATAAACTAAAAGCGATGGGTCTCAATGAAATGTCCATTAACTGGTTTACCTCCTACTTGTCTGATAGAAGTCAGTTAGTTGAAATTTCTGGTAAATACTTTTCCTCAACAACTATTTCCTGTGGTGTGCCCCAAGGGTCAATTTTAGGGCCACTTCTTTTTCTTATCTATGTAAATGGCATGTCTGCTGTTGTCGAAAATAAGTTACTCCTTTATGCAGATGACTCAGCAATTCTTGTGTCAGGTAAAAGTAAAATGGAAATAGAAAACCTGTTAAGTAATGACCTGAATATTGTTAGTCAGTGGCTCATCTGCAATAAACTTTCCCTGCATCTTGGAAAGACAGAGTCTATTCTATTTGGGTCCCAACAACGGTTGATATCCCAGTCCAAACTTGATATTTAATGTAATGGCCAACCTATTGAATCAACGACTTCAGTTAAATATCTTGGAGTAACCATTGATCAACACTTGTCCTTTGAGTCTATGACAAGGTCTATTATTAGAAAATCAAATGCAAGGTTAAAATTCCTGTACCGTAAAAGTAAATTCCTCACCCTACATACAAAGAAACTTCTGGTTACCTCTCTAATATAATGTCACTTTGACTATGCATCATCCGCTTGGTTTAACAGTTTGACACAAGATTTAAAGAAAAAATTGCAAGTCACACAAAATAAGTTAATGAGATTTGTGTTGAACTTACAACCTAGGTCACATATTGGTAAAGAGCATTTTTCACGTTTACAGTGGTTGCCAGTTGTAGGTAGAATGAATCAAATAACATTATGTCATGTATATAAAATCAACTCCAAACTTTCCCCTCTCTATTTAAGGGAACAGTTTACCCCCATCAATGAAGTTCATAAATATCCTACCAGGTTCAGAGTTAAGGTCGATGGTACAAATAATTTAATGTCGGAATGCAAGAGGTTTGCAATTCCTAAGGTCAAAGGCTTTGGTGGCAATTTTTTTGCTTTTAATGGTTTTAACCTTTGGAACAGTCTACCACAGGATGTGAGAGATGTCAAATCTATTTCTTCCTTTAAAAGCAAGGTCAAGGAACACCTTTTAAATTTGGTTTAATTACTGTATTTGCTTTCCTTTTAATGCAATTTTACTATAAGTTCATTTATTTCTTATAATTTTTTTAAACTGTCATGCATAAAGATAGATATTTCAATTACATAGTTAGTTTTACAGGTCAGTTTTTTCATGGCAATATTCATCTGTGATATCCATATATTTTTATCTGATAAAGCTTTAGTTAATATTGTTACTTTGTCACTCTATTTACAATGTTTTGTCAAAGCCGCATATTGTTCCATCATTTTAGCTATTTAATTTATTTATTTATGCAATTCAATGTCTTTCCTTGATAACCACACTGTGATAATTAAGTTTATTTTGTTTTAAGTCTTCCTATGTCACACAATACTATATTTTAAGGACCACAATGGAAATAAGAGTTTTATTTAAACTCTTTTTTGTGATATCCTTAACATGTAATGTTGATTGACATGGCTGTATTAACTCATACAGTTTGTTTAACACCTGTATGTCTTAATTTTAAAATTGCCATGTAAATTGTACATTTTATGTTGAAATAAATCTATCTATCTATCTACGGTTTGCGTCATATTTCAAAGAAAATACAGTAAAAGGGAGGTAAATCTGTTTGTACATTAAAACCTGGCACAACTTATGAGGCGAGTTAGCAGCCCACCTGAATAGGCTGATATTGGTATTTGAATCTGAAGTCTGCGGACGGCTTGGCTAAATTATTAAGCTCTGATATTATCCTACACTACCCGAGCGAGCGTGTGAGCCGGCGTTGTCCAAATAAGAGGAAGCGGAAGGCTGTTAATGTGTCGCCTGTAACTAACTACAAATCATCCTATACCTTAGAATGGTTCAAAGCCAGCAAGGTCCGACGTCGATGAGGGCGAGTGCGGTCAATGTAATGGACCTTAATTCACTTTAAACAACTGCATTTACATGATAGAGCGTCTGGACCGGGGTTATCTGACAGAGAAGTGAGAGGGCGGCTAGAGAGTTGTGCAGAAATAAGACTTTACTTGGCAAAACACACCTGACATAGCGTCCGAGCCGGCGTAGTCTGACAGTGAGGAAGGAGAGGGCGGCTGGAGCGTCGTTTCCTTTACCTTCTCTGTACGACTGCTGAACGCCCGCACTAAGTGACGTAGCTGCTCGGACAGACTGCTACTCACATTAGACATCCTGCAGAAGATAATGGTAAATTTAAGGTATGTCGTCTTTTTAAGGCCAGGGCGAGTCCTTGTAAAACAACATGGACATTCAAATCCAATTACAAACAAGTTCAAGAAGAAAACTGAGTTCGGAGGCAATTTTAAGAAGTTATCTTGTGTGATAGATTATGGGTTTGTTTGCACTAAATTGCATTGCTCATTAAAATACAGGCAACATTGAATTTCGGTTTAGTAGGATTAATGAAGTAAAATTCCTTTTGCACGTCACATTGTTTCTTGGTAACAACATCTTAATAATTATGAAGGTTTTAGCACACCTTGAAACCACACTGAGTCCGGCGTCGGATGACTTCCGTGAGGGGGCGATGTTGAGCAAATCGCTCCAGGCGGACGCTGTTGACAGCACCCCAGGGCTGGGCGGTGGCAGGTGCGCGTCCCCGCCGTCAAGGAAACCAGGCCGCAACGTCCCATTGTCTACACCGTCTGCATGCCGCAACTCTGAAAAGGAAGCAATGGGATAAGAGCAATATTCCTGGGGCTGTTACTATATTATTTAGAATCACTATAAGATTATATTTTGGTAATGAAGCCATCTTTAAATATTGCCTGCACTAGGCCTACGATCATAAGCAATATCAAATCATTGTATGCCATATTAACGGTGTCTAATGTAATGTATAATATGATAAGTGAAATTTAGTTGGTATGTCTTGCAGCCTAATATGATATTGGTATGATTGTATTTCATTTCAAGGACAAAGGACAACTAAAATGAGACTTAAAAAGTCTTACCGTATAAATAATAAAACGTTTGATGTTAAAGTACTCATAAAGCAAGATGTCACTAGTTCGCATATTTACATATTGTGGAAAATAATTATAAGTCCCAATGAAGCGTGGCAAGGTATTAATACATTTGCTTTTATCATCTATGTAACAATAGTTTGAAATGATATCATTGCATGTCCCTGGGTACGCTAGGCCATACAATCATTGGAAGGATTAATTTGATGTAATCGACGACATAACTTATTTGTAACATGAATGTCCAGGTATTGATTTTTATCGTTTTGGAATCGTTTTGGAATAACAAGGTCGCTCAACGAATCAAATATGATAATTTGATTACCATTTGAAAAGTCACGACATTGCTCTCCCTGGTGACTGAGTGAGAACAGTTGAATGGTTCAATAAACGTGATGGAGGAAGAGATGTTGCATTTTGTTTTGATAATCATTTGCTGTAAAAGTCAGAGAATCCTGCAAGAGGAAAATAAATAAGCGTCATAATTTCCTGACCTTGCCCAAAGGTCATCAGGAATCGATGCGGGCTATACAGACATTTTGCGAATACTGGCCAAACAATGACCGACAGATACACAAAACCTCGCCAATATTGATTAACGGATGGATAGAATGAGTTTGTTTGCATTTCCGGGATATAATAACTAATTTGAATACCGAAGCACGGCAAAAGTGGTCCTTCAAGTGTGCTTATTTTCCAGGAAAGGAATCTTCAGTATCTGATTATGGTAAATTTCAGCTGACTGGAGTGGAAACCGAAAATAATCAAATCCAGAAAAAAAGGTTGTGAATTATGTTTATGTCAAAATATTTGTAACGAAATAAATAAATTGAGCAATCAAATAAATTACGCTTTGTTTCAAGTGTTGAAACTGGAGGAAAACATTGGCGTCCGCCGCCGTGTTGTCCCAATTATCACATGTTTCATAACTTCGTAGTTCCACAGTCACATTTTCTTAAACATTTTACAAAAATGTACAATTTACATGCCAACGATGGAAAAGTGTTTCTAAATAGTGTTGTTGTGTCTAAATAATGTTTTATTTTCGTAATAGTGTTGTTTTTAAATAATGTTGTTTCTGAATAGTGTTGTTTCTGAATAGTGTTGTTTCTGAATAGTGTTGTTTCTGAATACTGTTGTTTCTGAATACTGTTGTTTCTGAATACTGTTGTCTCTGATACTGTTGTTTCTGAATAGTGTTGTCTCTGAATACTGTTGTTTCTGAATACTGTTGTTTCTGAATAGTGTTGTCTCTGATATTGTTGTTTCTGAATAATGTTGTCTCTGATACTGTTGTTTCTGAATACGGTTGTTTCTGAATACTGTTATTTCTGAATACTGTTGTTTCTGAATAGTGTTGTCTCTGAATACTGTTGTCTCTGAATACTGTTGTTTCTGAATAGTGTTGTCTCTGAATACTGTTGTTTCTGAATACTGTTGTTTCTGAATAGTGTTGTCTCTGATACTGTTGTTTCTGAATACTGTTGTCTCTGAATAGTGTTGTCTCTGAATACTGTTGTTTCTGAATACTGTTGTTTCTGAATAGTGTTGTCTCTGATACTGTTTTTCTGAATAATGTTGTTTCTGAATACTGTTGTTTCTGAATACGGTTGTTTCTGAATACTGTTATTTCTGAATAATGTTGTTTCTGAATACTGTTGTTTCTGAATAGTATTGTTTCTGAATACTGTTATTTCTGAATAGTGTTGTTTCTGAATACTGTTGTCTCTGAATACTGTTGTCTCTGAATAGTGCTGTTTCTTAATAGTGTTGTTTCTGAATAGTGTTGTTTCTGAATAGTGTTGTTTCTGAAAAGTGCTGTTTCTGAATAGTGTTGTTCTTGAATAGTATTGCTTCTGAAAAGTTTTGTTCTTGAATAGTATTGTTTCTGAATAGTGTTGTTCTTGAATAGTATTGTTTCTGAATAGTGTTGTTTCTGAATAGTGTTGTTTCTGAAAAGTGCTGTTTCTGAATAGTGTTGTTCTTGAATAGTATTGTTTTGAATAGTGTTGTTCTTGAATAGTATTGTTTTTGAAAAGTATTGTTTCTGAATAGTGTTGTTTCTGAATAGTGTTGTTTCTAAATAGTGTTGTCTCTGAAATAGTGTTGTTTCTAAATAGTGTTGTCTCTGAAATACTATTGTTTCTGAATAGTGTTGTTTCTGAATAATGTTGTTTCTGAATAGTGTTGTTTCTGAATAGTGTTGTTTCTGAAAAGTGCTGTTTCTGAATAGTGTTGTTCTTGAATAGTATTGTTTCTGAATAGTGTTGTTCTTGAATAGTATTGTTTCTGAATAGTGTTGTTTCTGAATAGTGTTGTTTCTGAATAGTGTTGTTTCTGAATAGTGTTGTCTCTGAATATTGTTGTTTCTGAATACTGTTGTCGGCTTTTAGATGAATTAGGATGTGCAAAATAATGCATTAGCTAATACATGAAGTAAAATCCATGCGGAATACTTAATGTTATTAGCAAAACACAGTTGCCACTGAACATGTAATTTTTATCATTATACTAAAAACCAGGGGCCGTGTTCAAAAAAGATTCTAAAGTTAAACTTTTGAACCTAGTGACAATTGTCGAATTACCAAAATCTTCAATACTCTTTTATTTTCATTAAAATATATTCACATACATTTATTATTTAGACATTTCCCATACACCTGTGCTTAAAAATTATTGCTAGTTTGCTTAAAACTTAACATAGAAAAATAACATTTGTTATCTAAGTTGACGGCTTAAGAAAAATGCCACTGAACAAACAATAAATGTTTTACTAGTCAATGATAAAATAGTGTATTTTTACTTTACTTCATTTGAGAACAAGTATTTCATATTATTGTATATAGATCCAGTAAAAAATACCTTGTGTTGAATAATTTTAGTTGAAATTAGCTACGCCAAAACCAATTACCTTTTTTTGGCGAATAAGACACATTTATCTGTATGTCCATATTTTAATTCAAATATCCATCTTCGCACTAAAGCAGAAATACGCCGCGCATGCCAAATACGCAATAAAATAAACTCCACAACGGAAATCTCATCACATCACCAGGGAAACAATGCATCAACTACTTATACAGTTAATCAAATTCTGTTAGAGATGAGCAGCGATTTTTCAATCATATCGGATGACAAAATGCTTTTAAGTCCGGTTCTAAACGCTGATACCGTATATCCGATCCAATTGACCTGTGGTAGCGGCGCTGGTAATGGGGGCTAGCCACGAGAGAATGGGTGACCAAGTACACTAGAGTTACTGTTACGGAGGGGGACGGGGGCGGGGAAGGGAGGACAGTCAACATGCGCTCGATGCACCATGTCTGTATGCTCTCAAACTTAAGGGTCGAAATCATTTTGTTTCCTGTTTCACAAAGAAAAGGGCAATGGCAACGATTTAGTCCAGACTGAGTCTGGTTATCTATTAAGAAAGCTTAGCGGTGATTGTTTTTGTGATGAAAGGAAACAGCTAAGGCTTAATGTTCAATCAATCCTTAGTTTAAATCTCACGAATAACCACATTATTTTATCAGTTCTAATGCTACACTAACTGTAGCACGAGCTTTGGATGTTATATTTGAGTGAAGTTTCAGTCGGATCACATTCTGTTAATATGTTCGGGGCGTGTCAGGGGACGACCAAGATGCTACGATTGAGTGGCTCGACTTGTATTCCGAACATATCTGAACGACCGAGATACCACGATTGGCTTAGCTTATATTCCGAGCTTAGCGGAGATTACCGAGTAGTTATTTCTTAGAATCCGTGTTTGCAGTGAATGAACGATTATCCGACCATACTGGGTACTGAGTTGTCATCCGAGATTGTCGTGGTTGGTTGACTATGAAGTGCAGTAACGCCAATTTTGAGCTAACTATTTCTTGCACATGATACTGAACCAACGCTTGATTATAACGATATCAGACTTTATAGGCCACTATGTATCTTCATACGTTTTGAAGCTGAATAGTTTGTGATTTAAAGAAACACAACTCGATCTGCTTGATCTAATTTTAATTTTACATTTTCACAGCATTGGCTGATCGCCTTCACCGGATTTGGTCACTATATCGAATACATGTGTGGTTACAATCAACTAATTTTAAATATATCTTGTATGTACCGTTTCTTTCTTTCTAGCCTTGCTTAATGTTTAGTACACAAGTTGAACATTCTTCCCATTTATGGTGTTGTTGGTCATAAGATCTAGAAATCAGCGTAATTTTGCGTGCAAAGCGTCAATTCAATATAGAATATGCTTAGGACATTTATATGGTGGTCTCTCGTCGTCATTGTTTATCACATGAACACAGTGTTACGGGGTTTAAGAGCTGTTCCAAATCTCCAGCTGTAACGAACCATAAAATATCAATGCAACTGCGCCGTAGTAAAAATAGAATCATCATTAATGTTACTTTAAATGTTCAGTTATGGCCCGTTTGCGTCTGAAACCCTGTTAATACTTTGTTTGTTATATCTTACCATTTTATATTTTTCATCTCAATACTAAAATGGAGCACGCTGTCTGCAATAATTTACTATTCGCTGGTTTGAAATCTATACATACTTCAAGATAGCTGGTGTCGGCCCACAACGAAATGCTTCCGGGAAGTAGTACCCCTTCAAGTAGGTCTTTTAAAAAATGTTTCTCCCCATTCAGGTAGCATTTGATGATGTGTACATTGTATTCTTGTATGTATTTTCAAGTTTACACATGATTTATATCATATTTGAAGATAATTATGTGGTTTTGAATGATATTTTGCAGGACCTCTTTCTTGGGTGGATGGATTCAGAGATGACCACAGAGATGCGACCATGACTGTGGCACATGGACGTTATAGATAGTGACTGTAAAGAAATAATGTAACAGAAAAACGAAACTATTTTGATATGGTTTTCTGGTGTTAAATCAACAGACAAAGTGTTCATAATTTGTAGAAAAATAGCTAAAATCTATTCTGCAAATTCATAATAAAGTTGTGAACTGGAGTGTTTACATACTACAAGACGTGCAATTTCCTTGTGTGCCGTGTCCAGCTGACATGCGATTCAAGGGAGGGCAGCGAGTATAATACACCATGTTCTTCTCCAGCATTGACTACCCCTAATGTACAAATATAGCTTTAGAATTTCCTTGTACTTTTCATTCCTTTATTAGACTACAAGTCGACCAAAAACCCTCTTTCATTCAAGTCGGCCTGTTTATAGTATGCCAGCGAAATATTTTGTACATCAATAGGGTGTTTTAATTATTTTTAAATCTGAAGATTTGTTATTACCAAATCGAGTTTTATATTATTGCTTCGTTTTTTACTAAATGTTCAAAGCAGCCATGCTACCAACGAAGGAACATGATAATCAGTGTCACATTTACAGACCAAGGTTTTCATATACCTAAGGACAAATCGACAAAATGAAGATCGCCATACATGTATAATTGCTAGCAACATGTGTAACTCGAATGGGTTTGACCGGAAGGTGAGGGGAAAAAAAGCTCAACATCACCGTCAGAGATTCTAGTCCGTGCGCGATATTTTAGTCAACAGCCACTCCGTCTAATCGAGTAAATATACCGATCCATGGTTTTTATCAATAATAATTTTTATTACTCCATCCAAAGTGTTAATGTGGTTAAAAAAATAAGCTCATTGGTTTGCATTTCATTTTCAAATAGGGTCATTAATAAAAAGCAGAAACTGTAAAAAGTTAGTCAGTATATGGTAGCTAAAAGCCATATGTGTACAAGAAGCACAGGAAAACATCTGCAGGACTTTCTTTTCTAAGCTCCCTGCTTGAAAATCTGATTTTTATTTATTTTCAAAATCGGGTTTTAAAGATCTTCCTTTCGGTCCGCAAACTATTTTATCTATAAAAAAATGAACAAATATGAGCTGTTAAAAAAGTCATAACAGTAATAACTTTCTGTCAGCCACATAGATTGCATAGAGCAACGGTTTAAGTAATTATGCCAAAATCGGGCTTTATATTTGTTCCAATTGCCAAAAAATCCTACAAAGATGTTAAAATAGTCGTTGTATTCAACGAAATAAGTATCTTAGTACAATGTAGCACGTAACCAGTGTATTACAGATCTACATTTCCGAGAGGGTGGAGGCATTTTAGATTGCACTCACTGTTTTCGAGCACTCTCTGGCAAATACGTACGTGAACACAGACTTTGCCTTGCTGTACTTTAAAAGTAAAAACTATTATCGTGTCTACTTATGTACAGTAAATAGTTGCTACATACGATATTTGTCACTCAATTATCAGGTATGATTTGTCAGGCTGACTTTTTCTTTCCTTAAATGTATATATGGAGGTAATTCAACATGGACCTTTTTAACGCGTTTTCTTAAATTGCCTTGGATAGTTGTTATCAATTTTAATGGACGACTTTTAAATTGTTTGTGTAAAGTGATTACGAATGTAATATTCTATTTTTATTTTACCTCAATTTTGTTTACAATGGTAAAATCCCATTACCCGAAAAAGAGACATTTTGACTATCAGAAACATTTTCAACCTTTTTGACACGTGACCAAGCGAAAATTCGCTGTTAGGTCATGTGACCGCACTGTCATATAAGAGCAAATAACTGCTTCACTATTTTAGCTAAATCAAGACGTGATTGCCTCCCTTATAAACATACTGTAGTGACGTCACTATTAAATGTGTACACAAACCATCTGACGACAGGAAATTAACGGTTTAAATTTTGTTCTAGATATAATTATTTTATTATGTGATATTTTGTTGACCTTGTTGAACATGTCTAATTTAATTAATTAAAATATTTAAAAAAATTGTTCTTAACTTTAATAGGTATAATAAAATGAATATCATATGGCTCGGCTAACGCCTCGGATGACATCCTGCTCTCGGGTTGACAATGTCAATATCACACATGCTGCCAAATGATATTTATATAATATCATACAAACTTAAGTTTGACGATTTAGGGCGCTAAATACATAAACGTCGCTACATAGCACGCACATTGTCAACGCTGTTTATTGTTGACGTCAAAACAAAAGTTATTAAGGTAGGTAGTAATATATCAAAACTATTCAATGGCGATGTCTTTGCGATGTTTGCGTGATTTATGATAAAGATGTACTTTAAATATATGATCTGTCACGATCGTCATAAAATATATTTTAACGAGTTCGGGAAATATGTAAGTGAGCGACCATTTGTCGGGATTACTTACATATTTTCTAGACGAGTTGAATAAAATTGTGTATTATATGATGACGAGTGTCAGATTCTTTTTATCACATACCTTTTTCCTATAGCATTGATTCCACAAAGCTATGCCATTTCCCGCGTCACGTGCACTTTAGAGATGTAAAATCACAAATACCTCTGATCGTTTTAATTATGTTTTAAAGTAGAATACATTCTAAGACGATATCCAGAAATAATAACAACGACAACACTATACTTTTACATTTAAAAAATAAAGACGAAATACGACGTTTTCCTCTCAAGATTTAGATGGAATATATACTTAAGTATTCTTTCTTTCTCTTTTATATTCGGAGTTTTATTGGTATTTTAATTGATTAGAGCAATAGTTCTCCAAGAGTTCTTTTTATAGTCTATTATTTATTCGTGTTTATGTGCAAACGTTTTATGAGCATTCACCAATTATTTTTTATGATGCATCTACGTTCCAAGTAATAATAGTTAATGCCCGAAAGTACCTTGAAATTGAAAAGAGCATTAAAAATCCGTTACTTTTTATGTGTATTTTCCGGGAAGAATAAAAAATATATATGATAGATGATACAACATCGAATTTATGTTCAAGCAGTTGTTTTCGTCTGTAATTTGTTTTCTATGAAAGTAAAAGTTTGAACATTCAGCTTCAAGTTAAAAAAAAACAGGATTACCATTTTTCAAATAAACGCTTAGATATTTTTACTTCAAAAATATTTTATTTAAACATATGCAACCTTTTATTAATATTTAATTTTCTGTTTGGTAAAATTTACTGGTTCAAATGTGACGGGTTTAATTTTGATAAAAAAGAATTACTACACTTTATTTTAAAAGTAGTCCTTAAAGTTAATATTTTCACACCTAAGTTTGCAATGAAACAATTAAATTGATATTTTAACTGTTGCTATTTCACTGATACAACATTATATTTTATCTAAAAGCTTGTTATAAATCTTCATCATAAATACAAAGTGAAAAAAATAAACGTATGACTTGCTAGAATGTTGCAAAAAGTAAATTATACTTGGCAATTAATGTGTCTACAAACAGGTGGAGTGATAGATTGTCTCAACAAAAGAAATACAGCAATGCTATATTACACGAATGGTATACAGAAAAACACGCGATGGCGATACCGGAAACAAGGTTTAATATGTGTCATTCGCTAATCACACTTTGTTATACATTAAATATGTGTTCTAGCTCTGTGTCAGTGTAGACTCAGCACATTATTTTCCAAAAATATGTTTCGTTTAGTCTTTAATATGTCGAAAAATGCTTGCTCGTGCGTTCTAGAATAAATCATGTTCAAGGGGAGCATGTCAAATGTACCCCCTAGCAATTGGCCTACATGCATGTGCTCGCTCAAATGGACAACACCACATCAGGTAATAAAAACTGAAATGAACTGACCATATAACATGCATATGCATGCTCACTTGCAGTGGATACGCCAGTGCCTTCAGTGCTTTGATTTTCTAGTGGGACAATGCACGTGTAATTCAACTCGTTTTCGTTTGAGGCTGTTTGATAATAACATAAACATTCATGATTTAACGCAGATTTATCGTTGAAAATATTCGTACGGATTCCTAAATATGGTCACCATATTTGTATCAGAAGCCGATATATAACTCATGATTGAATTCAGCAGATACCTGGAGCTAATAGCAGTCACCGAAAACGTACAATAATTGTATCTGATCATGAAAAACAACGCTCCATAACGTAGCTGGAGTTTTTATCTTGACATGAATGATGAAAAGTCGATTCCAATGTGATTGTGATGTAGTTACGTTTACTACGATGCTGTTCTTTACCGGACTTTGCGATCGATGTAAATGACCAGCCGTAGAAAGCATTTCTATAAAAAAAGTCTACTGCATGTGTCACGGTATGAATGAGCCTGATATCTAGACCTTACAGCTGCACTCTCACAGATTGAACGTTTTGACAACTTTTTTAATTTTTGTTTTAGAACGAGCCAATTTTTGCGAACATCCATGGAAACTAGTTATATAAGACTGCTGACAAAAAATTAGATCGCAGATTTTTATATTTAAGTTCAAAAAATGATGTTTATGCATTTTTCTTGAACCGTTAGTAACGGTTTAAGCCATAAAACATTAATTTTCGAACGGAAATATGAAAGACTGCGATCTGATCTTTTGTCAGCGATCTTCTATCATTGGTTTACAGATATTAACGCAAACTTTTACTCATTCCAAGACAAAAAAAAGTTGTTAAATTGGAATATCTGTGAGAGTGCAGCTTTAAACACGTTCGGTATATATGTATTACTTCGGGACCGTGGAACCCATCATCACATTTTTACATCAAATGAACTAAGAAAACAAATGAAAACATGTTAGCAAACCCAGTGGTCATGGTGATTATATTTCTATCTATAAGATCTATTTTCACAAAACTTATCTATAAAGAATAATAATATTATAATTATATAGCGCTATAAAATTAAGACAAGAAAAGCTTGAAGTTTAGCTGCTTCTATTGGTTATATTTTCGTATATAGTAATAGGATATTGCTTTTGTACAAATATATGGTATGTCATTACATAATTGCTATATCATTATCATACTTTTATGTCTTGGCCATAAGTAGGTACATGTGGTTTGAAATAGGCCAAAGCCAAACATGCCGACTTGCCAATAAACTCTGAAACTCTGCTGATGATATTGGGAAACGTTACCAGTTATGGAATTGATAATCGGTAAATATTAAAAAACCTTCAACCCTAAGCAATCTTAAAGTGGCATGAATTTGTAAGCATTGAATTATCTCTGATCATATTACTCCCTGCCCCAGGGTCGGGAATCTGTTTTACGAAAAGGGGGGTGCTTAGCTGACCACTATGTTGTTGTTGTTTTTTTCCTGTAACCGCTTGTTCCCACCGTTCATAATTAAAAAAAAGTAAAAAATAAGAACTGTAACCAACTTTTGATTTTGGAGAATTGTTATTTAATTTATGTAAAAAAAGGAGTTACATATCGCCTTTTATCTATTTCTCCACTTTTAACTGCTTTCCCAAACATAAACGTTTGCCTCGAGTATGGCAAAACCAGTAAACTTGTAGTGAAACCTCGATTTGAATTATTATACTACATCTACTACCATGCTATTTTATTGTGTTATTGACTTATCGTGAGTTTACCATGATCTACATCTGTTTCTCGGATTTCAAGAAGCGGTCGTGTGGCGTCATGGTTGAGAATCTCTAACTGTATGACGTCATCGTAATCGTCATCATCGCTGCTGTCGTCCAGTTGCCATGGTGGCGCAAGACTGACAGAACGGTACTCCCGGCGTTTCGGCTCATTGCGCCAGAAGGCTTTCATCAGGGTTGTCCAAATCATTTAAGGTCCCATGCGCGGGTCCTTGGCTTGCCCACAATCAATCTATGACCCGGGGAGAGGTATATTGTATCGCAATATAAATAGTTGCTGTTCTCAAACTTATTTAAAATTCGTTTTACATTTGCGAGGATTACGCGTACATTACTTTAATCGCCCCAAAAAACGGAGTCGTCTGCTGATTTGTTAAAGCAATCTCGGAGCATTACACAATGGTGTTAGGAGCTTCTTTTGTCAATGCGTATCAAGTGTTTTTACACGCCTTTGTCAGCACCGACCACATCAAGAGTGTCTGTAGATGCCCATCAATCACGGCCGGTTTGCCGCTCTGTTCGATCTGACATTACATTACCCCCCGGCGACTTATATCCTCTTACAGACGCCGCAATATTTGACCAAACAATTACAACAGAAGTCCCTGACGTCCTCTTGACGTGTATCGTTTTCTCTCGTATATAAATCCAAATAAATAGTATCCACAGGTGTTGGTTTGAGACTAACCCTCATAACACACTCAAGGCGATATAAGCATCCGTACACTTGTTTTTGCGCGTTAGCTAAAACTGAATGCATTTATACACATTCGACCTCTTTGTGTTTCTCAAATACGTTATATAGTTCATATACATCCTTAAGAGTTAACCTGTTAATCCAAGTTGTTATGTATGATAACGATAGCTATAGTTCCTATAGAGACCCTTCCTGTTCCAAGTTCGCTTTTACACTTTACCACCAGGCTTATCTTAAACCAATTCCCACAGAACACGTCCTAGGTTGAACAGCCAAAATCAATAATCCAGGAGTTCTTTTTATCAACCATTGCCTCATCATTATACAGTTTCTTTGGATACAACATTAGATATATTATCATTCTTGTCTGAGCTTCGACTGATCGTTCTGTCTGGAACGTGACATAGTATTTAAGAAAATCCAGTTATTCTCAACTGATTGAACCATGAGCTGACATTACTTAATGTCATAGGGTGTCACATTTCAGAGCCTATTGAACATGGAGCTGGCATAACTTAATGTCAAAGGGCGTCACATTTCCGAGCACATGTGCTCTGTAGTTGTATAGATCAGTTAAATTAAAAGAACAAGAAAGTTAAAGTGGTTTATTATCTTGGCTACTGAGCGCAATGCGTGGAACGCTGTTAATGTCTAAAAGATGCTGAAGTGGCAAAGCAGTAAGTGTATTTATCACACATACATGGCAACAGTATGAGAACATATATCATATATATATGTCGAGGCATTGCACGCATCACGCACAAAACATGAAAATTAACGAGTATGCATTTTATTTAAATTTTCTTAACATTAGTAAGTGTTAGATGAGATCATTAAAGTCGATATCTTACTGAAACATAATGTTCAAACAGTCAAACAGATGCGCTCTAATGGAGAACTACACTACGTTACATTTTTCAAACTTCTCATTTATCAACAACATACTTCAGGAATTGACATACTTATATGAATTCGGTATTGTTATCATCAGGTTTAATTTGTAATATTTCTTTGAATTTCAAAACATTTGGAAACTGATGTAATTTTCTTTCAATATTTTATTCTATATTCAGCAAACTACCTTCAAGTAAATTTATCACCAATACAGTTGTTATTATTATATAGTTCGCGTTTCTCGCATTCAGTTCTATATTATACCAGCTTCCAACTTCAAAATTAATGATCTTTATGACAATTTGTCCAATAAGAAGGCAGTATTTCTCAAGTTCCCAATACATCTTTTTTTAATAAATCAGTTGTAGTAAGCTGTCATTGATTTTAATCAGGTGAAACGGTATATATAAAAAGTGGCTGGCCCAGTAAGTGTGTAGTTTACAATGAATAATTTAGACCACAAAATAACTGAAAAATAATGTTAGTATGTACTTACACAAAAAATGGTTACGCGATCGTGTCGCATCAAACCATCTATGGGTGTAAGTGCATACACTACTAACAATCTTTAATCGTAACTTGGTGGTCGATTATATCTATTTCTGAACTATATTAGATATCTACCAAAGCTGTGGAAAAGCTTAAAAAGTTCTAAATTACTTTAAAGCATGGGTGCGAAACAGTGGCTCCAGCTCTTTTTGGAGCTGTGTATAAAAAAGAGCCAATGACACTTCCGAGCTAGAGCAAAAGAACGGATATCATCGTAAAACGTAAGTATGACTCGTTATTTCATCTAATATCACAATTATGAGGGCTTTTGTGAGAAATCGGGGAATGCAGTGCCATATTAATATTTTTAATCTTCACACGCATTTCGGTTATTTTGTAAACATATTGTTTATGGAGTTATAAAACCGATTCTCCCATCAAACACATGCATGTTTACAAACGGAAGTAGAACATTTTCACAAATTTTCAGCTGAATTTCACTCAAGAAGCATGTTTATACTCTTATTCTGGGTTGAGCTGGAGCCAAAAGCCAGGGAGCTGGAGCCAAAGCGTGGAGGCTGAGCTCAACCCAGAAAAAGAGTATAAACATGCTTATTCCGGTAAACAGGCGGTCATTTTTATTCCCGACAAAATAAAGCCCTCATAATTGTGATATTAGATGAAATAACGAGTCATACTTACGTTTTACGATGATATCCGTTCTTTTGCTCTAGCTCGGAAGTGTCATTGGCCCTTTTTTATACACAGCTCCAAAAAGAGCTGGAGCCACTGTTTCGCAGCCGTGTAAAGGCCAAAGCTTGTCTCATAATATGTTTCTATATATGTTCATATAAAAGTAATAGAAAGAACAAACTGGGACAAGTATGCGCCTTTAAATCCATTAAGAAGCTTTTTTAGCTGAACAGTAACGAGAAAACTGCGGTATGCATCTAGGGACAGCAGAAAGATAAAACTAGTGGAAATTCTGCCTGCCTTGTGCTGATGGAAATCGATAAACGCTTTGTAGTTACCATAACTGAACCCGATTAAAGCCAACATCGGCAAGAACGGGTCAATTGATTAATAATATGGATCATATATTGTTCTCAGGAAAATCAAAATACTTCCTGTTACATATTCTGTGTGACGTCAGAATAACAGATTGGTGGCAGGTCTCTTTTTATATAATAATATTCGCATACCATTCAATTATATTGGTTTAACAACAAGTGTCGATAACACCGTTGGCTGTCACCTTGGAAATCCAATATTCCTCTCATTGACAAGAAAATGTTTTTGCTAACTCGTTGTCCATGACCGTAGATATATTTCTGTACTTATGTTGTGAATGTCGCCATTGGTGGGATTTTTTGAATGAAGCAAATGTCAAATTATCTCGTGTATCGTGAACGTTGTGAAAATCGTGCATTCACGATTGTTGTAGTGCACCAGTCATTTGTAACCACGCCCCCCCCCCCCCCCCCCAGGTCCGGAGAATAGCGGGGACTTTGACTTTCGGTGCAGCCAAGCCCGGGCACAGTCTCCGCCCTGCGGGGACAATCTGCTGGTAAAATCCCCTGGGACCTGAGTGGCCGTGGTTACAATTGACTGGTGCATATATATTGAATGTTGCTCGGTTCGCATTCGGACAAGCTTTATATTACAAACTGCTTCTATAAAATTTAAAGGCTTTTTTATTTGGTCCGACTGACAATAATTATTGTAAACTTAAGTACCTCATAACAGTATCAAGCACACCACACTTTTTTATTGTGACACAATGTGAGAAGTATCTTCATTTCCGAGAGTTTCAATATTTGTTTACGGATATAATGGTTGAGAGTGAGACAAGCATGATTTTTTTTTTTTTATTATTTATTTTGTAAAGCCAAATTTAAAGTCCAAGTACCTCCTAGTACTGATAAATTAGAGAGAAAAAAAGTGCGTACATAACTATGATAACGTCGCAGATAATAAACCCCGCGCTTCAAACTATGCTTTATTCAACAGAAATGGGTGGGAACTATCAAGGGAATCCTTAAATTAACTCGACCACTGACTCATTATTTGCTAACGAGGTAGACAAATGGGCGGGAGCGTTTGCATGTTGCCGGACTCTGTTTGAGATTTTAGGCTGGACAAATAATTAGACAAATACTGAAAAATTTCAAATGGAATTTCACATGAGGAAAATAAAGCTTCTGTTTCTATAATGAATGTGATGCAAGCATTTTCGAATGAAACTTTATCAATGTTTAGATCTGATGGATTATAATTTCGATTTTATTGCATTTTGTACTTGTGATAAATGCATTTTTTATCATCGTTGTGGAATAAAAATATCAAAAAAGTTAAGAGAAGTCACTTGGATAAACATACAAAAGAGTTAACATCACTAAAACATTCTGGGACTTAAGTAATTAAATTGGCTAAATTTAACAGGGTACTTTAGTCTGTTAAGCTGAAGATGTTTCCAGGAATAGTGGCCTGAAGCAAACAATAAACTTGAGTAATTAAAAGAACGTTGAGTTGTACTTTATTTTATGCTGTTGAATATGTTTTCTTTGGAATCTTTACAAAAAGTTTAAATCAACATTTTCTTTGAAATAATGCGCTTTTAAAAGAAGTAAAACAAATACGATTTTAGTAACTTTTGATATCAGGATTTTGGTAAAATGAGTTGAGATTTGACGTAAGTGTTTTCTTTTGTGATTTGGGGCCTGATTGTCCACATTGAGAGCAAGAGGGCATTCACACCTACGACCTATCGGTTGTGATGCAGATTCAAATACAATAGGCCACCCTCACCCTGATAAAACGATTGATTTAGAAAGTAGAAAAATTTAGAAAATTTCTTTGAAGTGTGCACACATAACTCGAGCAATATGTACATCTCACAAATTGGTACAAATGGTCTCCCTTGCAAAACGTATCGGCCACGTCTTTCTTTTTCAGAATCAATGTTCAATATATAAGAGGGTTTGTTGTTGTTGTTGTTGTTGTTGTTGTTGTTGTTGTTTCAAGTCATCTGTTTCATAATAAATATATTTAAAGGGAATCTCTCATGTTTTTTTGTAAAATGCATTTTTTTTGGTATGACAAATTAAAGTGTCGCAAATCATTAGGAGTGTTAAAACATAGAGAAAAGTTTGAAGAAACTAAAAATAGGCAAATCACACGGTAAAGATTGAATAGGGGCAGAATTCTATAAAAACACTATCCCTAGTATAACACCGATTTTCAATATCTTATTCAATCGCATTCTAGACAGAGGTGAATTTCCAGATTCTTGGAGTGAAAGTATTATTGTTCCGATCTTTAAATCAGGTTGCAAGCAAGACCCAAACAATTATAGGGGCATATCATTAATAAATGTTATGTATAAAGTATTCTCAAGTATAATAAACGACCGCATATATGCTTGGGCGGATACTCAGAATATTATTGAGGAATCACAGGCGGGATTTAGGTCGGGGTATTCGGTCGTGGATAACTTATTTTGCCTACAAAGTATGGTTCAAAAGTATATTACACGGCCACGTGGTCGTTTCTATGTTCTTTACGTTGATTTTAAAAAGGCGTTTGATTTATTAGTACACTTTAAGTTGTTCTCTAGTTTGGCAGGGAAAGGTATGAATGGGAAATTATTAGTAGTACTGACATCCATGTACTCGAAACTACGTGCACATGTTAAAATTGACAGAAATACTATTACTCAAGGATTTTTATGTAATATAGGCACAAGACAAGGTGATTTGAGTTCTCCGATAATAGTTTCTCTTTATATTAATGATTTAGTTGCATATATAAAAGAAAAATTCAGGAATGGCATTTTCATTTCAAATAATATTCCAGATATTTACTGTCTCTTGTATGCTGACGATATAGCGAACTGTGCGCATACAGCAAATAACCTTCAATTACAACTCAATGCAATTTCAAGTTTTTGCCATGATACCGGCATGCAAGTAAACCTAAAAAAGACAGAAATTATTGTCTTTAGGAATGGGGGGCCATTGCGCAATTACGAGAAATGGTTTTTAAACGGTGAAGAAGTCAATACTGTGTCAATTTATAAATACATGGGCTTATTATTTACACCAAAATTATCATGGACCGCAGCTAAAACAAAATTGGCATCACAGGCTCGTAAGGCTAGCCTCTCTATCAGACAATACCAAAAACCATTTGGATATTTTACCAATTCCGATATTTTTAAATTGTTTGATAGCATGGTCACCCCAATACTCACCTTCGGGTCTGAAATATGGGGCTATGAACACAGTGAAATAATTGAACGATCACATGTAGAGTTTTGCAGATACTTTTTGGGTGATAATTCTAGTATAAATAATAGCATGGTATTGGGTAAATGCGGACGTCTTCCACTTTGCACTATATATTATTATAAATGTATCAAATATTGGTGTACATTGCTGCAAATGCCAAACCATAATTTCCAGTAAACTGTTATTTAATGTTGAAATCCTTAGACGACATTGGAAGACGTACATGGGCAACTTGTATTAAAGATTTGCTGTTTAGGTTTGGGTTTGGGTATGTTTAGGTTACACAAGATGTCGGGAACATGACCATTTTTATATTCATTCAAACAGCGCGTTACAGACTGTATGGCGCAAAGTTGGCATAACGATATCGATAGCTCATCGCGCTGCGATACTTATAAATGCTTTAAATCGCTATTGAATCCTGAAAAGTACTTATTCATTGACATACCATTTCAGATAAGGCGATCACTAGCGCGATTTAGATGCTCTAACCATAAACTTAATATAGAATTAGGCAGACATTATAATGTTCAGCGTAATGATTGCATCTGTTTTTATTGTCTCACACGTCTGAACGTACAGATCATTGAAAATGTGGATCATGCCTTTTTTTGAGTGTCCTCAATACGGGGAAATAAGAACAAATTACCTTTTTAATTGGTTCAATGGTCAGACATGTCAGTCAACATTTATTAACTACTTTAAAGCAAGTAGCATACTATGTTTCAAAAATAATGATTGCTATTGAAAACCGATAGATAATCGTGATAGCAAGGGGGCACAATTATATACTACTGTGAAATCATTAATGTTCGTGGGCATGAATTTTCGTGGTTTGCCGAAAAAAAACCAATTTCGTGGGTACTTAAATTCGTGGATTTTCATTTTTGAAAAAAATAATCGAAGATGCGATTGTCCTAGATCGTCTGCATAATATCCACGCGCTGGCCCGTGATTTCCGTCTTCTACGTCACTCGGTTTATGACACTTGCTAATGTGGTACGACATGCCAATTAGTGCATATACCCATGCCACTTATCGATTTAATTGGGAATAAAGTAATAAAAGAAGATGTACCCTGATCATAAATACAGATATGGGAAGCCATTGAATGCCAATTAAGAATTTTGCAAACTGTGAAAACACCGAAAAGGTGCGTATATTGTCACGTTCGGTGCTTAGTAACCTTCAATGTACTAGTAATCGATTAATTATTTCATTAAATAAAAAAATCGAGTATGGAAACTCATCATGCATATCTTGTAAACTTGGAGATTTTCATTAACAGCACACGTTTAACCACGTGCTTATAACTGTCATTTGCTGCATAAAACACATTTAATTGATTTGGTTCATTATTTGTTAAAGGCAGTTATAATATATTAACAGAATAATGATCATAAGTTATACAGTGAGACAGGTTTTAACACTGTATACTGCGACCTCTGTAAAAAATATACTAGAGTATGTACGTAACAAGGCAATTGAAAAGTGAATAAAGGGTTTATATTTCGTGGGATCTTGAATTCGTGGATCACCCAACCCACGAAAACCACGAACATTAATGCCCCACGAACATTAATGATTTCACAGTATTTACAATGTTATGTTGTATTCTGGGCCGGAGGCCTTTATTTACAATAAAGTATTATAGTTGAGTTGAGTCGTTGTTAGGTGATTTGTTGATTGACATTAGTACGTGATGTTATTATTATCATCTGTTTTCTATTATTTTTTTTCGTGCCTTTACCGGCATGTTTCGCACCACACTAAAACCAAAAAACTTTTTATACTATAACTGTATTTTTTTCTGCAATTTCGATATCATAGATTAAAATAATGATAAAATAAGTGTGTTCAGGTGCATTACCAGGTAAGCTATGTTATGGCCCAAAAAACATGAGAGAGTCCCTTTAAATTATTTCACTTAATAAAAAGGAACAAGTTGTGGGTCGGATGTAGGGGTGTTTTTGTGCATGGGGATATGAGAAAGACGAATTGGTGAATAGGAGCATCTTAATACTATACTAACTTTAATGTTATGTAAGACTTACTCCTGTTACTGGGAACAGTTAGGCTAGACTTGTCCGTGCTGGCTGTCCCAAAGCTGAAGCGGCGGGGGAAGTTAGCGGACAATAGCCCTGGGGTGGTTCTTTCCAAGGAGTAGCTACCGCGCCGGGAATACGTGCTCTGACAGTCGGGTTCAAACACAAACACACCCGAATGTTCGCCTCTGGGGAGAGAGAACACGATTAACTCGAACACGATTAACTCGAACACGATTAACTCGAACACGATAAACTCGAACACGATAAACTCGAACACGATTAGTGATTTATCAACAAAACGTGATGGTAAAAACATTGTTTTTCAACAGGAATTTAAGGAATATCGCTAATGTCGTTAATATTTTGAATGCAAATACTAGTATAATCTTGTATGTCACTTATGTCACGAGCAAATTTTTGCTAAATATCTGCAAACCAATCATATAAGATTGTTGACAAAAGATCAGATCGCAGATTTTCATATTTCCGTTCGAAAATTAATGTTTTATTGCTTAAACCGTTACTAACGGTTTAGAAAAATGCACAAAACATCAATTTTTGAACTTTAATATAAAAATCTGCAATCTATTTTTTGTCAGCAGTCTTGTATCACTGATTTCCGCAAAAAAATGGCTCGTTCCAAGACAAAATATAAAAAAAGTTGTCAAAACGTTCAATCTGTGAGAGTGCAGCTTTAAAGTCATACATAACGAAAATGTCGCCAACGGTCGCTAATGTTGCTTAGAGCATAAAAGTCGAATGTCAAAAATGTTGCTTTTGCCTACATTTGAATGTCGATTATTGATTGCTCAGCAAACTTCAAATAGCAAAATATATTTTCGTGATATACAATTTATTTTTCAATGCTCTAAATTTCTGGCGGAACACAATGTATGTAAAGTAATCATCATAATGATTTAGGTAATGCTAACCAATTGTTCTTTTTTATAATATTTAAACCTAAACTGCATTTCCAAGCCATTACCCAACATACCGATACTTAAATGGCGTCTGTGGAAGGGGCGTGTGGAGGTCGTTCAATTCCCCTTGCCCGATGGAGATCAAATCGTCCTCTCCGTCCCACGGGCCAAACACCGGGTTGTCGATACCGATGGTAGGCACGGACAGGCGGCGCGGACTCGGTGGTGCGTTGTGATGGTCGTCATCTGGGTGCACGATCTGCGTCACCTGGCCGCAGGAATGTAGTTGAGTAATTAATTCAACAAATCTGCATAGCACTGATCGAAACACTGTGTAAGCGTTCATGCAGCCAGATGTTATAAAGTTTAACGACAACCGAGTTAGATTTATTCTGGTATTGAACCAATGTTGGACAGAATAAAATACTACATATACAAAGTATCGCATTGATTACTCAAATAATTTCATTTGCTCAACCGTTCATCTACGCATTAAATAACTAAGTCAACCATTACATTCATTGCTCGTTCGGTCGTTTAATCGTTAGTTCGTCATTTCATTTTGCATTAACCATGCATGTGTTCGTTCGTTCTCCATAAATGCATTCATGCATTTTCGTTTATTTTCATTCATTCGTTCGTACATTCGTTCGTCCGTGGTCTGTCCATCCATCTAATTTAGCCAGCCAGCGAGACATACAGTGAATCAGAAAGCAATCCAACCAGCCATCCAGCAATTGGCTAGACAGTCAATCATACCCAGCCAGCCAGCCAGCCAGCCAGCCAGACAGCCAGACAGCCAGACAGCCAGACAGCCAGCTAGACAGACAGCCATTAATCCATCCAGCCGGTCAGCCGGCCGGCCAGCCAGCCAGCCAGCCAGCCATCCAACCAGCCAATCAGCCACCTGTCCACCAGCAAATCAGTCAGCCAGCTAGCCATCGATCGAACCAGCCAGCCAATCAGCTAGCCAGTCAATCAGCCAGATATCCAGCCAGCCAGCCATCCATCCAGCCAGCTAGGCAATCAGCCATCCATCCAGTAATCCAGCCAGCCAGACAAACAGCCAACCAATATGCCAATCCATCCATCCAGCCATCCATCTATCCAGCCAGGTTCTCAGGTTTGAAACATCCAAACAAGCAATTAACCATTTATTCATTTATTACTTCGTTCAATCACTGCTTATAAATGTCGCCACTGCTGTTTTTTCTCACCCGGGTCGAAACATGACCATCTGCCACTGGCTGTACATCTATATAAGTATAGATTTGTCTTTCAACACGAGCATGGTACATGTATTATGATAAAGTATGTCCATTTACCTGAATAAGCGGGGCTTTGGGTCCCGTTTTACTACAGAAACTTCCGTCCGACGACATGGCTTGTACTAAAATGAACAAGACTCGCTCGTAATTGCCATGAGGTGAAAACGAAAAGATTTTAAACTTATATTTTAATGTTACCTTAAAAACGCGATCATTTTATCTCTCGAAATGTTCTTTAAAATGTGACTTTATAGTGTAATAAATGTAACTTGATACAAAACGAAATTGCAGAAAGGACTTACCTGTATACACTATTTTACATATTGTATCCACAAAGATGTGACGGAATTTAATAACAATTCCTTCAAAGGTATTAGAAGATTATCATCCCAAATCCCTAGAAATGTATATCCGCCATTTTGAAACCAAATATGTGCGTTATTTATTGCTAATAACCGCAAGCCGGTCACCAGATGGTAATGAGACTGTCGTGTGATACCTGTCTAGTTGCCATAGAAACAAACATTTCCATTGAAACCAACTTATCGATTACCAAGGACATTAGTGCACAGATGAAAGCAAATCTGCTGGTTATTTTTCACGCAAACTCGCCTTCAGCTTTACAGCGATGCCAACTGATGTACTGCTGTGAGACATCGCGAAATAAATAGAATTTAAAAGGACATAAACAACATGAGTAGGGGATAATGTAATTCATTGGAGACAAAAGCCCATCTCTGAGATTTATTTGTTTTCAGATGTATACATGCAAATGCTGTTTAATGCGTATACTTTACAAACTTAAAGGAAACCCATATTTCCCCGCTGAGTAAGTGGAGTTTAGTACTGATATATATTTTTTAACGATTTTGAGGAGGCGAACAAGAGCGTCTGCAACTGCGTGTATATGGTTTTGACGTCGTTTCCGAAAATGATGAACAGTGTTGGTTAAATTACATTATCGGTTAATTATAACGTGTATAAGTGGCAGCAACGATTTTCATGCGAGTTTTATTATCTAACAATATATTAACACTTTAGTGCACTTCCTAAGATGAACGCATATTGTTTCAATCGCATTTTTCCGATATATGAAATATTCGGATTGCATCTGAGCTCCCAAAGCAACGTTTTTGATTGGTTAAATGATGTTTGATTGTGGTTAAATGTATGTCAAGTCGATAAAACAAGCTTTTTAGCATTTTAGTTACACTATCTAAGCCAAATTTTACCAAAAATAAGTGTAAATATAAAGTGAGATATTCTTTTATCAACATTCCTGTGTGATATATATTGTATAGCTATGTATTTACGCACTGCCGCGATCATTGCGGTTTACCATTTTGTATGCTATGATCGTATTATTGTTATACATTCCATGTTCATGCATGCTTGTAGTAATATTTGTATACAATTAGAAGCTGTATATGCTTACATCGAAAATAAACCTTATGTTATGTATGTTATGTTATGAAGGTTGAATATGTTACGGTGTTCCGTTAGGGCCATCGTGTCTTCGCCTTGACGCATTAGAGCGAAAACGCGACAAGACGACGGGGAAGACACGGAAGTACAAAAGTTCGAATGCGACGGATCGACGGGACGACGGCAAATACGCGAAGACACGAGGCAAATTCAATAGTACAGAGACAAAGGAGCGAATGAGATTAAAACACATATTCCGTCAAAATGTTTATTTATCTTCTTGTTTAGTTTTATCTTATTTATTTGACAACGAAGGGAACCAAAGAGACAAAGATACGAAGGCAAAGACACAATCCGCCCTTTTTTAATCATTAAGATGTTACATCATGTCATCTTATTATTACATTTCTTACATTTACAGCAAATTAAATAATGTAGCGACCATCAATAACTAGCCGACTGAATAAAAAATAGAACATAAATGATTCAGAAAGAAGGGCTAGCTCGATTCGCTCGCTCCGACCTTACATGCCATACCTGACATGCCGTATCTATTACGTGGTACCACAGTGGCTTCATGAAAAAGGCTCATTAAAGTCACAATAAATAAATTCAACTAGCCAAAATTATATTTTATACATACTTGAACATGTATATTATCAATAAAATTTTGGATAGTTGAAATTATTTATTGTGACTTTAATGACCTTTTGTCATCAAGCCACTGTGGGTGGTACGACACAATATCTCAGAGGTGGGTTCACCCGCACCGAAATAGCAATGGCAATGCTTGAATATTGACCAGTTTTTATGAACATATCCTACGAGAAAAAAGAGTAAAACGTTTTATATTTTTAATCAATTTTGATGATATGAGATAAAATGAGTTGCAATTGAGATTGTAAAATAGCCTAAATGCTGTGCTATTAGGGTCAGGTCTAGAGATCTTAAGTCCTCGAGTTTGAATGATGCAGCAGACAAAAAAATATATTTTTATTTCCCTTTTCCTATATGTCTTTGTTATTTTCATATCCAACATAGGATGAATTAATTTCAAACGGCAGTTTGTACTTACCATGAGTGTGTTCAAAAATAAAATTAGAACTATATTTAATCGCCTCAAAATGATAGCTTTAATAGTGACATGTGATTCAAGAAGTAATAAACATCGTTTTAAATCTTGATAAAGCAGAAGAATATATATGTAAACTTATACACATCAACATGTAGATACATATATTAAAGGCATTTGCTCATGGTTTTTGACCAAAGATAAGTTTTCCCCTGCAATGTATCTGAAACAATTATTTTATCATTATTTGACTCTATGATATCGAAATTTCAGAAAAATACAAAATAATAATATAAAAAATACTCTGGTTTTAGTTGGGTGCGAACCCACGCCGGCAATGTGAAGAAAACATTAGAAAACGGACGCCTTTGCCACCAGGACGTTAACAAAATTGATGGATATTTTACATTTTAACAATACATTGATAGCATGACGTGAGCATGTCAATTAACCAATCACGCAACAACAAAGTCATAATTAAGTGACAATTAGCGTTATTAAAAGTAATAAAAATTGTTTGTTGAACGACGATATAAAAGCTAATATCAACATTTACTGAAGGGTTACAGTTTTTTGTATCTTAGTTTATACACTAATAATGGTTTGCCACACTTTATTTCGGCATACAAAAAATCGCATTTTACAAAAACATGGCCGTGTCCCTTTATGAAATCACAACGATTTGTTTTTCTGTAATATTACTCATGTAAGCTTCAGGATTCTGCATTTTCTATTTCCGTTGCCATGAAAGGCCTTTTAAAAGATATATCGAAAACGCCCAGCTGCAGATTGCACCATCCTGATGCCTAGATTATATTGGTAAGCGGCAGTATTCGTGCCGTGATTGTTGACTGCATCCTTTTACATCCGGGTACTTTATTAACGTGTTCTTATAACTTGCAACACTAGGGCTGTCTTAAAATGGCGGAAGATTTCAAAAAAGAAGCTCTAGATATATGTTTGAGAAAGAATTACAATAAAATCCTTGTTAAATATGTGCAACTCGACGGATATGAAGATCTAAATTTCTTAGTAGTGTTAAGTGACATTGATTCGGACAAACATCTTACATTCGGACACCCCGAAGAGTTCATTTTAAAGATATGCACAAAGACAGACGAACATAACTTAGGTAAGAATATCAGTTCCTTAAATCATATACCAGTGATGGCTGTACTCAAGTTAATCAATTTAACATAGTTTGCCAAAATTTAGATTTGATAGTGTCAGTCATGGCAGTCACTCTCTTTCAGACCTGCAGTTCGTGGTGATGGATCACCTTCATAGAGCGGGCATCCCGACCTGCCGGCCTCTCAAAACAACACAACATCGCGACTGCTGCTTCATTGACTGGCATGGGATAGGTCTAGTACATTGGAGTATTAATTTATTACTATAATAAGTACATTTGCAATGGTTATAAGAGTTTTAGAACCGTAATGACACTGATTTGCGGACCACCATTATTTTTTGAAGATCATCAGAACATCGTATTTTAAGTTTGTTTTGTTTTATCAATTTTAGCTCATCGATGTATGTTTTAATCAAACAGTTTAAGGTATTCAACAACATTTGCTAAAATTAATGCTTAAAAAGGCGGAGGGACAGTCAAGTATCCAGCGTATTTACTGACGTACATCCCGGGCGTGACCATGTTGGCGGCAGGGAACCCGGGCGATCTACTGTTGGAGGCAGGAAGACTGGCGGGCCGAGTCAGCAGGGCGCTCCAGGTCACAACCGATGGTTTCTTAGCTATATATATCCATACATGTACATGATAAAAGCGTACTTCCATGCAATATATTTAATTGAAAGAAACATTCACTGTTCTTTTATTGAATTTATACACGTCTTTTAAACTACAAGTGCAGTTATTGATTTGATTTTACATTCCTTCATATCCGCTTTAGACCCTCTCTTTTAAATGCGACCATATGGATACGCTATGGGAGATGTCGCGGCTACCGGAACTCTCGTCGCTGGTGGAGCGCCATCTCATTGGCGACGATCGACGCCTTGGAGAAAATATCATAAAGTCATTTAGTGATATAGTTGTGCCGCTGATGAAACAATTTCGGAGAGGTAATTTTAAGAGCATTTTGTTGTGAATACGGCATTGATCGTTTATCGTTGTTTTTTACCTTGCCAACAGAGCTAGGTTGTGAATTTTTATGGGATACATAAGTATGTCCACTTGAATGAGCGGGGATATATTGCTTTCCACATGTCGGTCGGTCAATTGGTCGCTCGATCCGTAGACCAATCATTGTCTGATTGATAACTGATTGGCATGCCAAAGGTCACGGTCGCAGTTACTTTGAACAAAAAAGCTTGTCCGGTTGATAACAAGAGTATGTTTGGGCATTATGTCCTCAGGGTATGATATTCATGACCTGCCTATTGATTCTCAGGTAAGCTGGTCAAATGTCAACGTCACATTGACCCTAAACACAATTTTTTTCCGATAAATATCAAGAGAACGATTGAACCTATGGTCCTCAGACCTGTCGGGCAAGTTGGTCATGACCTGAAGAGTATACAATGATTAATAACTTAAATGTTTTGCTTGAATGTTGCACGAAACTGACCGCATTATAATCATATCAATTACCACTTCATTTGACCTTTAAGCAACTCTCTGTAGGCCTGTATAATCTGCACTGCCCATATTCTTAACTTTATATGTTCCATTTAACTTAATCACTGCTGTCAGTAGGACGCATATATGTGTTTTTCTGAAAATATAACTCATCAACTCGTAAAACAACGTTTGTAACTGTTCAAGTACTATGAACACTTTCCTCAAACTTGGAATGGATGTTTATCATAATCTAAAACTATCCAAGGACCTTTGATGCGAAGTGACTTCTTATCTGCTATTGGGGGGGGGTCATACATGTACATTTATAAACATCTTTACCTAATAAGGTAACTAATTACTACTTTCGTCGTTACTACTTACAAATAAAAGGAGTTTCAGTTTTATTTCCATTCGATCATTGCAGGTATTATACATGGTGATATCAACAACTGCAACATAATAGTACGTCAGGATATTACCGGAAATTACGTCATATCAGGAATCATAGATTTTGGAGACGCTTGTTCAAGCTTCTCGGTATCAGACATTGTGATCGTCATGGCGGACTTGATGACGTCATGTTTTAAACAAAGAGATATTCTGGATGTTGCACATAAGGTTTATGGAGGATATGTGCAAGAGTTTCCACTCATCAATATGGAATACAGGTGTCTCCGGGTGCTTATCTGTTCTAGACTACTGCAAATGTATGTTCTAAATGCAGAAACGTTAGCGGAGGAACGTTCTAGAAATGACTATGTTGCCTTGGAACACGAAGAGTCGCTCACCGTGTGCAAGGTATTATGGAAAGTAAGCGATCAACAATTTTATTCTAGACTTGATAGACCTAGTTGACACGGGCTTTTAACTGCAAAATAAAATAAAGAACTACTTATGATTTTGTACTCATACTTTTCAGGCAAATAAAACTGCATGCACCAGATCAATACAAAAGGTTTATAGATACATTAATGAAATATTAAATAGAAATTGCTGATCAAAATTAGGCATACAATAAGGCGCATGACTACAAATGAGATCAAATATAACTTGTAGCTTTGGTTATCAGAACTATCAAAAAGTGTACATACTAATATATAACAAGTGTTTTTGAGAATGACTGTTATTTACACTTTGATAAAATTGATTTACAAACAAAGCTAGCTTTGCAATAATGCAATGAAAACCACAGGGACAAGCCCAAACCCAATAGTCGTCACATTGAAATATAAAGGTAATGGCCCAAACGACACTGAACGAGAGACAAGCTTCTCCCACCCCAGATAAGTAGATCCAATAATTTAACCATGCTAGAAATTCTTTTCTCCCACCTCAGATAAGTAGATCCAATAATTTAACCATGCTAGAAATTCTTTTCTCCCACCTCAGATAAGTAGATCCAATAATTTAACCATGCTAGAAATTCTTTTCTCCCACCTCAGATAAGTAGATCCAATAATTCAACCATGCTAGAAATTCTTTTCTCCCACCTCAGATAAGTAGATCCAATAATTGAACCATGCTAGAAATTATGCCCCCCTTCGAAGCAGAGGGGTTATATAATTGCTTTGCACATGTCGGTCGGTCTGTTGGAAGACCAAAGCTTGTCCGAGTGATAACTCAACAATTCCCGGACCTATGGTCATCAAACTTGACATGAAGATTAGGTATGACCAGTAGATGACCTGCCTCATATGCATCCAATGACAAATCAGCTGTCATTTCAGTCCATGCATATTTCATTCAATTGTCCAAATATTTTTATTTCTCGCTTCAAATGTCACCATAAAACAGTTTTCACGCACCTTTCAAGAAATAATGCTTCACTCTCCTTAGAACTATTTAAAGGCCGACTTGACTATTAACATAATCTAAATCACTGCGCGCATATCCAAATACCACACAGGTATCAAATTAGCTGTATCAATAAACGTTTGAATCACTGGAACACGATCTTACTGGAACACGAGCTCACTGGGTGTTTAAACTAGTGTATATGCACATTAAACATCATTTATCCAAACATTTGCCGATAATTACAAAACTAGTGCATCAACTCGAAAACAATGAACTTGGAATTAAGTAAAACCAACATATAAACTGATAAAATAATTTTCTAGTTTATCAAAGACTGGACACGTCTTAGACGGTCTAAACGAATGCGAATCGCTTATGTTTTGGCACCAAAAGTAAGTGTTCCCGGTAATGCATCTGAAAACACTTGTCATAAAAAGTGTATGCTTTGCTACCGAAATTGCCGAATTTAAAGTATAAAAAGAAAATCTGTTTTTGTCGGGAGCTAACTCATGCTGGTACAGTAAAAAAAGTCGATGGCATCCGGTGACTCATATTAATATATACCTTTTTGGATATGTTGACATTGATAAAATACACTGAAAGTATCACGTGTAATTCCAATCAACCAATCAATCCCACTACAACCTTTTGTTGTTGCGTTAGTAACGGTTTGGTAAATCGTGGACTTTTAAGACAATATTTGAGCATATATGATTTTATCAACATTTGTTGAAGGGTTCCAGCTGTCAGTAACTTAGTTTAAACATTCAAAATGTTGACACACATTCTTTCGTATTTGAAAAAAAAATCCGTAAAAAATGCATTTTACAAAACACGAGTGAGTCCCTTTAAAAGGTATGATGCAGTCATTCAACGACAGACATCTTAGCTTTATAAAGTCTCAAAATAAATGCATTTAAAGTTTAAAACAACACTAAAAATATAGTTTTGATTATATTTCGAGACGAACAAGTCTATTTTATTTTTTACAATTCATAATATCAAATTTGTAAGAATTATCATGGCTATAATGATGTTTTTCTGTCTTCGTCGAAATGATGTCACACTCAAACAAGTAATGGAATTCGTCACTAGTTCTCTTCATAACAGAATTTTAATAGTTTACATACTCTTTGATTACAAAATTAATTAGTTCGAACACACAATGCAGAACACAAACTGTTTTATTTGATTTACAATGCAAGTTAAGGTAGCGTGCGGGGGGTATGCATATATGTGGACAGTCTGTATTTACGTGGCTGTTATTCTTTGGTGCATATCATGTTCTACTCCATACCAATCCAGCCGGGCGGATAATAGTCCGAGAAGTCACTGCTAAACTGAGATCTAAGGGGACTTGACTCGGGTACGAAATGTTTGTAATACACAGTTGTCCCCCCTGCTAGCCATGCAGCCCACCAGCCAAATGTGCCAGATGTCACTATGGTGTGGTTTGCCTTAGACAAAATTGCCAAGTCAACGATGCTTTTTCTGTTATGGATAAAAACTAGGTTTAATAAATACTTGTACCTGGTGAAATTATTTTTCACCCAACTCATCTCATCCGAACATATGACAAATGCCACTTTGTGAAAATGGCTGACAAAGTAACGCATGGCATTAAGAATATAATGCATCGGAGCTACATTGTACATGAGCACTTTTGTCCCGTTCACATTTACAGCAAACGTTGCCATATCTCCTCGGCGAATATGGATGCCGACAAATGCTCCGCCTTTGCCGTAATACTTCGTCCCCTTCACTGCTTCCTCAAAAACACGCTCCGCAAAAACAGCGATTGTTTTTTTAAATCTAAACTCCATTTTCAGCTCCTCTTCAACATGTTCAAAGTATTTCCATGACTGTAAATAGCTAGATAACTTCCAATTTTTGTTTGTTTTAAAACGTAGCATTTTTGGATCAAATGAACAACACTTTGACTCGATCCTAAGTCCAGCTTGTTTGCAAGAGTCATCAAAATCAAAGACATCCGCAGCAGACACGTGAAAGTACTTGGCCACGAGATCGGAGCGTTTAATTCGCATGGACATGTTAGTGCGTCTACTGACACCGAATACGGAGGCGTACTGGAACATCTGATTGCCTAGGCGACCACGGGTGTCCGCGCACAGATAGTGCCGTGGAGACAGAGACCACTGGCCGGTGGCCATGTTAGAGATGTTTGGGCGGAAGGTGAAGGTCATCTGCACGAGAAACACGAGGGTAACGGTACTCGCTCCAAGAAGTAGACCTGCAAGTGGAAAATTAGCATCAACAAAGGTTACACCAACAATTGGCATATATATAAGTGCATCTCCGGTACAAAAGTAAACTAGTTTGGTACCGCCGGTACAAAATTTAACCAGATAAGTACCACCGGTACAAAGGTTTACCAGTTTAGTTCTTTTAACGGTTCTGAAGACAAAACGTGATAATCTTACCTTTAAATAACGTTATCCTGTTGGAAAGTTTGAAATAGAAAATAGCCATGATGAATAAACGTAACCGTCAAGTTTTACACCATACCGTGTCAAAGACAAAGGACAAGTCACTATAGTGTTTTTAATTAGCAATGTTCCAGGGCGTGGAACAGACTGGTCTAAGTGCTTGGTGGAAAAACCACCACATTCATAAATTATTCATACCCTCAACATCTTTTCGAAGATTCCTGTTAACTAAATTACTCGATACAAATAACAATAATAATCAGGTCTCTTTATTACCACATGCATCGTACTCTTGTGGGTAATGTATTTTTATAACTGGACTGAAATAATTAAAATAAATACGGTTTGCAAGGAAAACGAACACAAATTGAAAGTGACGGTATTTGTATGACATGGTTAAATATCTGATACGTTGACCTTGAACCGATGGGGATGGAACTTGAGCTCTTGACCTTGTCGCGGGATGGAACAATTATGTGTCAAGGTAATCTATCCCGTATTTTTTAAGAAATGGACCGCGGTGTCGAAAACACAAAACTGGCCATCAGATTGTTTGACTAGGTTGTACCAAGCGAACATTGGACCGACACAACTAAGAAATGCGCTTTATTATTTGAAATCATGGCCGTCCATTCAGTATATCCAAAACCATGGTAGAGGGCTGGTATGTTTTGAAGATTGCTCTTATTGTTTAAGCAGAAACAGATGTATATTTCCCTCGTTTTTACTTTGTCGTATTGACATACATGTACGCGTTGTCCACCCGTCGTGAGTCTTCGTGTTTGATTACAATCACTATAGTTATTTATTTGTACCTAATTTCATTGAAGCATTAAATATGTTGCATTTTGCAATGGATCAACTTGAATTTCAATTTTTAAGGAGCGCACAAACTGTTTGGAAATTTATCCAGTAGTGTTAACTTACTTGACATCTCTTCCCCCCTAACTAGGTTATGGGGGATCATGGTGGCATCAGGGCAAACTCCTCAATCCTGAAAATTGAACTGGGATGTCCTCGACGGTGTAATGGCACAGAGCCCCTATTGGGGTCCAGGACCCAGTTTTAATAAGATGTCTTAGTTGCAAGCATTACGTTGATATTTAAAAGTGCTCTGAAGAAAAAAACGTGAAGTCCTTTCGATTATTGTGATTGAAACGCACTTCACGCCCAAAACGAGGTTACGCCTAGAAGTTTACCTTAAGCCTCATTAACTTAATTGAGACGGCACCCAGAGGGGGGGGGGGGCCTTCAAATGATATTGATATTAGGCATTTAGGAAGCCATTTTACGGGCCTTTATGAGATACTTTCCACCTATTTTGATGAATATAATGAAGTTAATAGAAAAATATTTGACTTGAGATAAAGGCCATCCTTAACGATTGTAGTGGTGTATTGTACACCCAGACTCTTGGCAGCGAGTTGGCCGGTATGGGATTCTATTGAGATATAATGTATACCTTACCAGAGGACGGCAAGGCTTTAGAAACCATTAAGGGCGTCGGGCCCATGGAGTGTTTTAGCCACGATATGCTGTGGGCTATAGTGCGCATACAGAATATAACCCTGGTTAGAGCTATCTAGGTCCATTGATATTCCTCAGCGTATATCATTGCATTGTAACACGGGTATGTCCCCTCATCCACCAGGGCCTCTAGATCCTTGGCGTCACCAACTGTCATTTTGAATCCCGTTATACGTCACTTCCGGCAGAAGGAGAGTAGTTCTAATGACGAAGCGGTAAATTGAACCGTTGACCCCTTTTGTTGATAACACTAACCACTAGACCACGGATCCGCCACAGATGGGTTCAATTCTGTATTACGGGTATTACATGGGAAAAATATGAACACAAGTCAAGTGAACACCGAAATTGAAGAGCTATGCCGCTTATATAGCCTGTCATAGTTCACCGTGTCGCACCTTTCATGTGTATAAATGCTCGCCCTCACAGCGCTTTCATTTACCTTGGTATTGTTACAAGACTAACAGATGCATTGAAGGAAAACTATTTTATACAGTATTTTAAAAACACGCATTTATTATTGTTTCTTATGCAAGTATAGAAAACTATGTTATATGTGGAATAGATTCACCAATAATAATACTCAGCATTATCAGATACTGGGAGACAAAGGAATGAATAACCCCGAATATACACAAGATATCAATCATCAATATGTTGATTAATACATCTAGTATTATCTAAAAAAACATCTAAGATAGCCAAGTTATAAAGGTTCGAGTGTCTTTGGTAGTCTAAACTGCATAGATAAAACCTACATCATACCCTGAACTACAGGACACAAGCACACAAGATTCCACAAGGAAGACTCTATAAATGAAGTGTCGCTTAGTGCTAACAATAAAGATGTAGATTTCAGGAAAAATATACTTCACATATTGTACATATTAATGTTTAAAATTACATCGCATTTGAATATTGCCTTGAAACTCTCCAAATCGCGAACTTGGGTCAGGATAACAAAATCAATCAAAACGTCTTCATGTATAAAGGATCAACATTCGAATCATAAACACTATTACATACTATGCATGTTAATCAGCTGTTTTCTGCTAATAATATCATACAACATCTTAAACATGTATAATACACTTTGAGGAGTCATGACAAAAGAAAGGTTCTGGCTGCTTTTTAAGTGTAACATTGTACCACGGCCTATAAACCATAGGTCCGTGATCGTACCTCTGCTTTCATCCATGAAATAAAGGAATTACCTGAGGAATGCACAAAAATGTCATAAGTCAGAGGCCAATTATTACATCTTTGAAAAGCAAAAATTACAAACCAGTAATCATGATAATTAAAATACAGAAAATTGCAAGATAAAAAAAGCCATAAAGTCTGGACAGTTGAGATTTCTTAAATAAATGCCAAGAACATGCAGTCACAAATTAAGCATCCTTATACAGTCATATTATTCTTCTCTAATTCCTTTATTACTTAATAACATGATCCTAGTGAAATCAAATTACATACATTCACCCACACAAATCCTCATTTTCAAGTATACAGGAGCTTGCAGTGCCTCTATGTCTTTCGTGTTCTGAGTTTGGTGCAAAACACAAGTATTTTCTATTCATACGAAAATATTATAATTTCTCCAAGTTGTGTTTTGCACAAAACTCATACTAACAAACAACCAGAAACCACAATAATTAAAACAAAACATGTGAGGCAAGTTTGCTTCCTGATGCTGGACCCCTGGTAGGGCCTCAGTCACACGTCTTAAGGAACTCTGTGTAAGTCCCCTCATCCATCAGCTCCTCAAGATCCTTGGCGTCACCAACTGTCATCTTGAACAGCCATCCTGAAACAGAGAAGCTAGTTATTCAAACACATTGATTTATCATCAAACACTTGTTCATTGATAAGTTACCTGTATCAGTTGAAGGTGATTTGGGGAAGTGGTGTACAAACCCGGGCTGGTATGCTTAAAAACATCTTAAGTCATTTCCAAACTTAAGTTTTTTTCCTAATTTAAGTACCTTCACCAGTCATATCATTTAATAACTCTATACTCTCTCAAATACTTCATTTTCATTCATTTAATGATATATTCACACCATAATGTCAGTCGTTTGTACATGTACATTTCTTTCAATTTGACTACAAAAACTCTAGGAAATTGATTAAAGATAAGACTTGACTAAAGATGTTTTATGAATAATGTCTTTTACTTTAATGTTGTTTGTAAAATCCCTCAAGATGCATATCTCCTTTGGCTTTTCAAAATATGCAGTACTGGTTTATACTCGAGATGTGGAAACAAGCTGAATTCATAACTATGAGATCACAGCTGACTTCACAAGCCATTAAAATGACATTGCATAAACATAACTACGGTATTGTCAAGTTATTCAAGCAGGGAATACATTGATATACATTTCTGTTTATTGTTCTCATGCCATTTAACCGTGAAACTAAACTACAGCAACTTGTAAATAAATTATATTCATACATACATGTATTGATGACAGAAGAAATAAGTAAAATGAAATATGAATACTTGCAAACATGTATAGGTTGACTATTTAGAACAATGTGTCAATATTAAAGCGGAAAATGAAACATTTTATGGAACAACACTTTCCCGATACATGTTTTCTTCTCTACCTGGTCATAACCAGATCCCTGGGTAAGAACTAAGGTATCTACCAGGCATTGAACAAAATGTAAAGGCTTTAATTAGATTTAATCAGATATTTCATTTCAAAACTGCACGTAATTATTTACGTCTTTTTAGCATTTAATGATATATTTTCAGTTGAAGAAATAAAACCATTCACTCATGTACTAAATTCCTCAGCATATAAGGTAGCGATTGAATATACATTTGCACTTCACCCATGACATCACTCACCATCTTCATGAGGGCTTTCATTGACTATCTTTGGTTCGTCCCTGGCAGTCTCGTTGATTTCCGTGACTGTGCCAGAGATGGGGCTGTAGAGATCACTGGCTGCCTTCACACTCTCAAGAGCCCCCGCCTCACCTGAATTATACAGATAGTAGGTGATCGGAGGTAAAATGTCAAGCAAAGATTCCAATATGAATTATGTTATTATGCATATTTATAAAACAACTGTGCGATGCAATTTAGATACAAATATATTGAAAAAAATTGACATTTATTTAAGTTTTTTATCAATGAATAAAAAGAACCGAGTTGAAATTCAAAGATAAAATAGGCTTCCTTCATATTAAAAGATTGTTATCAAGTTTAGTATAATTTTGAAAAATCTGTAACACCCCATTTTCACAAACAATAGTAAGTCCTTCAGAACAAAATCAAGCTAACCAGTTTGCTATTTTGGTATCTGACATGAATTGTCCATGTAAAACTCACATATATATACATATACGACATTAGTCAATATGTACTGTTAGCCCTTGACGTGACGCTTTTCACCGCCTGCTATGAATGAATGTAACCCCCACATGGGTCTAAAGAAAGACACTTGGAATATCCAATAGATCGAGTGAACAGACATTTAAACAAGTACTGGTAATAGTTGAGTGCTAGAATATAGTTGAAAATCTTAAAATAGAAATTCAAATAAACTATGATATTATAATAATGCTAAAAAGTTTTTAATCACTTAATAGTTGATGTAATCTTTTTGAATTTTGTCAAATCAAAATAGCAATTGCAGATGTAACCATTGTAAACAATATTTGTTCGGTATAATAAAATAAATATCAGATGCCATTGGAGTGCGATAGCATACAACGTCAACCCTCTGAATGTTAATGTCAAAACGCCTTGGTTGACATAAACTTCCTCCAGTTAACATTATATGCGATCAACCTCCATGGAATCTGATATTTTTTATAATGTTCTCCTTTAAACAAGTTTTGTGTATACGGGAAATAGTTTTAAAGATACTCATGATAAACTACTTTTGTTTTAAACAAGTTATTAATCTAAATGTGAAAAGATACTTTAACTGCTTTATTACTGAAAATGTTTTTAGAAAACTGGGGCCTTCTTTTTAAGCTTTGAAAAAAATAAATAGAACTTTGTTCTAAAAAGTCAATTTTTCTACAAGTGTGAACATGTCAACTGTTGAACACCTCTTACCATCAGCCTCCAGAGTCTGGCCTATTTCCGGTAACTGCACAAACACTATCTCCCCGAGCTTGTCCTGAAATGGGAAACTTATCATAATAATACTTATCATTTGTTATATCAGTGTGTGATTACCACGTGATGAATTTCGTCATAAATGCTATGTCAGTAGGCAATATTTTGCTTCGAATGAAGTCTTTAAACAAAGGTAACTTCACTATTTCACCACCATTTTTAATATAACATAGCGCAGTCAATGCTGCTTACAGAGCTCCACCTTCATTCGTTTACCAGAGTTTGATTGAAGGTTTTTTTCTTGCAACATCTCGACAAACCTTTTCACAATGACACTCAGAGCATCGTCAAAACAATATTTTGGAAACAGGTTTGTTGAAACTAATCACCTAATCAAACTTCGGTAATAAAACGAAGGCAGGGTTATTTAGCGGCATAGACTGCCCTTTGTTTCATTTAAAATAGCGAAGTATAAGAAAAGTTATCTTTGATTAAAGTCTTCATTATAAGCAAAATGTTGCCTTCCGACGTAGCTAATATGATGTAATTTATCATCTGGTATAGACACACTGTCTATGGCTCAATGCTTGCTGAGTTACTAGCTATGCAGAGTGCCATAGGGTCGCATTTTCGATCCAGACAGGATACACATGACTCATCCTTCTCCGTACGAAAGGCATGAACATCAAATTTACACATGAACATGAATAGTTTAGCTCAAAAGTTATGGAAGGGTGCTGCACTCTGATTTATTTGGGAAGCACCCTTCTGCTGTCATGGAGATAAGCATTGGCAACCTCCTTCCTCTATAGGTAATCAACTATTTCTTCCGCTTTGATTAAAACTTCAAATATGATTACATATTTACACAAACTTTAATCATCTTGTAATATTTGGCAGTAGAAATTTAACATTTATTGAACTCAGATAAAACTAGAGCTAGCACTGAAGGTGATTAATACCCCCGAACACCGCCCTGATATGAAATTGCAGTCAACTATTTGGAAAGCCAACCTATAAATGACAACTTTGTTTTATGGACTATCATCATTGTAATTTGCTAAAATAGTGTAATGATTCATGTACACTGAACTCATTTTCATTGTGCTGTACCATTGTATAAAGTTTTATTACATTCTATCCGGTAGTTTTCAAGTTATGCTCCGGACAAGAAAAAAGTAACAAAGGGCAATAACTCTGTAATTGGCTGAAATAGAATTGCGGTTCCTGTACACTGCACTTCCTCTCATTATGATCTATCACTGTATGAAGTTTTATTAAATTCCATCCAATAGTTTTCAAGTTATGCTCAGGACAAGAAAAAGTAACGAAGGGCAGTAACTCTGTAATTAGTTGAAATAGAATTGCGGTTCCTGTACACTGCACTTCCTCTCATTATGATCTATCACTGTATGAAGCTTTATTAAAATCCATCCAATAGTTTTCAAGTTATGCTCGGGACAAGAAAAAAGTATTAAAGGCCATAACTCTGTAATTAAGCTAAAATAGAGTTATGGTTCTTGTGCACTGCACTTCCTCTCATTGTGCTTTACCATTGAATGAAGTTTCAATAAATTCCATCTAGTAGTTTGTCTGGACAAAAAAGTAACAAAGGGCAATAACTCAGTAATAAGCAAGAATAGAGTTATGGTTATTGTACACTACACTTCCTTTCATTATGCTCTACCATTGTATGAAGTTTGATCCAATTCCATCCAGTAGTTTTTAAGTTAAGCTCCGGACAAGGTAAATTGCAGGAAAAAAATAACGAAGGGCAATAACTCTGTTATTGGCTGAAATAGAATTGCGGTTCTTGTACACTGCACTTCCTCTCATTATGATCTATCACTGTATGAAGTTTTATTAAATTCCATCCAATAGTTTTTAAGTTATGCTCCGGACAAGAAAAAGTAACAAAGGGCAGTAACTCTGTAACTCCTGTACACTGCACTTCCTCTCATTATGATCTATCACTGTATGAAGTTTTATTAAATTCCATCCAATAGTTTTCAAGTTATGCTCAGGACAAGAAAAAGTAACGAAGGGCAGTAACTCTGTAATTAGTTGAAATAGAATTGCGGTTCCTGTACACTGCACTTCCTCTCATTATGATCTTCCTCTCATTATGATCTATCACTGTATGAGGTTTTATTAAATTCCATCCAATAGTTTTCAAGTTATGCTTGGGATAAGGAAAAAGAATTAAAGGCCATAACTCTGTAATTAGCTAAAATAGAGTTATGGTTCTTGTGCACTGCACTTCCTCTCATTGTGCTTCACCATTGTATGAATTTTCAATAAATTCCATCTAGTAGTTTGCAAGTTAATGTCTGTAAAAACATTTGACAGCAAAAAAAACAAATAAAGGGCAATAAATCAGTAATTAGCTAAAGTAGAGTTATGGTTCTTGAACACTGCACTTCCACTCATTGTGCCTTGCCATTGTATGAAGTTCCAATGAATTCCATCCAGTACTTTTTAAGTTATACTCCGGACAGAAAAAAGAAACAAAGGGCAATAACTCAGTAATTAGCAAGAATAGAGTTATGGTTTTGTACACTGCACTTCCTCTCATTATGCTCTACAATTGTATGAAGTTTAATCCGATTCCATCCAGTAGTTTTTAAGTTATGCTCCAGACAAGGTAAATTGCAACGGACCGACCAACCGACTGACCGACAACAGGGTGACTCCAATATACCCCCTTCAAACTTTGTTTGTCCGATGTATAATAAGAACATTTTCTATGATATTTGTTATGTTGAAATTCTTCACAGCCTGATACAATTGTACCCTTTACTCTCTTCGCACCTTGTTCCTTTTCTGCAGCACCCTGTCCTTTTCAAGACCCGGCTAAAACTCTACATTTATATATCAACTTTCATGATAAAGGGTAACAGTTTTAAAGGTAATATTTCATATTCTTTTTATATTTCATTAATTTCATTATCGCTGTTTAGTTCATGTTGTTACGATTCAGGCTTATCATAAATTGAAGGAAGCATTGCTGTATTTGTGTTTACGGTAACTAGACTTGCAATGACCAGGGGCCATGATTACAAACCGTCTCAGGACTAAGTTCAGACTTAAGTGGCCAAACTGCAAATCTTCAATTCATTGTAAACTTTTCTTCTACTATGAAATTTGCTGAATTCTTATTTTGGTTAACCATATGGAAAAAAGTTTATTAATTGGAATTAAATAAAAGTGCTTTTCTGAGTGTGAGTCTAGACTCAGCCTTGAGATTGTTCCTAAATATTGAACCTGGGTTGCTCAAACTAAGATTCTCAAGAGTAAAGCCATTAATTTAACTGCTAAATTGAAATTGACACAACGCTCAAAGTGATAAGGCTGTAGGCGTCACATTGATCCCTTAGTAAGGGCCCTCCGACAAGTAAGCAGAAGCAGACGATACCTATACATGACAATCACATAAGCAAACTTAGCAATAAAAGCAAGTATAACATTAAATTAGTTAATTTTTATTAATTGAATGCTAAATTACATCATAATTTTGTTACAGTACTAGTAGTAAAGCCCTGTCTATTTTGAAAGCTCCAATTTAGGGAAACAAAACATGTATTAATTTCCCTTAAAGCTGCACTCTCACAGATTGAGTTTTGACAACTTTTTTGCTTTGGAATGAGCCAATTTTTGTGTAAATATCTGCAAACACCAGTGATATATGACTGCTGACAAAAGGTCAGATAGCAAATTTTCATATTTCTGTTCGAAAATTAATGTTTTATGCATATAACATCAATTTTTGAACAGAAATATGAAAATCTGTGTTCTGAATTTTTGTCAGCAGTCTTATATCACTTGTTTCCATGCATTTTCCAATAAATTGGCTCGTTCCAAGACAAAAAAAAAGTTGTCAATACGTTCAATCTGTGAGAGTGCAGCTTAGAAAGTCAACAAAATATGATGTTGGTTTGGATCAAATGTCAAAACATAAAGGTGTTTTGCCGATTTTCTTCCTTTCTCCATTGAGTCACCTTTTTTATACAAGTTTAATGAATTATTATTGATATAACTACCTTAATGTTTCTATCAATGAATTAATATCCATATTAAATGAAATGCAAAACTGCAACAATGAAGTTGGAAATGATCATAGTCATTATAAATGCATAGGTTTATACAATGATTTGCTTCTTTTACGGAGTTGATTTTGTTTATCTATATATATCTATATATAATACTTTTTGTGACTTTTATTTATATATTAGATATTTTATCTAAAATCTTATATAATTAAAAATGTCACTCAAATCAAATGAGTTGTCTTTTTCACAAACGATATGTCCTAACAAACTTAAAAGCAAATGTATATGCTTTGGATTTAAAACTTTATGCAATAGTCAATTGTAACCACGGCCCCGCAAGGTCCAGGGAATAGCGGGGACTTTACTTTTGGTCCAGCCAAGCCAAGGTTAAATCCCCACCCTGTGGCGACGAAATGATAGTAAAATCCCCGCCAAATGCCCCAGCACCTCAGGGACTCGAGCTAAGGATCATTCTCCGCTAATTTTGCGCGAAGTTAATACCTCCGCAGTCACCCGGCACTGCGGGGCCACCTGGAAAGTAAAAACACGGCCCATTTTCCTGGCTATCCCCGGTATACCCCCGGACCTTGGGGGGCCGTGGTTACAATTGACTGGTGCATAATGCACAAGAAGGAGACATATTTCAAAATAAAATAAATTGCAAGATACCTTCAATATTATACACTAATACTGATAATGATTTTTCTTGTTTTAAGACTATCAGAAAGTATATGTATATTATATACAATTGTATGAACACATTTGGATGGTTGAAACAGTCTACTGAAAGGTAACTTTGTTATTTAAAAAATACATAATTTGAGCAGCATTAAGGGAAATATCAGTATTTCCGATTTCCGTATTGTCTTCACTATCTCTAAGAACTACTTTATATTTTATAAGAAACATATTTTGTGTTAAATATATAGAAAACAGCGTAATTACTTTTCTGTTGATAAATGCATTATGTTGGAGGTCATGGCAGATAGCAACAGGCAACTGATAAGCCACGCCTAATCTTGCTGAATGGTCAGTCATGTATCAACCAGCCGACAGGCAGTGTCATTTCAATTATTACTTAAAGCGTAGTACATGTAAATGTAAAGATTTCTGATATTTTAAACCATACTTATACATTTAGGAATGTTTTCAATGAAAAATGGCCGAGATGTTCTGAGTGCTATGGCCAAGGTAAAAAGATTTAAAATGACGCAGAGATTACAAAAGTTATTACAATACCCTGACTTCAAAAAACAAACACGGTAATAAAAAACATCAGGTCATAAACGCTGCATATAAACAAAATATATATGGGACAGTGCTCAAATGTTTAAATACCTGTGCATAGTCTGTGATTCCAACTGTACCTATGTTGGCGTCTCCTTCAAGTGACACCCATTCATGCTTCTCAGAAAAATACTTTTCTGAAAAGGAAAATAATGTTTTTTCTAAACATGTGTACCAGATAGACAATGGCTGATTGCAAGCTAGATCAACAGAGCTGTAACTTTAAGATGGTGTTCATTTAATGATGCATTCTTGCATGAAATATTAAATTAGCTTATACATAATACTGAGTATATATAAGAAACCAACCCAACTAGAGCTGTCACAGGAGTGACGAATACCCCCAAATGCCGCCTGGACACAGGAATGGCAAACCATTCCTTTGAAAAGAGGCCATAACTCCAAGGTTACTGCACACTGAATCTTATTTTATCATGCATGTATTGTTTTATTTAAATCTGTTGAGTAATTTAGAAGTTACACCTGCTGACAAGAAAAACTAGCCTTTCATGAGTTATCATCCGGAAACCGTTTTTCTATTTTTAGTAACAGTGACCTTGACCTTGGCCCCACCAGCCCCAATATCGAACTTGACCTGCATCTTCTGATGTTACACCTGTGTACCAAAAATTGTTCAAATCTGTCTAGCCTTTCATGAGTTATCGCCCGGAAACCGTTTTTCTATTTTTAGTAACAGTGACCTTGACTTTCGCCCCACCAGCCCCAATATCAAACTTGACCTGTATCTTCTGATGTTACACCTGTGTACCAAAAATTGTTCAAATCTGTCCAGCCTTTCATGAGTTATCGTCCGGAAACCGTTTTTCTATTTTTAGTAACAGTGACCTTGGCCCCACCAGCCCCAATATCGAACTTGACCTATATCTTCTGATGTTACACCTGTGTACCAAACTGTATCTTCTGATGTTACACCTGTGTACCAAAAATTGTTCAAATCTGTCTAGCCTTTCATGAGTTATCGTCCGGAAACCGTTTTTCTATTTTTAGTAACAGTGACCTTGGCCCCACCAGCCCCAATATCGAACTTGACCTGTATCTTCTGATGTTATACCTGTGTACCAAAAATTGTTCAAATCTGTCAAGCCTTTCATGATTTATCGTCTGGAAACCGTTTTTCTATTTTTAGTGACAGTGACCTTGACTTTGGCCCCACCAGCCCCAATATCGAACTTGACCTGTATCTTCTGATGTTACACCTGTGTACCAAAAAATTTTCAAATCTGTCTAGACTTTCATGAGTTATCGTCCGGAAACCATGAAAACCGACAGACCGACCGACCGACAAGCTCACTCCTATATACCCCCTCAAACTTTGTTTGTGGGGGTATAATAAACACTTAATTGTTGCCACTATTTAAAGGGACTAAGACACCTGATGGTCCAAAAATTTGCAAATATAATATTTCCTCCAAACAAGTCAAGAATACCAGTAGTCAATACAAGCTAGTATGAGGCTGATAAAATATAAATATATCATGGCTTCCAGTGTGACAGTACATATTGTCAACAATAGGGAAATACTGTTAACCTGTGGTTAACCCAAATGTTGACTTTATGTACTGTCATACTGGCAGACATGGAATATTTATTTTGTAATACCAAAATATAGTCCTTTCACCACACACAACTTTCAAGTTTAATCAATTATCAAATAATTCAAAATCTAGCACATGTATCCCTTTTGAAAAAGGAGAAAAATAAACCCACTGAAATGAACACTGTTGCCTAGATTCTAAGAATAAACGCCCATCATAAGTGTGGCTTTTGGATTGTTTGTTTGGTGGCGAGCAAGTACAACCCTCGTCACTACTTTTATTTTTTCTCTTCAGTGGGGCAATTAAATGTATTAAGACTCACTTTCTCTATCAGAACTTCCAGTTGTTTTTTTTGCTAACAGCACACATGCTGTGGTTGTGAAATTTTAGGGTCACTATGCGCGATCGACAATGGGAACATCATTGAAAACATATGATAATAATCTGGTTTAGAAGGTTCAGACTAGGTCATGTTTTGTATGCTAGTGAGTTGACTAGATGTACCTGCTGACTTACAGTCACTGGGAGTATTTTTGTGTCAGTTTTTCTGATTTTCATGCTTAAAATGCCTCCAGTTATAAGACATCTTCTCGAGGCAAGCTTGATAAAAAAGAACAGAATACAGGATGTCGTTTAATAAACCTCTTCATGGGAAGTCACTGTATAGAATAATATAAAGTGTAATTTAGTTGACCAGTGTGACTTACTTCTCCTCACGAAAAGATGATGGCGTATTGATGCATCTCGGCAATGAAATATTGAATGTTATCAAAGGGAATTTATATTTTAAGGGGAAAGACATGACACTAATGAAAGACATTCTAGTCAATGTAATTGATTTAAATAAGTGTACCATAATGATAATTAAGCTAAAATATGGATCAATGATAATAATATCAATGAATGCAAAAGAAAGATTTTTGTCTAAATAAACCAAAAGAGAACCATTCTTATTTTACTACAGATTCTGGTTGAGATACAGTTTCAGAGTTTTATAGGTGTTTATGGAACAATATGTGTATAAAAAACATTCACTTTAGATATTACACCGCACTGATGTAAACCGCACCTCAAGCTGCTATTGTTGATATATTTTCACATGTGCGACATCAAACATAGTGTATATAATAGGGAGAAGTATTTTCAATAAAGTAATATGGTAATCCATCAATGCATAAGTAAGTAATACCACAGACACGAGCATTTGTACTCTGACCTTTTAAGTGTCTCGTGTGACCTTTGAGGTATGGACCCAGGTCAAGGTCACTGCAAATTGTCTCAATGAGGACAACATTTGTACAAAGTAATAAGGTAATCCATCCATGCATAAGTAAGTAATAGCACAGACACAAGTATGTGTACTCTGACCTTTAAATGCCTCGTGTGACCTTTGAGGTATGGACACGGGTCAAGGTCACTGCACATCGTCTCAATGAGTACAACATTTGTACCAAGTAATATGGTAATCCATCCATGCATAAGTAAGTTATAGCCCGGACACTAGCATGTGTACTCTGACCTTTAAATGTCTCGTGTGACCTTGGCCTTTGAGGTATGGACCCGGGTCAATCCATCAATGCACAAGTAAGTTATAGCGCGGATACGAAATGTTACAGCCATACGGACAGATGGACCGACAGACAGACGGACAAAGTGCATTCAATATTTATTTTAAGTCAAATAATGTATGTGGATGTCAAAATAGCAAGACAATATTGTTTGCAAATATGTACGAACTGATCATAATTTGTATCAGTTATTACTAGATATGCAAATAACAGGTTGTAGGTTCACACGCATGGGCAATTCACTGCGCGTGACAACCCTCCAATTGCAAAATAGTTTAAAAAGCAAAAATAAACATTAGTCTAAAATAATAGACGTGTTATACGGGATTCTTCCAATCCCTAACGTCTAAACGGGAATGTGCAAAAAACGGGGGTGTTTTAAAAATATTGAAATTGTTTTAAGTGAAGTATTTTATGGTTGAAATTGATCATAAAGACTTATATTCATATTTTACCATGTAAGTGAAATGTTATTTTGCACTAAACAAGCATTTAATGCATTAAAACAAGTTGTTTACCTTTCCAATAAAACGAAAGTTGACTGACACAGACAACAATTATGTGAAGGGGAACAACTCGATACAATCGTAATAACTCGGCCTCCTCCGACAAAGCTTCGAGATAGACCTCGTTATACAATCGTAACAACTCGGCCATGGCCGAAATGTTCCGAGCGATTTAAAACTGTGCCCTAAAGCCTTGCAGGTGCCCTTCATGTATATATCGTTATGGTTTGACAGAATGAAATGAAGAAAAGCCGTCAAACTCATAATTAGAAGTTGGATATTTATTTTTTGTGTACGGAACTAATATAAAACAACATTATCTGGTAATATTTCTTGTTTTTATGATATTTTATAGACGCTATATGCTTTAACCCGGAATCCTGATCGGAACAACTACCCACTTTTGATACTAAACAATTTGTACGTGAAGGATTTGCCATATCAAAAATCTAAAAAAAAAAATCCGTCAACGTACAATTATTTGGACTAAAATAAACATGCAACATAAAACTATAATGATAATTTTTAACTTGTCTGTCTCAATATGAATTTCAGCAGTTGGTTGCCCAGTAACAAAATAATTGAAAAGCAGTATCTTAATTATCATTTTATGAAGATCTTAAGAAACTACACTGAAATGCAATTTGTAAGAAACTGCTTAATATCGAAAACTGCTTCTCGGCTATAAATGTCTATTTTCATGGGATAACATGTGCAAAATATAAACAGGCTTGACCCGTAATTGGGAATTGAAAAGGTAATCGCGGCACCGACAAAGGTCAGATGAGCAATGCTCTGGGGTGAACATGCCGAGTACGAATCTAGCTAATACTTCTGTTTGCAATATATGTCTTCCATAGATACTTACGTTGAGCGATTGTCGACACGTGAAATTTTCGATAAACTGACGCTCTTGCTGTCTGTTTCGTTAAATTCTGCGCAATAACTCGGAAACCTTGTACATTTACAAGCCTCCTCCAAACACAAGAAGCCATTATTCAAATTTAACCAAAAGAAAATGAACGACAAGAAAATCGGGCAATAGTATTACCCGGTCACATCCGGTCTCCAAAATATTATGTTTTAGAATACCTTTCAACAGAAGTTGGACTAGTGTATCCCATCAAATTGTTTTTCTAATTTTCGGCAGTTTTCCAAACAATTAGAAGATTTATTTTGTGTGTTATCCTATGTGACTGATTTGAAAAACACTGATGCCTAAATCAGCTGATTCTGCGACAAAAAATGAAAAAAGTTGTCAAGTGGTCAATCTGTGAGAGTGCAGCTTTAATAGTGCTTTTTTACGAACTGATTGGAAAGATACAGCTTCAAGACCAAATGCTGCACGAACAACTGGCTGAAACAAATTAAGAACTTAGTGTCAGTTTAAATATGAGAATTGCACAGAACAGTATTGTAAAATGATTTTGCCACAAAGACATGGATCTGCTTTTGTACAATTTAAGTGTGGAGTAGCCCTATACTATGCTTGAGGCAGGCTGGCAGGCAGGCAGGGGCAGGCACGGGCAGGCAGGCAGGCAGGCAGGCAGGCAGGCAGGCAGGCAGGCAGGCAGGCAGGCAGGCAGGCTGGCAGGCAGGCAGGGGCAGGCACGGGCAGGCAGGCAGGCAGGCAGGCAGGCAGGCAGACAGGCTGGCAGGCAGGCAGGCAGGCAGGCAGGCAGGGGCATGCAGGGGCAGGCACGGGCAGGCAGGTAAGCAAGCAAGCAAGTAAGTAAGCAAGTAAGTAACTGGTTTCTTATAGTGACATTTGCATTACACACATGATATTCTCAATATAAATGATGATAACACATCGGGCCTTTAAGTCACCTTAATGTTAACATTTCTCAAGCAGTCTTACATATATTAAAAAATTAATTTATTATATAATTATGCAAACCGCAGTGCTGTTTCTTTTTAGCAAAGGGTTCTTAGTACAGGTTGTGTAATATAAATAATAAAAATAATAATATTCAGGCACAGAAAACCGAACAATTAACAGAGTGTTTATATATGAATATTTATATAAATAGCTTTCACATCCTTATATATATATATATATATATATATATATATATATATATATATATATCATCCTGGAGGTGACCGACATTCGTCATTCAGGAAGTTTTGGAAACATGGCACAGTAATTGAACAATTAGCTACCTGACTTTTGGTCTTGGTCTTGTTCTTTTAGGTCATTTTTACTTTAACTGTTCGTTTATTATTTTTTAAGACTAAACTGTGTTTCAGCAATTCTATGTTTCACATTGTGTGTTGTACAGCTTCATTCAGATTATCACACGTATTTTATTTCAATAGTTTACCAAAACGGTTTATCTACGGTATGCTAATAATATTATATTTACTAGTCATAACATTTAGTTGTATTAAATTTCTCTCTTACCGACGACCATAGCTACGGGCAGTATTAAAATGATATAATAAGTTATAATTCAGACTTAATACAATCAAATATAATAATAAATGAAAACAAACCGCCAAAGCAACGGATACAATGAAGTAAATAATTGTAAATAAAATACCACTTTAATTTGTAATGATCTAAGATTACTGAATTCTTAAGCTAAGAATCGTGTGAAAACATTCTTTATAAATACGATAGACAAAAAGGGATCATCAGTCCGTAGAAACCATAAAAACACTATGACAATAATCCAAGTTTAAGTGTTCCATACTTAAATCTGCTCTAACAATTTTAACCTTATGTATTGTGTGGTAAAATCAGGAATTTTAATTATTGTTAATCCATTTAGACACCAAAAGAAAATTATTATTTATTTATCAGATTGACTTGAAAGGTTGAGATCACCATTTTGCCATATTCACATAGAGAAGCACATATAACAGTCCAGAAATACGTTAAGATAGGTAGATATAGTTTTTAGTTTGTTTTTGACACGAGTAAGAGACGGAATTATCATGTACATTTTCGTATGTTCTTTAATGGTTTTTGTCATATATATATTAATGTATGAAATAAGAATATGCACTGCCTTCGTCACTGTATTACAGACGCATAGGATAAGAATATGTGCGCGCTGCGGACCCCCCTGGCGAAACAGGCGGATGTGTTGGCCCAGCAGTACCGCCTCAATATGGAGCCGCGCCGAGACACTCACCGCCTCGTGAAGAGGGCTTCCCGCCCGTTGGCTGACACAGCACCGGAAATCATTATGGAGGTGACCGACAGCGTGAAGAGCACAAGTCTCAGTGAAAGCTACAGTGATTTGTCATTTAGGAAGTCTTCTACTTTTGATTTAGACGAAGAATTTGATTTTGACGAAGACGAGAATGACTACTTTTTTGATGATTTTTCTTCCGGTGAAACACAAGTTGATAATGTTGTGCAAATTTATGAAGCTGCGTGCAAAAAATACAATTTATTGTGCATGAATTCTATTAAGGCAGCGCTGCTGAGTGAAACATTTTCGTGTAAATTTGTTAAGATTCAAGAACATGATCTGATGGCACTCTGCCTGGCGCTGTACGACAACAGATACGTCCATCGTGTTGAGCTTGAACGGAACGGCCTGGAGGGCATGTCCATCCACACACTTGGGGAGGTGCTCCGCGACTCCGCCTTCATCACGCACATACGGATCGTGGACAACGGCCTCAAAACGGAAGGGGCGAAAAATATTTGTAAAGCTGTTGCCGCCAACAAGATGATAGTATCTCTTGATTTATCTGGGAACGGATTCGTGGAAAGTGACGGTGTAATATTTGAAAAACTTTTGAATGACTCTAAGTCACTGAGAGAACTAATACTGTCGAAAAACGCTCTTATGGACATTGGTGTGAAGGCCATTGCTATAGGGTTGGAGGACAGCAGCACACTCCGAACACTTGACCTGTCCTGGAACCACATCCGGTTACAGGGTGCAGAAGCCATCGGCCTGGCCCTGGAGAGAAACATTTCCCTCAGAAGCGTCAACCTGGCATGGAATGGCTTACATTATGATGGTGCTAGGTCTATTGCTGCCGCCTTAACGAAAAATGAGACGTTACAAGACCTGGACCTCGCTTGTAACAGACTGAATGAAAAGTGCATCGCGGAAATACTGAACGGGTTAGACAACAATTCAACACTGGAGAAGCTCAGGTTAGCTAACAACTCCATTACATGTACAGGTGCAGAGGCTATATTGAAAAAAATACTAAGTTATAAGGACACTGCCTTAAACTACATAGATCTGGGAAAACAGGATGTGTATGACACATTTTTGGACATCAACGCACGTGCAAAAAAGGAGCGTGGTATCGAAGTAGTGTTCGGAAACGTCTGGGACACAACTCGCAACTTGAAAAAGACTGCCGAGGACGACGACGAGGGTTTCTTGCTTACCTGCAACCCCCTCACCGTCCTGATGGAGTGCATGCGTCTACAGAACCTCAGACTGATTGATTTCTTCCAGTCGTTGGATAAGGACAGGAGTAACTCTATTGAACTCATTGAATTTTGTGATGGACTGTTAAAATTGGGCGTTCCAGTCAAAAGACAAGTGTTGTTGAAGTTGATTCGTAAGTTGGACAAGGACAAAAGCAACACGTTGGACTTTGGCGAGATGACTGAGGCACAGAACATGCACAGGAAGAAACTAAGACAAAGCCTTCAGGTAGATGTTGACTTTGACCGAACAGAAATTGGCAAGGTATCCGCAGCACTTCGCCGTATCCTGGCACGAAACTTCCTCATGAAAGAAAAAGATAGCCGAGCGAAGATCGCACGCAAGAAGAAGAACAGGGACGCTAAAACACCTAGCCCTAACAACTGGGAGGAAGTGGAATCAAACATGGCGCTCGTCTCCCCGGGTAGCAGTCGCGCATCGTCCGCCGTCGCCAAGCACAAACGCGGTCCGTGAACAAGAACGATGCAGCTATCGACAGTCGTAAAGGGCGCTCAGTATAACATCATGTCAACGTAGACAAACAACCATGGGCAACCCTCACGTGGAAATAGTTAGCGGCCAACTCTCCCATGGTGAACCTCGTTCCTAATAACGTGGAGTGCGGGAAGCAGGAAATCAAAGAGACTTGGCATTACTTATGAAAACAGTGTTTACGGCGGCCACGTGCTTATTTTTAAACATGCATTTTAGCAACGCGTTTAACGAACAAAGAATATAAACCAATGACAAACTCATTGTATATGTATGTTACAGCCAAATGATGATATTGGAACAATTAATACTTTACCAGTTATGTGGTTTTGTGACTATTTTAATTAAACAAATAAAAAGAATAAACATAGGATTTTGACCAGTTGTTATCAGTTTGTATACATAGATTTAATTAATAATGGTTAGTGTGTAGCCTGGAATCGGAATTGTTGGTAAATGCAAAAAAAAACACACATAAAAAACGTACTTGTTGATGGCTCGAATGTCTTTAACCAGTCTGCATGCGCAAACCACTGAACTAATTTATTATGACGCATGATCCTGCAGTTGATGCCGACTAAATCGCGGTCGTTTTTGTCAGGTATGTTCTAAATTGTTAAATCTGTCTCCGTCCGGCGATCCCATTGACGAATACATTCGGGTAAACATTAGCTTATAGCTAAGCTTATAGAATAGAATCCATAAAAACAATTCTGTACACGGAACAGCCTAAATACCCGGAATTAACGGTTTGGTTAAATATTTGTCAAACCTCTTATTTAAAACGATCAATGCAGTTAATAGTGGACAGATTTTGCAAACAGGTTTTGGCGTTTCTTATTGCAGGTGTTGAATAAAATATTAAACCAACAAATGCTTCTTCTATACCTATGATTGTTTGAATATAACTATTGTACAATAAAAGCTGACAGAAATGACACATTTTACTGAATCCTGATTAAAGAACCGATATAAGATCTTATATGATCATAATATTGCATCACAAAATGTAGATAGATCCACTAAATGCTAACTGTTTACACCTTAGTATAGCCTGGTGGCTATGTAAAGCTACTTTGGTTGCTCCCAACAAATCCACTCAAAACTAACTGTTTACACCTGAGTATTGCCTTGTGGCTATGTAAAGGTGTTTTGGTTGCCCCAACAAATCCACTAAATGCTAACTGTTTACACCTTAGTATTGCCTGGTGGTTATGTAAAGTTATTTTGGTTGCCCCAACAAATCCACTAAATGCTAACTGTTTACACCTTAGTATTGCCTGGTGGTTATGTAAAGTTATTTTGGTTGCCCCCAACAAATCCACTAAAGACTAAATGTTTACACCTTAGTATTGCCTGGTGGCTATGTAAAGTTATTTTGGTTGCCCCCAACAAATCCACTAAAGACTAAATGTTTACACCTTAGTATTGCCTGGTGGCTATGTAAAGTTATTTTGGTTGACCCCAACAAATTCACTAAAGACTAAATATTTACACCTTAGTATTGCCTGGTGGCTATATAAAGTTATTTTGGTTGACCCCAACAAATTCACTAAAGACTAAATATTTACACCTTAGTATTGCCTGGTGGCTATATAAAGTTATTTTGGTTGACCCCAACAAATTCACTAAAGACTAAATATTTACACCTTAGTATTGCCTGGTGGCTATATAAAGTTATTTTGGTTGACCCCAACAAATTCACTAAAGACTAAATATTTACACCTTAGTATTGCCTGGTGGTTATGTAAAGTTATTTTGGTTGACCCCAACAAATCCACTAAAGACTAAATGTTTACACCTTAGTATTGCCTGGTGGCTATGTAAAGTTATTTTGGTTGACCCCAACAAATTCACTAAAGACTAAATATTTACACCTTAGTATAGCTTGGAGACAACATAAAGCATGGCTCTGTAACTATTTTGGCCACGGTTGCCCTGGCTTATGACTGCAGTTGAGTGTAGCCTGTGCTCTGAAACTATTTTGGTTGCCCCCCCCCCCCCCCGACAAATCCACTAATAAGTAACTCTTTACAGCTCACGATTGACATAGAGTATAGCCTGAGATAATAGGTTAAGCCTGACTTGAAACTGTTTTGGATACGGTCCCCCGATACAGTAAATCATGATTTGTATTGCCATTGATTGGACTGGCTGTTTTTATGATTTGAAAAGATTTATTTTCGCGAAAGAGGATGGCAACAGATAATAGTACAAATGTGAGGCATAAAACATCGATGCTAATGGTGTTCCTTTACACTCGCCATATATGCTTATTCCAACTGCATAGAGCATTCATACAAAATTATCATTGAGATCATTTATCACGATTTATCTCTCTACGGGATTAAAAACGTGAATATGGGAGTCGGGTTTTAGTGTATGTCATTATGAATTTTGTTTTTAATTAAAACGTGGCTAGGCCGAGGGCAGCAACTTTCAAATAGATATATAAATATCAATAAACATTAGTCGAAAATGGCCGAAATATGTGCACATTAATGCAAAGTAAATGTACCCGAATGTCATATTTATAAACGCAACAATTGGTTTTATATATGCGAATATAATCTCCATTTTATCCATAGAAAAGTAGTGTTTTTTTATATCATAATACGCCAGTTTGTTAGATAGACGCATGCTGTATGCGCTTTGAATGTCAGTTTTATAAGCGGCCTAAAAATATTCAAGATATACTTGTGAATTCTAAACTTACAAATGTTGTCACTGACGGGATGATGACGTTACTAATTGTAATAGATCCAGATGTTCACATTGTCGTACTATTTTTGAAAATTTTCAGGTACATATTTTTGCAAAGAATTTAAGTTAAATCATGAACTGTCATGTTTTTTCTACAGGTGTTATATATGTTATCATTTGCCAAAAATGTAAAAAGCAATATGTTGGTCAATTACAACAAAAATGAAGCCAGAGAATGAATAGTCATAAGTTTGATATAAAGCATTTTTTCAGATTCTTATACAAATCTGTCTGAACATTTTAATGCTCCTTTTATGCCAATTGATAAAATCGAGAACAATTGGACATGATTATTAAAGGAGAGTAAATGGATGCACATTCTTGGCACAGTCATTCCTAATGGTATGAATTCAAAAATATTAATTTAATTCTTCTTGCAGAATTATTTTTCTCTCGTAGAATTAATCTGAAGTTCTGTTATTAAACTATTTAGTTTTGCATAGTTTATACTGGTATATTGATATTTGTTTATGCAAATTAATTCTTTTCAGTGCTGCCATCTATAGTCATAAGTATATATGTATATATTCATTAAATTGAGATACTGTTTTAAATACACATAAACATATAGTAGCAGTAACCAATTACGAAATATGTATGGAACGCCGGCACTGTCTTTCGTAGTCCAAAAACCTTAGTATTGTGTTTGTTTCTTATTACATTATGTACCAAGTGCTTTACATGGTGTACAACCATAGTTATGTTATGTCAGTTTATCTTTATATGTTTTGGTTTTGTACTTATATTATGCATATAATATAATAAAGTATGGACATAATATAATGATATTTGCACATAATATAATAAAGTATGTACATAATAAAATAAAGTATGCACATAACGTAATAAAATGTCTACATGATATAAAGATGTATCCGCATAATATAATAAAAACTGTCATAATATAAGTACAAACACAATGATAAAGTTTTTGGACTACGAAAGACAGTGCCGGCGTTCCATAAATATGTGTTCAAACTACGTATGCATGCCAAGAAATACCAGCCAATTTTTTCACTTTTCATTTCTACACGCGAGTCAATTTCAGCTACACATTAACTCCCCACTATCGTTACAGTAAATATAACCCCACCGAACAAAACCGACTTTGTGATATTGTTGTTTAAATAAATATATGTTTTATGTCAACATGTTTGATCGATCATTTAATACGTGTGCTCTCAAGTCATAGTAATACAGCTGGTAATGCTGCACCTATTGCTGTTGATACTGCTACTTCTGCCACTGTCAACACCACCGTCACAACACCACCGCCACAACACCACCGCCACCACCACCACAACCACCATCACCACCGATAATGATGACGGTGATGATGATAATGATACGACTCCTCGGTATCATTTTACCTCATGTACAGGAGTCATAATATTATGAGCCGGTAGTCGATAAGTTGGACCCGTAGGCCTCTTTTTTGTTAATAATGATGACTGGGTGTCGTGATTCTATTTGGGTCAAAATACACCCTGCCTCTTATACAACAATGCCGTAATCAAGTTGTTAAATTAAACGATACGATCTCGTAAGCTAAAGGCGCTATATCAAAATATTTGGATGTTGCGGAGTTAAGAAATATTATAAGTTAGTACATTTTGTACTTGATGTTTTCAATCTTTAAACATAACTCAAGTTTGTGGTTTAAATAGTTAAATACTGTTGTCGAGGAGATAATTTATAAACAATATAAAATATTTATCACTTTGCTTAGTTTATTAATCATCATACTTTTTTATAGTTAAAAAATTATATCGATACTTAATAATAAACTAAATTATTGATTTTTTTAGTTTAGGTTTGTTAAGTGTCGAAATAAACAAAATGAGATGAAGCGTTAAACCTAAGAATCTTGCAACATAGAAAGCTTCTTTCCGAAAAATGACCGAAATCATTGCTCCCCTGCAATGCTTGGTGTAATGGTCATTAAATTTGATGAATCATCTGTTAGAAGATAACTGATAGAAATTGCATGGAGAACCAAGTCAGCCCTTAAACCCTTAGCACAAAACCACTGAATGGAACATCCTGCATATATGCTGCAAAATCCAGGTATATGCAGGCATACAGGGGTTTCCATCTTAATCGAATAGGATTTTTTTGCATGAACATCTAAGTGGTAGCATCAGAAATTGAGAATTTATTAATATTTGTTCTCATTACCGTTTTATTGGGGGGGCAGTGGGGGGGGGTTGTTGTTTCATAAAATAAATGTCAAAATCCAAAAATTCTCAGATTTGCACGTTGATAAAGTATTCTGATCACCAAACGGACAGCGCTGCGTGGAGTTTGGTAAAAACGTTGACTGTGTTGAACGTTTTTCTTTCCGTCAGTTTTCTTTTGCTTCAATACGTTTATTAAATACTCTTCATAGGAAATAGCGCGAAAATTTGTAAACAAAAAATTCCATTTAAGTAGTATTGTCATATCAATGGTTCAAATACCTATCAAATTGTAAGTTTTAATTTAAGCTCTTTTCAAAATAAAACAAAATACCAGATCTTTGATTTCCAAGTATGGCTATTTCTGGCCTAATCACATATTGAATGTACATTGTATTAAACTCGATTTTAATTCTAAGAATTAGTCATTCTAAAATGCCGTCCAGGCTGTGTTTAAAAAAAAATCTTGGACGGCATTTTAGAACGACTATTCTAAGATTATAAAATAAAAACTTATAACATGCTTTTTATCAATGTTTCGTGGATGATATTAAATGTGTTTTTCATTTAGTCATCTACATTATGCATATATGGTTTGGGGGAGGGGGGGGCACACCCAACATTTGGATATTCATTTTGTTCCCTAAACGTAGCCACAATAAAGCGTGTTTAACTTTTTTAACATTTGGATATTCATTTTGTTCCCTATGCACCCCTCAGGGCCGGGTGACTGCGGTGGTTTCGTCATAGCGCCAAATTTAGCGGAGATTGGGCCTTATATAGAGTCTCTGGGGTGCGGGGGCATTTGGCCGGGGTTTAACCATCAGTTCGTTCCCGCAGGGCGGGGATTTTACCCGGGGTTGGCTGGACCGAAAGTCAAAGTCCCGACTATTCCCCGGACCTGGGGGGGCCGTGGTTACAATTGACTGGTGCACTAAACGCCACAAGTCGACTGATCCATGCCAATGTAAAATATATTCTTCAACTGTTACTCCACAATACTTAACACTTCATTGTAAAAAAACAAAAGTTACACTTTAATAATTTAAGCCAATACCTTTTATTTATTACACTTGTGTTTAATGAAACACAAATAATTCGTTTAATTTAGATCAACTTGTCAATAAAGCATCACCATTTTGAAACCATCTAGTAAGGGCCCGTTATCTTTCCGCTCAATATACTTGGCGCTGGGATCTGTCATTCTTGGCTAGGAAAATAACAAGTGGGATATGAATGCGTAGAGTCGCCAAATAAAAAATTGTTAAAGACTCTGAAGCGGCTGTTTATATGGACTACCCTAAACACTACAAGTCAACTGTTTCAAACCAATGTAAAATATATTCTTCCATTGTCAATGGCCTGAAATAGTTGCTAGTTCGAAAGTGGTCCACTTATAATGAAGCTTAAAACTCTGAAGCTGCAGGGTCCTTATCAGATCCCATCTTTTATCTTGAAAGCTGCTGCAAATGAACTACCTTCAGCCTTAGTTTCTATACTGTAATCAGCTCTACTTTAGAATATAAAGAAATATCCCATGGTCACAAACAATCAATTTTTCATCCTTGTTTTAATAGTAAAATCAACAACAACTGCTTGAGTTTCATAATAACGAAAGTTCAAACATTGAGTGAGAAAAGCCTCGTATTTAGGACATTTTTGTACAACTCTCAACTGTAAATGCTACAAAATATTCAGTACAATTTATGCTTATATTCTATTTTATTCTATTTTACCATGTAAAATTCATAAAAGAAATGCACTGACTAGCACCTGTCCATGTTTTCATTCCTAATATTTGATTTGGATTTTAAATTTAAAGGGTTTTCCTGAAAATAACTGTAGCCAAAGAGTCAATAGAGTGTCTGAAATCAATAGATCTTTGAATAGCTTCAGATATCATGAAAATTGGGACCAAAAGCAGCATTTGGAATTGCTGAAGGGAATTCACTATTGAGTGAATGTCAAGGAGTATGGATGTTTATTTCAAATAAGAAATTAAGAGTCTGTGTATTTTGGTTAGTTGGTCAGGCCATTTAAAAAAACGATTATTGAAGGACAGTCTGTCTAAAACGTACCATTGTTCCATGGTGTTATTAAGGCCGGTGTTGCTGGGAATCCCCAGGAGTAGCCCATGATAGGAGCTACAGGGTACCCTGGAGACAAGCCTTACTAATATCACTGATTGTATTTCAGGCCCATTGATGCCGGGAAGCACCAAGAGTTGGTCATGATAGGAACAACAGGGTACCCTGGAGACCAGCCTTACTAATACCACTGATTGTATTTCAGGCCCATTGATGCCGGGAAGCACCAAGAGTTGGCCATGATAGGAACTACAGGGTACCCTGGAGACAAGCCTTACTAATATCACTGATTGTATTTAAGGCCCATTGATGCCGGGAAGCACCAAGAGTTGGCCATGAAAGGAGCTACAGTGTATGCTGGTGACCAGCTTTACTCTCATCAATGTTCAGGTGTTTCAGGCCTGCTGATGCCGGGTATCCCCAAGAGTGGGCCATGATAGAAGCTACATGTTATGCTGGAGACCAGTCTTACTAAGTTACTTATATCACTGTTTTGATTCTCCTTGGTGTATTGTCTGGCCCGGTGTTGCTGGGAATTTCCAGGAGTTGGCCATGATAGGAACTACAGGGTACCCTGGAGACCAGCCTTACTTAAACCACTGATTGTATTTCAGGCCCTGTGATGCCGGAAAGCACCAGGAGTTGGCCATGATAGGAGCTACAGGGTACCCTGGAGACCAGCCTTACTAATACCACTGATTGTATTTCAGGCCCGGTGATGCTGGGAAGCACCAGGAGTTGGCCATGATAGGAGCTACAGGGTACCCTGGAGACCAGCCTTACTTATACCACTGATTGTATTTCAGGCCCTGTGATGCCGGGAAGCACCAGGAGTTGGCCATGGTAGGAGCTACAGGGTACCCTGGAGACCAGCCTTACTAATACCACTGATTCATTGTATTTCAGGCCCTGTGATGCCGGGAAGCACCAGGAGTTGGCCATGATAGGAGCTACAGGGTGCCCTGGAGACCAGCCTTACTAATATCACAGTTCAGGTGTTCCATGGTGTATTTCAGGCCCGGTGATGCTGGGAAGCCCCAGGAGTGGGCAATGATTGAGCTACAGGGTACGCTGGAGACCAGACATCCGGTACCCTTCAGTGGCAGATTTATTGGGGATCTCCACTTCACTCACAAGGTAAACTTAGTTTGTACATTTTAACTGCAGTAAATGCATTGTTGTTCACTGTATGGAATAATGGCATATTGGTGTTTTATGTATGCATTGAATAGGGCATGGACCAGGGTATCCGATAATCGTTTACCTGTTGGTACCCATGTATATATTTCACACTGGAAAATAAACAGGACATAGGATAGTTAAGATACCTTCTTTAAAGTACTGGCAAAGTAGCAAGAGTAGTCTGAAACAAAAAAGTAAAGTTTGGATTTTCTGATAGTTTATCATATGAAAATAGTTTGTCAAATCAGAAGACAAAATGCTTTCTCTCTTCATGTGAGCTAAGTCACAAAGCTGGGGAAACATCATCTTTGATTCCCATGATTCCAATATAGGAAAGAAATAAGCTTGTCAGTCACTGCAACAAGCAGCAGGCGACATGCAGGCTTAAACACACCTAAAAAGCTACAAACTTTGGTTTGTATTGCTGTATTGGTCAGGTACTGGGTAATAAAATTGTACCAGTCAAAGCGTACCTATTTTGAGTACCAGGCAAGGCTTTAGTGTTTGCTTTTTCCATAAGTCAAGTTCAAGAAGTTTTCTTATGTTGCAGGATGTTCCGGTGCTGATCATTGGTCACCACATTCTGTATGGGAAGCTGGTCAGTCTGGAGAAGCCATATGGGATACTGGTCAAAGACAGACAGGCAGACACTGCACACGCCAGCTACACCATCACCGCCATTATCAGGAAAAAACTGCTGTTCAAAAACAGACCAAAACCCATCATTGCAAATGTGCCAAAGAAATTATGAGGTTTATTTATGATTGTGTGAATGATAGTGTGAAATTCCAAAAATGGTGAATAATCATTAATGATATATGTTATGTTTCAACTTTGTATTGTGATAGATTATCTCCCTTCTCTCACATTTGATGAACATGAACATATTGAATCATATGATTTACTTAACTGATGAGGACAAGCTTGATTGTGAAAATAAGGAGAAGTTTTTCATAGTCCAAGGAGAACTTTTTATCATAAGTCATATGTTGTCTATAGAGAGGTTTAACAGTCTGTGATCAGTAGTTGTTCCTTTGTCAACGGTTGGGTGTGTAAGCTTACCCCCATCCCCTTGAATACCTAATACTTCTGAGTACTTACCTGGATCCTGCCTAGCAAATTATATTTAACCATTTTGACACCCAGAGTCTGCATAACAAATAATACTGCCCTCTTGAGTCGAAAAACCTTTAAAGGCATTTGAGTATTGTACCACAGGGCGTGGGGTGCTTGGTCATGTTTTAAGTAGTGAACAAGCTAGCATACACAGTTTCTTCTAAACCTGCTTGAAATCTGGTCAGAATAAGTGTCATTGTGAAAACTGAATTCAATCTTCATGAAATTTGGTGTGGATGTTTGTCTTTAACATCTTAATTTAACTTAGGTTTGACAAAGTTAGGTGTTTTCCTTTTCAGACGAGAAGCCAAATAGTTTTAAACTTTGTCAGAAGTCTAAGAAACCTGGTAGTAGGTCCCTGATGAAACATAGAAAAAAATATATCTAACTAGTTTATATTTTTTGACGGTGAAATTATTTATATATTTATTTTTTTTTGTGGGAAGGGGTGGGGGTGTTTGTCCATCTACAATCTACTCAGTCTTACATATATGTTAGAATGAATGTTCTGTTGATATCTAGTGTATTAACTGAGTGTATAACCCTCTTGTTATTTGAATATTTGTAACAATTTGAAACATCAATTTTAATAAAAGAAGTGAAATTGTGAATTTGTTGGTCATAAACATGTCTATGGATATGAGAGTTCTGTTATGCTTAAATATCCCAATTCCCTAATAATCAGTCAAATACACTGACCGGAATGGGGGGAAATCAAAAGTAGCATACTCATACAGTTGTTAGTGGTTAACATACTATTTTGTCCAATGAGAAGGCAGGATACTTAAAATGTGCCAGTACATATATTTCAGTAAATCAGCAGTCAGCCGTTTTTGATAGTTATTATTTAAAACGGTGGATACAAACAGTGTTAGTGGATAGTTTTCACACTATAATGTAGACCAATAAAAAGTTGAAGATTGTATGTACTTGCTCAAAATAAATGGTAATGCGACTGTCACATCAAACAATTTAATTTTGTAAGTACATACTTACAACCTTAATTCATCACTTCAATTTAAACGCTCATATTGCTGTAAATACCTAATTTAGTTTTGATAAAATCTGAACCAGTAGGTCAATACATTAGACACTAAAGTTGGTCATAAATCGACTGACTTTGTAAACACTTACATCAACCGACTGTGGCTGTTTCTATGTGGATAGTATCTGGCTTATTTGTCTTTTCTGACAGCTACATATATGTCGCATCATATATTTAAGTATAGTTCTTATAATGCATTAAATTCATTAGTTAAAGATCTTAAAGAAAGCATTAAGGAAGTATTTTAATAGTGAAAAGAATCAAATAGATCATAAGATGATACACATGTATGTAAATGCAGGGCTATAAGAAGCTTCCGTCAATACCCTAGACATACATCAAAGAACAGCAGGCTTAATTGGCGCCTGATTGGGCATACCGATTGCTGAAAGATTTTCTCCTGTCTTGACCTAATAATTGAATTTGGAAAAAAACGGTATAAGGGAAACATGTTATATTATAGTTGTTTAATTACGCAATATGCTTGTAATGTATGACTCGTACAGTCCGTATTTATTCCAAAGATGTTAGACGGGCATCTTTTGAGCGTTGGTAACAACATTGAAAAGCAGTCATATGGTAGGCTTAGAAATCAAAAACCCTGAAGCACTCTTGAGTTCATACTTGTTGCCACTTTTGTCCAGTTCATTTATCGGTCAGCTGGAAGGGGTGGGGGTGGGGTACTAAAACCCTGATCATCCATCTCAAGTCTACCCGGCCAGTGTCGGTAAAGTAATTAACTACTAGTAGTTAAACTGTAGTAGGGTAATAATACGCCTGCGAAAATGGTTTTCCGATTTCACTGTTAAAATACAAGGTGGGCAGGTAGGTAGGTAGGAATGTGGGGATTTAGTATATAATTTGAGTGATACATATAAATATCCCCTTTGTTGTTTTAATATTTGTAATAGTTTTGAATCACCGAATTTACTAAAATTTAGAAGACGTACGAGATTGCCTTAATTATTAAACACATTGACATACATGAGAGGTCCGTTGTGCTTCAAAGCAGTATCTCTGTAATAATCTGTCACAGACACTAACAGAAACGTAGCGCTCCTTTTAAGTCGTTCAAGGTTGTGAGTGTGCCGCGTTCATGTTGGAGTAAATGCATGTTTAGCGTTCTATTTAAAGAGATATGAGCTTGACACACATTTGCGATTTTGTAAACCAGGCCATGTATCGACTGACTGGCAGTTGTTTGTCAACAGTGTAAATGGGTCATCATTACCGAATTTAAAACGTATATAGTGAGGCTGTTTCCATATTTGTTCAGAAACATTTTGCGTCTTCATAATTGAGAGGCCAAGAAGGGATTTTACGTGCTGGATGAAATTCGTCTACTTGGTAATGCCACGTACCTAGGTCCGTCTGTGGTAATGCCTGGGGCCTGTAACAAAGAATCCTACTCATTAAATGCACATGGATACCAATTTATAAAAAAAAGAGAACGGCGTGTTATTTTCTGTATCCGTCTCCATTGTGTTGCGAGTCTGTTAAATCCTGATAAGTAATAGTTAGCTGACATTAATTAAAATCTTAATGATTAAGAATGGGCTGTGTTAGCCATTAAAATTTTAATTCAGGTCATATAACTGACTTAGAATACAATCTTATTGGCTGACACATTGTCAACGCAAAATCGCGCGCGGGGGAGCGCGTATCGGATGAGTGGTAGTCGGCGGACCTTTAAACACTCGCGGAAGTTGAAATTCTTAATAATTGAACCTAGTGTTTTATTGAAAGCCATTTTGCAAATATATTGGCTTTTAAATGTAGCTTGTATTCTAAACATAATTAAAGCAGTTATAAATTGGTATCACCCTCGTGACTCCTCTTTAAGGAAAACAATCTGACTTTCCAACTCAATATATATTTTTTATGTACTCGTCAAATGCAAATCGAGGACAGTCGTTACTCATGGTCATAAATAAGGCAAGTTTCTGATTTGCTGAAATAATACAGAAGTATTTGTGTGTCATATGGTATTGTTACTACCTACTTGTACATGGCAAACCGGTATTATTTTTAGAAAATGAAAACCTCATCAGCTGTTTCTAAATTTATATTGATTACGCAATACCCTTGTAATACTGGCGTCCGTCTTAGTATTTGAATGATGGAGGTCGGAGACATCTTCAGATCGTTCGTGACAGTATTGAGGAGCGGACATATGGTGGACTTAGAAATCATAAAAGTTTCTTACGTGCGTGGAATAGTTTAAGACGTAAATAAAAAAAAAAGAGATGAAAATAGGATATCAAGAAAAACGGGTCTCGTGTTTGGTGACGATTCCTGGCGTTACGACGTTAGCGGTCAACATCGACCCCTTGAAGTCTGGTCTGGCGTGCAGGGACAAGGTATTAACAAATGCTCTTCTTGTTATTGCAAAAATGATATTGATGGTAGTAGGAATCCGAAAGTAGTCAGTACTAGTAGCAATATGTACGTCAACGTACTGTCAGTCAATTTGTGAAATCCTCAAAATAAAATGTGGCCACAATAACGTGTTTTGTAATCTAGTATTTCATTAGTCCCCTCCCCCATTCCCTTCTCACTAATCATCGAAAGTTTTCGTCAGACCTTTGTTCAGATTGCATGTACATGTATGTCGTTACAAAATAAATGCGCAGTATAGCATTAATATTATAGATGCACTCTTACTCCCAAATAAGATTAACCACAATTGTTTTGATATACCAAAACGGATGAATAAATGTCAAAAACAATGGTTCTTATGAAAGATACCAAGTTTAATTTGAAAGAAACGTGCAAAGAACATGGTATTTCTACCCTATGAGATTATAGTAAATTACAGTAAATCTTTACGCATTCACCAATCATTTAATATTTTTGAGTTTTCAGCTATTAAATACACGGTTACGATCTTGTTATCAGTAATTAATATTTTCAATAAATGTATTATTTAGTAAGAAGTCAAAGGTGTATCACTTAAAATTAATGTTTGTAACGCATGTATATGTATTGATTTTGAAGAAGAGTGTCAAATACACGGAAAGATTTCAATCAAAAGTTTTAAAAAGTACAAGTTCAGTCCATTCACAAATGTTCTTACAATGACTCCCCATGTACTTGAAATTCCGAAAGCTTTTTTTAATATTTTTATGTGTAAATTTAGGGTAAGCAGCATCGCATATCGAAATGTCTTTGTATCAACAGTTTGAGACCACTGACGACTTGACATAAAAAATAATGAACATAATTATTGAGATTTAAACCGTTTAACGTATGAAACTATAAAAAGATACATTGTTATGACTAAACTGTTACCTTCCCAAAAGACCCAGAAAAGTTGAATATTGAAAATCTAGCTTTAACGTCGACGTCTTTCCTCGAGTTCTACGTGCATGTGTCGACCTTAATTATTGCCATTCGCTCGACACTGAGTTGAATCGGACCTAATATAGGCCGGGGTGATATATCAAATGATTTCGCTCTGCGTTAGGGATCCGCGTAAAAGCAAGATTGATACTTCACACTCGGAAGGTATCAGTTTCACATGTGACTGTCTTTGTATTGGCGAACAGTTTGTGCGCGATTTAATCATTGCGGTACTTGTAAACATAATTACACCATATTGCATCAGCCTATTTATCTGCAAGACAAATGTTCGTTGCTGACCCCCCCCCCCCCCCCCCCCCCCCCGACAAATGTAAGCTACAGTCACACCAAAGCCGGACCCAACCCGGATCAACACGGCACACCCGGATCAAGAGATATCTTGGTCTGCGGTGGTCCTGGGTGAAATTGGGACGACGGTTAAGTCAAGGACCCAACGAGGATCCAACACGGATCGGCCAAATTTTAGTCCGGGACGAGACAGGACAGTCCGGGAGGTCGGTGGGACTGGGGATTTAGGCTGTACAAGTGTATCTTGTATCTACAATATGGGAAATTTAAAGAAAACAAACTTCTCTTGTATTGTGGCGATTAATAATACTGATGGAACGATGCTGGCAGTCCTCATTGACCCATTGGGCACTGGTCAGTCGTGCATGGACATGGTATTAACGAGTTTGTTGTCTGATATACGTGTGTTATAAGTTTTATAGATAATTATATTGCAAGAGTACGATGTTTGGTACGGTAGTAAGAATAGCAGTACGTTTGGTCTTCCTTTGGTTATACATGTTCATGCACAGTCAAACCCCTTAGGCTCGAACTCCCAGGGGCCGGCAAAAATACCTCGAGCCTCGGAAAATTCGACTCAAGCGGGATTGTTTACCTTCAGTATAAAGAAATCGGTCCTTTACATCTAGTTCGAGCCAACTAGGAATTCGAGCCAAGTTCGTGAGTTCGAGCCAACGGGGTTCGACTGTATTTAATAATGCAAATCAATAATTACATATGCTAGGTGACGGAATCCTTGTGGCTGCCAGAGATCCTGTATTTCGGACTCCGTTACAGAACCAGTTCCGGTCAGTATTGCTGGCTGAATCTGCGGAACAAGTTTGCCGGACAGGTTCCCTGCTCCCAGGACGGCAGCTACCGACTGGAACTCCGGGTGAAGTACTGGATTCGCCCCGAAAACCTGCTTGTACCTTTAACAAGGTAAGAAATATAGTTGAGATTGGACAGTAATTCAATCAACATTTTCTTATCCAATTTATGTTGACTTTAATTCATCTGTCCTTCGAAGAAAGGAAATTGAGATACTTCCATAGGCCGTAGTGCCGTCCGTGCCGCAGCACCGTCGTGCTAAAACCCAATCGGAACTACTCTGTCATTTTTTATCGAAAATAACCTCGGATCAGTGTATGCTGGTATATCAGTAGAAGTAGTTCGTTAAATTGATAACAATAATATTAATTATTTGTAGTGTTTTACATGTAATTTGTATAACTAAGTTCAAAATGATTCCCAGTGAAATGTTTTATTGCATAAATAATTTATATTCCAAAGAGTAAAGTTCTTAGGTTACACAAATCGTAACAACTGGGCCATCTCCGGCAAGCTTCGACGACTATAGACAAAATACTGTTGGGACAAATGCCGAGATGTTCTGATTGCATTCGTGGTTGTTTTCGATGGAAAATGGCCGAGGAGTTCCGATTGGCTAAATCCTTAGTTATAACTCAAAACCAGTTTTAACAATACCAGCGATAATACGCTTATGTATAACAAGACAAACTACTCTTGTATTTATGAATGTTGGGTTACGGCCCTTGATCGACTTTTATTGAACGGACGAGCATTTCTATCTACTTACAGCGCTCGTATTAGACAGCCAAGGTACGATCAATGTATTCTTCACCCACGTCATCTACTTTTTCTAATTCCATTGTTTCAGGGGGCTTTTCTTCTTACAAATAAAAGACGAACTGCGTACCGGAAAACTTCGATGTGACACACTGGAACAAAGAAAGCGTCTTGTAGCAATTGTGGCGCGCGCGGATTTCAAACAGGCAGACAAATGCACATTCGTGAAAATATGGGAGGATCTGATTAGAAAACCAATGCTTAATGACAAAATAAAGGAAGACATAGAAATGTTCTACCGATATCTAGAAGCGGAGGAAGTCAGTTGCGAAGCCGCCATTCAACGAGCGTTAACGCTGGTCTCGGAGCTGCGAGATTACGGCGTCGAGTTGCACGTTGCCAGTGACAGCAACGTCAGAAAGGTCGGAGTCGGTCCGATGGGGGTGACGTTACATTGCTCCGGGGCAGCAAGATTACGTAGGTAAGAACATGTGATGTGTTAAATGACATACGTATGCTTTGTGGCGCGGTCACTTAAGCTTATCAGTACATACTGATACTAAGATTGTATAATGGTGCCTTCCTGATGTTCGACTGTCAAAGAATTTACCAATTCAAACGTTTCGCGTTTTTCCTGTAGGTAATGATTTTTGAAATTCGCAATTTTTCTAAAATAATAATGTGCAGTACATTTCGAATCAGTTTCAGCTACGAGGCTTTGAAAAGAATTGAGACTGACGAAGGCAAAACTACCATCACTTTCCTAAATGACGACGGCACTTCAACAGCCGTACCTGTTCAGATGACGTCAGTTACGACAGCGGACAGACTTTATCGAGCAGTGACGGAGATGAGGTCGTTTTTCAACGGCCGAGAAATATCGGCCGACGTGCTGAACCTGTGTTCGCGGTCTTTGGTAGGAACCGTGTTCTCTGTCTTCAAACAGGACTCTACCCTCGGTTTGTATGATTCAATATCATTGGAATATTTTTAGTAGGCTTGGGTAATATCTGTGGTATTGTTGTTTGCTTAAGAGTAAACTTAACTGTACCGTTTCAAATTAATAGACCTGTGTGTCATGTTCAGGAAAGCCGCTGTTGTTTGTGCGCATATACATGCATTCAGTAAGCTGACTGGTGCTTGCTATTGTATGATACTATGATATAAGATTTTTCCACTGTCAATTAAGAGTAACATTTCTTTTAGGCCAGCAATACGTTTGTGACGTCACATATTCGATGCTCGAGGCTTATGACGAGACACGACGTCATCTGTATAAGCACGGTGTTCTGGACTTAATGGCTACCTCCGCGACTGCTGCTACTACTTCTGAACAGGTATTTTAAGTTGTGAAATATTCATAATGATTAAACTGAGTAAATATACGGTGAAGTTTTTGGCCGGAAATGGATGTTAAAGCTTATATTATATTATTTAGGACAACGAAGATGCAAATTTTTGCGATATATGTTATGAGCGACTGCCGTCTGCGTCTTTGAAGCCGTGTGGTCACGTGATCTGCTTCGAATGTGGCAACAAGATGTCCGTGTGTCCCTGGTGCCGGGCTACCGTGGATAGCGTCATACCAAAAAAACTCGGATGACGCTACACTCCGAACGGCGGCCGAAGTCACTCTCCATGTGCTCTTATGACGTCACTTTCCATGAATGTAGATGACATTAGACGCCATCATATTTATACTCCAAACGAGTAGGGAACTGAACATTGTTGCTCGTTCCATGGGTCATACCCGAGGGTGAGTGGGTAGATAGGCTCAACATACCCATTAAACGTGATTGAGAGTATACATAGTTTCGGAATCACAACTGAATAGAAGAGTTGTTGACATGACTAGCCTTGTGTTCCTATTCGCATTGTTTCAATTTATGGTGCTAAGCCACTTTGTGCTTCGAAGCCAGATGTGTTTATGAATACGTCAACCATTGTCTTTCATATTGTTTCATTGATTGCTTAGATGTGTTTTCGGTTTTACAACTTTACAAAATGTTCGCATAACTTTTAAAGACATACTGAACGTGCTGATTGTGTTAACGTACATTGAATATTAGTGCACTCTACAGCAGAGATAAGTTATTATAACAGCATTGCGCTTTATCTCAGAATGACATGCAATGTCAAGTTCTTGTTTAGCTTTTTAAGTACATAATGTTGCTGTATTATGTGTAAATATTTACATTAGCAAAGTCATTCGTATAGATTAAACTTCAAGTTCATATTTAAGGAATGAATTGCGGGGTTGATGTCATTATCGACATCAATCCCGCAATTCATTACTTATATTTACACCAAAAGTACATTATTTCATGTTGTCGGTTTCATTTCTTTAAGAATAAATACTCTATTTCAGATTAAACAGGGAAATCAAAGTGCATTTTTTCACATGTCAACCTTAAACCTCATGCAGCTTTTATCCAAATTGTGCAATTCTTATCATTAAAGCAGTGCAATAAAATTGATATACAACAACCCCAATGTGTTTGTTTCTTTTTTATTTCACTTTTATTCACAAAATATATCTCTTCAGATTCGCATGATAACAAACATGTATAAATGAGAGAAACAGTGAGACAATTGCCACCAATAAACAAATTTTGCTTTCAAATTGTTTTAAATATCAATACACCTAACAAAATTCTTGACCAGGATATTGATCCCTTCGATCGATTGTTAGATCTACCATCTGAGAATGCGTATATAACAAATACACCTGTTGAATGATAGCAGATCAGTAACGCCTATATACAGTATGACTGTACAAGTGGACCAGCACTTGGCATACATTTCAGTATTAAAAAATAAAATATAACTACATGAAGGCTCAAGGCCTATACAAAAATAATTATTGAAGTTCTGCAAGTTCAATGCAATACACAACAGATTCATTGAACTCTTATGAGTAGCTATAAAGCTTCAGTGAATTGAAGAAAACAAATACTTATATCCCGGACCTATAAATTAGGACCTATAAATTATTTGTACAAGTATATAAACTTGGGATGTCAGGTGACCCAATATCATTCTGGCGTCATTTGAAACTGTTTGATGTGTAGTGAAAGATTTTGTCAAAATTATACTACAAATATTCTTACTGAAAATAACCACGTATGTTAGACACATCTCCTTCAAAAACGTTTGATACGAGAAGCGAAGTTAAGGGTTGTTTATGCTTATTGCTGGCAATGTGATCTGTACATAGTCTGAGAGAGCATATTGCACAATATTGCAAAAAGGCAACATATAACAAATACTGTACATTGCTATCATTTCACAAGGTATTTTTTCACATTTTCTGGTTTTGGAAACAGTGTGTATATCCCAAGGTTTTAATGAATCTCGAAAACTTGTAAACATAAATACCTTGTGAAATTTGAACAATCATCAATACTTCAAAAACTGAATCACTCTAAAAAGAAAATACCCTGTGAGAGTGCTTCACGATCATACACAACTGACAGGAATGTGTGTACAGCTGGAATTCTTAGATCTAAATCATTTGGCATTTTGAAAAAAAATCTTTGCCTCAAGATTCAGTCACTAACGTAAACTTGATCATGTTCATACTAACCATATCAGATTTCAAGCAAAATATACATCTTTTGATGTTTTAAAAGGCCTTGAGAACAAATTAAACCGGGTTCTTTTAGTCCAAAAAAATGCTTTGGACCAGAATCCCTTATACGGTACTCAAAAAAATGTTCGGATTTGAAAATATAGCTCTAATTTATCTTCGGAAGTCCCTTATAACAGGATAAAGCTGAGCTCACTATTTTTACTTTTTGTATGCAATGTTTAATTTACTTCTTTAAAAAAAAATGAATTTAAATTGGAATTATTTTGAATTATTATCATAATAGATCCTTTTTCATTTATCAAAATCGATTAACCATGTTAAGCTGAAAAGTTGTGAGAAAATGGGGCATGGGCTGATCTCATCCATGTACATAACCTAAGAAAACCTTGGCCAACATATAGACAAAGTAGTACATATTATGGAAATGGATGAAAACAAATGATTGTATTCTAAGAATAGGATATTAGTTGTATTACACATGCACAAAATGTGAGGACAATGACTGACAATCTATTTTAAAATGGAACCATTTCTCTCCCTATTGCACCAATCTACATCATCCAATAATAATGATTATGGCAGCCATTTTCAACAAAATGCACTTATACCTACTTGATGAACCTTATAAAACAACATGTATAGGATTTAAACACTTGACTTAAATGGTTATTTTTAATATACATGTATCATATTCTCAGCTAATAATAATGATGACTTCATTTCAAACTGATGCCACATTATTCAACAATGTCAGGTTAAATGACATCATTTGTATATCTTTATGCAGACAAGAGAAAAATCTTAAAATTGCATATCAGAAGTTTTTCAGTCTAGTAAAATCTGCCTGTCTTTTGACAGTTGAAAACTGTGATTCACAAACAGTTTGATTGATAATCATTAATTAACATAAGTATATGACTGTTGAACAATAAAAATGCAAAACAACAAATCCAAAACAAAATGAAAATGAGATATTTACAGCATGAACAAGCCATTATTTTGACCCAATGAACACTATTTACATTTGTTTTTATTTTTCTTATTTTATGATAATGAATGTAAGAATGAAAATGGTAAAAAAACAACATAAAAAAAAACAATGGACATGTCACAATACATCAGCACCAAATATCACAAATATCATTTTTCGATTCACCAAACCCACTACTGCCGTTTTAAAAAAACCCTGCTCATTTATCTTTCCTTACCCCAAGCCAAGCCCAACCGCCCCCCTCCCTCCCCCACCCCATTTATCACCAGCTACATCAATCTTCCTGAGACCCCTAACACCACCCGTTCACCCTGCCCGTGACAGTCAATGGATTTAAGACAGTTACAATGTACATGTATACCCTCATTTGCAAATATTCATCATGTAGGAAATTTAACAGATCTCTGATCAGTCTACATACATGATTGTATTTGTTTGTTATAAATATAGCTTAAAGAGTAGAATATTGTAGGAAAGGGACATGGCCCTGTTTAATAAGATATCTAATGCATAAACCTTACCCTGCATTAAAGTGCTCTGGAACACTGTGATAAATGAAATTGTGATATTTTTTATGGCAGTTTATGCCAAAGACAGGTAGATCTTACTTTATGTTAAATGTGAAACTGGTCAAGAACTAAATATTATGAATTGGATAGAAAATGTGAGAAATTGTGCTAAGTCAGTTAAGGTTTCAATATAGGGTGCTACCAAAAGAGGGTACCCTACCACATATTTTTATCTGGATAAATATTGTCGAGTTAAAATCCTATATGACCGTCACAGTGGCAAGAAATTGGCATATTATTAATGATAATACAACACTAAACTAAACTTACATGTACCACAAAACTATTGCACTCACCATGTATACATATATATATACAGACATGTTAGTGTTCATGTATACAAAAATATAACTTCAGAAATCAAAATATGTGCACATAAAAATAAATAGTTATTTTCGTGTCCAAGTATGCCAAGTTCAATGTTACATACATACGGTCAGTGAAATGACCGCATACTGGAACACAAAATAAGACTAATGAGGGTATGAACGTCATTCATGTATGAAAATATTTGGGCAAGGTATGGTTTGTAACCATCATCCATGCACTGAGAAAATGTTTTCATACACTGTAGATGAACTGAAACTCTGAAATATGCAATGTTTATATTTACACTCAATAAATTAAAAACAAAAGTGAGGTATTTCAACTAAAACGTTGAAAAATAACACTTCAAAGACAATTGAACAGAGCATAAATTAATTTCAGCTATTTGAAAATGTCTTTTGCCAATAATGGCTCTCGTTTTATTGATGTCACATACATTTTGACCATTCACTAGCATCAATTCCATACTACCATTCTATTGCGAACATGTTGCGTTCATTGGAATATGAAGGCAACTGTAAGAAATTGCTTTCATCTAAAAGAAGGGCAATATGAATAAAGACATGATGAAATTGTGTTGTTTTTTGTACAATAAATAAATGGAAATATTGCTTGTAACCATATAAACACAAAACAACAGTTACAACTCAATCTAAAATCATCTCATTTGTAAACATGAAAATGAAACGGTTAAGAAAAAACATGGTTTTTTTTTGCTTTCACCAAAGCATCCCATTTTTCAGTCCATATATTACACATTCATGGCATCCATCAGTTTATGCATTGCAATGGCCCTCACCCTGTCCCATCTCCGACACTCCCCCTACCAGAGGCACATGACCCGGTGTCATGTCTTCGGCCTAGAGGTGGAGTCCACTGACTGATCCCGTTTCCGTTTCTGACACAGTCTATGGGAGTGAAGGGGACTTTTTGCTGTTTTCAGGGACACACTGCTTGCGCACATTGCCCCCTCACATTGAATCGCAGGCAGAAACAGTCTCTGCACACTGTCGATCTTCCTTCTACACATAGGGCAGTCAGTAAGCTGTTTAGCACAGTCGTAACACGTTGGGTGTCCGCAGGGTACAAGGACAGCAGACAGCTCATTGTCACGACACACGCAGCACGTGTATGTCTCACTTATTCGCACAATTGTCTCCTCAAGAACCTGAATATATAACATTACAATAAAATGAATCATCATACGTGTAAGCAAAAAAATGGGGCACTTAATATTTCCTCGATGTTTGCTTTTTGATCTTGATAGTGTAGGGTTTTAGCCAAAGAGTTATTGAAGGGTGCTGCAACATTTCCTTGTTTGATAGCACCCTTCCACCCTCAATGAGTGAAATTTGTGCACCCTTCCGCCCTCAATGAGTGAAATTTGTGCACCCTTCCGCCCTCAATGAGTGAAATTTGTGCACCCTTCCGCCCTCAATGAGTGAAATTTGTGCACCCTTCCGCCCTCAATGAGTGAAATTTGTGCACCCTTCCGCCCTCAATGAGTGAAATTTGTGCACCCTTCCACCCTCAATGAGTGAAATTTGTGCACCCTTCCGCCTTCAGATTTAACTATTGCTTATAAGACAATCAAACAATTCTTTTGTTTTGATTTACAACTATGTTATGATTAATTTATAATGTGAAGTTCTTCTTAGCTCAATACAAAGTGCCCATGTTTCATTTATTACCCTGCCCCTTTTCTGTAGCACCCTGCACTTAATAAAACAACCCTTATACAGTATCCCTATTATTATTGTTGTTGTCACTATCCTACAAGTCAAAACTATTAAATCCAACTTCTGAAAATAACCTCTCTTACTGGACTTACACAGTTGAAGAAAATTATTCAATAAAAGAGAAGTCCCCAGATACATGTTTCTCAAATTCTGGTTAATATTTGACCAAGAGGTCATTGCCTCAGCACACGAAAGTCAAGCCATAGTTAGTTTATTGACCAATGTTACATGGACTGACCGGTCAAGTTTAAGGCTTCTTTAATGGAGTTTTGCATATGCTGGTCAAAGTGAAAAATAATTAACCTACAAATGCTTCACAGACTGTTCACTTCACTGCATGAAACCCACAATAAATTACAATAATGATGCACTTTTGTGATATTCAAGTAGATCTGAAGTCAGCTTAAATGTAGCCAAGTTATGAATGAACAATAATTACCCTGATTGTCTATGTAAATGTAGCCCGTTATTAGTCACAAAAAATAATAGGTTTGGTTTCACGTTTCATGTTCCAAAACTAGAATGGGTACAATCATGTAGATAGGTAGTTTTTTCTTATATTTATTTTTATATATGGCAAACTGTTTACTGAGATTTATATGTTAACAAAAACTATGTCTATGAATTCATAATTCCATAAAAAATATTTTAAACTTTTCAAAGAAAAAACAAAAAACATGATATTTCTTAAGCTGAAACACTTTTTTAACCCCTTGTACTAATTAAACTACATTGTACATTGTAATGATTGTAAGCAGCTTTGGACTCTGTTGTGGTCATTAACCTACGAAAATGACAATAAAAGGAAATTGACCTCAAATTCTATGTTCTATCAGTTAATAAATGTCCATCTAAATATACACTAGAAAATGGCTGTTTTCAGAATCTATTTACCAAAGGCACATTGAACACTTAAGCTTCGCAGGGCAATTAATTAAAAATCTTGATCAAAGAATTTTAATATGAAGCCTACATGTATATAATATTTAAGAGAAAATGGGTTTTAAAGCACACACCAAAACCAAACGGCCTTAAACTTGCTGGAGATAACGTTTAAAAACAGATGTTTGCCTGGCTGTTTCCAGGCAGGGAAATCAATACACATTTCTTCCTGACCTACTTATGGCTTGGAAACAGCTGACTTAACAAAGGCGGCTGCTTGCATGTTGTTTTTCAAGAGATATTTGTTCAATTATTCTTACTATTAATGTAATAACACATTTTCAAATTTGATCAACACACAAAAATGCATTTTTTTATTTTTTTTATTTGTCTGCACAACTGAAGTATTAAATGATTAATTCAGTAACACTTGACCTGAGAACAAAGTACAACTGTACTTAAGAAACTGTGAACACTGCTCTTGACCTTTGTGCTTGCTGACATCATACAACATGATACAGTCAATGAGTCATACAAAGCTGACAAAACATATCTTAAACAAGATGAAACCCAAATTAGTGTTTACACAAGTAGTTTATTGCTTCAGAAAGAATAGTTGCAGCAATATATTTTGTGCACTCTTATTTTGGTTATTGGCGTACATGATGGAAAGGATAAATACTCATACTAAATGATCTCCTGACTAGAGATTCAACGATAAATAATAATAAGGTGGTCATTGTTCATGTATTACAAATTAAACAAACTTTTTCTTTGCTGTCGTTCCCATGGAATAAATTTATTTAATTTGTAATACAATGAACTATAACCTTTACTTATATTGGCTTGAACATTAAGTTTGTAGTCATTCCACAACTGGCAACATGGCTACTTATTATAATGAATAGGTGTGTTTTCAGAATGGCTACCAACATATTATGGCAAATATAAGCACCTGTACAGTATCACTTCTTGTCAGCTTTAATATAACTGAATCAAGTTTATTCAAGGCAATGAGAAGCACTTTCTCTGGACTCAAAATCCTGTTCTAAATGCTTAGTTTAGGTACTCCTGTGAACTTGTGGTTTCTTTTTACACCATTGCCAAATGATTGACGTAGATTGTATACATGTAAATAATTTGTAAGAGTTTGAGGCATTTGTAACATTTTAATTGGTTAAATGTTTTATTGATGAAGAATTCATAAGCTAGATATTGAAGTACAATGTGTATCCGGTACACTTATGCTGGACTGTTGGATGCTTGATTAGATTTAAAAAAAGATATAACATTAACATACTTTAAAGGATTCTGGAAATTGTTTTTCAATTGGAAAGATTTTTATCTGCTTGAGACGTAACTACATAAAGGATGTGAAATATTGCTGTGTTTCAAATCTGATTTTCTTTGCACTTAAAATGTATTTAACAGCAAAGGCCTTTATTACAGTAGTTGTAAGGTTAATATTTCATATAAGTGGTTTGTTTTCTTGTGGTTAAAATGCATGATCAAAGCATTGTTTCTAATAAAGACATTACATACAATGAAACAAGGCATATTACTTACTCTATTCAAAGAATATTCAATACACTTAAATATGTACAAGTTTTATTACTCATAATCTTGGCTTTCTTTCAATTGACCTGTTTTCAAGTCATGAACTTGCAAGTCAATTTTTGTACATTAAGAACCAGACCAGTAGTGTTAGGTTATTTGTTGTCACTGCAAATATTATAGGTGGCAATACTGGCCAGAGATGGTTTAAAAAATGTTTATATGAATGTTTTAACGTTTTCTCATCACCCTTCAGTGTAATTTCCAACATTTTTGCAATGGCGCCAGGGCCTTTCTGTTCACTTTAACTAAAATTGGGAATTCTAATTTTGCTTTAAAGGTAGAAGAATGTTTGAAAAATAGAAAGAAAAGAGAAATAAATGTGATAAGAATACACAAAATCTTCCATTGGTGATGGCGTGGTTTGGTGAATAAATAACCAAGAAATTGGGAAATTTATTATCATTTTTATTATTATTATTTAATTTTTTTTTTTTTTTGGGGGGGGGGGGGGGGGGGGGGGAGAGTCTCAGTTTAAGCATTGGGAATGGAGCCAATATAACTTAAGAAAGTGTATTCTGAAAGGAGACAAGATTACAGTCAGTTGGATTGGAACACAAAATATGGCAGTTGAACTGGAAATGAAAAAATGAAATTGAATGGCTAAGTTAGCTTACTGTTTACAGAATGTAGGATGTGGAAAATGCAAATGGAAGATGTTGACAAGTTTATCATTTTTCCGTATTTTAACAATGTAAATTTTGGTAACCAGTTCAAGTCGGTACTGTATTAAGTTAAGATCACTTTTCAGTATGTAATCTGATCGTTCTAGCAAACAAACCTGGCAGTGAAAGAAGAGCCTTTGTAATTTAAGTAACCTAAATGAGTAATAGATAACAATCAGAATCACCTGATATAAGTAAACATTTAATTTGGAAACCCGAGTTTTTCATACTGCGCAGAAGCACAATATTTGAATGAGCAATTAAGGAAGTTATATTTCTTTTTCAATGACACACCAATAGAGTGATATCATCATTCATCTACACTTTTTTATTACAGGCTTTCGTAGAATTAAGACATTGATTAAAATAGGCTAGCAGTGAATCATTTCCCAAACATCCTGTGTTCTACGTTTATTTTTAAAGACAAATAATTATTATTCCTATAATAAATGCCATCCTCTGGGTACATTGTCTTTAAGGTATACACTTAAGCAGATTTGAAGATGGATCACTGGGCTAGCTCCAGGGTCCTATCATAAGTGTAACTGAGTTTACTCACATGGCACCTCTCTTCAGCGCCCGGTGTGTGTATATCACAATCAGAGTTGTCCACATCCTCAATCTGGGCCTCCTCCTGTTCTTCCTGGGTGAGGCTCGCCTGGTACAGTGCCCTACGGGTGTGATCCAGGGCCTCGCGAGATGTTCGCTGTATGTCAAACACATAGTCCAGCCCTGTGAGGAGAGGTCAACATAAAACAACTGGGTAAAAGTACTTCTCAGTGTGTGTTTTTTAAGTTTTACAATCCAATAAATGGTTTACCATAATTAGATTGAGACAATCATTTATAATTCTGGGTGCAGAAACACATGCTTTTGTCCCTGTTTGAATGATTAAATATTTTGAGTGATATAAAAAAATAATAGCAAAATTTCAATTCAATACTTGTATCTGTTTCAGTCATCTACCTCAAATGTAATTAAAAACAAGTGCACCACACCTCCTATGCAATATGAGATCTTGCTTTACAATCAGCAACACAAATGACATTATAATCACATTAACTTCCCTAATTAGGCCTTGTTAGACTTAGTATCTCATTAACTTACCAAGTTTAGTCTTTTCATAGAATATTGAGGCCAGCGTTCCTTTGAGATCACGACAGAACTGGGTGGAGACCTCTGTGTGTACTGTATCGCACCAAAAGAATGAGTGCATCTCCGTGATGCATCTGTACATGGAGTTAGCTGTGTTCTGAGACGTGTGTCTGAACTCCAGGTCCCGTGATGTCCCATTGTCGTTCAACAGCTTCAGCGTGTTCACCTTGCCATTGTGTTCAGCCTTATGGATTGTAGGGTACGTCAACCTGAAAATGGTAATCAATAATTGATCTTGATGTACTAGTGTTGCCAGTAGATATTGATCAAATCCTTATTAAAAACTGGTAAAAGTATGATATATAAATACGGTCTAGGCCACTCATTATCTTGCCTAGATGGTCCTTTTCTATGACTAAATATATGTATCAGCTGTAACAGTGTATGTTATATTCATTTACTACCATTTTGAGAACTGTTTAAAAATATGAGATGATCTAACTTCTTTTACTTCTAAGGCAAAAGTAAATTTGTCATCAACTAAAAGCTTAAAGGCATTTTGTAAGCAAATGTTATTTTTAAAAATCAGTGAAGAATTTCTGGTATTATGTGAAATACAGTTAGTAAAAACTTGAACCTGTTTAAAACATACAAACATTGCATGCATGCAAGTTTTTTTTAAAAGGACCCTTGCAAAATGTAGTAAAAAATATCTGTTTTGGATCAATTTGAGTATTTCCATGCCTAGTCAATTTATACAAGTATCTATAACTCCTAAAATGTTGTGTTTTATTTCAGAAATGTGTGCATAATATCAGTTTTTATAGGAAGAATAACAATACATTGTCTGAAATAGAGTGCATGATGTTCAACTTTCATCTATGTGAATCACATAGCTGAGGTAGAGCATGTATATATCATTCAAAACTCAGTGTTCTGCTTCATCAAACATGTGTTACCTTTGATCTTAAAAATGTAACAACAAAGAACATGACAATTGAGTTTGTGTTAAAACTGTAAAATACCAGTGAACATCTGGCCCCGATTTCTCGAAACTTTTTAAGTCCCTTATAACAGGATTAAGCTTAGCTCACTATTTTTGGTTTTTAGTAAATTGCGTAATATTAACTTCTTTAAAAGTTCTACTTTAGATAGTAATTATCATTATGATAATCACAATAAACCATATTTCATTTATAAAAAAAAATCAAGTATGTATTTTGGCTAATTGAAATTACGCACTTAAGCCTGTTAAGCTTAAGAAGTTTGGAGGAATGGGGGCCAGTAGATTAAACTATCCCATACACAACATTTTAATTGTTCAATCTTTCTCTCTTTTTTTTAAAAATAAAATTGGAAAAAAATAACATATGGGCAAAAAAGTGACAATTTATTATTGGGTATATAAAATGACATCTTTTTGTTCTGTAATTGGGAAAATAAAGACAAGATTTTTCTGGGAATGAGGTTAATATTTAGCATCTTTATAAAAAAGGGTTGATAAACAAACATAATAGTGGTCACTAAACTTCAGCTGGTCCAATAGTGAATACACTTTAAATGGATTATCATATAACTTAGTTACTCTATTTAAAAATATATATACCTTTCTACAACATCCATATTGCTGTTGAAAAGCACCACCCCAACAGGCCCAATCCCAACCTGGGTAACATCGGAATCTGAGGATGATTCGTGAAACTCCATTCCATAATTCTGCAGCCCAGCTGCGAGCTGTAACACCTGGTACTGAGCTGATTCCTTGCTGAGGTCCCCCAGCTGTATGTGGGTGTCCAGTATACTGTGGATAAAATCATGGGCTGGGTCAAAGTCTCTCGCTACAAGGCCCAGCACACACTTGTACATGTTCAATTGGTGTGTCCGTCGTTCAAACATCCCATGGTCAGCCTGGGAAATCAGCGCTACCAGCTGCTTGGCTTGGTCCTCTGACTCAGGGACAAGTTTTTGATGCTCAAAGTCAAGCTTTACTTGGTCATAAAACAGCTGCCTGAAACACACAAGTTTAATTCTGTTAAGTACATTTACAAATGTATATAAATCAGTTAATTTAGAGTTTAGTGTTGAGTTGGTTAATGACTTATTGTTTAAGATTGATTATATTCCGATTTTGGTAACATGTTTGATAACATGTCATGTTGATCAAAGATGAATACTATGTTGGTTACAATCAATCACTCAAAATTAATTATGATACACTGAGAGATTTTGCAATGCCAAATCACTGCTTTATCTTATGCTAAATCTAATTTATCTAATGTAAAACTCTCTGTCCTTGAGGAAAACCCATTTATGACTACCCCTTGTTACCCTTTGAATAAATATAGTTATCACAAACATGTTTTATCTGCTATAACTTACTTTGTGCCAGGTTGCTGAAGGTTGTGTGGTTGAATGTAGAATTTTACTCGAAACTGGAGCCGATATGGTGCCGGCCCCAATAATTGACGGTCAAGCTTGTTTCTTAGGTTCAACCAAAGGTTCTCTCCTTTACTGCTGCGATACTGCAGACCAAAGTAGTCCTGTTCCACAATACCTAGGTGCTTACATATCTGAAAAAGGACACAAGTGTTATATAGTAGTACTCACACTCATAATAAACGATAGGACCCTGATGCCTGCAAACAACAATTTTCTCATTCCTTTAAGATAATAAAAACCTGCTGCCCCCCAAACAACCATTTACTCAGTCCAATGGTTATTGTTTGTTTCAGTGTAAGATCGCAATATATTTTGCTGTGTTACTTTTGGTGTTCACAAGGTTTAAATTATTGCTATCTTTACATTGAAACAAACAGTTAATTGTACTTAAAAAGGAAAAGCTCACCATTATAAATGCTAACACAATGTTATATCTGAACTGATGTCACTGAATTTGTGTCCAAGCCCTTCACACGACCAAGTATGATTTAGGATGTGAAAACAGGTTAAGATTTCAAAACAGTGAACAAATTCAAAGAGAAATGTTTGAAAAAAGGCAATGTCATTTTTATATCACTGATAGATCTCTATAAACCATCGAAAGGCATACAAATTTAATAATCTACATTGGAGTTGATGCAACACATCAAAGAGTGGTAATTGATATTAAGAGGATAATTGTTTGTTTCAGTGTAAGATCATCATATATTTCACTGAGTTAACACCCAAACTTTATTTCATGAGTTGCTTAACAGAAGTGAAATATTAACTTTTGGTGTCCACCCGATAGCATATATATCATATATATAAAAAGAATTTCCTAGTGCAATTTTCTGTAATGTGCTCAATATGATTGATGATAGAATTCCTGAAATTAATTTGAAGGGATACTGTCAGTGTTTTTCCACCTTTTTGTGAATGAGGCCAGGGTCCTTATAATTATGAACAAGGAAAACAAAGCAGAGGCACTGTGGTGCCGGTTTGAAGTATTTTAAGAGATGAGGAATGCATTAAAAAACATGAACTTCGGCGCCCATTTTCAGTCAAAAAGAAACACTGACCGTGGTGAGTTACAGGGAACTTAATTGATGGATGGTGACCGTGTACATGAAAGCAGAGAACAAAGATTGCACATGTCCTGAAACTGGACGTGTCAGAAAGTATAACGATGACCAAGCCTAAGGTTACTGGTGCGAAACACCAATTGAAAAGTCAATTAATTGCTAATTTTTATCAAAATCTGATATGTTCAGCTTTTAATAATGACATAAATAATCAATTGCAAATAAAATGCAATTGATATCTTTATCCCTTTTGGAGCTTTTGCAGTTTTATTCATGTTGCCAACAGCTGACGTCATCATCATGTGCATGTACAATCGATCGGTAAAGTGTAATAAAACAGTAAATATTACCGTATCCATGCATTGCTGGCCCTTTCCTTTGGAATTTACCACTATATCAAACACTGTTGAATTCGGCAGCGATATAAAACACTCCATTTCTTCTTTTAAACCAAAACCTCACATGAAATTTCACAATTCGATCATTGTCCGCTAAAGTTTCATTGTTGAATGAAAAACTCGGTCAGCTCAGGAAGTCGTGAACCCGGTTGTATCAACCAATGAAATTTTAGGAAATAAAATTATGACATGCGCAGAGACAGCCCATGTGCGCGGACAAAAATAGACTCTGGAAATTCTATTAAAGGTTACAAATCATAACGACTGTGACGCAATATCTATTTGTGAAAGTGTATAGTCTATTTCAAAATACTTCACCAAGCGTATCGGAATAGCTCGGCCAGTATCTCGAAGCTTGCCGGAGATGGCCGTGGTTTCACGATTGGTGAATATATAATGTACAGTATAGACATTTGGTGTATACATATAATTATTATATTAATTAATGCTGGGTTTGACGCGAGAAAGAGCGTAACTTAGGAGTGCAACCTTTTGACATGCGCACTTTACCTCAGATTCGAAATGTAAATGGCAGCAGCATGTCGCTTTACAGAATAACAATTTGTAGTCCGGGCTTTTTGAGCGTTTTTTTTATTCCCTTTTCCTGTGCGCCGAGAACGCCCCATCTCGGAATCCGCTAGTGCATATAGATAAGAAGGCCCCAAATACTATTTTCAACCTTTTTAGATCGGCTGGCGCGTGCACGTCGCGAAGATGGCGCGCAAATCTTTGAACGAAGACATTATACAAATCACATGATCTGTGCAATGTTGATGGAACCTCGACCAACACCGGCGGGGTGGCGCTAAAGAAGGCAGCATTTCCCCTTTTTTACAATATGTCGGCGCTGTGGGGCCATTCATGTCAATTTATCGCGGCTATGACATATATTGACTTCAAAACTGATTTTTTGGCGTATATATACCAGCCGGCACCCTGTTGTTGTATATTTTCTATGGCATCGGGAATGACGGGGTCAAACTATAAGGCAGTCATATAGGTGCGGGCAGACACCCATAACTTATCTCATAGCAAAATTGTCTTCAACCTTTGTCCCGGATAACCAGAAAAAATATCCAGTCCTTGCTGGAATTTCACGAGAACAGTGTACAAACAAACACCCATGCACACACACGCACCGTACCCGACCCAAACCCTGCTAAGCATTTTCGCCGTGAAAACGCGATATTCAAGATGAATAGGCTGTAGCCACCATACGCAAATGTTTGTTTTTGCAACCTGTGAGTATATATACCAATAGCTGCATTTCCTTTCACGATTTCCAAGAGATTTATTTTAATGCCATCTTACGCTGAAAAAGTTTTCCCCTTTTCTCTTATATCTGTTGGTCGACAGTCGGTCAGATGGCGGACAGTTATTTAAAATCTCCAACGCCATACTCAAACAGCTCATAGACAAAGGTGCACAACTGGAACTAGTTGTTCAAATCGTATATTTGATATTATCTTTCTTTAATGTAACTGATACCCCCAATATAAGGCTTCGTACGAAGAGAAATTATGTTACAAGAGGGTCATGATGGCCCTGAATCGCTCACCTGAGATATGGGAAGTAAAACGCTGCTTATATACATGTGTTGGGTAGTACGCCAAATTGACATGTAGGTTAATTACAGGTGTTTTCATTCTATATTTCATCTTTATGTTCACTTCTCTCAATCAAAAATATGTGTATATATGCATTATATGTATATGAAGTTTGAAGTCAATACCTCAAAGATCTATGAGTTATGCTTCGGACCAAAATTTGTTTAACTAAACAGAGGGCAATAACTCAAATACTTTGTCAACCTGATTTACAGGATTTGTCTTATACCACTAGATGTCAGGCCTCACCGCCCATAAGCTTCTAAACGATGGTGTATGGAAAACACCAATTTACATGAAAGAAATTACATATACGTTGAATCACAAGCCGGGTTTCGTTCAGAAATGGGAACTACTGACAATATTTTTGTTTTACATAGCTTGATAAATCATGTCCTTAATGCGAATGAACAATTGTATTGTTTATTTGTTGATTACTCTAAAGCATTCGATTATCTTGTTCGACCTAACATATGGTATAAATTATATAAGTTAGGTCTTCGAGGAAAACTTTTTAAGGTTATAAAAGGTATATATAGTAGTGTCAAAACAAAAGTGAAGCTTTTTGGAGAAACTGGTGAATTGTTTGAAAGTTTTCTTGGTGTTCGTCAAGGGGAATGTTTAAGCCCGTTTATTTTTTCTATGTACCTAAATGACTTAGAAGATGAATTATTTTTGAATGGAGCCAAAGGAAAAGATATTGATACAATCAAGTTATTTCTATTGATGTATGCAGATGATATTGTAATATTTGCCAAAACAAGTGAGGAAATGCAACGTAATTTAAACATTTTACATGACTACTGTAACAGATGGAAGCTATCTGTAAATAAGGATAAGACTAAAGTTGTTGTATTTAGGAAAGGCGGTAGACTACCTCAAAATTTGAAATTCCATTATGGTGACTCAGAAATAGATGTTGTATCAAGATATTGTTATTTAGGTATTGTTTTCACATCTGGGGGCTCTTTTATGGAATGTTATAAAACACTATCAGGTCAGGCAAATAAGGCTATTTTTAAACTAAAAAGGTATCTTCAGAGTTTTGCCAACATATCAACTGAACATGTGTTAGATCTATTTGATAAATTAGTTAAGCCCATCTTATTTTATGGTTGTGAGGTCTGGGGATTTTCCAGTGCCAACAATATAGAAAGAATTCATACAATGTTTTGTATGAACTTATTAGGGGTTAAAACTTCGACACAAAATGATTTCGTATATGGTGAATTAGGAAGAATAGATTTGTTTTCTATGCGATTGACGTACATTTTAAAATACTGGTTCAAAATATTAGATTGCTGTGACAGAAAGTATTCAAAGGTTATGTATAAAACGATGTTAAATGAAATTGAAAATAACCCAAGAAAAATGAATTGGGCAGTAAATGTTCAAAATATGTTGTGCAATTATGGTTTTCATGAAGTCTGGATTGCCCAAGGGGTGGGGAACACAAAAACATTTATCAGTATTTTTCAGCGTCGAGTAAAAGATATCTTTATCCAAAATTGGTACAGCAGACTAGAAAACTCAACTAGAGCGTCGTTCTATAAAGTGTTTGCAAATTTTGAGTTTCAGTCATATTTGAAGAATGTAAACATTAATAAATATAAAATAGCATTAACTAAATTACGATTATCATCACACCGGCTCTCGGTTGAGACTGGAAGATGGACAAATATTTCTAGAAATGATCGCTTATGTAGAGCATGCAATAAGTTAGAAGATGAGTACCACCTGTTATTTGAATGTCTTTTGTACAACGACATACGATGTAAATACATTAAGAAATATTATAGGGAGAGACCGAGCATGTTTAAGGCAGTTTCGTTGCTAAAGTCTGAAAATGCAAACATCTTAAAAAATTTAGCTGTATATATATTTAATGCATTTGAAATAAGGAAAACGTATGTTCACGTATAGATTTCTAATGAGTAGAAACTGTGTGCTCTCAGCTGTATAACATTTTCTTTGAAATCACAATGCATTTTATTTTGGTAAGCAAAACAATACTAAGATCGACATAGCTTTACCCTGTAAACCCTCCTAATATTTCGTTTTCGCTCTTTTAGTGGGGGTGGGAATGGGACATATTCATTTAAGTTAGACACGTTTGTACTTCTAAGAATATAACGCACATTGTCAAGTAGTATATTTTGTAAAATAATTAAACTTCAAATTTAATACATATCATATGCATGTTGTATTATTGTATTTTGTAGACACTGTTGTTAATACTATGATATAGATATAATATTTCATAGTTAAGATCATTTATGTATTTATGATATGTATATCAAACTCTCCTAGGTACATCTGCTATGTATTTGATACAATTATGCTTGTTTACTTGTTCGCTATTTGAATTTGAATTTGTATACGTAAGCTATTGTATTCCATGAATTTGATCACGGGTCATGTTGGCCTATTTCAAATGTATATTGTGTGTTATATTTCCTTGAATAAACTTTCTTCTTCTTCTTCATGATTCGTGTATACGTGCGATATCGAGTTGTACACATGTATATTACATTGGAATATTGATGTTTTTCTTAGATCAGTGAAATCAAATTTGATCATTCATATCATGAACTTACATAATATAGCATACTTTAACCATACACATTTTTTGTAAAATTTAACAATCAATTGAATCGGTGTGGACGTATCGGTTCCCCGAAGCTGAATGCATTTACATTCATTTGCGCACGAATCATTCGTGCTTATAAATTCCACCTGGCGGTTATAACATTATAAGAGAAAATAATTCCCGTTTTACTTAAACGTTATCCCTGATTATCTACCTATTTCAATGTACTGTAGTACAATGGTCTAGTTTAATGGAAGTCGGATTATTAAATTCAATAGTGGGTAAAACAATGTAAGTCTACGAACTGAATAAATATAGATTATTGCTTCATACTATAATTCCATAGAAAGAAAAAGGATTACTTTAAAAGTGACTAATTTGAAGAATTAAATTCATGAAGTATATACTCTTTTCCCTTGTTACTTAGACATTAATTCCAGGATCTGCCTCAACTCTCCTGCATTCATATTTTTGATCCTCTGCTTTTTAATGTTTTTATAAATGACATATTTTTGTTCATACACAACACAGGCGACACTTTATACGCTGACAGGACCCACCATATCCCCGAACAAGCAAAACCTTACAAGAGAAAACAACTAAATTGGTTTTTCAAAGTCTTTTATTAAAATCTTATCCAAACAAAACGTGCACTTAAAACCAGCTTTTGAACTTGGTACTTTTACTAATTGTCCTTGTTCTATTATCAATCAATTCTTAGACTTTCATACTCAAATAACTAGACGTATGAATTTGCACGCGAGTGCATGTTTAAATAGTACATGGATTTATAACAACTGTAGAAGCACAGCTAAATTGTATAGAACCTTATCACAGAAACTCTTAGAATAAATAAACATACACTTTATCAATAACAGTATTACCATTACATAATTTTGTGGTTAAATGTTGTTTTGTTTCTGATATATTTAAATGAAATGTTATGGTATTCCTTCATATTCCAAACAAAGTCACAACACTGAAAATTTGCTTTTAATCTAGACAAAAAAAATATTAAAAAACAAAACAAAAAACGTTCGAAACATTTTTTTTATCAGGTACTCCATATGAAATTTTTAACATTTTTTTGGTAAAAATATTTTTTAGAACTGATGTCAAATAATTTAAAACATGAAAATTAGTCAGTCCACTAGAAAGATGTTGAAAGGTGACAAAGAGACGTGGCGTGATCATGAGGGTGCGGACACGAGCCCAGCCGGCCCCTGCCCCAACGACTGACCCCCGACGGTGCTCTCTAGTGGCTTGAAGCCCAGCTCCTCTGTAGGGATTCCAAACTGGTTCAACTTGGCCTCGTATGTTCTCAGTAAGTCATTATGAGCCTGGAAATTCAAAATTTTGATGTTAACTCTTCTTTGATTTTATTGAAAGCATTGAGAAAAAATATTTTCACTAAATAATGAGTATCATTCTAATACTGGAGTTTATTACTTGTGTATACTTCTACTATACCATCAAACTGCAGAATTATAAAAGTTACTTTTTTAATGTGATAAATGTGATTTCAAAGCATTGATTTATTCAAGAAATATAACATTTCAATTTTCTATAGATTATTAGATTTTTCTGTATTCCAATCTGAGCTACTATGATTTATATGATAATATAATAACAGCACAGTGGTCAGCCAAGGGATCCATAAGAAACATTATTGCCAATAAAATCTTGAATTCATCAGGAATGCTACTGATATTGCATGTATTGATTAAGAATAAACTATTCCGTTCTTACCTTGCAGACTCTAGCCAGCTCATACTGCAGATCTTTGATGGCGCTGTTCTTTGAATCCAGCACATCCTGAATTAACATAACACAACAATTGGTATCACATTTATACAATTATTTTATAATTTAATGAATAGCTGGATACCTCAAATTATTAAATTCAGAGTATGCAATATTGATCTGTTTCTGAATATTTCAGAATATGTGAATTATACACATTATAACATCATGAATATATTTATAAAAAAAAAGATTCCATAAAGTTTGGAAATCAACACATAAGAAATAGTTTCAACTAAACTTTGCTTTCTTTTAATCTTTGAACTTTTGATTACCAGTATTTTGTTAACAACATAAAAGGAGTAAGTGCACCATGCCAAATTAAGCTCACCTCGAGTTTTCGTGTGACAACAGTGAGGGCGGTGGGGTCGAGGTTGGAGGCGGATAAGACCTCGTTGAGTTGGGCCTCCTTTTTCTCGAGCGTGTCCGCAAGAGCCCCGAGCTTCTTCTCCAGCAGAAGGTTCTTGAAGTTGGACTTCTGTTGCACCTCATGTACGGCCTTCACAAACTTGCGGTAGAGCTCGTCACGCTCATCCTGGATCTGGGGATTTAAGTTATTGTGTTGAAACTTATACATAGCATTGGGTATATTTTTATACATTTAATTTGAATAAAATTTATACTTTTGCAGCCAATTGTTTAAAACTGGTAAAATTTATGGTTTGGTCAAAGTTAGCAAAAAAGTTTATTGATTGGTCAACACTTTTCAAATAATTATCATTACTTTCTGATAATATCATTCAAATGTGTAAACTAGACTTAAGACAACATGTGCACAACTGATGCAAGATTTATTTAATTGACTGCTGATATTAAACACCTAAAATACTGTAATATTTACATAGTTAAATTTATGAAAATATAACAATGCTATCAAGCCAATGCATGCAGTAGATTAATACACATTTTAACATAAGGTGTAGCATTTATTTGCTTGTTTACCTTTTCAAACCTCTGTTCGAGCACCTCATGTTCCCACTTGAGTGACCTGTTATCCTCCTCTGCAATCTTCAAACGTGCCTTTGTCATCTGCAACAGAAAGGTAATTGTGCAGTGCAGAAAAATCTGAAGCCTAACTCTTCATAGTAAAATGTCTTTAATCATTATTTCTTTACTATTTGATTTACAACGGAAAACAATATTTTCAAAACATTATATGTAGCTTCTTTACAATTTTTTTTCAGTGAAAATGAATGCGATTCTATTAAAAACTTTTTATGAGACCATCACTGTCTATGAAACAGAAGACCTCCTACAAAATTCCCCTGGCAATCCAAAGTATTCATAAAACCATGGATGTGACCCAAACCCACCCTGAGTGTCTCTTTGTCCTTCTCGTAGTTAGAGAGTTCCTTCTTGAGCTCCTCCACCTCCTCTTGTGCCTTCTGTAGTGGCTCGGTGAGCATCTTGTTCTTTGCCGAGATCTCAGCCATCTGCTTCTCCATCCGCTCATCCTTCTTCTTCATTTCCTCAACTTGCTCCTGTGGAGGCAAAATATACACTAGTAAGTAGAGGCATGCATGCACAAGTTTTAGGTATAAAAATAAATTAAATACTCTGGTTAAAACAGAAGACATGGTTTAATATATATTTCTTTACATGATGTACATGTAATAATTATCTCCTAGCTACAGATTCCTTCTCCATTGCTCCAGGGAGCATTTTCACAGCAAGCTGAGAGATTCTGTTTTAACATTAAAAAGATCAAATGAGACTTAAGATTTAAATAAATACATCCTACAATTAGGTACAGACACCTGCAATGATATATACCGGTATGTGTTAATTCGCAGATTGAGGGTATAATGATGGGCCCTATGTTAACGAGGAAGCTCAAGTTTTGAATTCAGACTCAAGACTCAAAATATTAAGTGACTTGCTTTCTTACAAAGCACTGAAAATCAAAATTTTTGAATTCATTACCATTTCAAATTTTCTATTCCATTTATACAAATTATGTAAAAAAAACACCATGAAAATAGTTTTGATTTTTGTCATTTCAAAAATTAAGGCTCAAGACAGTTTGTAAACATGGTCCATGGAATAAGCCACCCATCAAACAATTTTTGTTCATACTAAATCAATTCCAAAACCATCAGTCAATTTTTTCCAGGAAAATACCAGTCAAAAAGGGCCATAATTCCCGTAAACTTAACTTACTTTAAGGGTATTGATTAATGCCAAGTTGTTGAGTGTTATGTCATTGTAATAGTTCTTAATGTCACTGAAGGCTTTTTCGTGGTTCTTCATGAGGGAGTTGATCTGTCCATTCTTTCTCTCCTCAATCTCATGTATTTCTGTTTTCCTCCGCAGATCCAGCTCATCTCTCAATGTACGCATCTTCTTCTCGTATTTGGCCTCGATTTCACGTGCCCGCCTTTCAAAATCCGCTCGTAACTCAGTGATGCCCTCATCGTTTTTCTGAAAGTAACAAATGGCAATCAGACATCATCTTAAATTTAAGTTTAGTATAAAGTTATAAATATCTTGATTGGTTATCACAACTCTTAAATACATTTTGAATTTTGCACTTGTTATAAAAGATTGATAATTTTTTTTAAACTAAAACATTTTTTCTTTTCCTGGATAGTTTCCTTAACTGTTAAATTAATCGGTTCATTTTAAAAATTCTTACCCTTTTGAGATTTTTGATGATATCTTCGTGTGAGAGTTCCTGCTCTTTAAGGGAAACTTTAAGTGCCCGTTTATCTTTTCTCAACTCCAATTCGTCGCCTCTGTGTTCATCTTGAGCCAGTCTGAGGGAAACCGACCCTTCTGCTTTCAACTCTGAGACATTGTTCTGGTGCTCATATAACAAGTGCTTCACTTTCTGTTTGTAAACCTGGAATATTCAAAATGGGATTTCAGAATCATAGTTTTTAAAAGATGAGTCACTTAAAATTCTTAACCATTACATTTGGTTTATACTGTAGATATCTGTCATACAATGTATTTTGATGAAATATGCCATTTGAGCATTATTGCCAAGCATTTTTTTTATCGACACTAAACCCTTCGAAATCATACCAACCCACTATCTTATTGGTTAATCAGGAATAAAGGTTTTTATGGCTAATGCCTGAGTTGTAATAATTAATCATAAATGACAACATTCATGGAACCCACCTGACCCTCAAGCCAAGCCTGGTAAATTTAGAGTGGGTCTGCTAAAAAGATTGTCATATTCTCTACAGACAAAGAACAAAAAGTACTGAAATGATTTTTTGGTCTGGTAAAGGCTGTAAGTCTTTAGAGATGTCTATAATGATACTACAAATAACAAGCTTATTTATAGGTGAACTCTGGATGCCTTTAAATGCTTCTCCACAAACCACTCTTACCTTGATCTCAATCTGGTGCCTCTCTTCCGCATCCTCCATCTCTCTGTCCTTGTTGCGCAACTCGGCCTTCTTCTCCTCAAGCTGGCGTTTTGTGATCTCCCAGAACGTGTTCACCTTGTCACGCTCCAGCTGAAAGTAGTTCCGCTCCTCACGCTCGCGGTCCAACTCTTCGCGCAGCCGAAGAATGTGCTCCTCCAGCTAAAATCAATAATAATACATTTTTAATAAATGTCATAGTGAATGACCACAATTGTGATATTCTTTGCATATCATGAATACAAATTTGATTTTTAACAGCGTTAAATACATAAGTCGTCTCTAAAGCATAATTATTTTTAACACTGTTCATTTATGATGTCACATTAAAAGTTATATATATATAAACAAGGGGTTCATGCAGGAACCACATTAAAGCCAGATTTTTTTTATTTGAATTTAAGTGACCTATTTTTACCCAAGATTTTCAATATACACTTTTCCTTAAGATCATGTTGATAAATATTCTAAACGAGTTTCATGAAGATCAGTCAAACGCTGTTGAATTTATGAACCATATTTTCTTTTTACTTGACATAGTGACCTAGTTTTTGACCTGAGATGACCCATTATCTTGCTGGTTTCTAGATATTATGCTCAGAAGTATTCTGATGCAGTTTTTTGAAAATTGGATAAACACTGTTGAATTTATGAAAGGTAAATCTATAACCTGGAAATAGAAGACTTTACGTACAAAATGATATAAATCAGGTTGATGACATCATTTATGATATACTGGTAATTAATACTGATTGTTTTTGACTATCAATTCAAGAATAGGAAGTTATTTCAAATCAAGCAAAGAAAGAAATTTATAAATATGTTCTGTAGTCTGTTTACCAGAATCAACTTTTAGTAGGAAATTTTCACTGCTTAAGTTTATTCTGGTATAACCTGACATAATTTGTTTCTGTTTTACATGTAATACAAATATGCATTTCTAAGGCTAAAGGATTGGCAGACAATATCTGTATATATCATACATGCACCTCTGTTCATTTATAATTCAATAAGATAAAATCACTGACCTGCTCTTTTGTCATTTCTTCCGTTGAGATTCCATCGATGACAGTTGGGGTTTTTGCCTTTCCTGACTTCTTTCCCTTTTTGCCCTTCTTTCCACTCTTCTTCTTTTTGGCAGGCTGTTGAAGCAAGTTAAATAAGTTGTTTCAACATATGTCTTTGTGTAAGAAATGCACGAGATGTTTGTCAAAAATGGCTTTATTAGATTAAACATTTACAAGGTGGTGGAGTTGCCCGTACTCACTATAGACATGAGAGACTATCCCAAGGGTCAGAAGCTTCAATCAGGGCTAAAACTTTTAATGACCATACAACTGTCAATCTTGTCAAAAGATCAGTGGGCGCTATTCCAGTTATGCAGTCCCCAAAATAATGATTAAGGCATAACCCAAGTTCAAAATGCCAAGATAGCTATTTGTCAATATCTGATAGATAATATAATTCCAAAACTTAATTGAGGCTGCAATTTTACTTATTCCTGCATAAAAATATTAATTTTGTTCCATCACAGAACTGCTATTCTGGAATCTATAAAAAGCTTTAAAACGGTAATTTCTAAACATTTCTTCTTTGTCAGAACAGTGGATGCTTGGGTCAATGTCATTGAATTTAGATGGAGTAAAGACCAACCAAACAGTTTTCCAAAGTATTAGACTTGTTTTGAAACTTTAAAACATAACAAACAATTAAAAACAAAACAAACAAAATAATTGTGTGGTAAATAAGTAGACTAGATTGCTTTTACAGTACACTTTCTTACAGTATATATATACTTAATACAGTCCTTTTCGGAAGTTTACTTTTCGGTGGTCCTTCTGTGGACCAATAAATTGGAAGGAATTTTCACTAATAGATAAAGGAAAGATACTTTAAATGGCGTCTTTGAAAAGAAGAATGTGCAAATAAAAATGACAATCAATAAAAATCCGAAGTTGAGGGGGAAATCATCATAGTTGAAGGGAAAATCTACTCGTTTTCTGAGTAGAATCTGGGAAGCCTTCCAGAAATATGGCAATTGTTGATTTTAAACTACAATCAAAACAATTAAAAACTAGCAGCGAACTGTCAAGCTCTATACTTTATAAATAAGTGCACTTAAACTTTTAAAGCCTGAGAAACGTAATGGTAATTAAGTTGTAACAAACATGATATAAAACATTTGGTCATCAACCAAAATTTTTAATTTAATACTGAATTGGCCACTTTTTTCACTAAAGACTTTTCAGAGAATAATATACCCGAAATCAGTAACGTCCATGTTGTTAAAATAAAACGTAAAATAAGTTGCCAATAACTTACCATATTTGTTTGAAAGAACTACTTAATTTTAAATGATTAAATGAAGACTACAATAACAAAACACAGGAAGTTGTTTCGTAGCAACACCGGAAGTGGAGACTTAGTCAAAACGTACGTGATTAAATCGGAAGCGTCTGTCGTTATATAGTAGTAGTAGTAGTAGTAGTAGTAGTAGTAGTAGTAGTAGTAGTAGTAGTAGTAGTAGTAGTAGTAGTAGTAGTAGTAGTAGTAGTAGTAGTAGTAGTAGTTTTATTCGTGCATCATGTCAATAACAGTACATTTTACATCAATATAAGATATATCACATATTGTATTTGCATGATATTTAGAGTCCTAATAAGTTATATCACAGAAAGTTTAACATGAAATACATAATATTTACTAGATCTACTAAAACAAGTATTTCTTCTGGTGTTAATGATAAAGCTATCTAATTTATTACCAAATAAAGTTTTACCAAATAAAGTTTAACATAATAAATGACATTGCACAGGATAACCCGTAAAGATTTGCAGTACAAAAGTACAAAAGTTATTTCCAACGGGGTCCATGTCTGGGCCACGGACACTACGGACCATGGACATTACGGACCAGACATTACGGACCATATTTAGGGACACAACGGACCAGAAATAGGGACATTACGGACCATCTTCAGAAACTTACGGACCATCATTTATAATGTTTTTAAACATTTTTTTTTTATTTATTCACTCATTGGTCTTAAATTTGTTAATAAATACTTGAATATTAGTGCTCAGTATGACAATTATCTTTAATGTAACCGAAAAATCCCATAAAATTCCAATGTTAAACATTAATAATTTGAATAATAATGAACGAAATATGTGTTTATCTTATAATTGTAAATGTGATTGTTAATGTTTTCATATGTGATCGATTGCTTTCTGAAACAAACTTTGGATCGTCATATTTGTTTGTTGTCCGTTTCATTTGTTTTAATTGAAAGGTTCAGTGAAATTGTGATGTCACAATGGGTTTTCACACTTTTATGATAGCCAATTAAAGGTTGTCAGTATAATGTTTGTTTCTTTTGTAATATACCGCCGATAATTACGGGACAATTATAACTAATAAACACTAATTAAGGCAACAGAAATTGCCAGTTTTAAACATCACTTTGCAAGAATTGCAACAAATACACATCCTTTATTTAATATAAAGCAAGAGTTGAGGTTTACATATTCACAATATCCTCTGCCACAAAACTGAATAGATCTATAAGTATGCTTTGCGCTCGTTGTATCCACTGTTCTAGAGGTGTTTATGCAAACCACCGCGCCATCCGAATGTTTTGGAAAATATTTCCGCTCGATTTATTTTGGGAAATAAACTGTTTTGGAAAATATTTCTTCTGTTGCTTTTAACTGATTTAACTGCCGATCTTTCAATTTTCGTTCATTATTTTTCACATAATTGTTATAAATGCATAGGTCTTTATCACCTTTTGGAATTTCACAAGATTTTATATTGAAACATTGATCTATTCGAACTTCACGGGATTTTTCACAGTTTTATGGAAGATATAATGTCATACTGAGCACTCATATTCAAGTATTTATTAACAAATTAAAAACTAAAAAGTGAATAATATGTTTAAATCATGGTCCGTAAGATTCCGAAGATGGTCCGTAATGTCCCTAAATCTGGTCCGTAATGTCCCTAAATCTGGTCCGTAATGTCCATGGTCCGTAGTGTCCGTAATTCCCATGTCTAAGGTATTAAAGTTGGCATTTAATGATTTAGTGAACAGTATTATATAATATTATATCATATACTCATATGAATTAAACTAATATATGACATTCATCACAAATAAACTACTATCAGTATCACATAATTATATAATATACCACACAATTATACAAATAGGTAAAGAATATTTAAAAATTACCAAAGCATCTATATATAAAAATTGTGCGTATTCTTAGAAAGCGCACTTATATTTATCTATTTGAACAGTATTATATAATATTCTATCATATACTCAGATAAATTAAATTAATATATGACATTCATCACAAATAAACTACTATCAGTATCACATAATTGTATAATATACCACACAATTATACAAATAGTTAAGGAATATTGAAAAATTACCAAAGCAACTATATAAAAATTGTGCGTATTCTTAGAAAGTGCACTTATATTTATCTAATACATAAAAATTATGAATACAAAAAGACAGGCTTTTCAAACTTCTCCATCTCATTTAAGAGGTGAGTTTTGACTAATTTCTTAAAAACATACTTTGATTCTGTGTCTTTGATGTTATTTGGAAGCATGTTCCAATCCCGTATACCATTATAATAAAAAGAAGCTGCTGTAAAACCACCATTATGTGGGACATAAAATTTTAAGTTGGATCTACTGCCATATGAGTGAACTTCGTTACATTTGGCAAAATTATCCTTCATATAACTTGGACACTTGTCATAAAATATTTTGTGTACATGATTCAGCCTAAGTTGTCTACATCTTTGTTCGACATTTAAAAAACCAAGATCAGCAAAACTTGCCACTGAAAGCGAGGTTCTACAATGTAAATTATTAATAAAACGAACAATTTTATTTTGTGCCACCTGGAGTCTACTTTTAGACTTCATGGTAAGGCCACAGTACCAAGATGATGAAGCATAGTCAAGATGACATTGAACTAATGCATTATAAAGAGTTTTCCTAAGAGATTTGTTTAAAAATTCACGTTGTCTATATAAAAATTTGATTCTAGAGTTAACCTTCTTAACAATATTGTTCACAGTAGATGTACCTGATAAATCAGAGTCCAAAATTGACCCAAGATATTTGACTGAATCTTGAGACTTGATTTCATGGCCATTACATTGAATGCTGAAATCCCCTATTTTGCCAAGTTTACGTTTGGAGCCAAAAAGAATGCATTCGGTCTTTCCTAAATGAAGGGATAATTTGTTATCAGTTAACCACATGCTGCAGTTTTGCAATTTTTGACCAAGAACTTGTCTAATAATATCTGGGCCTTTATGAGAAAATAAGATAGCGCTGTCATCTGCATAAAGTATAAGTTTGCATTTAGAACTGATGCTTGTATTCATGTCATTAATGTAGCATAAAAACAGCAGAGGACCTAATATACTTCCTTGAGGCAGACCACACACAACTTGATCAAAATCTGATTTTGTATTGTTAACATGAACAGACTGTTTTCTGTCGGTTAGGTATGAGCGAAACCACTCCACCGACTCCACACCCAAGACCTGTAGCTTTCGGCATAAAATATCATGATCTACTGTGTCGAAAGCTTTTTGCAGATCCAACATGATCATGCCCGTAAATAAATCTGTAGAAGATTGTCTACGTATATAATCTGTAAGGTGTATTAGGCAGGAGTCGGTAGAGTACTTACCACGGAACCCGCTTTGATATTCATACAACAAACCATTTTTTACTAAGAAGGATTCCAGCTGAGTGTAGACAGCTCGCTCAAGAATTTTGGACACAATTGATAAAATGCTAACAGGCCTATAATTTGAAACTTCTGACCTACTATTTTTCTTAAAAATCGGTTTGACATTGGCACTTTTTAAGTCATTTGGCACGCTTTCATTAACAATAGAACTATTTATTAAAAATGTGATATGTATCTTAATAAAAGGAGCTGCATCCTTTAGAAATCTAGCAGGAATATCATCAAGCCCAGTGCTTTTTGAACAATTTAGTTTGGATAATTCATTCAGGACAAATTGCTCTGAAACAGTATGTAGTTTAAAGGATTTTGACTCAGGGTTTCTCTGCTTATAGAAGTTTTGAAAAACACTAGATGAAACATTGAACAAATTTGATGCAACAGGCAGTTTCTCCACTATAACTGGAGTAAAAAAAATGATTAAAATGATTTGCTATTGTTTTAGCGTCAAAACACAGTTTGTCACCTATGTTAAGAACTACATTAGGTGACGATTTACTACTATTACTGTATCCTAGATCCTTTAACTGAGACCACAGACTTTTTGGATTGTGTTTATTTTCTTCTAGTTTGTTGCATATATACTCAGATTTGGCTTTCTTAACAGCCTTTTGAACTTTATTTCTAAATGAGCAAAAGAGCTTGTAAAAATCTGTATTGCCTGTTTTCCTAAACTTATACTTATAAAAATCCATATTCTTTATAAGGTCCAATATATATCAGAATCAATCCAAGGCTCACTTCTTTGTTTTAAACGTACTTCTTTAATAGGAGCACTGTTATTTAAAACTGATAAAAATGTATCTTTCAAAAAAATCCAAGACGATTGTACAGATTCCATCTTAAACATTTCAGACCAATCACAAAGTTTTAATTTACTAATGAAATCATCAACACTGTAGTTTTTGGTACACCTTACATTAATAGAATTGTGTTTGTTAGGCTTAACCATGGTAGTTTTTCTTGTGCAAAAAATTGGCAAATGATCACTTAAGTTTATTGGTAATGTACCAGACTGAGTGATCTTGTCACTGTGACTACATAAAATATGATCAATCAAAGTTGAAGATAAAGCAGTCACTCTAGTAGGAACTGTTATTAACTGTTTGAAATTAAACATATTTAATAATTGTTCATATTTCCTGTAGAGAGCAGATCTTTTATCTTTCATACCTATATTAAAATCACCTAAAATATACCATTCGCTATCAGCACGTATACATGATAAAATATTTTCAAAATGTTCAGTAAAATCTAACTGGTTTGGAGGTCTATAACAAGATGATACTAAAATAGGTTTAGTTTTATATAAAAACAGTTCAGCCCATACAGCTTCTACATTATCAACTTGTAAGTCAGTTCTCAATGTGAAAGCAACATCTTCCCTAATATATAAACACACTCCTCCCCCATTCCTGTTACGGTCCTTGCGTAAAATGTTGTATCCCTGAATGGCTACCTCGTTGTCTGTGATTGCAATAACACCCACTCTGCATGTAGTGGCGAAATGTCTCAGTTCTGATAATTTTGGTAGTAAAGACCTTGTATTAAAATGTACAAAATGTAGACCTTTCTGTTTAAAAGCATCAAATTTGGAATAATCAATAAAATCTTCAGATGAAGTATGACTAGAATAATGTTGTTCAGTATTATTGTAGTTTGGTTGATTAGAAGTAACACTAATAAGGTCACTGGAGGTAATATCATCAAAGAATGAATCATTAAATTTATATGGATTAGAACACTCGTGACATGTCCAAGGACCTTCACTGGTGGATAGTTCAACAAATTCGGAAGGTGAGATTTTGTGACACTTTATGTGCCACCGCTGATAGCAAGCAACACATTTTACAGCACGATGGTTGCAGGCAATTGGACGATAACATTCTGTGCAGGGGTTACGGACTGGACCTGGGTTGGCATAATATGTATTCTTTAGACCTTACGGTCAAGGGTAACCCGTGATTGAAGTTGATGAGTTTATCTTTTCGATAAGAATGTTAAATAAAGTATTTTAAAAAATCGATTTTTCTTGTCTATGCCACTGCTTTAATGCACGGGTTTATTGAAAATGAGTGGAAAGTGCAAGCACTTATTTCCAACGGGGACCTTTGTTTTTGCTGAAGGGACAGCACGCTGAAGAGACAGAGGTGGGTTACAAGGAAGTCCGGGTGCAATACCCTCGCCTTTTTTCGAAGAGACCCCTTGGTTTTTTACGTTCTTGGTGTAAAGCACCGATACACGGGGTACAACTTTCCTGTGTTAAACCAGTACTGAGTACACCACTTTTCCAAGCACTACCCTTTAAATGCCAAGCGCCTGGCAAGGGAGCTACTTGTACCAACTTTTAACGTCTTTTGGTATGACGCGGCCAGGGATCAAACCCACGACCTTCCGCTCCGTAGGTGGGCGCTTAACCACTAGGCCACGGAGACGGCGAAATTTATGAAAAATCTATGCAACGAATACACCCGCATTCAGAACGTTTACAATATGGACTGTGTATACGGTTACCGATCTCATTCACATCAGAGGTTTGATAATGATAACTGTGGTACGCATGTCATCATCACTCAGTCGTATGAGAATGACTGTTATTTATACAGTAAATAGCTCTACTGGTATGGAAGCCCTTTTCGTCCGGAATTAAAGATTTTTCTTGAATAGCTCGAGAATACTAAAAAAAAATACAAAACTATTTTCAGTATCACATTAATGCACAAGCATTACATCAGTACATAATGTATAAGAGATATTCAGTACACATCCTATTAATAATGTGACTATCAATACGAAACAAACAACTATAATAATCAATTATTGAAGGCAATTATAAATACGTGGAATCTGAACAACACTAAAATGTGCATAACAATGGTTGATTCATCTATTTTGAAGTCTGTGTTGTCTAGTGAAAAAATACACATATATATCTACTTGACATTGAAAGTCAAACCAATTGTCGTAGGCAAAATGTTATTTTGGTGTTTCCATTTTTTGTGTGTAGTTCTACGTATATTTATTCTGACGAATGCTCAAACAATGGTTTCATTGAGTACATTTCAGTCAGTTTATTTTTCCACCAAGCTTTCTTCCTTGTTAAACTAGTGTCCGTAGTAAAAGTTGGTATTTACTTGGTGTTTGTATTTTGTGTGGGCTAATGACCATCGAGGATTTTTAATTCTATGTAGATCCATTCTGACGAATGCACACACATAGTTTAATTGAGTATATTTTAGTCAATCTATTTTTCCACCAAGCCTTTTTGTTAAACTAGTGTCAGTAGTAAAAGGTAGTATATACTGGGTGTTTTAATTTTTGTATGGGCCAATGACAATAGAGGATTTTTCAGATTGTATAAAACGGGTTAATCCTGTGGTTTCTTCAAAGTTAGTCGGAAAGTTTATTGATTGGTCAATATTTATCAAATATTGACTGTTGACCAACGAAATTGCTTGCATGTGCAAACTAACCAAAAGATTACCTGCAGATAAGTTATCCAGTTTTATACAATTGGCCTCTGTTTATTAAATTTATGTATATTCTAAAGAATGCACCAACACACAAGAAATACGTTAGAGTCCAATGTTGAAGATCAAATTACGAAAGACGAAAACAACTGCTCGAAAATAAATTTGATGTTATATTCTCTATCAAATATATTTTTAATCTGTATGACTTTGTAATACGAAATTCCCTGAAAATTCTGATAAACTGATATTGTTTTTTTACCGCCCCCGCCTAACAATATGTCAACAACAAAGCGTGGTTTTTCTCTCTTTATCTCGAAAACGACACGTCTTGAATCGAATCAGGCTGATGTCTGACAGTGAGTACCGAGTGGTAACAGAAGACCCATTATCATAATTTAATACATTTATGTGCTATGAAACGGCAATTGGGTCTAACAAGGTCCGCGCTGAACGCGTTATTCTAGTTGGGGAGTTTATAACATTTCGCAAATTATTAATTGTCATGATATCTCGAAATATACGATTTGATTGGTTACTTGGACTTCGTTTATATCGCCAAGAATAACTATATTATTATACAGATCGTGTGCCTTTTATAGGCAAATGTTCAATCTATCCCAGAAGTCAACTGTTAGATGAGGATTAAGATAAATCGTGCCTATAAGAAAATGTTTGTTTTTATATTTCCGCTGAGACTTACATTAAAAAGCCATCGGATTGGGACGACTTATCTTTTCTAAACATAAATTCATGACCATCAATGTATAGAAATCGTCGTTCACTTCGTTTGTATACAACAAAACGTCAAAGTCGATGAAATGACTTTTTATATAGTCCACTTTCGAATGAATACTTCGAATGTTTTGATGTAACATTGAAATACACGAAGCCTGGTCTGAATCGGGTCCAGGATTTGATTCTATATCTCCTGACAACACCAATAAGATTGGCATAATAATATTAAAATATGCCAGATTCAAACTATTTTCAGAAATAACAGACTGTTCAGTTAATATAAATCCTGTGCATATTTTTAAAACTGCCAAACCAGCTAAACATGTAGCCATGTTCGATAACATGGTATTTAAAACTATCAGTGAGACACGTACATATTTCAAAAAGTAAATTAGCATAAAACGTAAGCTAGCGATCTTGTCATTGAATGGAGTTATACGGAATGTACATATACTGGAAGTTATAAAGAGTTTTGCGTTGTATACCCCTATGGCAATTCTATAAGAAGTTATGTCAGACGCCATACTGGCGACTACTTAATGTCGTCAACTATCAAAAGCAGTTGCCATTTTCAGTTAAGGAAGGGCCATCAAATATAATGACTGGATTGAAATTATATGTTTTTTAAAAACATTTCTGCCTCCTTATAGTAGAACTTTATGCATGTAAGCCCGTCTCAAACGTTAAAATATGAAAATTTTAAAATGTTCGATAAACATACTTTGGAAGGGCATGGGTGTCATCGTGGACTGAAGTATTTTCTTTGTGATTCAATGTAAACTAGTGTTTTGGTGATATACCTTTTCATTTTAATCTCATGGGATAGCTTTATTCTATAAAGACAGACAAGTAAAGGTGATTTCGAGTTGAATTATGTAAAAGATAAACGTTCGTGTTTTCGCAAAAATACGATTTGACTCGGGGTGGATTGTTTTCAAAGAGCTCTAAAATTCAGATTTTGCAATAGAACTTCAAATCAAACTTTTTTTTTCTTGGAAATAATTAACACATGTAAAAAATGAATTTTATAAAAACAAACGAAAAATAATGGGTTACCATAAAGGGCAAATTACACTAATCCGAAAGTGCCTACGCATTCCTTGTTACATGCCTTATTTCTTTGAATGAACACATGACAGTGAATCAAAGCATTGCCTTTGTTATATCATCTCAGACCATTGGCTACTTTCCATAATTACAGTATAGGGTTTGAAGCTGAATGCTTTGTGATTTCAACAACAGGCTGAACATGCTCGACCTTCTTGTCTTGTTTAAATTTTCACAACATGTACACATGATTTGACGGTCATCTACAGTTACTGAGTACACAGTGGTTACGTTCAAGCAATAACACTTTTTTATGAGATACATAGTTTTTCTTTAGAATGTATAGGATATTATTTAGCAGTCTTTGACATTCGAATCCTGTACAGGCAGATCCAGACTGGTTTCTTCACCCTCTTTTCTCCATTTGTTTAATCAAAATGTAACGATGGTACTAGATTAGACGGCTACCAGATAAACCGACCCCTTACCAAATCGGCCCCAAGTTGAAACGGTAACCTTTTCGGCCCCTTACCAAATCGGCCCCACCCTGTAGACGTTTCGGCCCCTGACTAAGGAGACGTTTCGGCACGTATTTTTTATTTTTATTTTATTTTAAAAAGAGAAAAACCATAAAGTTTTATTTTTATAGAAGTTTTAATAAGATATGTGTATTCACATAAAGCCATATATGCATATTGATAAAAAAGGTATTGATAAAAAATAGATTTAAAAGAAAATAACTTTATGCATATATGCATAGACATTTATTCATGAGGTTTTTTATAAGAATAAATGGAGTTAAAAAAATTAAATTTTATACTTCAAACAAATATTGAAATAATCTTCAAATTACAAATGTGATATACTTTAGTATGTTGCTAATATTTACAAGAGGTATAATTATATGTGTTTAACATAAAGTCCACTGAAAAAACTGTATCAAGTGTCAATCACCTATCGCCCGTCGTAGATTACACCAACATTTTTCAAAGACTCCTCTAATGGCGAATTGTCACATTCCACACAGGTGTCAGGCGTTGGGATTTGTGACACTTAACAAGTTTACAAGTTTATTCGTCTACACTCAGGTAAAAAAACGCCAGTCCAGTGTCAATGACAACAGCTTTAATTTAATTTAGCAACGTGTGCATTTTATTCTGAATAACTTGAATTATGGGATAACTCGCTGTTACATAAATAGCCATATCTTGAAAGATGTATTATACATTTTGGGGGTGTCTACAAAACATTAATTTTGCTAACACCTCCCTGTATCGCAGACTCGGTGCTGCCATTACTCACAATCATCGCAGGTGAAAGCATGTTGCAGAGGCCTAACAACCTTATCAACCTCAATACACAACTTCGAATCAGACATTACAATTATTATCAAATGTCCAAAACATAAAACAATAAGAAAGACACTTATTCATTCACACTCACACGTCTTTTTCACACCTACAACACCAACAGTTTGCCTGGCAACGAATATATTGACCAAAGATAAATTTTCTTTGAGTTTTTATTTTTGTTCAAAATATTTTCTTATATTTTTAAAAAAAAAAATATTAAAAATAAGGGTTTAGATTTTAATGATTTTGTTTACAATCTTATCAATATATTTCATGAATATATCTCTATTTGTGAATTTACAGATCTCATGTACAACTTCTTTTGAAATAAAATTTGACAGTTTGTATGTTTATTCTTTATATTCAAAATAAAAAATAAGGGGCCGAAATGTCTCTGTAAAAAATCTGTAAGGGGCCGAAACGTCTCTAGTCAATTTAATTAAGGGGACGAAATAACAGGCCCGAAACGTCCTAGGGGCCGATTTGGTAGTAGGCCGATTTATCTCGCTCCCGACTAGACAGTATCGTTTCAATTTTACCGTTATGACTGAACTTCTTGTTTTTGATTCCGGAAATCCCCAAGTAAGAAGAAGGGCTAGGTCATAATTTGGAAAATTTCGTCTTAAAATGGTTACCGTGAAGACTATCCGTTAAACAATTTGTTTAACGTCAACACAAGTAACAGGTATACAGTTAAGATATTAAAATCAGACCAAACCTGCTTTGTCATTTATTAGGAACCTTGAGGGTTTTTCCTTTTTTGTAGTTTCTGTTTTATAATCTTAATAATATTAATCATCACAGATACTAATTAAAATCATCACAGATACTAATTAAAATTATAATAAATAACAAAAGCATAATAATGATAATAATAATAATGGAAACTCATAAAAATAAAATTTATCTTTATGAGTTTCCATTATTATTATTATCATTATTATGCTTTTGTTGAAGTACCGTTAAAATACATTTATCATAAATGTATTTTAACGGTACTTCTTATGACATACTACATATATATAATCACGGACCTATAAACCATGGATTGGCAACTCTTGTGTGTTAATGTGATAAGCTCAAACTCACGCGTGATGTGCAATTTCATTCCAAGATCTTTCTGTGTGGTCATTTTCGAGACGTCTGACATCGGCCGAATATATACATCACGGTAGGAAAACAATTATTAAAATTTACTCAAATGCGCGGTACTTTCATTTGAGTTGATAATAGTCAAATGGAATCTGACTAAAATCACAGCAATTAATTAAAACTTAAGTCTATTACAAACAAGGCATAACTGTGAGGTTGATTATAGGTATCTCCGTTTGACAACGAACTGGCTTTAAAATGATGACTATTTGATTTCTAAATAATGATCGATACAGTACACTCCACGCGGAACTACCACTTTCCTCGGTGACTCGGCGGCGTTTTTAATTTATCGCGGATTTCCGCCGAGTACGCAACCTTTTTCCTCGATAAATTTCGCCGAGTTGCACCGAGTTAATCGTTTTCTATGGAGGGTTTTATTGCCGGTAGCGCCGGTGATCGTATCGATTTATTGACCTAATCGCGGAACTCCGCGTTTTGTGCATAGCTACTACAGTACATTGCTTCTGTTAAAACAGTATTGAATAATTAGATAATTAATTTTTCAAAGTACAGTAAGTTTCTTTTTAAAAACAATTATCGAAAATTTCCATATCAATTTTCATCAGCATCGTCTAACAACTGTTGTTTTTCACATTATGTAATTAAAAGATATACCATAGCGTGCGTTTGTGTTTGTTATTGTCATCATCTCTCTTACTATACTAAGGTGTTGAGAACTTAATTAGATTGGAGTAATGAAGGTGTTGAAAACTTGTGAATATTTTTCGGTCTTTTTTTCCTAATTTGCATTTTACCTGACTTATTAATTTATCCGTTTTTATCAATGGTTCTAAACTTATTTATTACGCATATAAGTGCAAATCCTTTATCAAGTTAATTAAAATCCCATTAAACACCATTTTATACATGCATTGAAATGAATAACACATTCTATCGGCTCAGATCAAACAGTCACACTGTGTGACGTAACATAACTCACAGTTTTACCCACGAGGATCTCATGGAGGCATGTATATTGTTATGCAGGATTAATGTGTCTGAGTGGTGTTTTCGAATGTAACTGAAGTATTGCATTTCCAACTTTAATTCGTCACATTAATTAGTTACCTATATCATTGAATGTGTTGACTTTTATTGATGATTCAATAAGTATAACTGTACATACATGTATAATTGCTTCTTACAGTCTATAAGTGTGGTACAAGTTTTAAAGTTTATTGGCAGATTGTTTTACAAAAATGTCATGTCTTTGTTTTCTTAATCCCTTGATTGCCCTAGTTGTTTATTTAATCCTCCAATAAAGATTTCACACTTTCTCTTTCTACATGCAATACATCGTTTAGGATGGGTATTTACTAATTAACTTGTCACAGTGGTGTACGTATACGGTTAGGTAATCTAGCCAGGATAATAGATGAAAATCAATAATCTTTGTCTGTGAAACTTGGTAAGTGTGAAAGTTATGATTGATGTCCTTTGGGTGTCCGAAAATTAGGTACGTGAAATAAAAAAAAATTATAAACAATTACGGGTGTAGCAAAAATTATCAAATAAATTAAACAAAACTAGATACAGTGGGAGATTCTTATCGGTTTTCCTCCGAGTTTCACCGTGTTTTTACCTCCGAGTAACGCGGCGATTGTAATTATATGGTCCACTGATTAGCCTCGGTGGGTGAACGAGTAAAAATGCCGAGGAAAGAGGATTATGATCAATTGGATGTCGTGTCCGCGATGACCAAAATCCGCCGAGGAAAACGGAAAGTGGTAGTTCCGCATGGAGTGTACTGTACATCAATTATCTTAATTAAATATTAATTTAATAAGGTACATATTAGGTCCTGATTTATACTTCGATAATTAGAGAAAATACAATAACAACAAACTACTAACATATTCCATGTGAAATGTCGATGTTAAAAAAATAATTGTCAGCAGAGCTGGCAGAAATAACCGAAGATCGCCGTTAATCACCAATCGGAGATTCGCTGGAATTTACTGATATTTGCCGAGCGCTCGCTAAGGATTGTGGGTAAATAATTATTTCTTATCGATTCACCGATATCGGGCAGTTGCCAATCCATGGTTTATAGGTCTGTGATATAAAACACGTGTTCTGTACAATGTTATTATGTATTAACAATAATTAGATCTATGTGGACAATACATAATAACATTTACATTAATTCAAGTTTTCACAAAATCAATTTTAACCAATATTCTTATTGAGTTTTTTTTCGGTGTTTCTCAGAGTTTCTTCAATCAACTGCTCAGCTGTTGAGGGCCAAAAATCCATAGACCGTAGAAAGCAGATAGAGGATAAATTCATTTTTTTCTGCTTTAGAACACTTTCAAGAGGAAAAACAATAGAATATATTTTCTATTTTGTTTTCATTTATGTATAGCATTTAGTTATATCATATTTTTGTACACCCATATTTTTGTACACCCACCACTTGATGAGGAGGACTAATAGTCTAATTTGAAAAAAAAAAACTTGTCTGTCAGTCTGTTTTCTTCCTTGGACATCGAGGCAAGTCAACTTTTCTCCATAACTCCATATGTTTTTGAGGTATTGACATCAAACTTCATACACATATTGAATTGTGTTGAGAAGAAGTGCTGTGCATAAGAAACGTTATCGTATATATGGTATTTTTCGAGTGATTGCCCTTTTTCCTCGAGTTCAAAGAGTGTAAGTGGGTGGTTGACGGGCTGTTACTTAGTCAAGAACAGATTTTTTTTAATATCACTAGGCACATATATAAAACAAAATTATCTGTTGTAAATAATACGACATATTGGGTGCTTGACCCAAGTCCCTCCCTTTCTCTTACCTGCATCTCTCCTCCACAAGTGACTTCAACCATCATGGGAGCCATCATATGCTGAACAGCTAGAACAAAGGCTGGTCTTAATTTAAGAAATAAGGCTACAACTGCTTTGTCATGATCAAACGCATTTACCTTATCCTCAGTTAGTCTTATGATTGCAGTTTGATAGGAATGAATGCCTTACGCAAGATTTTATTTGAGAAGCATTATGTTTATTAGGTATTGTTGGGAGGATCGCGATGGGTCTTAAATTATGCAGGTTTTCTCTCTCTAGGTTAAACAAATCCTTATTTAAGCATATCTGGAAAAAATCCTGCATATTTACTTTCACCACATAATTTTGATACTTTAGGGCCGATTTCATCTACACCTGAAGCTTTAAAGGTGCCAAATATAGGTTGATGCATTTTTTTTTTATTAATTTTAATGCATTATCATGTTTGTATAATGCATTTGACTTTAATGATCACATTGAATAAATGCATATAGACGATGCCCTTTGATTTTTTTGATTTTTTTTTTAATCTATACCTAATTCATGTTTTTTTATTTTTATCATTAAAGTAAATTTAGTTAAACATTACAATGCATTAAAATTAATGTAAATGTTCTTGCATCTACCTTTATTGTGCCTATATAAGTCTCCAATTGTTGAACAAACATTCAGATTTCTTACCTCACCTTGCATAATGAAAATTAATTTTTATGGTTTAGAATATAATTGAAATGATGATCATTTAGTGCATTTGCAATTAAATTTTGGTCAGTAATTGGACCATCGGTCCCATTTATATATTTCGGAAGATAAATGATATTACTTGAGCCTTGATTGCCAAAGATTGTTCCAAAAATATTTTATGTTTTTATTTCCGTAGTTTGCTGTTTTGTAAAAAATCCTTTTTCAAGCTAAAAATGAGACTTTTTATCTCATAACATTATATTCCTGGAAATTTATTTTTATCTCCTTCGGTTAACTACTGTTATCACTGTCTGTGAAGTTATGATCCATTCTGGCTGATTATACGTGATTCTTTTTTCCTTTTTCAGTGCATGTTTATTTAAGGTGTTATGTAATATTCAACCTAGAAAGTGATTTAGTTTGAATTACTTATAGTTTCAATCTGATAAATTTTAGATGTTGCAATGTCTTTTGTCAGCTAATTTGGCCTTTAATATTTTGCCCAACTCTTGTAAAAACACATAAGGTACTGATCACAAATGATAAAGTATGGAACTAAAACATCACTAATTTTATCAACATCACTAGTATATATATATATATATGACAAATTATAACAGGTTCGATCTTACATTTTCAATCACTAGACCAATGGACCACTAAGAACTTACTAGACCAGATCAAATGTCAACTAGACCATACTTTTTGAAGGTTAAGCCATAAAATTTGACTATTTTGTTAACCTCATCATGATTTATAATGGAAACACCCACCAGGTAAACAATATTTCAATAAACACAATCTATGTAAAAGAATTTTTTTTTTTATCTTCTCAAGGTGTTTGGTATTAAATGTCATGCATGTTTTACAGAAAGCATATATATCCAAGTAAGATATTAAGTCACTTTTTTAATTTTCTGCATGTGGTGCAGAACATTATAAGTATCGATCATGTGTTTCTCCTACAAATAGAAAAATCGGACCCGAGGGCACGCGCGTAAGCCAGGGGTCGGATTTTTTGATCCGGACCATGATTGATATTTTTACATGGGCGTGTAAGACAAGATTTTCCAGCACTGACTGGTCACATGACCGGAAACACATCTGGGGTGAAATAAATAGTTGTTTTCTTCATTATAATCAGGTCACTGAAAAGCGTCTCCACATCTCTTACGCCTTTGCTTTTCATGCTTTTGTTTGATTCTTCTTTGCCCTTTCTTTTTTTTGACTTTACACTCCCTCGTTCTTTGTCGGAAGAAGACCTGTATTTATGCAGGTCCATGTTAGTTTCGTCTGCTTGAAAGCGACATGTGACCAATTAGAAAACCAGTAATGAGTGTCGTAATATCCGACTAAACCTTTTTATGACACATTATAATATTTATATGTATATTGTGCAGTGGGGACATGCATGTAGGAAGTGCTGAGCGCCAATCACATCACTTGATTGATCCACTGCGAATGATAAAAGAACTGTGAACTTCCGTAATAAACAGGAATAAATGAAAAAAATAGATTGATGTGTTCGGTTTTATGGAAACAGTTATCCATTCATTTCACATATCATCATATATGAGCTACAATTACAAAAAAGCACTCAAAATTTATCGACACGATCAGTCAGGCTAGCTAGACATGGGTTTCACTAGACTGGACCAGCTGTTTGATAGACAATATTGTGGGACGTGGGTTTGTGTCGAACTCTGTTTTAAATAGCCTGAAAAAACATTTTTCTTAAAGCGTTAGTAATGCTTTTAGCCATAAAACATAACTTTTCTAACTTAAGTATAAAATTTTGAGATTTGATCTTTTGTCAGCATTTAAATATCATTGATTTCCAGCCATTTAGGCAAAATTGACGAATTCCAAAACAAAAATTATAAAAAAAAGTTGTCAAAATGGCCAATCTGTAAGAAATCAGCTTTGAAGTCATATCTGCATTAATTACAAAATAAATAAAAAAAATATATAAGAAAAGAAGCTTATCCTTAACAAGTAAAGGTGCTTTAAGTTTAGAGAAATAAATGAGGATAAAGTTATTGTGTTCTTAATGGTAATATCAGTGGAACAAGTGTCAAATGGTTCAGGATTGACAAGGTTCAATATACATCCTAAAAATACCGTTTTAATAAACCAAAATATGACAGGATATTAATATTGTCAATCAAGTGCTGCACTTTCAACATTAAACCAACACATCGGTCAACTTCAGTGCATTATCATGATTGATTAATGTACAATGCATTTGATTTTATAAGTTCATACACTTAAACAAAGAAGTGACTTGTCTTTAAAGGGCGTTGAGCTAAAACAGACACCAACTAACAGATCTATACTGGTTTGAGCAGAATTTTGTAAAACTTGACTTAAAATTATTTAGTTCTCAATATTGCTCCTCACTCTTTTCAGCAAAAGAGGGCATTTTCTGTTCCATTTCAATTTTTTTGGATATACATGTAGTGCTAAATTAAACTTTGGATAATGTTTTATCATTAAAACAAGCATTTTTTTCACATGAGACAGTTTATTTTCTTCTATTTCTGGAGGAGTTTCTTCAACAATATTAATGCTTGGATATATACATGTATACTAATACTATGCGTAAGGTGCAGCACATAGTTGTGGTATGTTGTACATGTATTTGAACAAACATACTTGTTCCAAATTTTACATCAGCGAAATAGATTTTGTACTTATTTATTATATGAACCAATCATTATTATACAATCCTATCAATTTCATATTATTAAAATAAATAAATGACAGTATATCAAAATCAAGAAATGATATCAGTCAATGAAGTTGGTATTTCAACATTGTACAATTTTACAAAACAAATAAAAACTTCTCAAATACTAGAATTACGGTTATTTAAATCACTTTATCTTTTTTTTTGGTTCATGAAATTTATTGGGATCCTTCGGTGCACAGTTGGTGTAAGGATTGTATTCTGTACTTTTAACTTACTCATACAGGTAGCCAAGTTCAAGAATAAACTATTGTTATTATGTCATTTATGTAATGTAGTTTTGAATGATACAATTCAAGGCGTGATTGCACTAGTCAGTGAAGATGAGCAATCTCAGGTGCTGTACTCATTACCTATGGCTTTTAAATCTATTTTGTTAGTGGGAGGAGGGTGGGTGGGGTGCACTAGCTAGCTGCCTACATACAATGTATTGATAGATACACCTCTTTATGTAGTAAACTTTAACCCATTTCTACATTAAGATTAACATGTCAGTTAACATGATAGTATTCGTTATACCTCTTGTATGACTTTACCAGTGTGACTAAATGTCATTTGTCAGTATACTCAGAGATTGCTAATGCTTTTTTATGATAAAGATTTAAAATAAAAGGTGAATTCCCTTCTCTTCTTTGGCTAAGAGTGTATATGGATATCTTAACTTTGTATATTCCATGGATGGTTTAAATCATTAATAAATATTTACCTAAGATGATTGGGTATTGGAATTAAATGTATGTGAAATGATCTAAATAGAACCTCGGACAACAAGGTACATTTTATATGTTTAAACTATAGGAATATCAGTATGTTTATTGGTGTTAAGTTTGTCCTTTTATTGGAATAAAAACTTCCTAGTTTATTCTAAAATTTCTATAATAAATGAGTAACCTATCATAATCTTATATTTGTTTTTCAAAACATCATGGTCTATTTCTTTCTTAACTTCCTGTTTGAAACTGTGAACAATTGCCTTTAATAGTTAGAAACACACAAATGGACTAGTGTGATAAGGGGTTTATAATAGTGTGTTAAAGGACCACTTTAAGTTTTCATTTTTTATTTACAGGAATAGATATTAACACATTGTCCAATCTTGTCGTTTCAGAAGTATCATTTCCAAGATCCCCCTTAACTCAAGGATCAAGCTCTGACTGGCCTTATGAATAACAATGAGTGACGAAAAAAGGGAAGCTATCTTATCCTACAAAAAACTACTTTCTTACCAGGAGGAAAACTTGGGAAGCAGTGATTACGAGGTGGAAACAGAAATATGTGGCAGAAGGGATAAAATACGAGTGTTGATTCTTCAATTCTTGTGTTCGTGTCAGGTTGAAGACAGATTTCACTATCAGGAAATACCGCGTATCATATTAAACAGTCCATTTGTGGATTACTTTCCAGGAAAATCACAAGAAGCCTTCTATGACGTGGAGAGTTACATTCTTTTGTTGTGCTTAATGCCATGGAAACAGGAATTTCATAAATTGAAGGTATGTTTTACACAAAAATTGAAAGTTGGAGACAGATTGTTAACTTGGGTGTCTAAAACCTGCATTTATTACTATTTTAGTGTTTGAAATTATATTTTGTTCAATGGAATTGTAGTTATTTTTGAAAGCTGCGACAATCAAGGCCCATATATTTTGGTAAATGCATTTATCAATAACCTTTAACCTGATTACTTATTGTGATTTGTTTTGTTGCAATTTAATGCCTTTTAAAAGGCTGTTATCCCTTGCGAAAAAATGTCCCTTTTTCTCCAAAGTTCATAATTATTTCCCCAATTCGATAAATGCATGAGCCAGATTACATTAATGAATAAAAAAGCAATGAATTTTTTGAGGAATAAAAAAGTAATAACATTTTATATTTGCCATAATATTAGCTTTTTTTGCTTGATTTTGTATTTTTCCCAAACTTAAAAGTTGACTTTTTCCCCAGTTTGCAAGGCACAGGCAGTAAAAATAATTAAAAAAAAAATCACTGATTTGTGAAAATTGATGCACGGCAAAACTAAGATTGTACATTTATAGTCCCCTCCATGTACATGTATGTTATAAATCAAAGGAAGGCAATTTTTGCATTCATTGTCCAATTGTTATACTTACTTAGTAGATACTTCATCTGTTTGACGACCTCAAACAAACCAGGTCCTTGTGTAACCCTTGGTTTCGTGTATTTTTGAATCATAATGGAGCTCTGGGGCCATGATTACTGCTGGGGCCATGATTACAGTCTTAAGTCGTAGTTAAGACTCACGTAGCAAACTGCATTTCATTGTGACTTTCCTTCTGCTGGTGTATTGATGATGGAATTTGCTGAATTTTATTACTATAAAAAAATTGTACTTGTACAATTTGTTATTTTATCTTTTTGAAACGATTGTAATAAAGATACCTCTTTGTAATTTAGTAAAAGTGCTTCTCTGAGTCATGACTTGGACTTAAGACTGTTTGTACATGGGCCCAGACATTTGTGAAATGATCTCTGATTGTACTTGTAATCTGTTTTCAGAAATATGGTGGGTTCTTCAGAACAAAAATAGCGTCCCATCTTAAGAATGCTGAGACACTTTTTCAGCTCATTGGATTTCGTGAAGTCTCGGAGGGTTTACTTAAACTAGAGATTGTCCCTCCTCTAGAAATTCTGCAGTATATAGCGTTTGAATGTTTAATGGCCGCTGTTGAATGCAGTGTTATTGAAGAAATATGGAAGCGTGTGAAAAATACAGGAATTAAATATTCAGAAGTTGTGGAAATACGTTTTCAGAATTCAGGAAGTGTTGATAGCATAGCGACAAGTATTGAAGCAAAATTTAAGTCGCAAAAGAATTTAACTGCCGTTAATTGTCCAGACAGTGCTACTTCTCAAAGTAGCTATAGAACAACACATAATAGTCTCACCAAAAGGGGAGGTGCCTCGGTTACAGACAGAGGTGTTTTTAAATCTTCATCTGGTAAAAAAACTACGGACGATTTTCGAAATAAACTTCAGAAGCATATGGAAGTTCTCGGTGTAACTGATCCATGTGATGTGGAAAAAATACCCTTTATGGATGAGGAAACCAAAGAATATGATGAAAAACCAGTTGACATAGATGAACATGTTTTAGCTAGTCTTCAATGTTTGGAGGACAAAGAAATATCTCCCATAGAACGGACAGATACAAGTAATCAAGAGCTTAAAGGTTCCAGAGAATGGGCTTTTGTGACTGATTCTTTACATAGACGGTATGGTGATAAGTATTTTGAAGGTCCAAGAAAAGATATCCTGACAAACAAACAAGACCCAAGTCAAATGAAAAGTCCTTATGTTAAATTGCAAGCTGTTGAGAATCCGCACTTATATGCCAACAGTCCAGCTGCAATACATAACCGAGTCCAACAATTGGGCGACCTTTCCTCCCCTGTTATCCAGTCAAGAGACTCTGACTACATAAGTGACTTGACACAACAGTCTCAGTCCCCTAGCGCATACTTGACTCAAGCCCCAACTCCGCGAGAAATGCAAGCGTTTCTGGGAAAAGATCGGCCCCAGGTACAGCCCCAGTCAGAAATTCACCTCCGACAAGGACACATAAGCCAAGTACCACGACAGAGCCACACTGAACCCATAGCTAAAAGGAGCTCTGCTCCTCTGAATTACTACACAAACCAGTTGCCCTCACCCCACTCAACACCGATCATGACTCCGCCTGTGATGGTTAACCAGCCAAACTATATTGGACATTCACCGGTCTTGCCTCCAAGTAGTAACAACCTGTCACAATCGTCTGGATCAAAGCAGCCATCTAACATCCAAATGTTGTCAAAGACGGCACCAAACAATTCTTTAACCCAAGCCAGACTAACTTCCCCTTCTCAGAGAGAAACCGCTGTCTATCCCTTGGTCTCCGGTAACCAGAATGTCCTGTCACCTCAGCCATTATTAAAAAGAAGTGTTACAGAACCAGTGTATGGGCGGGCGGCAGCCGGACAATTAGTTAAACAACAAAATGCAAAATTGATCAACACATACCCCTCTCAAATGAGCAAAAACACTTGGTCATGTACAGCATGTACATATATAAACGATTGGTCTGAAAGAGTGTGTGCAATGTGTTCTAAAAGTCGTGATATAGTGGACACAGATTCTCCGCCCGAAGTGGGTCAGAGTTCAAGAGTCTGTGGGCAGTGTACCCTGGAAAATGGGCTTAATGCTATGAAGTGTCATGCATGTGGAAACGAACTAAAAGGTTCACAGACAGTGGTTTAGGGTCATATCATAGCCATTATGTTCTGGATTTATTCATATTGTTTTTATAAATGCTAGTTTCGCTCTTGCTCTAACTTTAATTTATATATTATACATGAGCTAAAAATGAGTTAGTTATATTTCAGTATTTTGTTTCATTTATCCTTCACAGTTGTTTGTGGTTATGTGTGCCTTGTTTGTAAACAATATTTATTTATTAACTTTGTTTTAATTGAAGTTATTTAGAATATTCAAATAAAAAATACAACTTTGATTACAATAGATATTTCTGTCTGCTTTTCTATGATCGGGGATCAGCATCAGGATAGTGATTCAATAATGAACTTTTAAGAAAACCCATCAAAACATAATCATGTTTTCTGATAGCTCCAATAACATGAAATTTTAATGCAGTCCAATTTAGATGCGGATTGACTCCATGTCACATCACTGGGAATCCAAAACTCACATATATTTGTGTAATCGGAACCTTAAAATGTACATGTAGTGGGATTCAGAGTTATTGTCAGATTTGCATGTATTCCTTGCATTAAAAAAGTGTATACATATAAGAGAATAGAGGTTATAAATGCTGAATTTGTGATTGCTACTACATAACGGTGCATTGACCAAAAACAGGCCCCAATTTTTCGAAACTTCTTAAGCTTAACAGGCTTAAGTTGCTTATTTCAGTTAGCCAAAATACATACTTAAATTGAATTTGATAAATGAAAAATAGTGTATTGTGATTATCATAAAGATTATTTCTATCTAAAGTGTAAAAACTATTAAAGAAGTTAATATTGCGCAATTTACTGTAAACCAAAAATAATGAGATTAGCTTAATCCTGTTAAAAGGGACTTAAAGGCCTAGTGTAAGGAACGTTTGGCATGATAATCCCCTGCTGTGCATCTCCTGCTAATTGATGTATCTAGGCACACTCCAGCAAGCCCATCTGTACAAATGAATTTAGGTTCCCTCGAAATGACAAATACTTGAAACGTTTTTTTTTTGGGGGGGGGGGGGGAGTCACTTATACAAGGCTTAAACTAGACAAGTTTCGAGAAATTGGGGCCAGATTTCTAGTAGATAAAGCATGGTTTTTACATGAAGTTTTTCAGTCAAAAAACAGTTTCAGGTAAAAAACAATTTGTTTTCAATCCGAGTTACAAAACAAGTGTGACTTTAGGAGGGTCGTTGATTTTGAATTCATATGAAATATGGTATATACAACTCTTTTTGATGCAATCATTTCATCCAAAGGATGATATATACCTGATTAAAATAAAAAGTGGTGAAATCATTTACTTTTTTGATGGGTATAGTTTAAATTTATACTCAGTGAGTATGTCAATGTGTATCTTGTGTAATTATTATACATTGCATTATGTCTTCGTTTTTGTAAGTACGCTGTTTTCATTTGAGAGCGAGATGTAGATATTTGTGATTAATGACTAACCACATATTTACTGTTGTGATATAGGCCGAGCAAAGTGACGTAGTTTATGTGCGTAGTTTGTTGTCAACCGGCCGTGACTTTTATAATTAATAAGCATATTAATCAAGGTGAACTTGCCTCAACCCGTTTTACAGAAGAAAGCCCTTGGCGAGGTCAAGAATAATATAGAGATACAATGTGTATTAAAAACGTAAATAATGCTGCTGATATTTCAGCTTATCCAATTTTCAATTCTCTTAATATCGTCTCAATTTAGTGCAATTAATTGGCTATTTTAATACGTGTACAAGGTTTATAATATTTAAGATTGGTATTACGTCGAGTTTGTTTGTATATACGTAGGAAGCTTACGTGATGAATAACGCTAATATAAATAATGTTAACGTGTATAGCTGTATACAGTATTTGAAATAAAGGAGGGAAAACATGCTGATGGGTATCCTTATTCTTTACTGATCAGAAAGCAAGGTAACGACTTGGTTTTGTCGTAAAACAAGCATTTTCTTCAAAATACTCACTTTGAAAATACATTGAGATTGTATTGCGCGAATAAGGAAAACTTTGGGCGGCTTTGGTTACAAGGAAAAACACAGACCTCGTGCAGAGGGTCATAAGGATGGCCCTCTCTATATAACACTGTCGGCGGCGTACATGTATCTAGGCACACTCCAGCAAGCCCGGTTGTACAAATGAATTTAGGTTCCCTCGAAATGACAAATACTTTAAACTCGACATCAGGAAGCTAAGGGGTGTATACTGTATAGACATAACTTTTCACTGGTGAACGTTTTTCGTAACGTGAATGCGTGTTAGCCTTCAGAGTGCTTGAAAATGGTTCTTTTATAGCTGTATTCTTAAAAGAATCGTACGACACGGGTCCCTGGTGACCTCACACTCCCAACCCATTACGCATTCCCAGACCATAAGGAAGAAAGACCTTCATAGTTATGTTGAAACCAAGCCCATGTGTACGGACGTACAGTTCAAAGTGCTTTAGGTGCGCCTCTGCCTGCAAAGCTCAGGGGCGGATCCAGCAGTTGACATAAGAGGGGGGCGTAATTTAGGGGGCATAACTGTTGACATGTGCCCTTCCTTCAGATCCGATTTCCATTCGGTTTAAAATGTTGTCAGAGGGGTGGGGGTGTTTAGGGTGCTTCCCAAAGAACATTTTAACAATTTCTAATTCAAAAGGGTGCATTTTAAGCGTGTTTTATTACTTTTTCTCCTTTAATGGAATAAAAAGGACTTGAAGGATTTAAGAGGTGGTGCGTGACGATAGTGCCCCCCCCCCCCCCCCCTGTACCCGCTAGTGAAGCTGGTTACACGTAAATAAACGGGTACCGGGGTATCTATACATAATTCGAGGAGCGAACGACTGATCCTTGTTGATAATCGCATCAAGATAACAATTACATGAAGCCGGATTCTGTGTATATCCTTGTTGTTTTTAAATTAAAGCCAGTTAAATATCGAGAGTCACAAGTTATTGGTCAGGACCATTATCATCAAGAAACTAGATATTCGTCCGGATTTCGATTTTATTGGTCTATCGGGTAACTCCGTGCGTTCCGGCAAACATCCGTTTGAGATAAGTGAACAATGCGCCAATTACCATACGTTTATCTAAGCAACGGTGGTCGATTGCAATTGTGATTTTTTTTCAAGTACTGTTTTTGAGGGAGTTTTATTCCGATAGTGTTAAAATGCACCAATTGATCGATCGAAAAGTGGATAGCCCACTAGTAAGTGAACAATGCCCGGGAAAAATATGTTAAATATTCATGATTGATTTTATAATTAAAGAACATGTACTTGTTTTCTTTTCTCGACCTTAGAAGGTGATTTTTTTAGAAAATATGAAAATACGCCAAATCAAAAGAGAAACATCGGCCTCATGATTTCGAGGAAGTAGATAAAATGGCAATTAATGAAATATTCTGCTTCGATTTAAAATAATTTCCGAAAATGTCCATTTAATATTTTCATACAATTTCTTTGCATTTGTTTTCCATTTTTTTTTCAAATACAGTGATTTGTATGACGAAATCATACAATCATAGAACAATACGACATTCATACAAGATATACAAGTACGAAGTCATTTATAAGGAAACTATTAGGTGTAATTGAAACAACTGACTTAGTATTGAATGAATATATACTGCATTGTATACAAACACGTATATGTGAGAGATTGAAATCTAACTTCCTTGATTTGTGCCTAACTTAACTAGAACACCTCGAACGGGTATCTGATAAGCACTGATTTATATAAACCCGTCTCATATTTTAATACCTATACTCTCAAGTGGCAAAGAAATTTACAATGTTTACAAAACGTTTTTTTTTTTCAACTGCTACTGGGGTTTATCTTACTAAAATGCACTTTAACAATCCGCATGGTCGGAACGTTTTTACTAATTTAAGTCTTTTGACATTTTCACTGACATTTCCGTTTAAATGAACAATTATTAGGGATACATGTTTACAAATTTCAGTCTACAAATGGTCTATGGATAAATGTAAGTAACTGAATGCTTTTCAAAAACCCATTTCTTCCAGCTTTCAATAATCTATGTTCTAAAAGAACCGTTTTGTTGTCCGCGAATAGTTAAAATCCGATATTTAGCATTTTTTCATAAAGAAATATTAGCCAGACTGCTTAAACGATCATCTACAAATTTATTCGCTGCCTTTTTTTTATCTTAAATGGTCGCTGGTCGGATGCAATGCTTATTTCCCTTTGTCAAGGGAAAGCACTGCGCTTAAAATCTGCTGTATATGCACGCGCCTTACTGTAGACATTTTAACGGTACATGTCTGGTTTACCGCAATGTTATAAGATCACTGAACCAGCCGATTCGTTCGAGGCGATTACGCACCTTAAGCCACAATGCGGCCACTAAAGGGCGAGAATGATCCTTTTGGATAAACTCAAAGAAGGCGATTACGCACCCACACATCATTTTAACGTGTATGGAATATTTCCCACACATCTCCTAAATCTGTCCCGCAGACATTTACTGTAAAATGACTTATTGGTTGCCATTTATGTGATGGGGATTACTTGATATATTTTCAATTTTAATAACATGTTTCTGGCAAGATATATATATATATATAGCGCTTTCTTGGTTTAAAATATTATATATCAATTCAGGTTATCCATTCTTATTTCAATCACTATAAGATGTTTAACTTTTGAATTTCACTCTCATTTGAATTATGATAGAAATATATAAATATACACACGTATAAAACCTATTCATTCGCGTCTTCGATGTCTTGCATCAAATTTCGTGTTGCCTTATATAGGCATAAGCTTATAGATTGACATAGCACACTTTTAAAGGTGTCTTCTGTAACATATTTAGCTAAGGTAAAATGATCCCTTTAGCTTCACTATAACCATACGTGTATCTACCCGCTATTCATGTTTAACTCGGGCAATCTTAACTTATGGCATTAGTGCAGAAATTACAAGCACACAATGTGTGAGCAATATATCCTTCACATAGATGGATATTTCATCATTTCTAAATTGAATAATAATATTTCACTAATGAATTATGGACCTTAACAGAATTTAACGTTTTTAATACTATTCTGATATTCCGGTGTCATTTATTATAGAGACATTGTTGCCACGGTCTTTATTTAGAAAGATTTTGGAACTTGAGAACATTGAACACAGTCACGGTGGTTGTTTAATATTTAAGAAGTTTCATATTCGTATCGTAGTTTAGTATTTATATAAATCGCTTAGCAGAAATACAAAAAAACTTTGATTTATTTATAGGCGCGATGACATATTGAAAATGCAAGTCATTCTGTCCTGTCCTTAAATTTATACTCGCTACGCCTACAAGAGTGACGATACATTTATATGGAATATTTTTACACAGTATTTAAATTGATTGAAATACGAAATCTCGTTTTGCTAGGAACTCAGTCTATCCCATTTATGGAAATGTTAATGTGATACCAATCTTGACGTCAGTAAAACCCGGCCATCCTTTGAAAGAAATGTTGAAACAGTATGTCTGCCCCCCGACCTTTATGAAGGTCATTTAATAGTTGATATATTATGGGATAAAAGTTTACAACCAACCGGTCATGGTTCGTACCATGTCCAAGTGTGCACAAAAAGAAGCTGTTTTCAATAATTTACTGTTCAATTATTCTATACAGTTGATAATAATTGTCGATTCATAGTTAATTTAACACACTGAAATATGATATAAACGATATTAAGTAAAATACAACATACAGAAATAAGAATATGTTTATCTCATACAATATCTTAAAGTGGTTTGGCGTGTCTGTGCTCTAACTTTGCCGTTGACGGCCATTTAGGTGTTTAAAATTAACCTGATACAATGTTTCACCGTACAAATCTGGTGTATCTATTATGTCTATGATACCCATTCAAGAAGGCCAAATATCAAGGTAAGAAACCCTTGCACTTTTGCTGAGCCAGACTGAAACGTGGCCATTCATTGTATTTTTAAAGAACTTAGAAGAACATGGGAAACTGGTTTGTCTCATGCACCACCCATGTCAGTTGTTCAAAGGTCAAGGTCACACTTAGGTCATTGGTCAGAATTCCTTGCATTTTAGCTCGTCCGGGCCTTGTGTTTGGGTAATTTCGAAATAACTTGGCACAAATGTCCACTCTGAGAAGAGGCATGCCACATATAGACCAATACCAATAAGTCAGTAACTTACATAAAAAGGGTTATAGGTTAAACAATACGCGTATCTTGACTAGTCCGGCTTGTTGATTAGCCATGCATTAAAGCTTGACACAGATGTTCACGTCTCAAAAAGCCAATACGAGTTGAATATTCGTTAACACACTTTGATGTCGAATATAAAAACCTTTTACAGAACTGTTTTTATTCAGTGACGGACTAAGTCTATACTATTGGCGTTTCGCGATGAATGACATTGGATGGTTCTTCAGTGCCGTCATTTTTAAAAGAAAGAGGTGCGCTACCACACAGTCATCTGTCTCGGTCACAGCTCCGTGACATGCAGATAATACACTTTTACTATGTATTTTAGTATTTCGATTTTCCTGTGTGTCCTTAGTTACAAGAATTGGCGTTCAGAGATACTTTTTCATTACTTTGACATTTCTTGTGCATCCCTGAGACTGGAAGGTTATAAATTCGTCATAAGAATCGTTGACGGCCATTTAGGTGGACTACGTGTGTCCCGTGCACTCTTTTTGACGTGCAAAGGATTGGACACTGCTCTGTTAATACCATTGAATTTAAAAGACTGAAATTAGCTATTGACCAAATGTTTTGACATTCAGTAAATGTACTATCACATATCTGCCATCATTTCAAGTGTAGATGATAGTCGCTTAGACTTGACTCTAGAGTATGTCATCGTAAATCCTCACTTGTGCCATCAATGACCGGTATGAACGTTTAATGTGAATCATCACTAACTGGTTTAAAAGTCGCGACGATGTGTCTACACATTGAGTGCGATGTTTCTTGCTTGGGGAATGGGACACTCACTAGAAATGGTGATGATGCCACGGCTTCTTTCCTTTTATTCATAAAGCGTTGCTGTTGTTATTGTCATTCAGTAAGCCAATAAGGGGCATAACTCGAACACTATTAACGCCGAAGTTATGGGCCCTGCTACATCTTGTCTCTGGCAATAAGTACCAAGTTTTATGTGAATATTTTCAACAGTTTTGGGCTTAAGGTCAAGTCTTTGCACAAGGTTTAAGTCACAAAAGTTACCAGGTTATCGCAATAACTCGATTTATTTTCTTTATAAAATAGACCAGCTAATAAATTAATACACCGCGTCCCTAATAAAACCACGGTGACAAGCGGCGCCAAACGACGGCGATATTGTGGTTATCTCGCTATATTTGATGATGAAACATTTCCAAGTACTCTATAAGGATATGGGTTTTTCTACAAAGCTGAACTAGATGATGTCCTGTATCAGTAACCGGACGTAAAAAGCATTTCCTGGTAGACACGTCCACCATCAACGCTGTAAAACACTGCATGGAACACAGGATATGTATGGTTTGCCTTATGGGGAAGTAACCTTATCTTCTAAATTAAATATCAACTTGGCTTCGCTACTGAGAGAAACGGACAATAAAGCGAGATACATTGATTTGTCATTGATTTTGAACAGTAATCTTTATTATCAATACTTACAACGATAACAAGTGTACATGTCATAGTGATAATGAACAATGTTGACTTCACATCACTGCGAGATTCACATCAATAAATATGCTTCTCATAGTAAGAGGAACATTATAAAACACAAACAGACGATGTCTTAATACAAAGTAAGATGTTGTCTACACTGTCCGTGAACGATACAAAAAGAAAAGTATGTTCCTTCCTATGGAACCAGAAGACGGTTGAATGGCACTGGACCACTTGTTGGGTTAATGCCATAAAGTACCAGAATCTGCTGACAATCGAACCCCGTTTGCTCGAACTCGTTTGGTTCGAATTCCTCGTTGGCTCGAACCGGATGTTAAGGGCTGATTTCTTTATACTGAAGGAAAGAATACCCGCTTGGCTCCAGATATTTTCGCCGGTCCCTGGAGTTCCAGTCAACGGGGTTCGACTGTACTTAAAGTCGCTTGAAAAAGTCTGGCATTTATCTCAAGCTATTATAGTTAAGCTATTTTAATAAAACAACGCGTGTCAATCCTTGGAGAGGCAGACCACCAGTAGGCCCCATTTTCCCTGAAGTTCTTAAGGGTAACAGGCTTAAGTAGCTTATGTCATGAACCCAAATGTCTGACTTAATCTTCTTTTTACTGAAATTATTTCCAGATAATTCTGATTATCACGAGAAAATGTCTAAAAACTTCTTAAGAGTGTAAATATTACACAAAACATATTAAAACAAAATTAGTGAGCTTGCATGTAGCATTAGATTTGAGGGGGAGGGGTCGTTTCATTCAAGGATTTTAGTCCTAATATCAAGTATCTTTAATCTGTGTAATCGTCACTTTTATTTCTCCAGCAGTGTGTTCACAACTATATTTAGCAAAATTATGAAACTATGACACTACTTAAATTGACGATTAAAATCGACTATGATCTCCTTGAAACTACCCCCTAATGTTTTGAAAATTTGGAATATTTTAGTTACGCGAAACCAATACTCTTGATCATCGTTACAGTGTTTACGTGATTGTATTTTATCTCCTAATTGACTCAGATCGGTTTATACAAAGTTAAGACCTGTCATCACATACAAGCACTTGACATTGTCATATACATGTTGACATTTAAACCAGAAACATCTTTAACATCAAACGAGAATATACCTTTTTAAACAGAAAGAAAATATGTCGACAAAATCTGTAGACATAACAGGTCCTTACATTTACAACAGTAATTTAGAGAAAATATGGTAGGATGCAGTAATTTATCTGAAGTGATTTTTTTTGCGTGAATGCATCTTTCGGACTCCCACATTTAAAACTATGGATTCTGAGCAAGTCAATGAGAGTCCCTGGCGTAGAGTTGTGCACAGATGAATTAGAAAACAGTGCATGCGGTGGATGTACATGTATCCGTATAGTGGAGCCATCTTATCTATGGACGTAAGATGAAATATCGAGAGATCGAGCAATTCATTTGGATACTAAGGCGAGATTCAGAAATCAAAATCATGTATTAATTGCAAACTAAAACATACTGCAAGCTTTCTAGCCAACCAATTTGTTTCAAAATATATCGCGCTAATTAAAGGATTCCAAAAGACGATTGTACGACCCACTCAAGATGAGATGGTCTCAATGGGTTCCCTGGAAATATAATAGGAGTACAGGACTTGGAACGCGCAGCAAGCTGAATCACTGAAGACCCAATTCTGAACACCACAACGTTAGGTACTACGATACTAGCTCTCGTTTAAAATCACACGCTGCTTCAAGCTCTTGTTAGACATCACAATCACATCTATATTCATTAAATGCACCAAATTTTAAGCTAATTATAGTCCACTATCATCTATTTAAAGACATGCTGGCACCAGTGTCTATATGGTCATTTGTATTCTCAGTGATGTGATCCCCGGTGGTTCTAGGAATGGCCTGAATTCTAAACTGCCCCGGGTGTAGCACTATTCCTAGTGTGAAAGACTTAGGGTCTAGCGGCGGTGGGGATCCCTCCGACCGGAAGTGGTACCTCTGCAGAAGCGCTGTGGTGAACAGGTAGAGACGATTCTTGGCAAGCGTCTCTCCCAGACAAACCCGTCTTCCCGCGCCGAATGCCAAAAGTCTGTAAAGTGTGAAGTAAAAAAAATCAGACTGGATACCAAACATACATTCACGCCATACGTCTTTATTGCAAATAATTTCCCCTAATCGCTTTCTTGAATTTCAGCACCTCTGGTCAATATCCATTACATTAAATTCAGTATTTCCCGAATAACATTTCATAACATAATAAAGATAAAAGTTTTATAAGCATTATTAATGTTACATCAACATCACAGCCATACAAAGATACACAGTATGAGACTTATTATACAAAAATTGTATTAGAAATATAACCATTTTAAATTACCTCTTCCGGCAGTAATGGTGTGCGGGCACAAGGCGACCAGAGTCCGTCAAGAACCGCTCCGGTCGGAAGTTCCATGGGTCCCCCCACACTGTCTTGTCGTGGTGCAAGCTCCACAGGTTCATGTATACCTGCAGACAACGGGGGTCATGCACGCTTATTTATACATGTATGAGTAGCAACTATTTGTATAGATAAAACAAACTAAATATTGTTAGGAGCAAGCGTGCGGTGTGGGCTTAGAAACGGAGGTGGCAATACAGAAATCATGATCCCGGGTATATGTTCTGTTTTTACCGATTTTTCAGAATATCTGGAGTAAGGTCCAAATACGCCAATCGTTCATACAAACAAGGGTCATCTACTAGTCAATCACAACTTACTCATGAAGTTTCATGGTCTTTTGTCAGACCGTGCTTAAGCGTCAAACCATTCGTAATGTATCATATACACTTTATTATAACGTTGGCTGTGACCTTGCCCTTTGACCAACCGACAACAAAATAACGCGGTCATATATTTACAAATACAATTAACCAGCGAACTGCCATGGTATAATGTCAAACCCCTCTCAAATACTTGTGCAATTAAAGCACTGTTAACCCTGACCTTGATATTTGACCCTAGGACAAGCACCATGTTCTTATTAAGGGAAAACAGAGAAGTTTCATGGCCGTAGTTCCAACCATTCTCAATAAGTACAGGGAAAGGTGTTCTACAGGGAAAGGTGTTCTATAAAAGCCTTTGGCTTCATACTCAATCCTTCAATTGTTTATGTTCTGTTGTATAACTATATATATATTACAAAATAAATACTGTTTAAACCAAGTTGTACAAATAAAATCTTTATGACAATATGGATCTTGACCTTTGACCTATGGACCAACACAAAGTGGTTATCTACTGGTCAAGGGCAACCTACCACTTACGTTTCATTGTCCTGAGTCAAATCATTCTCAGGTAATAGTGCGGAAAAAACTGTCATTACACTGTTAATCGTGACATTGACCTATTGACCTCCGAAAAATAGAGGTCATCGACTAATCAAGGGCAAGAAACCACTAAAGTACAATAGTCTGGGTTCAAACCGTTATACTGTACGGACAAGTCTTGGAACTCCAACCAAAATTTGCAAACCTATTACCCTTCTTACAAACGGTGAAGAAAATGGGGGGGGGGGTTTCCTTAAATTTTATAACTTTAAGAATAAACAAGAGTCTCAACTATGCCATGTTCTAGCATGTTTCAATAACATCTCTCTTAACACGGACTTTAATGACACTTTTTATTACTTTTACTTTTTGTACTGCGTGAATAGGAGCTTTAATTTCAATGTGACCTAAAGGCATGGCAGATATTACTCATTTAAAAAACCCTCAATCGTAAGCCAACACGGCTAACAGTACATTGCAGCCTTGTTGGTTTGTTACTACAATGATGTACAATGTAAGGCCTGTCAGCGGGAAGGGCGGTAACCGCATATTACTTCCTCCTGACCTAAGCTAATGCTAGGGCATTTGAAGTGGTTGTTTGGTTAACAAGTGGAGCGGCTTACCACATTTTTCCCACTCTGCTTAAAATAGCAAAATTGCATTTCAATAATTCCCGATGTCGTGTCATTGTTCAAGTCAAAATGTATGACCATTAACTGTTAAAGCACGAGCATGAAATAAAATGGAACATATGTATGTGTATTACAATAAACACATGATCAGACGGGTGGTGGGGATGCCATTTTTGAGTTTTAGTATCTCTTGGTAAAGCTTTGATACGAGCTTAAGAGCGGACATGAAATACTTTATCATATGAAATAAAAATGGCATTCCACCAACATTTTTGTTCAGCCTTAAGTGTGTTTTAGATACACCACGGAGTATGTTCTTTACTTGTCATAGGCTAGGAATGTCGCCATTCATTCAATGATCTGCCCTCTGTCCTTCGCTAACATAAACTCACATCACTTTCAATTTTTGAGAACACAGCTCATTTCAAACGCGCAGGGGAATTCAGAAAACCCAAGGACTTCATAATGTTAAATTGTTTAAAGATCACCTGGGGCAGACTATATTGAACAAACAACAAGTGTTGAATAGTTAACGTTCAGATCTCAGCAAGCCTTTATCAAATACAAATATTAAAGCAAATTTTCAATAAAATCCCCCTGGGTTCATTCACCAGTGATGACCAGGGATTGAAATGGTTATATAAACTAGAGCTAAGTTACACTAATTTAGAAACAAAGAGGCACTGGTAATTGAATTAACGTAGGTGATTGAGATGTTTATCTTAAGTCATTACTACACACTATCGCACAATCTACATCGTGCCTTAACGGAAAAAAAAAACAATTAAAACAAATGAACCAATACCGAGTACAGCTAATAATAATGCGGCTAACGATTTTGCAGTTTGGTTACGGCAGGCAGTGTATGCGCTGCAATGCAACAGTCGTACACAAAACCCAGCAGCATTAGCTAAAATCAGCCGAACTCGGGTCAGAACAATCGGAACACCTAGGCCATTTTCCATCGAATACTACCTCGGATGTATATAGACGGTTTACAATGTCAAAAGTATTTACATTAAACTACGCTGCAAGAAGATCGCGTAGTAATCACAATTTAGCAGTTTAGTCTAAAGACTTATTTCTCAGGAATCTTAATTAGTTAAGCAATAAAAATTCAATGGAAATCAATTTGAATTTAACACGTTAAAACACTACAATAATTATATTATCTTTTTTATATATTTTACGAACTACTTTTACTGATGCACCGGCATAAACCCGAATATGTTTTCGATGGAAAATGGCCGAATTGTTCCGATTGTTGAAAACTGCCCTGGTGTTCCGATTGGGGACAGCTTCACCGAAACCTTACCGTTGTATTCTTTGGTATTCGTTTCCCACATATAGACGTATCACAGATGGTGGCGTGGGGCACGGCTAATGGCACGTGAGAAATGTACCGTAAAGTCTCGTATAAACACGCCTCTGTGTACGGCATGTGTTCACGGTCGCCAAGCGACGGCGCACGTGCCCCACCCACCACGTGATCTAATTCCTCGTGTAGACGATGTTGGATTTCCGGTTTATGTAGTAGCACCAGAAGTAGACATGTCACAGCAGTGGTAGTGGTGTCTGTGCCTAAAAAGTAGGCCGTGATTTAAATTCCAAAATAATAAACATATAAAGAAATATCTGCCGTCTTTTAACTAAGTTATTGCTGTATGTTTCGTTCCAATATGATACGCGTCTCTTAAATTTGAGTAGTATATAGTAAAGAGAATTGTAACCCATATTTATGGTATACTTTAGCATTAGCAATTACCGGCAAGTATAAGGTTTGTAAATGTTTCTTTCAGGGTATCCTCGGAGATGTCAAACTCGGAGTTGTTCGGATCTCGTGCCAGTCTCTGTAGGTCGCGTACAACACAGTTGTCGGTTTTGGCACTCTCCTGAAACAACACATACATAGATATTTAGATCTGCGGTTTTAATCCCATTGGAGGAGGTGGGGCGTGCGGATCATCGAATGCAAGCTACTTTGGTTACCCCACCCCTAGGGCATGGTAATTTGTCAAAATCCCTGAAGCCCTCATCAAAGATCGCGACATATATTTCTGCTTATATAGATAACAGAGTCTTGCATGCACCCTTCCATACTTTGCCACCTCGATGTCGGAATTCTTCAAGATTCTAAACAGTCTTTAAACTATTTGTAACGTTTTTGTTTCTGTTCAACACAATACAAACAATAACACCTACATGCGCACTATCACAGTTGTGTTGATGATCCGCCCAGAACTGGTTTCTAAGGTCGACCGCGGTTTTCAGGGCTCGGAACTCGTCCCTGAGAAAGTTGAGCGCCGGGAACTGGTCTAGAATCCTGCTGGAGCCGGGCCCAAACGAGTGGTTAAACAGTCCGTTAATCTCCTTAAGTCTGTTCAGCCCCGGGCCTTCGTGTGGGAGGCGTAGTCCGAGAGCCTGGAGTAACAGTGTCATTTTTAATTTTAACTTTAATGGTAAGTTTTAACGCTTTAACCCTTTATCCTTGGTCGTATAGTGTCTGTCATTGGTGTTTTGCGGTCCCCTGTATGTCAACGTCAGACAGGCCGGCACTATAATTGTTTACGGAATGTGTGCCGTCTTTCGTGTGAATTTAAACGTTAGAAAAACGTTAGAAGAAGCTTCAAAAACCGTAATGAAATGCAGACGAGAAGGTCATTCCAAATACATGCACGTTAATACTTAAACTTTGTCGCCGAAATACCGACGCCGGCTATCCCACCACTGTATATCGATCGTGAAACATTTTTGAGAACGGTTGTTTTATCGAAATTGTTCTTAAGCCTTGAACGTAACGATTCCAGTAATGTCAAAACAATTAAAATATAACCAATTACCCTCGCGAATGGCCTTGACATTTGACCCATATATGCAGTGCTTTTAAGTCGTTAAAAATTGTGCCCAATTATTTGAAGTTCATAAACGATTGTTCAGATTTAAAGTTTACACTCTTGTTTACGTATTAGTTGCTAACTTTCAAATCGTGACTGCTCTAGAAGTAATGGATACACTTGTGATCTGCACACAAGATTTGAGACCTCTGTTTCATTTGTACTTGTTAATATTCAAATATGTGAGCACATCATGAAATGTTTCACATTTATAAGTTCCCAACGATGTCGTTAATCACAGTGTTATCTTGAACGAAGTCCCATTCTATATTGAGTGTGATTTTGAGCGTTGACGTACAGGGTCTTTAACAAATAAGCCGTCTTGTCATTTGTGCTAATAGATTTTAAAATCCTCCGATGCGCTGCGAAGTTACTGTCCCGACAAGCCAAAATACAGGGATCTTTACCAATGACCCCTAATTGTGACCTTGACATTTAATATACACGGTCTTGCAAGCGAAACGCCGTCTAATTATGGTGAACGTATTTAATCTAAAATCCCCTTATACATGACCAAGTTATAGCCCGGACAAGCCATCATTTGGCGGATGGAAGACATACACATACACAAACACCGAGCCATCATGTCGACTACTACACAGCGGGCTTGACAAAAAACGCACGTCGGCTTTTTCTAAAGAAATGAAGAATGAAGGACTCAATGGTACCACTTTGGGTTTCCGTATATCGACAAACTCGCGCCAAAACGGAATCAAGAAAAAAATGACATACCAGGTCCAGCATGATGTTACACGCGGAGTCATAGAGGAGACTCCAGGGGTCAAAGGTCAGGTTGGGTGCAGCCTCGATCCGGGCAACCAACACCTCGATCTCGGTACCGCACCGAGCCTCAAGCCGGTCCAGTCCGTTTCCGTACATGCGCAGTGACGCGTGGATCTGCTTCCGCAGAAACTGGAAAATAAATAAATGAGTGAATTTTAAGGAACTCGCTCATATACTATTATAGACTTCATGTTAGTGCCATTTGTATGTATTTAATGTAAGCGCCATATGCTTCATGCTAGCGCCAGTTGAATAGAGAGATTTAAAGATGGTGCCATTTTTAAAAAATCTGTTGAATGTTCTCACATAATATGTCAACAGTTGGTCGGGTGGTCAAATATAAAACAGGAAATAAACGCGTTCCGTCTCGAAACAAGACAAGAGTTGACTTTCACAAAATTAAGGTATAACATACACAGATGACAAAGCATAATCCATTTAAACTTGTTTAACACAAGGAAATAAACTCTCAAAAATTGGTGGACACAATTCGAACACTCGAAAGTTGGGCGGTGTATTTGACACACTACCTGAACAGTATTGTAAACGCGGCCATCTCTGATGCATCATCAAGTTTTCACGTAAAACCCGCCTTGTCGGTGCATGTTTAAGACCATGTCAGAAAAGTTTTCGACAAAAACACAAAATATGTTAGATAACTTTGTACTTTTCAAACTGATTACCTTGGTAACGGAAACATTAATGTCGTAGCCATGTATAATTAATTTTGCCCATGTCGGACACAGCCGTAAATACCATTTTGTGTCATTTTGATTTTAGAGATTTGTTGCCTAGATGGTCATGGTCCAAGGGAGATAATTTGACCAATTATAACAAGGTTGACACGCTTCAGTATTAGATCAACTTTTTACTGAAAATGATTCATCTCACTAATCCTACCTGGAGTTTTGGCGTGTACGTCTGCCAGACGATGGAGTTCCGGTTCCGGTCCTGGTAATCGGTGCGCGTCATGTGTGGCCGCCCCGCAAAGTCGCTCCCGCGAGTCACCAGCGCCTCAAAAATGCTCTCGTAACTAGATAGCACCACGATCTCCTCCCCGTACAGGCTGAACCGGAACACCGACCCGTACTTCTCATACCAGTCCGTGAGCACCAAGTGCGTCCGTGACATGTCGAACAGGTTGCCGACGACCGGCCATCGCCAACCGACGGCTGGTATATCTGCATACTTTAGTCTGTGTCGATACGTGGTTTTGTACAGATGGAACAGGAAGAGCACAAGGAGAGTGGTTGCTAGGACGATGGTCAACATGGTGGATGATCCGCCTGAGGGGTAAGGTAGCGAATTAGTGTGGTGATTAAGGATTGACAGCTGGTATTTATCATAGAAAGAACGTTCAAACTTGCATCGCGTCGCAAATTGGCGAATAAAACATCTATAGCTACTGTTTTGTTCGATGAAAGCCGAGCCCTTGTTATTGACAAAGGCAACACGTTTAACATTGAACATATCTAAGGGGACATGCAGTTTCACACATCCAGGCGTACACAGCTGTGCATGATGCAATAATTAGTGACATTTCAAAATATCATGACATCTGAAGGAAAGTAAGACAACATCCATGGAGTGAACAAAAAATAAAAGTACAATGTATGCTTAAAAACGTGATCAAAATGAATATCTACGATTACTAGAATGACAATTGCACTTCGGATTAACGTCATTACTCCCGTTACTGACGTTTGTAACATTACATATACATGCATATTGTATATAATGCCGTATGATATACGCTACATTTATTAGTTTTCATACTTTCTTTTGCAGTTACCTCGTACTTCTTGTGACTGTTATGATCAGCATGAAGATTAAAATCTATAAAAGACAATCGGCGACTGGATTTGACGTGAGAAAGGGGAAACCGGTTGGGTATTTTAGCGTCTTCAGCCTTCCCCTCCCCGATTCTTGGATCCGCTACTGATCAGTGATTTTCTCTTTCTTTACAGTCAATCACTGCCTGCACGTATTCCCATATGGCAGCATTGACATTATGGCTTGTCCCCGCTAGTCCCCAGCTAACCATTCCGATGCCAAATAGGAACATTTACCCCCACCAATTGATGGGCGGTGTATTTGAAAGAGTTTTTTCTCTCTGAGTGAGAGCCGCGATTAATGAAATCAGCAATGACCCCGAGTGCAATTATTTTATTAAGAATGTATGGGTGCCATCTTTACAGCCACCCCGCTGGTTCAAAGTTAAGTCGTCATCCAAGGGAGTCCCGTGCCCACTCGGCGCCAGCGGATTAAAGGCTGCTTATTGCCGCAAGTGTTGATAATTTTTATACTGTTTTGTGCCTGCATGGATAGCCAACTTTAATGGATATATATTGCTTTCAAATATGAAGTAAACTACCGCGTTAAATGTATCATTGAAGATAAAATGAAACTTCCTTAATCTTTAACACCAAACACACACACACAAACACTTATGACTCATTTTCACGTCTTATATATTTAAATAAATTATCAATTTATTAATAAATATACTTAATTCAAAGGGAAATGTACAGTATACTTGATTTAAAGTCTGAAGGTACAATTAGCCTTCCATATAATTCAACATCGCCTGGTACCTGGTGGCATTAATTTACCACTCGAATGATCTGATCTCATAATATTTCCTCCAAAAAGTGCATTTGTATACATACAGTTACGAATAAAAACGGATCGGAATAAGTACCAACACGTATCTGTAGTTTGTTTATATATTCATTGCGCAAGAATAATGAATCAGCAACCAAAAAAGTAATATCAATAATACACAACAAACGGCTATGCATGATCATGCATCACTCGATTATCATACCAACATTGCATGCAACCGCGGTGATCAACCGCTTGGAAAAAACAACAACACTTAGTTATTGATAAGCGAAAAGGAAGAAAATGTCAAATACATGAAGTATCGCAATTACTGCAGCAAATGAAAACACGTTTAATGATTATTAATTAAAATGTACTCCGAGTTCTGAAGATGTGACATGCTTTTTACAACAATGCCGGTTTACATTAATCAATCACAACACAGTACGGTTCTAAGAGACCACAAAGAAACACTTACTTGTAGAAAGCTCCCTATTGAAAAGTTCCTGTCAGTGAAATGTGTATTTCAAAGCATTTTAGGTTGCAAATTGCTCTTAAAGCAAACCCACAAGGTTACAACGTTTGTATAGCGATAAGGTGAAGGTCGATAGGGAAGGTGAAGTGTGTAATGCAAGGGAGAGAATATCGATTGTATTGATCTTTTTACATTATCGAGTCGTTTCCCCTTTACTATAAAACATCAGTCTTATTTAATCATTTACGACGCCGTTTTTACGACATATTTATTTAATATGTATACTATTGAGTAATATGTATATACTAGTATTGAGTTTCATCCCTCTAAAAATTTTCGATCAAAGATCAATTTCTTACAAGTTAAATATTGTATTATGGAGTTATAAATAGCGGAGTTATAAATGATAATGCTCGTACGAATTATCGCCCATTTCAGCTCTTCAAGTCATGCCTCACCTGTCAGAAATTGTATTTGATCTTTATAGAGCACATTTAAGTAAACACTACTGCTTGTACTTATTTCAACACATTGTTACAGTAGTTTAAGCTTCATAGAGTAACTACAGGAAGTCATGCAAGGATAAGAACTGGATTGTTACATGGTTTCTGCGGATTTGCGAAATCGTTCGAGGGGAAATTTATTATGACTGCCATGTAAACAGCCATGTATACTAGCTGTCCCAGCTGACTCCTACCACAGCAGGTAAGATGATTTATTTGTATTAAAGACATGTTACTTAATAACGTTAATATGCGAACTTCCATTAAACTCCTAGAAGCAGTATGAATATAGTATATTGTAATTTTAGTTTCTTAATACGGCTGTCGGTATTATACTGTAGATTATATGTATATTTTTATATATCAATATACAGTTCATATTTTTTACTTTTATTTGCCTGCATAAATGTAAATGCATTATGATTTCTACTTCAGATATATACAATGAAAGTAAACTTCAAAGTATTTGGTAAAATGACATTGATTACAAGTAATTATACAAACTAGAGTAGTAGACCACCTTTATATGTCACCCAGTTGAAGGCTATTCATTTTGGACTGAATAGAGCTGGGTTTTCAATGAAAGTATTATCATGTGTCTTTGGCACGCTATGCCTGTAGATCTATGCGATACGACGGTCAATGTTGTTTGCACTCTGTTAACTCATACCATGGTGTATTCAAACCGAATTGCATTTGTTCCAGAGGTTATTTTAATCCGTGCGAAGGATGATGCCTGACCAAGCCTAACTCCCGCGCTGTTTCCCCGGAAGTTTTCGGCCGATGGACGGGCGGCTGCGCTTCCTGGAGACGCTGACTGAGGGACTAAGCGACATGTTGAAGTCGGGCAGCCACGCCGACACCACCATTGTCGTGGACGGCAGGGTCTTCCCCTGTCATAAGGTGAGGCATTCAACATATACAGAAACATTCTTTAAAGAGGTAACTACATATATTACAACTTGCAGTTGAAACAGTACACTGGCGTCGTAAAATGGCAATATAAATATGATAACAGAAATATTATTCTGAAATTATTCACAATATAAACAGTGTTAATGGATGTATAAGTGATCGATGAAATTCAAGACTGAACGAAGCTGAAATATTATAAACAGTCGTTCTAGTTTAGCCCGCTTTGTATTTTCTGTTCGCACCTGGACAGCCCAGATATTCATACACGTGCCCCCTCATTTCCGGTCCGACGGTCGCAGTGCCGTTAAATACTATTTTAACAAAATGGGGGCTGAATAGATAACCACAGAAAACTGTTATTCAGATCGTTTTGGCTCATACAGCTGTTCACAAAAAAGTGTCAAAAGATAATGCCTGGAATAGAATTAGTCTTAAGAAGAAGAAAAAACACACTTATCTATTATGGTCGTATGATTTTAACTTACGATACGGCTTCAAATTATTATTCGTATACTATATTATACTAGGCAAGGGTGAACGTGTGGTCAACGGTGATATCGTTGGTTCGAGCCCAACCAGCAGCCAGTCTTTTGTGGTCAAAAACATGATATCGGGACTGAATTCTACACGGGAAACGGACTCGAAATAGAGTAATAATTATTAAATACTAATAAGCTCAAGGACATTTCTTTCCTCGCAGGTGGTGTTGAGCGCGATGTCCCCGTATTTCGAGGCGATGTTCAGCCACGATATGATCGAGACCCGGGGAGGCATCGTCACCCTTTATGACATAGAGCCAGACATCTTCGACTGTCTACTTCGCTTCATGTACACAGGTGCGTAAATCCACTGGTCTTATGAGATATGTGTGAATTTCAAATAGATATGCATGGGGTTAGATGCATATTCTTGAGTGTGTGTATCCGCTGAATCAGTTCCAATACGCATTGCAGTTATAAATTGAAATGATTCTCTTTAGTATTTTTGATCTTTTGCCACGTACTTATAAACCATAGGTCCATGGTTTTGCTAGGATGAACAAACTAAAATCTTTCATCGAAGCGGGGTTGTGCTCTATTGTAATGGTTATGATGTTATTGTACGAGTATGGGTCTAGCTTCATGCAGATACTGTATTCATAAGTTTTGGTGCACCTTTGACTTATTGACTTGACCTCCACGCTTATGTGCATGTACAACACGACTTTAAATCTAATCGTTTTCATAAGTGATTATAGATCGAAGGTCAGAGTGTCCGCTCCTAATCTCGATCAATATTGATAACGATTTTAAGAAAGTTGCTTCCTGAAACTAATCAAGTTTAAAAGAGGTAAATGGGGTATGCGAGAATGGATTTGCAGACGAGTGATAACTAAACAACGAAATATCACAAAATCATTGGTCATTATATATGTATTTACCCCACAGGAGTTCATCGTATTAAGTGCAATTGAGCTGATATTTTATAGCCATTAAACCGTACCCTACAGCAAAACGCTGTGTTGCAGTGTTGCAGATGGGTCTACATGTTTTGCTAATGCGATGATTCAGATTGAAACACAAACTAATTTATATGCTATATCAGTTTAAGATTTAGAAACGTTGTGTCCAATGAACAAGCTAGCCGAATTAAAACTTCAAATATTCGATCGTTTCTCATTATGTTTAAAATTATCTAAACGTTGAAGGCTTACCCTGCGCTCATACAGAATGCTTTTAAACAAACATTAACTAATTAAAAAGAAAGCGTGATATTTTAAATCTGATTACAAATACAAACATTTCAAAAATCAATGCGTAGCTTTCAAGGCAGCGCTTCAAAGTATAAACACATATAATAAAATAGCTAGATGCGAACGCCCTTATTGAGTTACATTTACAAAGCTTCATAGTACTCTCCCTTGTATTTCAGGTGTTGATATCGTCGACGAGAGTAACGCTGAGCAGATCTTCAAGGCGTCGTCGATGCTGCAGATTCCGTGTCTCCAGGAGCGCTGCGAGGACTTCCTGTTGACGCAGGTATCACGTGACAATTGTATCGGCATCTGGAAGATTGCCCGAGCACACAATTGCAAGAATCTGGCGGAAATAGCGAACATCAGCATCGTGGAAAACTTTCTAGAAATTTGCCAATCAGACGACTTTCAAACGCTTGAGGCAGACGAAATGACCGCGCTTATTAGTAGCGATTCTCTCTCAGTTGATAACGAAGAAAGCGTCTGTGACGCCGTGGTTTCTTGGCTCAAGTTCGATCCTTCTCGACAATCTTGTATCGCGGACATTTTGAAAGTTCTACGGTTACCCTTAGTGACGCCGGACTATTTATTCGGTCTTCTGCAAGAGGACATAGAGCTAGATTCTAAAGCTAATGAGTACATACAGGAAGCGTTCAAATTCCATTTATGTCCAGCAAAACAAAATCAATTTTCTGCTGATAGATTTCAACAGAGAAAAAGAAGTGAAAGAAATGACTGCATTGTGATTGTCGGCGGCCTGTTAAAAACTGTCCCGCGATTCCAGACGACAAAAGAAGTCGTCTGCTACAGTTTTCAGAAGGAGCAGTGGTATTATCTTCCCTCAATGCCGTACGACCCAGGGTACGAATTCGCCGTATTCACCCATGGAACCAACGTGTACGTTTCCGGCGGTTGGTTGAAGCTACAGGGTATGGTCGTGTATAAGGCGGAGAAAAATAAATGGAAGGTTTGCGAAACAATGGCCAATGGTCGGTGCGGTCATTCGATGGTCGCCACGACAAACAAAATGTACGTGTTTGGCGGGCGGGACGGGACCGCGCCGGCTCTCACTAACATTGAGGAGTTTGATCTGAGGTCCAAGAAGTGGAAGATCGCCGGCGAACTTCTACTCGGCATTCGCTCAATGTCGGCTACCGTGTCTGGGGAGTATGTGTTCTTGTTTGGCGGCATAACGGAAAATGACAAAGACTCGGACAAGGTGCAATGCTTTGATACTCGTTTATACACTTCGACAATCATTGGTGATCTTCCGTTTGCTTGTCGTCTGACGCGCAGTGTTACCGTGGACCACACGGTCTACATACTTTTACCAGACGGCAGAATCGTCATATTAGATAATAATGTTACGTCACGGAAAAACATTCAAAAGCTCGCCGAGAGTTCATTTTCATTTGAAACATCCGACTCCGAGCAATCCAAATCGGACGTACCGCTTGCATCTCTGCGCGTGTCACCGCTTCTGCCCTCCCCTTCGTCACCAAAATCGTTTGTACTTCCCTCGCAAATGACTGAAAAGGAGAACGCCCTTGGAAAACTTGAGGGGCGTATCGCAGGCTTCAACCAACATCACTTCGAGGCAATCCAACATGGTGGCAATCTGCTGCTGATTGGCGGGAAAACTCCAGACAACACCATCCTCCGCGAAATTATGATAGTGGACCCCAAAACTGGAAAAATGGTCGGACAGATAGAAATGCCCGCTGCTAGATGGTGTTTTGGCGGAGAAAGAGTGCTAATACGGAAGGAATACCTTCAAAATGCTATAGGTGTCGTCTGACGAGTACTAACGGACGTCGCATGTCCTGTTTTAAACAACAAAACTTACTGTTGTTTCGTCATCAACTGATTTTGTTCAAAAGATCTGAAATTGTTACATATCTAATTTTTACATAAATGTATATATTTATTTTATTATTTCTTGTTAAGCTACTAATTTGTGACGGGGAGCCCGGTGTAGTCTTTCCTTGCGTTACTTTGTTAATCTTAAACAATATATACTAGTAAACACTTCCACATTCAAACTCGACAATTTTATTTTCTTCTTATTTTTTTATTATTTATAGCTCTTTTAATTATATTTTTATAAACCTGTTATGCTTTCATTGAACCCCGAGTGTAATGTCAGCCGTTTAGGGCACTTTACACAGCCTTGCTGTTGAGCTAGCTTTTCGATTGCTCCAGGTTGAAGGAGGGTTCGGGGTTCACACACCCTCTCCCCCCCCCCCCCCCACCCGTTCGGGCATACGCTCTTTCTTTCACAATAATGGTGTCAGAGGTAATTCCGTTCCGCCTGAATGTAATGGGGTGGTAACGGGTGGTAAATGACGGTAAGGGAATCTGCACAGGTCAGTACATCCAGTTTAGGGAATTCCGGCCCGGTCCCAAAAAGGTAAAAGAGGTAGGTTTTTGAGTCGGGGAGGAAGCGCAAGCATTTCCCTGTGTTACGATCCGGCTGGAAGCGTGACGCTGTTTGAGTTGTCAATTAAGTAGTTAGTTCACTAGGAGCGGGCGGTCTGTTCAGTTATGATATAGATTTGACTTACCAGGTATGGGTTGTGCCGTGCTAGTTTACTCACCACACCCTTCCCAGCCACAGGCCCGCATGGCACAGACACTTTCAACTCGGAAACAGAATGGGAATTAAGAAAGAATTGCATATTTTGAACGTGTCACCTTGACCACCAAGCCACAAGGCGAGTCTGGTACGCAAAGCAGCAACATCGTCAACTTTAAAAGTATTTAGTTGTCTCCACCGCCCCCCCCCCATCCCACTGCCCCTCCACTGTTTCGACTGAGGTGAGCGTTCGTGTCCGAGTATAGTCTTCTGATAGATGCAATGCTAACTTTGAACCCTTAATTCAATAAAACAACCATGCTGCATATACGCGGACCATTCAAAAATATGTGCAAAATACCATTATTCAGCTTCGAAATTAATATAGTTATTTTCTTTATTTTAAGAAAGATTTTGACTACATACAAATAAATGTCTTAACGCTCCTGTAGACAACCATTGCAATATCATCAGTTACCTTTAACATGTAGCCCGTTTTTATAACTTGAAAAGTAGAATGTTTGCACATAACGGACAGCACGCTGAGACAACATTGATTTTTTACGTCCAAAGAAGCAGGAAAGAATATGATAACCTCAAACTTTAACATGAAACGAATATTTAACTGGTATCGCTGGACCCAACATTTACTTAAGAGGACTTCTAACCAGATAACCTTACAGAAATGAAAAAAAAATATGAAAATAGGTACCACACAATAGGTACCACACTAACTAGTAATACAATTGTTGTAATTTACCTAAAAGGATTATTAAATATCGAAAACAATGGTACTTATGAAAGATACCGTGCTTAATTTCATCAGTTCTACCTTATGAGACGATAGTTGATAACTGTTACTATTTTGGCCCTCGCCAGTCAGTTAATATTTGTGCGTTTCAGCCATTATATGCACGGTTACATTCTTGCTATCAGTAGTTAATATTTTTCATAAATGCATTATTTAGTAAATAGTTAAAGGTTTATCTTTCAAAAATAATGTTTGTTATACATGTGTACATGTATGTATTGATTTTAAATACGAGTGTCACATTAAAATTTCTGTGCCGAACACATTCCGACGTCATCAATTTCAATCACTCAGTTCAGTAATACGAGCTTGAATTTCAATAAGTTTGGTTCAGCTTTGCTTATTTATTTAATATCTTACCAATAATACATTAGTGCATTCAGCCACAAAGTTTGACAACATTATACGCATGAATATGTGTTTAATCATTAAATCATTTACATACAGCAAAAGATGGTGCACTGTGCTCCGTCTCCGTCAATACAATTTAGTCTATTTGTGCAGCATATTTAAGAGAATAGCTTAATTTATATTATCACCAAACGACGGTAAAGTTGGAAGGTAGTTGGAAGTAAGTAGTTAGAGATTCGGATAATCAACAACCTGCTAGTTGTCAGTTGGTGATTCCGATATTCAACTACCAACTAGATGTCAGTTTGTGATTCCAACATTCAACTACCTGCTAGTTATCAATTGGTGATTCCAATATTCAACTACCTGCTAGTTATCAGTTGGTGATTCTAATATTCAACTACCTGCTTGTTGTCAGTTGGTGATTCTAATATTCAACTACCTGCTTGTTGCCTGTTTGGGATTCTAATATACAACTACCTACTTGTTGTCAATTGGTGATTCCAATATTCAACTACCTGCTTGTTGTCAGTTGGTGATTCTAATATTCAACTACCTGCTTGTTATAAATTGGTGATTCCAATATTCAACTACCTGCTTGTTATCAGTTGGTGATTCCAATATTCAACTACCTGCTTGTTGTCAGTTGGTGATTCTAATATTCAACTACCTGCTTGTTATAAATTGGTGATTCCAATATTCAACTACCTGCTTGTTATCAGTTGGTGATTCTAATATTCAACTACCTGCTTGTTATCAATTGGTGATTCCAATATTCAACTACCTGCTTGTTGTCCGTTGGTGATTCTAATATTCAACTACCTGCTAGTTGTCAGTTGGTGATTCTAATATTCAACTACCAGCTAGTTGTCAGTTGGTGATTCCAATATTCAACTATCTGTTAGTTGTCAATTGGTGATTCCAAACCTGCTAGTTGTCAGTTGGTGATTCCAATATTCAACTATCTGTTAGTTATCAATTGGTGATTCCAAACCTGCTAGTTGCCAGTTGGGGATTCCAATATTCAACTATCTACTAGTTATCAATTGGTGATTCCAATATTCAACTATCTATTAGTTTTCAGTTGGTGATTCTAATATTCAACTACCTGCTAGTTGTCAGTTGATGATTCTAATATTCAACTATCTGTTAGTTATCAATTGGTTATTCTATTATTCAACTACTTGCTAGTTGTCAGTTGGTGATTCTAATATTCAACTACCTGCTAGTTGTCAGTTGGTGATTCTAATATTCAACTACCAGCTAGTTGTCAGTTGGTGATTCCAATATTCAACTATCTGTTAGTTGTCAATTGGTGATTCCAAACCTGCTAGTTGTCAGTTGGTGATTCCAATATTCAACTATCTGTTAGTTATCAATTGGTGATTCCAAACCTGCTAGTTGCCAGTTGGGGATTCCAATATTCAACTATCTGTCAGTTGCCAGTTGGGGATTCCAATATTAAACTACCACCTAATTGCCAGTTGGGTATTCGAATATTCAACTACCTGCTACTTGTCAGTTAGGGAATAGAATATTCAACTACCTGCTACTTGTCAGTTGGTGATTCTAATATTCAACTACCTGCTAGTTGTCAGTTGGTGATTCTAATATTCAACTATCTGTTAGTTATCAATTGGTGATTCTAATATTCAACTACCTGCTAGTTGTCAGTTGGTGATTCTAATATTCAACTACCTGCTAGTTGTCAGTTGGTGATTCTAATATTCAACTACCAGCTAGTTGTCAGTTGGTGATTCCAATATTCAACTATCTGTTAGTTGTCAATTGGTGATTCCAAACCTGCTAGTTGTCAGTTGGTGATTCCAATATTCAACTATCTGTTAGTTATCAATTGGTGATTCCAAACCTGCTAGTTGCCAGTTGGGGATTCCAATATTCAACTATCTGTCAGTTGCCAGTTGGGGATTCCAATATTAAACTACCACCTAATTGCCAGTTGGGTATTCGAATATTCAACTACCTGCTACTTGTCAGTTAGGGAATAGAATATTCAACTACCTGCTACTTGTCAGTTAGGGAACAGAATATTCAACTACCGGCTAGTTGTCAGATGGGGAATACTCAGAATAGAATATTCATCTACCGGCTAGTTGTCAGTTGGTGAATAGAATATTCAACTACCGGCTAGTTGTCAGATGGGGAATAGAATATTCATCCACCGGCTAGTTGTCAGATGGGGATTCGAATATTCAACTACCGGCTAGTTGTCAGTTGGGGATTCGAATATTCAACTACCGGCTAGTTGTCAGTTGGGGATTCGAATATTCAACTACCGGCTAGTTGTCAGATGGGGTTCGATTAATCAGAGTTTGATGTTGATATTAAGCTATTCGACTATTTCCAGTTGGTTATTCGCGAATATCTAATTACCAGCCAGTCGAGAGATTGGGCTTCAGTTGTTCTCTTGTTTTTGGATAAATGTACACATGTTAAGAAATCACACGCCAGATATTTTTATGCTGTACACAGAGGTATCTTCGTGAGAAACACTGATTTATTTATGTTTGTTTTCTACATTCACCAAATGGATAATTGAACATGTTTAATTGGTTATTCGCAAATATTCGGGAGCTTGGAATACAGATTTTGAATGGTTGAAGGGTACAAATGGGAAAAATCACACGCCAAATGTAAATATTATGCATGTTCACATATGTATCTTTGTGACAAACACTGTTTTAATTCACTATTATTCGTACATTCGCCAGTCCGTAATTCGACCATTACCAGTCGATTATTCAACTACCAACCAGTCGGGAGTTGGGGGTTCAGACTTTGTCTTTTTATGGTTAAAAGGTAAACATGTATATAAATCAAACAGTTATCGTATTGTTATTAATGTACATATATGTATCTTCGCACGATGCGTTAGACGTCGACGTCACATTGAACGATGTAAGACGTGCAATGAAAACATTAAAACGTGGGAAAGCTGGTGGTCCTGATTTACTTATTAATGAGTATTTTATTGAAGCGGTCGATCTTTTAATAGGTCATATAGTGGATTTGTTTAATCATATATCACATAGAGGGGTAATTCCCTAATTAATGGATGATAGGTATTATAATTTATAGTACCAATATTTAAAAAAGTGGGACCGAAATGACGTCAATATTTATTAGAGGTATTACTTTGATAAGTTGCTTCGCCAAGATTTTCACATCTGTTATTCACCATCGCTTGTCTGTTTACTTTGAGAAGTAGAATATTATCACCGATGCACAATTTGTGTTCAGAAAAAAACATGTCGGTAGATGCCATATTTTGTTAAAATGGGCTTACCTACAGAACGGTAAGAGACTATATTGCTCATTCATAGATATGCGGAAGGCCTTTGGCAGTATCCAAAGAGACGCCCTGTGGCACAAACTGAAAACATTAGACATTGATGGAAAGTTTCTGAACATTGCTAAAGCCATGTCGGTACGGGGACAGGTGAAGTATTGTGGATTTTTTATAGACTTAAAAGCCGGCCTCCCTCACGGAGAAGTATGCTCTTAGATATTTTATTCACTGTACGTGACTGAGACCTAGAATTTTACCTTTAATCTAGATTCGAAAGTGTATTATCGTTAAACGCAATTTTCCTTATACTGCTATTATATGCCGATGATATGGCTCTTCTTGTGGGGCCCCAAGACGATCTTCAAAACAGCTTTAATCAACTACGTGAATATTGATCTCGCTGGGAATTACGTATAAGTAATTCAATACAGGCAAAACATTTTTTTAAGTGTTTACGCGGAGATGCGGAACATTAATCAGTGAACAATGGTTTTATGAAGGTGTTTAATCAGAATTTAACTATCTGGGCACTATACAATCGTATTGACCTTAAAGTGTTGCAATAACCTTTGAGCTAACAACACTGGTGTTTACATCTCTATTCGATAGTTCTGGGAAGGGGATAAGGCTTTTTAAATTGGGGGGAAATGTGCCCTTTTGACTGAAATTGGGACAATTTTGTCTAGAAATAAATATGAATTATATTAAAAGACATCTTGACTTTCTCTAAGTTACACCAGCTCTTCCATCAAAAAACAGATCTGGTGGTCCATTTTCAAGGAGAAGTACTTTCTGTTCAAAATAGAAATGTCAAAATAGGGAAAAAGGTATGTTTAAGCATTGAGAATGGGGTCGAATTTTGGCTGTAAATACAACACACACTTAATTCTATCAAATTTGAAAGATATACAGTCAATTATTTTTAGTTTTATGGTAACAATTTGTGTTTGACACCAAACAATTCCATTGAAATCCGTAGTGGCTGGCATTGACCTCTACGTGTGACCTTAACCTTTGGACTTGGAACACAAATGTTATAAACAACACATCTTTCAATGCTGCAATGCTGACTTTAAAGTCAGCTTGACTATATGCATTTCTTTGGAAACATTTATAAAAAACAACAACACAATCATGTTTTAGAAATTTTAGAACTTTATATATGCAAACATAGGAAATACAAAAAAAGGTTTGACAACCGATATGAACACTCAAAAGCAGTGGCGTAAAACAATAGTGCCAAGGTCATTCCATGGAGGATTTCAATAAATGACATATGTTCGATTGGGTGTTAAGCCAAATCATTCCATTGTGGTCAGAAATATAACTTGTACTACTCAATAAAATATTTCTATAAGCACTTTTGCATGGCAAAAATAGATTTAAGGGAATCTCAAGCGGCTGCAAATGTTTGTCCATTTTCCTCACTTATAAAGGGAGATAACTGAACAACTATGATGTACTTGTATATAAATAAACCAGAGTGATACTTGCTACACATTAGAAACATGCATATACATTCTCCTATGAATTTTTGTACAGGCTTTCAGGTTGTTGTCAACATTGACGTTTTTGCAGAACAATGACAATAATACGATACAAATGCTTTAACATAACCTCAACAAAAGTCATTTTAAAAGATGAGCCTAAGTGACAGATTGCAGAACAAGTTATAAAGACAGACTAAGTTTAAGATTAACCATGTGCTATTACTTATTAACAAAATTTAATCCTATAACTGTTCAAGTGATTGTTTGATTGACAACTGGAAGACGGTAAGCAATATATACCCTAATTATTAATCTAAACATTCTCTAAACAAATAAAAACCCACACTTAATCCTGATATTCTTTGCTCTCATCACTTCACAGTGTTTTTTTTCTAAAACATATCCTCCACATTCAATGGATGCTTAAAATATTTATTGGACTTTCTTTGGTTGATGTTTCTTCATCTCCGTCATTGTTGTTATACGGCTCTCCTACACCAATATCCTAACATAACATTCTACAGTTTACACTCTCATATATCACAATAAAAAGAATGTTCCTATACAGAAGCGTGACCATGTAAAAATCTATGAGGTGAGCCGTGTCAGTCGGAATCACTATCTAATGCCGCTCTTCTTCTGTCAAACTGTAAAAATAAAACAAATCCAAAACATTCGTTTCATTAACAAGTTTTAGATAAAAGGAATGATTTTTGAAATTTGACGTAGGGTGAAAAACATGAAGAATGTTATGTGAAGCATTTTATTTTAAGTTATTCCTAATCTTTGAACACGTGATAATGAGAACAAAGACAATATGGATGTTTTAAAACAGAAAATTGAAGAAATACTCGATATACTTAGACATACTTGGACATATTTCAGTCATCAAAATTAGACTTTTATATGAACAAGCTCAAATTCTTATATTATTACTTGGCATCAAATTTTTGAAAAGGCCCAGCTATGTAAAATGAAGAAATTGAGCATGTCCAGAAAGTATTTTACCAGTGCAGGGCTTGTGGGCTTATGCTTATTTCAACCACTGATACTTGGACATACTCGGACATACTCGGACGTGATCAGACATTCTGGGACATACTCAGACATACTCGGACGTGATCAGACATATTCAGACATACTTGGACATACTCGGACAAACATGGACATTCTCAGACATACTACGACATACTCAGACTTACTTGGACATACTCATACATACTCATACTTGGATGCTTAAGGTGCAACAATCTGTTATACTTCTGTTAAATATCACAAATGTTCAAGAGTAATTCAAAGTAGTCGCCTGGGGTCAGTGCCATTAAATTATTTGCATATCTTCAATTTACATAATCTTTTACCTGTATAAATGTCACAAGTTGTAACAAAATCTTTTTGTTTTCTTCAACTTTGTGTCTCTTTATTTCCTCAACTTTGTGTTATCATTTAGTACTTTAAATACTTCCGGTAGTTTAAATTCATAAATATGCAGCAAAATAACTATAATATGACACTAAAATAAATTTCAATTTATGACTAAGATTGACTTTATATTAAGATCTTTATTGATATGGTCGTACACATATAAGTTGGGCTTGAGTTCCCAGGTTTGTGTGTCTCAAATAACTTCATTCTTAATAAAGGTTACATTTAATACCAATATAACCATGTTTTCTCACCTTCACAGTCGTAGTCTTTTTTGTTCTTTCATTCACTTGTGCTAAAAGTCCCTTGAGTTGAGTTTCATCTATCTGTAAAAAATAACGATACAAACTTTTACAAACCTCGCTTACATACCCAGTACATCACAAAAATCCACAGCCTTATGTATTTTGAGCAGTTAAGCAATAATTGTCTAAATGAATATAACATAATTAGAGCTTTTAAATCAATAATTTCCTTGTCATATTAAAAATGTTCATTAAAACATGCATATATTAGAGAAAGTAAATTTGTCGCCAGTCCTACTGTTGGAGGGCGATACCAGTAAAGAACAACTTGTCGCCAGTCCTACTGTTGGAGGGCGATACCAGTAAAGAACAACTTGTCGCCAGTCCTACTGTTGGAGGGCAATACCAGTAAAGAACAACTTGTCGCCAGTCCTACTGTTGGAGGGCAATACCAGTAAAGAACAACTTGTCGCCAGTCCTACTGTTGGAGGGCGATACCAGTAAAGAACAACTTGTCGCCAGTCCTACTGTTGGAGGGCAATACCAGTAAAGAACAACTTGTCGCCAGTCCTACTGTTGGAGGGCGATACCAGTAAAGAACAACTTGTCGCCAGTCCTACTGTTGGAGGGCAATACCAGTAAAGAACAACTTGTCGCCAGTCCTACTGTTGGAGGGCGATACCAGTAAAGAACAACTTGTCGCCAGTCCTACTGTTGGAGGGCAATACCAGTAAAGAACAACTTGTCGCCAGTCCTACTGTTGGAGGGCGATACCAGTAAAGAACAACTTGTCGCCAGTCCTACTGTTGGAGGGCAATACCAGTAAAGAACAACTTGTCGCCAGTCCTACTGTTGGAGGGCGATACAAGTAAAGAACAACTTGTCGCCAGTCCTACTGTTGGAGGGCAATACCAGTAAAGAACAACTTGTCGCCAGTCCTACTGTTGGAGGGCGATACCAGTAAAGAACAACTTGTCGCCAGTCCTACTGTTGGAGGGCGATACCAGTAAAGAACAACTTGTCGCCAGTCCTACTGTTGGAGGGCGATACCAGTAAAGAACAACTTGTCGCCAGTCCTACTGTTGGAGGGCGATACCAGTAAAGAACAACTTGTCGCCAGTCCTACTGTTGGAGGGCGATACCAGTAAAGAACAACTTGTCGCCAGTCCTACTGTTGGAGGGCGATACCAGTAAAGAACAACTTGTCGCCAGTCCTACTGTTGGAGGGCGATACCAGTAAAGAACAACTTGTCGCCAGTCCTACTGTTGGAGGGCGATACCAGTAAAGAACAACTTGTCGCCAGTCCTACTGTTGGAGAGCGATACCAGTAAAGAACAACTTGTCGCCAGTCCTACTGTTGGAGGGCGATACAAGTAAAGAACAACTTGTCGCCAGTCCTACTGTTGGAGGGCGATACCAGTAAAGAACAACTTGTCGCCAGTCCTACTGTTGGAGGGCGATACCAGTAAAGAACAACTTGTCGCCAGTCCTACTGTTGGAGGGCAATACCAGTAAAGAACAACTTGTCGCCAGTCCTACTGTTGGAGGGCGATACCAGTAAAGAACAACTTGTCGCCAGTCCTACTGTTGGAGGGCGATACAAGTAAAGAACAACTTGTCGCCAGTCCTACTGTTGGAGGGCGATACCAGTAAAGAACAACTTGTCGCCAGTCCTACTGTTGGAGGGCGATACCAGTAAAGAACAACTTGTCGCCAGTCCTACTGTTGGAGGGCGATACCAGTAAAGAACAACTTGTCGCCAGTCCTACTGTTGGAGGGCGATACCAGTAAAGAACAACTTGTCGCCAGTCCTACTGTTGGAGGGCGATACCAGTAAAGAACAACTTGTCGCCAGTCCTACTGTTGGAGAGCGATACCAGTAAAGAACAACTTGTCGCCAGTCCTACTGTTGGAGGGCGATACCAGTAAAGAACAACTTGTCGCCAGTCCTACTGTTGGAGGGCGATACCAGTAAAGAACAACTTGTCGCTAGTCCTACTGTTGGAGGGCAATACCAGTAAAGAACAACTTGTCGCCAGTCCTACTGTTGGAGGGCGATACCAGTAAAGAACAACTTGTCGCTAGTCCTACTGTTGGAGGGCAATACCAGTAAAGAACAACTTGTCGCCAGTCCTACTGTTGGAGGGCGATACCAGTAAAGAACAACTTGTCGCCAGTCCTACTGTTGGAGGGCGATACCAGTAAAGAACAACTTGTCGCCAGTCCTACTGTTGGAGGGCAATACCAGTAAAGAACAACTTGTCGCCAGTCCTACTGTTGGAGAGCGATACCAGTAAAGAACAACTTGTCGCCAGTCCTACTGTTGGAGGGCGATACCAGTAAAGAACAACTTGTTGCCAGTCCTACTGTTGGAGGGCGATACCAGTAAAGAACAACTTGACGCCAGTCCTACTGTTGGAGGGCGATACCAGTAAAGAACAACTTGTCGCCAGTCCTACTGTTGGAGGGCGATACCAGTAAAGAACAACTTGTCGCCAGTCCTACTGTTGGAGGGCGATACCAGTAAAGAACAACTTGTCGCCAGTCCTACTGTTGGAGGGCAATACCAGTAAAGAACAACTTGTCGCCAGTCCTACTGTTGGAGGGCAATACCAGTAAAGAACAACTTGTCGCCAGTCCTACTGTTGGAGGGCAATACCAGTAAAGAACAACTTGTCGCCAGTCCTACTGTTGGAGGGCAATACCAGTAAAGAACAACTTGTCGCCAGTCCTACTGTTGGAGGGCAATACCAGTAAAGAACAACTTGTCGCCAGTCCTACTGTTGGAGGGCAATACCAGTAAAGAACAATATATATAAAACCTTGGTAGATTGGTTACTCCATTCTCACACTTTAGTTCCACTTGTCCATTTGCATGTATGTACATGTTTTGAAGCCAATCATGACATAGATAGATCTTTTATTTCCTTGAAGAGTATATAAAAGTGTACATCTAAATTTAAATATAGCACATAATCCCCGGCCATTTGTAAGACGTCGAGCCAACTAACCTTTCCCTGTATCTGTCCGCTCCGAGCCATCTGTATCAACATGCCTTCAATCATCTTGGCCTTCTCTGGCTTAGCCACTGCTATAGTGTTCACTAGTCATACAAGAAAGAAAAAATAGTTTAAACAATTTTAAAGGTAGCATAATGTATAACAAAAGTGCCATGGAGTGATCATTCAAAAATTGGTATAACTCAGAGGTAGCCAGAGGTATGGCCTAGCAGTACATGCGTTAAATGTACATGTACTTGGCAACATGTGTATCAAGTTTCAGTTAAATATCTTGAACAGTTTTTTGAGTTATGGTCAAGGTTTACAATTTGGAAACAAAAACAAGACAAGCTAAAAATAAGAAACCAAAGACCAGACCAAATATTTATTTTCTATAAATATTGTAGAAATAAACTTAAAATCTGTTAGTATACAGGGCTTTTTCACCAAAAATTGTGAAGAGGCCTAGCCTTTTCATTTTGGGAAATTTAAACGCGTGAAATTCTGCAAATTGGGAAATTTGAGTGCGTAAATGCCTCAAAAATGGGAAATTCAACATATGAGGATTGAAGACACCTTTTAAACACTGGTCAAGGTATCCATATGAAACATTGAACTCATATTGCAAAAAACAGGCTCATATCTTACATGTGAGTCTACTTCTAGCTGATTTTTTTCAATTATGACCTTTTTAATATGAAATGTGTACAAACACTCGACAGGGTCAAGCTTGAAAGGTCTAAAATGTATGGACTTCCAATTGATACACATGCAGATCTTATTGGGGGAGAAATCATGTCTTTGACTTCTCTTTTTTAACATGACACAATGACAAGAGAGGGAGAGAGATTAGTTTTGATCTTCATAGAGTTGATTCTTAATCGAAGGAAAGAATTGATAACAATATATGGACTAATTGGTCCTCGAAAAATGCTTAAATTATACAGCATTCTTCTTATGTTAACTTAAAAGATAAAAAGAAAAAATGTGCTCAAACAGAATACATTTTTATTGTAAATTTTTGAAGTAAGATCTTCCTTTTTGGGAAAAATATCTGGGAACTAGAGATTGCTTTTTTGAAAAAGCGCTTGTCTCCCCTATTGTGTGGTCGTAGCTGAGAAAAAATAAATGATGGACATGAAATTTGTAACTTTGGACTGGAGACAAACCAACAGTGAAGTTTGGTTTATTCGATTATATTAAATAGTGAAGAGAAGAAAGTGTTGTTGATTAATCATGGAAAATGTAAACGAAGTTTGCATTGTATGAAGTTCCTGGGCGCAAGCGTTATTCAATTATTGATCGGAAACCATTTTTCAGCTCACAGTCATCGTGACCATGACCTTTTACCTACTGATCACAACATCAATAGGGATCATCTACATAACCAACTTGCATACCAAGTATTAAGTTCTTGGGTGCAAGTGTTCTTTAGTTACTGAGCGGTAACCATTTCTTCAACTCAAGGTCATGGCAACCTTGACCTTTGACCTACTGATCTCAAAATCAATAGGGGTCATCTACTAGTCATGACCGACTAGCGTACCAAGAATGAAGTTCCTGGGTACAAGCGTTCTTAAGTTATTGAGCAGAAACCATTTTTAAGCTTAAGGTCACCGCCAACGTATCATTTTTTACCTGAAGGTAACCTTGACCTTTGACCTTTTGATCTGAAAATCAATAGGGGTCATCTTCTAGTCATGAACAACTAGCTTACCAAGTATGAAGTTCCTGAAACCAAAGGATCTTTAGTTATTGAGCGGAAACTTTTTCTTCACTTCAAGGTCATGGCAACCTTGACCTTTGACCTAGTGATCTCAAAATCAATATGGGTCATCTTCTAGTCATGACCAACTAGCATACCAAGTATGAAATTCCTGGTTGCAAGCGTTCGCTAGTTATTGAGCGGAAACAGTTTCTTCACCTCAAGGTCACGGTGACCTTGACCATTGACCTACTGATCTCAAAATCAAAAGGAGTCATCTACTAGTCATGAACAACTATGAAGTTCCTGGGTACAAGCTTTCTTTAGTTATTGAGCAGAAACCATTTTTAAGCTTAAGGTCACTGCCAACATAACATTTTTTACCTGAAGGTAACCTTGACCTTTGACCTTTTGATCTCAAAATCAATAGGAGTCATCTAATAGTCATGAACAACTAGCATACCAAGTATGAAGTTCCTGGACCCAAAGGATCTTTAGTTATTGAGTGGAAACCGTTTCTTCACCTCAAGGTCACGTTGACCCTGATCTTTGACCTAGTGACCCCAAATTCAATAGGGGTCATCTACTAGTCATGACCAACTAGCATACCAAGTATGAAGTTCCTGGGTCTAAGAGTTCTATAGTTATTGGGCGGAAACGAAGTGTGACGTACTGACTGACTGACTGACAGACTGATGGACTGACTGACGGACAGGGCAAAAACAATATGTCTCCCCATGAATGGGGGAGACATAAAGATATTACACGCAAATGATTTTTACATGGAAGGTCACCACGACCTTGACTATTGACCTTGTTACCCCCAAAACAATTGGGATCATCTAGACATCATGACCAACCTCACTTCAAAGTTTGGTGAACCTAGATCAAAGCATTCTCCTGATATTGCACGGAAATATTTTTTTACATTAGAGGTCACAGCGACGTTGACCTTTGACCTTGTGACCCCCCAAAATATAGGAGTTTTCTAAACCTCATGATCAACCTCCCTACCAAGTTTGGTGAACCTAGGTCAAACCATTCTCAAGATATTGAGCGGAAATGTTTTTTACATTGGGGGTCGCCGCGACCTTGACCTTTGACCTAGTGACCCCAAAAACAATAGGGATCTTCTACACCTTATGACCAACCTCCCTACCAAGTTTGGTGAACCTAGGTCAAACCGTTCTCAAGATTTTGAGCAGAAATGTTTTTTATATTGGGGGTCGCCGCGACCTTGACCTTTGACCTAGTGACCCCAAAAACAATAGGGATCCTCTACACCTCAAGACCAACCTCCCTACCAAGTTTGGTGATCCTAGGTCATGCGGTTTTCCAGTTATCGATCGGAAACGAAGTGTGACGTACGGACGGACTGACGGACTACCGGACTGACGGACAGGGCAAAAACAATATGTCTCCCCCAGAGAGGGGGAGACATAATGAAAAAAATATCTGAAAATTGGGAAAATATGCCATTTTTCCCAATTGTGAAGTAGCCTCATTTCGGCCCCTAGCAAAGAAGGTGAAAAAGCCCTGGTATAAAACATATGTGGAATTGGCAAAATTTTACCAGACCAATTGGCCAATCAAAGCAGGATGAGATTACATCATTGAATTTATAACAAGCCTTAATGCATCACCAACTCACATCTCGTCCTGGCAGATTGGTCTAGGACCTGACTGAGGATGCCATGTTTCATCTCTTCCATCTGACGAGCCTTCTCTTCCTGATCCTTGTCACCCCCGCCAGGGCCTCCCTGAAAGCAACACAAAGTACACTTAATAAAGTAAATGTATGTCAATTATTCTGCTATGAACCATCTGTGCTATCCATTAAACAATTAGTGAATTACAACACCAAAAGAAGAGGGCCAAGCCCTACAACACTCACTTGATTTGAACTTAATGGTGCTCTAATCATTTCTATAATTATATAAAAGGGCATTTCTCTTTGGTGACTACAGCAATTTAACTAGTTCTCAAACTAATGCAAGGTATTATGCCCATACACATTCTGACCACGTTTGGTGATGATTGGACAAATGCTTCTTTAAGTATTGATCAAACAAGACCAATTTTAGGTAATTTCTGTTGTAATTAAAAGCCAAAAACTATTTTTATATTTAAAAAAGATATGACTTTTTAAGTAATTGAGGATAAGACCCATCTTTGGTAATTTCTATAATTAACGGAAGATCACTTTTGAATGACAATAGCAATATGGCTGTGTATGAAACTTGTCCAATACACATTATGACCAAATTTGATGTTGATTGGACAAAGGGTTCTAAACTAAAGTTATTGATCGGACAACATACTGGATGCCGCCAACCCAAAAGCTGCTTGCCACAAATGAAACAACTGGGTGAAGGAATTTGATACATGGTCTCCTAAGGATCATTTCAATTTTCTGTGAAATTATTTTGATAACGGGCTATTTTCTTCTGTAAGGAAGATTTTCAAAGTTTTTCCTAATGGTTTTCATGGAAACCAGATTTCTGCATGGAACCAGTTTATTATCTTGTTGTACTTGTTTTTTAAACTACAGATTACAGTCATCGATTTTTAAGCCTGTTCGCATATCACGACGATCGTCTGCTTATTTCCTGTCACCTGTCAAATCTGATATTTTACCTAGTTGTGAAAATCACTTTTAAAGTGTAAAGTCCACTAAATTTAAATCACACATACGTTGTGTTGCAGTTTTGTCGATAAAATATTATTTTAAGAAGTGAATTTAAAATCTAATAATTTATTGTATTTGACATGGTCATATTGATTTAATTTGTGAATATGAGGTACGAAGACTATGTGATTTAAATAGAAGTAACAAATCATGCTTTATTCGTAGTTTAATCTCTGGCATATCAATGCGGAACTCTTTCAACATCACTGTTATGAATGATTATAAAATTATATACATAAACGAACGGTAATCTAAATAAAAGGTGAAAACTCGATTCTACATAAAATCATGTACACAGGTCAATCAATCTTTATACACAAATTTAAGCCAACCACTAGGTCTACACTAGCACACACAACACAAGCTTGTTTTTATTGTTTTTCAGGGCTCTCACTAGGCTGAACATTTTGGGAGAAGTGACTTCTCCCTTCAGTCAATTTAGGGAGAAGTGGGAAAACTATGCCATACCACACACCTCAGTTTATATTCACATTCAAATTGATTGCTATAACTATATAAAATGTTCATAAAATAATGTATAATTTTTGGCTCAGCAAAAGTGTATTTGTCAATGTCACATAGTTTATCTCCAAATAGCATCTAAAAATGAAACAAAAACCAAGACAGCTAAGGATTTGAAACAATCAAAATGACTAATTAATTAACTGTCAATATAGTAGGGGGACAAATCTTATTTTGGTATGTTCGGGATAGGGTATGAATGTCACATTCAGCTATGCTGTTATTTACTTGTCTCTGGCTAAATAATTTTAAATATATGCTGACATTTAAGAACCAAATGACATTTAAATCACTGTCCTTGATGAAAACTTTACCAATACATAATGAGAGGTTGAGAAATTAACTCGGAAAATTGTTCTGACAAAATGGCGATCTCGCCGATTTTTTTGACATCGTAAACAGGAGAAAAAAATACTGTAAGTATTAAAACTCTACAAAAAGCAAAATAATAATAATAATATTTTTTTGTGTTTACAAATCAATTTTTTATCATGAACATTTCACTAAAACCAATTAAATATTTGGTGATACGTCATGTTATTGGTTTTCTTAGTTACACCTTGTCGATGGCCCGATATGGCTATGACCGTCTGCTTCAAAAGCAACAATGTTTAAAATGTCTGGCATTGTTTGTTCAATACATATATATCAATTACTTTTTAACTTCATCAATGCTTGACACAATTTTTCATAATTATGTCGCCTTTTCTATCTCATTTTAATGAACGTATATCATATTATCAGATTCTTCTCAATGTACATTCTGATTGGTTAACTTTCAATAGCTCTGCCTACCGGCGATGTTTTGGTAATTGGATGACACGGCCCAATTATCGGATTAGGGGATTACCCTATGGCTAATTGCGATGTTTTGACTAATGGGACAGTGGCCAAATACTCGCTGAATTACAGATTTACAATGTGTTAAAATTTCAGCAAGGTCAATGTTGCTTTGATGACACAAATGGGCCATTTATTTGTTTTATTTATCATCAAAGGCGGCTCTGTCAATGAAAAGGGCACAGCGGGGCGTTTGAAAAGGCAGCAGGGCGCCATAAAATGGCAGCGGGGCGCCCCGCCACGCTAATCATGCTTAGCTGGAGCACTGCCAAAATTGTTCTATATATACCTGACAGTGATCTAAACTGGATTGAATTTTACATTAGAGTCGTTATTTTTACATAAATATAGTCTGGGTCACGAATACCCTTTTATTCATGTACATAACCTGTCAGATTTGTCCCAGATTTACAGATATCGGGATACTTGATAAACAATCGACACATGTAAGAGTTTTATGATATCTGAAAATGTTTTTGGCATAACTGACAACGACATTTAAATAAATATGTGTTTAATAGGGCCTAAAAAAAAATTTTGTTTGGTTAGGGTTACATCCTTTTCAAAAATAGGTAGGGTAGGTAGGCTTTTTATTTATTTTTTTTATTAGGCTTTATATAAGAATATCATTTTCATCATTGGAGAATGGTGTTAAAGCTATATTCTGTATAAGCGTTTAAGGTTTTAACTACATATTGAAAAGCAATTAAAAAAAAAACGAAATTTTTTTTTTTTTTTTTTAGTTTTTCAATTTTTTTTTTTAAAACTGACTATAAAAACGGTAGGGTCGGCGCCTATTCCGTAGGTAGGATCGGGTAATCTGAACCAAATGTATTTTTTTTTTAGGCCTAGGCAATAATATTTTGGTAGAAATTTGAATTGATCATTTCGAAATTGTGACCACAAAGATTCTCTGCACAAAGACTGTTCGCTACTTTTAGTAGTGGACGTCAACGCCATAGTAAAAAAATCGTCAAAAGACTTGTTGGCAGCCATTTAGGTGCACTAGATTGTACATTATCAGTGCTGCCAGCACATTGCAAGTATACTCTTTGAGGAATAAAGCATTCACTTCAGATGATGTTGAATTACGCCAAACATATATATATACATGTATTTACATACGAAGTAGAGATATTCGACTAGTTGTGTTATCCGAATTATAAGTCAGCTAGATAACCTTGATTCTATTGAAAAAACTACGTGACATACATTAAGTACGGAACACCAGTTGATAGAAAAAGTAATGCTTAAATTAACAGAATCAATCGTGTTAGCATACACCCATCTGGGACTGGAGTTCTGCCATTCTTCTAGCTCGGAGAGCGTCTAAGTCGTCGTCGGCCATGTTGTTAGGAATTTAGACTGTGTTTTATTATTTATGTCAGGAATCGATCTTCTACCATGAAAATTGACACCAGTCACAACTGATCTTGGTCAAGTGTACGCTTCACCTTCTTTTACAACAGAGCGTCTATCGACTGAGATGTAATTAGGAAATAAACATGGCAGGGAAAAATGATAGAAATATTTGGGAGTCGTTTATAGGAAATATTGACCTTGTCATTCAACAAATCGAAGGTAATTTGTTAATATTTTAATATAGCTTCATTATTTGTATTTCACGTGTTCACTTATGAACAAGGTCTTCCTTAAATATTTTAAGTTATTACTCATGTTATTTCTGAACCACTTCGCACATGTGGTTGTGTAATCAAAACACAGATTCCACCGCTGTGATCAAAGAAATATTTATACAAAGTCTTACCAGTTTGATTGAAGAAACATGACGGTCAGGAAACCTGGGATGAAAATTGTGGTATTTGCGGGCCTTTTTAATGCACAAGTCATTTGTAACCACGGCCTCCCCAGGTCCAGAAAATAGCAGGGACTTTGGCTTTCGGTCCAAGCCCAGGTAAAATTCCTGCTCTGTGGGGACGAACTGCTGAAAAAAATCCCCGCCAAATACCCCCGCACCCCAGGGGACCCTAGGTAAGACCCATTCCTCGCTATTCCCGGCATATACATGTTCAAGTGTGTGTAAAATAAGATGTTAGCTAGTTGAACTGATTAATTATAACTTTAATGAGCCTTTTTCATCAAGCCACTGAGCATTCACCTGGCACTGCAGGGCCACCTTGAAGGTAAAAAGGTATCTCCAGTACACCCCAGACCTGGGGGGCCATGGTTACAATTGACTGGTGCAAAAGACTTTTAAAAAGTCCATGGCCACAGTCACACTAGCACAGACTTTCCTGACTGAGCTGATGGGGAAGCTTGTTTTTACTGATGCGCTCTACAAGGTGGGTAGTCTATTGATATAGGTGTCCTCTTTCCTCAGAAATAACTGAATATCACCGACCCACCCCTGTTGAAATCAATCTGCCTCAAGGCTTTAACTTTAATTCTGTTTTGTTGAAGGGTGGTTGAAATTTGGGATTTTATCAAATGGTGGGTAAATTTAAGCCGACAGTCTTTTTTATGCAATAATTTAAGATTGTCCCACCAAATCAATACATTTTTTGACTTAGCAAGGAGGCAAATTAAGGGTGACAAATCTTATAAAAAATGTCATTTAGGTTGAAGCTGAGAGCTGTGACATGTCATTTCGAACGTTTTGACTTTATCAAAGATATCCCTTAACCACTGCAACTCATACGTAGTGATTTCACTTGACAAGTATTCTGTTTTAATAGGAAAGGGAACGAGACCCTGTCCAATATTTTGTCAATTTAGTTCTGCTTAACGGTCCAGCCTATTGTGTATATTAAATACATGTATGTTTGACATTCAATGTGCCAGTAGACTTAAAATTCCTTATAACAGTTTACTATGCAAACAAGGAGTACAATACACTTTACAACACACCTAAGGTAAAAGTAATCTATAGCTCTGCATACATGTCATGTGTAACACATTTGTTTTTGTTTTAAATTGTTTCTCTCTTTAGAATGTGAGGGTAGATCTGAAACTCCTCCAGGATTCGAGTTTGAGGCTTTCTGGAGTGACCTTGGTAAGCAAATCATTGTATATCTTAGGCCTAAAAAATAACTGTTCCCCAAAATTATTAGGTAGAGTAGGTAGGGACTATTATTTTTCAAATATACTTTATGTCAAGATCATGCTTTTGTTTGTAACTATTTCTTGAAAATGTTACTCATATATATTGCTTTTATTATGGAGCTTTATTTTTTTTTCCAAATATTATTGATGTTTAAAAAAATGTGTGTTAGTTTTAGCTATTTTTTATTTCTTTTCTTGTAATTTAAAGGGTTGGTGACATTTATTAGGTAGGGCTTGGTTATCCGAAACAAACATATTTTTTTAAGGCCTTAGTATTCTTACAAGTGGCTAGAATTAAGAATTTGAGACTGTCTGACACCTAAATTGTTACAAATCTTAACGCATTGCAAGTTCTTGTTTCCAGTCAAGTTTTCATAATAGGAGTTCAATGTTTTTATAAATTATTTTAAACACATTCACAAAGGATTAAAAACTACATGATGAGATTTGGGTTTACAGTAATACCGCATTGTTTACTCTATCTCATCATATGTAATTGTAGATACAAAGCAAGTCATAAAAAGTTTTTTGGCAGGAAAAGTATTCAAGGCAGTTTCCCATGAAGCGACCAAACTCTCGCTGGCCTACTCAAAGTCGCCTCGACCTTCCAATGTGGAGTGTGAGAGCTTGCTGGCTGGGGTGGAGAAAACCCTTATAGGCTTAGTCCACATCCACAGCAAACTGCCCAAGACAGCAGGTAAAATAATTAATGCTCAAATTCTTGTTCAGTTGACTCCAAATTCTATTGATAATTACATGTAGACTACCTTTGCATTCATATTAACTTTTAGTATTGAGGGGTGCCAATTGCTTAATTATCCTATTCCTTTCAGACATGTATAATCTGTTCCAATTTTTATGCTCTCTTTTGAAGAAAAGGGGCTTATATGATTGCAAATGTTCATTGGTAGTTAAACTGGTTGTTCTCAGAATAGCTCTAAAATTGCTTGACGTATGACAATAAAACTTCAGTAGCAGATTTCCCTTTACTAGCTGTATGACCCCACTTAATAAATCAAAGCTCAAGGGGGGGGGGGGGGGGTTATAGATATTAAATATTTTGAAATTTTTGCCCTCTCTCGGTCCAAAATCAAATGTCAGTGCACGCAAGGCTGGGACACAATTTCAAAGATGTCATTTCTGAAATGACATAATGTGCGCATACAAATTGGCACGTTTTTCTAAAAAAGTGTGAATAAATGGCTTATAATTCCAATTTAAGGCATATAATAAAAAGAAAAATGGTTTGTTTTTTGTCAGATGGCAATATATATGACCTCATAAACACCAAAAGTGAATATATCATTTGTGGCTATGCCATTCGTGAAAAATATAATGCATCTTTCTGACACATTATATATTGTATATGGTGTTTTTTTAATTAATGTTTTGGTTAAATAATCAATTGTGACTAAATCACTATCAACAGCTGCTGACTTGAACAAAAACAATTTATGTGAAAATGTAACAATTAATTAAGTGTTTAACAAACAACAATCAAGAATATACTAGTTGTTATGGTAGGTATTATAATGCCGTGTATTTTCAGGCTTAACCCTGAGAAAGCAGATAAAGCAAGCAGTGCAACAGTTGGTTAAGGAGATGAAGACACTGGCACAGACTATTCACACCATGGACACTGGGTAAATGCACTGTCGGATACACTGTACTCTCCTGGTTTCTCCCAAAAATTGTATATTGTTGACAATCTCTGAATAATGACATGTTTTGAACATTTTGACTGATAAAATGTGACTTGTCTTTGTCTTAACTTGTTAGCTACATTTGTACTATTAATCATGTGATTGCACGCACATATGGAACATCTTTCAGACAATTTTCTCAATACAAGTAGTCAATCCCCTTGTACTACATTCATACGCTTGTTATCAATCTGCAGGAGTCCTGAACAGCTCCAGCAGACGGGCATGGTGTGGGACGGCAGTGACAAGTTCTATCTTCTTCCACAGGGTAGGGACCAGGGTTTTTACATGATTTAGGGGTGAGGGTGATAAAGGTTTTGCACTCTCTCTCTTGGCCTTTGCACTAAGGTCTCCAGTACTTATTTTTACCCAAGAAACCAACTGAAGAGTGACTAATATCAGCTTATAAGTTATCTTCTCAATCAAGCGTTACTAACTGTTACCAGGTATAAACTCAACAGTATAATATTATACCGTAACAATGCGAAGGAATAAACCAAAATCCTAGAAGAAAAATTGTTTGAAGCAAATGTTATAACAGTACTTTACTGAACTCGATTTGACTTTAGGAGACTTGTTTCTCATTCAGATAACAAGGCTGCTGTGTCACGAGTGTTGGATCAACATGTTCCCATGGTAGACGATGCCCACTCGGAACTCACAGAGGTCGGCTTTACTTTATGTTCTAGATCTGTATTTTCATATTCACAGTAAATAATTGTTGTAAGTCCACCTAAATGTTTCAGCTCCTTTCTATCATAGTTATTTGGACTAAATGATTAAAATTAACTCCTTATAAATTCTACCATTCTGGATAACCATGATACTTAATTCTGTTATACTTTATTAATTGCATGGGACAATTGACTGACAAAATTGTTTTTAAATAAATATGCAAGAGGCAGGGTAGACAACTCTTCTTCCAATGAATGTGCATGTTACAATTAAATATTCTTCAATAACCATGTATAGTCAGTAGCCTCCATGGCTTTGTGGTCTTGTCTACTATGAAAAATGATTGTACTGAAAAGGCGGACCCAGTTCAATTCTGGACTTTGCCAGAATACTTCACATGGGGAAGGATCTGATACCTTGCGGAACCAATGAATCTGCCTCATTTAATATTCATGATTAAGATATTTTATTAGCCATATCCCTCATGGAACACAACAAAGCGTAGCGTTGTAGTGTATTGGGGTTATCTGATGATGAAATTTTAAGTACTTTTATCAAAGCTTGTACTTTATTCAGATTGGTAATCCCTTATTAGATCTTTTTGTACATGTACATGTATTAAGTTTTAAAACTGCTGATTTCTCTCAATGATTAATATCTTCCAAAATCCCAAGAGGAATATAAGAAACATATGATAACATTTGTTATATACTGCCTCTGGAAACATGCATCAGAATGTGTAATTGTGAAATCTATAATGTGATGTTTATGTGTTTCAGGCGTTGAACTGTGAAGAGGATGACGATGGTCTTGATGAATTTCTGGGGCTTGAGAACTCCAGTTCCCAGAATGACCAGCACTGGTCAGAGAACGACAAGACCGTCATACAGTACTGTCTGGGCCTCATCAAGTGCTCAAAATCCCTACTAAAGAAGGCCCGATCCGCAGTGAGCGCTAATGGGGACTGCAGGACGGAGATGGGGGTGGTTCAGCTTGATGACCTCGCCGAGCTGGTTGAGAGGTTGAGTCCAACTGTGGATGAACTGGCCTCCTGTGTGTACCCGCCTCTCAGGTGCTCAGTTGTCGCACAGAAGGTGAGATTAAGATGGACACTCTGGACAGTGTGAAAAACTGCATGTATCATATATTTCATTTAAGTGTGAAACAAATGTCAAAATATGAGGAAAGCCACTAGTATTTTGCATAAGTTGACTTGCAGCTTAAGTTTACATGGCACATTTCCCTTGTCATGTATTTACCGGTAGGTCTGACCCTTATGCAATACTGTGCATGCAAAACTTCATATTTCAGTCATATAAATTCCGTTCAAATGTTTTAAAAACAAACCTAAATGCATATATGTTTAAAAGACTGCCTCATTGTAAATATGGTGTTGTATACTTTTATCTGTATTTAGGTCAAAATTTGTAAGTTTCAAGTTTATTAAGTACAGTTCTACACTCATGTGTCCAGTGTTGTTTTTTCACTATTTTGGGAATAAGGCTGTGGCCTTTCTGAATAAGTCATTTTGACTAAAATTGGGAATTACAATTTTGCATAGAAACTATAAACAGAAAAGATAAATCAATATTATATATATGTAGTTTGTTTCTTAAAAATCAAATTACCCATCAAAAACAGAATTCAGGATACAATTCTTTTTTTCCTTTAATTTTCAAAACAGCAATTGGGAATTTTACTAAATTTTTACAGGGACAAATAACATTTAATCATACGCCCAGATTAAAAAAAAAAGTTTGTGTTTTTGCATTTGGAATGGGACTGAAAGTTTGGCCATAAATTTGTCATGTTTTTAATAGTTGACATTTATTTTACAGGCTGCTGATGTAGTCAAAGCCAACAAAGAAGCCATTTTATTTTTGAAGTAAGTAAAAATATTGCAGCATGTGCTAATTACTGTTTTACATAATTTAAAAAATGTGTAAAACCCGACCACATTTACATATTAATGACATGAAAAGTTTTTAGTTAATTGTAAATAAATATACTTGCCCAATATTGTAAAGAAAATTAATTCTTGGGCCAAAAATGTCCTTGATAAATTCATACTCAAAAGAAATGAAATTAATTTATTTTCTTTTTATTGTCCATTTCATACACAATTTTAATGTAAAAGATTTAAATTACTGTTCTCAGTTGACACATGGCTTCATGATATTGAGGCCTGTGTCGAACAAAACATAGGATACATATATGCATAGGAAGAAGTTGGAGCAATTCAGGAGCTTCATTCATCTATTGTTTTGCTATTGTTATGCCTAAAACAAGTATAGAGTGTGACTGGTTAAGTGGTACATGGGTCAGCCTCTCATCTAGAAGTTGTGCATTCAAGACTCTCTCATGACATGCCTCCACTAGATGACTCCAGTGCTAGTTGGTACTCCTCAACAGTCAACATTAACATGATTTTGAACATGTTTCCAGGCAGAGCCAGCTGACGGGCGAGGATGACCAGAAGTGGGTGGAGTTCCTGAGGCGAGCCAACACACATAACTTCAACAAGCTGAATGCCGCCCTCACAGGCACATGAGCAATGCCTTGGGACTGTGATAGTCTGTTCTTTGATATCATCAATGCTTTAAACACTCATGGATGTTTTTGTCGAACACTTAGATGACAGTTACTTAAGAAGCAAACATTTGACTTAAGATTAAGTAATGAAGTCATTCATGATAGCGTATCATAGCATACTCATCTCTGCTTCCTTCAGGGAAGTTCTGTTAAAGTTGTCAGTTATTGTTATTGTGGTTCGTGGATGTAGAAAAGGTCAAAGAGATACTGTCATAGCCTTGGGCATCTTTTAGTCTTTGGCTTCTTAAATGATTTTTTTAAAGCAAGCAAAAAATCAGAAACCTTTAAAGGTATTGGCATGAAACTTGTGCATGTTTTTAATTCATATACCTGATAACACTTGTGAAGAAAGGCACATTACTTTATGTTATATATTTTCCAGTTTTTCCCCTTGGTCACTGACAAATATTTGCATCCACTGACAGTCTTGGGCTGGAATTCAATATCAGTCTTAATTCATATTGGATCAAAGAACGATGTAGCTAATCAGATTACTTGTTATTGATAACTGACCAATAGAGTGAATGAAGTCAATAATGTATGACCTTAAGAATGACTTAAGTCACATATTGAATTCCACCCCTGACTTGATTAATAAGTCCAGCAATAGATAGGCTTTAAAGACTTTATTAATAAGCTGTTTGTTTGTCTGTCCGTCCGTCCGTCCGTCCGTCTGTCTGTCTGTATTTATGTTTTACCTTAAAATCTTTTTACTGTCAGCAATATCAACTTTAAACTTCATCCATTTGATCAGAGTATCAAAAGGATATTGTACGAAAAGTTTCAAAACTCTGACATAATGGTTGCCTGATATTTAGCCTTTAGTAAACTTTAATATTTAAATTCAACAAATATTTCTTTTTATTACAAGGTTTGGGCTTTGCAACTTGAAGCTTCACTATATTACATTGCAAACTTTTGTGTAACACAAGACCCATAACTCTGTGACCACTTAAAACCAAATTGCCTCCCTTGATACAGAATCAAAATATCAGCTCTACAAAACATTGTATTGAAAGAAGTTAATGAAAGTTAAAAAGAATGATCAACAGCAATTTTACGAATAACTCTCGCACATTTGCTTTACATCCGAACTAGAAAAGTTTAAAATGGAAGTAAACAAAGCTTGATGTGTTAATTAATTGATGCCAATATCAACTTTACATGTTTTATATGACCTGTTATTTCCTTATCACATACCTTGTCGGAAAATAGCTCATTGAGCTAATGTTTCTTGTTAACATTTACCCGACTTTACATAAAGATTCTTGTATCATGCATCTTGACAAACTTACTTAAGGCATGAAGGATTTTAATTGGAAAGTGTTTGATGGCAATAAATGTTATGTACACATTTGGAAACCATAATTGTATAATCTGTAGGTCGCAAGGCTACTTCCCTTCCATATATGTTGATGATAATCATCATCGCCCATGCTTACAATTCTTAGTTTATTGTATTTAAAATGTTCTATATTAACACATACAAATGAGGGATTTTTATGATCGGTGAACATCATTTAGATAACATGACCCATATTTACAGCCACTTTTAACCTATCTCTGGCAAAGATGCTATTATTACTGGCCCTTTCACATCATGTGATTGCTCTAGGAACATATTACAACAATACTGGTTCAAGAAATATTTTATCATAGAAAATAGTAATGTAAATGTAAATGCATATCGAAATGGCTTGTTCGCCAGCGAACTATTTTCAGACAAATTATAAGTAACAAAATTGAAGTGATGCAAATAAAAAAGCATGCAAACAAATGCATTATCTGTATAACATTAAAATCATTATACAGTAGCTTACACATCGTTGCAATTCACTGTTTAAGTACGTTTTGAATAAATGCTATTTCTAAAATAAATCATTCTTTTTTTATAATCTGCATTTGATAAGAGTGCACGAAACATTTTCAGAAGGATAAAACCCCTTAATAATTAATGAAACATGCGCGTGGCAAGATGTACTTTATTGGTAGTTATTATTCTTTTGTTGTGAGAAAAATATACACTACTTATTTATGTTCAACAATTAGATGAAATTGATGAAATATGTTTAAAAAGTTTAAAATGTTAGTGTAGTACCTTGTCTAAATTTTAACTGATAAAGAGGTTGAGTGAGGTTAAGTGCGTATTTTGGTTAGTGTTTATATAGTAGAAGTTTTAAATTGCGTCAAATGTCAGTACGCTGTCTCATCCGGGATCTCAAATATTGAGCCTTTTCTGGTCGACGTAGAAACACCCCCGCCGGAAATGACATCAGTGGACGAGCCCTGGCTCTCGGAAGTGACGTCACTTTTAGCCTTAATGCTCCCGTAGTTTGAGTGGTATGGTGGCGGCCCGGGATCGCTGTACATGTCTTGGAACCTAAAATTGAAATGTTGAATGAATAGAGTGGTTATAAAAATACCTAACCTATAATATATTTTATATCCGTACTAAAGACAATATGTTCTACAATTACATAAATGTAAACTGTGCTAATAATTTCATTTTGGTCAATTATTGGGACACCCAACAGCCTCAACTTCTATCGCTGCTCAATAACTACGATGTATCACAGATTTGACGGGAAATGCTTACTTCTCCTTGTAGTAGATCTTGGTGACGGGGTAGGCGGTGGTCTGAGTGGTCTCCTCGTGCACCACCTCCTCCACGGTGAGGGGCCGCCGAAGATAGAGGCGCCAGCGGATGTGGTGGCGGTACACATACCAGGAGAGCAGCGCCGTAGCCAAAAGGAACAAGAAGAGTCCGATACACAGCCCGATGATGAGGAAGGCGCTACCATCCAGCCCCGCTTTGCCTGGGATGGCGTCTGACAAGAAGAACAAATCAATATGCTAAATACGTGGCCTCTACGAATGTGCTATCATAATTGTTTTCTTGGCCCACGCCCGACTTTTTTATGATTTTTTCAGAAGTTAGCAAGTACAGTAAATTGCTATTTTATTGACAATGTAAACCGGAAAGGAATATTCTAAGTTCCTTTATATCTAAAATCTGACTGTTATCGTTTTGGCTTGATAAAACACGCACTGATAGTATTTATTGTATGTAATATGTATAGAAACAAGCCATTAACGTTGTACATACAGTCACACCCATCCTCGTCGCTGTTGTCAGCACACTCGTCCTGCTGGCTGCACTGGAGGTCGCTGTCGATACATACGCTGTTGTTGCACGCGAACTGTGATGTGCCGCACGTGCCTGCAATATCACACATTGCACGTGTAACAACAAGACAATTGATTCAACAGTGTATCGCACACAGTTTTGTTCGTTGTTGGAAACGATTTATAAATAAAAGGCGTTGTAAATAAAAGGCGTTGTAAAATGCCTTATATGTTAAGTAAAATGGTTCATTTGAAGATACTTAACTGATTAGAACAACTGATTTCTAGTAAAAGTATAATTATGCGACAACCCATTGAATGGTGTTCACAAAGAGATTACAGAAGACAATATCTGTAAAATATGTGCACATATATACCTGTAGTTACAGCGACGAAAATGAAATCAAAGCCGTGTCTAGCCCCTGTGGAGTCCGTCTCGAAGTACACGGTCATGGCGTTGTCTGTTGACGTGTACGTTGTCTTATACACGACGCCACACAGCGGGCTCGTGTTGATGGTGGACGCCGCCGTGCTGTCGCCGTCGTGAATGTTGACGTAATCAACGCACGCGCCACTCACCTTGGCCTCAAGTTCGAATATTCTGTAATTTAATATTTAAGTTAAAACTCATGAACTTATGTACAATCATATAAACGTTTGATGATCACATTTGAACGTTTTGATTTTTACAAATCAAAAGACAAAAGGTTTGTCTTGTCGGTATAGAAATGTACCCCCAAACGTATGCTAGCCTGTTCGAACCCTTATGCAATGCTTAGTAGAAGACCCCTTTGTAAAGATTTTTTAGGTACCGGTCGTTTCAAAACGGCCGTTGTTCGACTTAGAACCTTTCTGTAATGGAATATATATGGTCACAGTCCTTTAAAACAATTCTTCAAATATTTACTTATTACGAGTGACGTGGCTAGGAACTCCCCCCCCCCCTCACCCCCGAACACACACCCCCTCTGCTTCCCCTACCTGGAGATGAGCATGACCTTCTTGCCGGTGTCCACAGTGACGGTGTAGGAGCACGCTAGGTTCGGTGCGTAGTACAGAGCGTCCGACGACTCGAGCCGGTGGCTCTTGGCCACATACTTTCCGCCGTTACATGCCTGGTTCAGGAAAACTGCACATGGAAGAGGGACACCAAAATAAATCCGGACAACAGAACTCACAGCAAAAATTAATCATGTTATATCGAAGTGCCATAAACTAGATGTAATAACTTAATGGCTTTGATCTTCATATAAATGGGACATAGAAGTAACGCATACATCAAATTGTTGATTTTAAATTCATTTTTCATTTTTAATATGGAAGAAAAATGTTGAGTAATGGATTAAAGGACGCTCGTTTTCGGGGAGTGCATTTCATTGTTGTTCGAACAGAACTTGGAGTAACGACTAATTGTACAGTCGAAACTCGTTGGCTCGATATCTCATGGCTCGATATCCTCGTTGGCTCGAACCAAATTAAAAGGACCGATTTTTATTTACTCTTTGTTCATATAAATTTAAATCGGATGGCTCGATATCTTGAGGGTCGATATTTCTCCACGCTCGAAGTCGTTTTCGCGGTCCCAAACAAGAATTTCACACCTTGATTTGTTTGATTGGCTTCATTTAGCACAAGGCGCTAATCGATTAAAATTGCTTGACTGATATTATAATTATTATCGAATTTAAATGGTTTATCTGTTTGAATAAACATGCCATTACTTTAAGTTCTGTCTCTAATTGTTATCCATCCCTAAATTTGATATAACTTTTTAACTATGTTTGTGTTACCCACTGTTTACAACTGCTTGTTTTTCGCATAAATGTATTTTTATAATAAATAAAAAAAATAAAATGATATTTTTAATAATCGAATAAGTCATATTACGAAATTTAGGGTGCGTAACTATGCCCAATACATACCCTTCCTTCTCTTGCGGAGATCGCGTAGCAAATAACAAACGAGGTTAATAAGACTTTATGTAACAAATGAAAAAAAATAACATTTTGTAAGCAATCCCGCTTGGCTCGATATTCTCGAGGCTCGAGGTACTTTGGCCGGTCCCTAGAATATCGAGCTATCGAGTTTCGACTGTATTTCACTTATTACATAACCGCTCCATAGTGAGCTTTGCATATCATAATTAGTTTTGTTCTGGTAAGGCCAGATAAGAAACTATGCTTAGATTCTCATCTCCCTGTCCGAATCATTTCCATGAAATCTTGAAATCTAAAGTACGTGTAAATACTCTGTAAGAGAGTTGTATGCCCTATGTGCACTAGAGGTCGATATCAACCCACAGCGTTTTCCAAAACTTATAGTATTTTATTAAGGAATTAAAATATTATATATATTAATGTTTTGGATGCCTATATCTACCATGGATACAACTTTGAGTTAAACTGATCCAGATACCCTAGTTGTTTAAATGTTTGCCAGTCAAAGTAAAACAATTAAAAAATTTGTGCACATGTTTGAAGTCATCCTGTGAAGTGGATATATGTAACGTAATTTACAAACTAATGTCAGTAAGGACTTTTGGCACCGAATTAGCCAACTTTATTTTTTAAAGGTGTTTAAAATAGTGTTTCTGAAAAGATTACAGATAAAACGCATGCATTCGATCTGAATTAATCAATTTATTTCAATCTGAATCAAAAATAAAGCGGCCGTTTTTAATTCACAATTGGTGCACTTAAACTTATTTTGGACGGTTATCCAAAGTCTGATTACTTCAATGGTTAAGCGGATTGACCTGGTTGGAAATATCAAAATGCGCAGGTTTATAAACTGTTTGAAAGTAAAGATAAACACGGGATCCCTAACCTAATCTTAAACAAGTACACATTTTAACGTATAAACTGAATACTTTTTATTATGATAAAAAACATTAAAGTGACACTCTTAAAATTTAAAATCAATACATTCACATGTCTATCAAACATATTTTTTTAATACTTACTAAATAATGCATTTATGTAAAATATTAATGACTGATAACAATATTGTAACCGTTTATTTAATAGCTGACACGCACAAATATTAAATGACTGGTGAATGCTAAAATATTAACAGTGATCAACTGTCGTCTCATAAGGTAGAAATACTATATTTTCTGCACCTTTCTTTCAAATTAAACACAGTATCCTTCATAAGAACCATTTCATTTCGATATTTATTCATCCTTTGGTGTAAATTTAAACAATTGTATAAATTGTGGTACATCTATATGTTGGGAGTAAGAATGTATCTTTAATAAACAAAAAGCAGCATATTTGTGATGGCACTTTTTTATTTAGTTATAGTTCATAATGGTTTAAAACTGTATGGAATTAAAGAAATTAAAATAATATTAATTCCTACATACCTCCATCTAAACAGAAAACCGAAGACTTTAACAGTAAAACACAATTTACTAAAAGAATAAATGGTAAATATCCAGCCATTTTATAACTTATTTATTTACATTGTCAACCATATTGGAATATCCCTATCACGAATGAACAAGTCACAATAAACTATCGATTGGTTTATCTGTTCCGTATCGAAGTGAAAGGTATTATAAAGGTAGACAACACATAATACCGTTTAGTTCGATTGGATTATCTGTATATCTATATTGCAGTATTCAGCGGCGGCTCCATGATAAACGTACATGTATAATGGTGCGCAATTATCTTTATATTAAAGTTTATCTTGACTTTCAAACGGTTTTAAACCTGCGCATTTTTATATTTCAATTATATTGTGACATGCTCCTCTTTCCCCCAGTTATAGCCTATAGGCTCTCAACATGGCAAGGGGAGTTTTGGGATATTCCCCAAAGAATTATTTGGCTAATTTTTATTTTTAACTTTAAAGTTATGATACCAAACTAAGATGTCGATTGAAGAATATATATTTTCCCCCACACACTGGACGCATTCATTTTTCAAAATTATAAAAAAAGTCAACTTACCATGCAAAGATTGGTCCCAGAATCGGTATTTTTCAATCCAAATACGCCATTTTGTTTGCCATGAAACATTTTTCTCACTTAATGTTTGCCAGAAACGAAATTACGTCCTCCCCCTTGTATATGTTTCGTATCTCAGCAGTCGCTATGCCGACACATATGTAAACTTGACGTTGGCTTCTTAAAACATATATATTCCTGCTGTTTCTTGTAACCAGACATCATACATATGGTTTGGAACCGGAATACTAAGGCCGTTTTTGTTGATATCAAACTAGTTTCAGTTTTGGTTTCAAGGGTTTCGGCGGTTTGGGAACCTGTTTCGAAAGTATTGCTTAAAGTAACAAACGCATGGTTTTGTGCACATCTTCAACAACTTAATGGGGCTTCTGCATGAAGGCTTTGTTTCTGAATTTCTTCAAAACTGGATACCGGAGTGGTCGTTTGCCTGTTTTAACTAAATGGTGTTTCAACACACAACAATCACTGCCCGCCATGTTTTTGTTTTCCAAGTGAGCTAGTTTTCGGATGGAACGAACCGACGAAACTGCCTCTGGATGGGATTTCGATAGTTTCAAAAAACAGTTTCGGTTTTCGTATAAACAACGATAAAACTGGTTTCCATTTTATATAAAACATTTACAACAAATACACAGTTCGTGAAACCAATGTATAACCCAAACTAGTTTATTAGCATAATCAAACCTAGTATATAAGCTTAACCAAAACTAGTTTATTAGCTTAACCAAAACTTAGTTAGTTTATAAGCTTAACCAAAACTTGTTTATAAGCTTAACCCAAACTAGTTTATAAGCTTAACCAAAACTTGTTTATTAGCTTAACCAAAACTAGTTTATAAGCTTACCAAAACTAGTTTATTAGCCTAACCAAAACTTGTTTATTAGCTTAACCAAAACTAGTTTATAAGCTTAGCCAAAACTTGTTTATTAGCTTGACCAAAACTTGTTTATTAGCTTAACCAAAACTTGTTTATAAGCTTAACCAAAACTAGTTTATTAGCTTGACCAAAACTTGTTTATTAGCTTAACCAAAACTAGTTATAAGCTTAACCAAAACTTGTTCATTAGCTTAACCAAAACTTGTTTATTAGCATAACCAAAACTAGTTTATAAGCTTAGCCAAAACTTGTTTATTAGCTTGACCAAAACTTGTTTATTAGCTTAACCAAAACTAGTTATAAGCTTAACCAAAACTTGTTCATTAGCTTAACCAAAACTAGTTTATTAGCATAACCAAAACTAGTTTATAAGCTTAACCAAAACTTGTTTATTAGCTTAACCAAAACTAGTTTATAAGCTTAGCCAAAACTTGTTTATTAGCTTGACCAAAACTTGTTTATTAGCTTAACCAAAACTTGTTTATAAGCTTAACCAAAACTAGTTTATTAGCCTAACCAAAACTAGTTTATTAGCCTAACCAAAACTAGTTTATTAGCCTAACCTAAACTAGTTTATTAGCCTAACCTAAACTAGTTTATTAGCCTAACCTAAACTAGTTTATTAGCCTAACCTAAACTAGTTTATTAGCCTAACCTAAACTAGTTTATTAGCCTAACCTAAACTAGTTTATTAGCCTAACCTAAACTAGTTTATTAGCCTAACCTAAACTAGTTTATTAGCCTAACCTAAACTAGTTTATTAGCCTAACCTAAACTAGTTTATTAGCCTAACCTAAACTAGTTTATTAGCCTAACCTAAACTAGTTTATTAGCCTAACCTAAACTAGTTTATAAGCCTAACCTAAACTAGTTTATAAGCCTAACCAAAACTAGTTTATTAGCCTAACCTAAACTAGTTTATTAGCCTAACCAAAACTAGTTTATTAGCTTAACCAAAACTAGTTTATTAGCCTAACCTAAACTAGTTTATTAGCTTAACCAAAACTAGTTTATTAGCCTAACCTAAACTAGTTTATAAGCTTAACCAAAACTAGTTTATTAGCCTAACCTAAACTAGTTTATTAGCTTAACCAAAACTAGTTTATTAGCCTAACCTAAACTAGTTTATTAGCTTAACCAAAACTAGTTTATTAGCCTAACCTAAACTAGTTTATAAGCTTAACCAAAACTAGTTTATTAGCCTAACCTAAACTAGTTTATTAGCTTAACCAAAACTAGTTTATAAGCTTAACCAAAACTAGTTTATTAGCTTAACCAAAACTCGATTATTAGCCTAACCTAAACTAGTTTATAAGCTTAACCAAAACTAGTTTATTAGCCTAACCAAAACTAGTTTATTAGCTTAACCAAAACTCGATTATTAGCCTAACCAAAACTAGTTTATAAGCTTAACCAAAACTAGTTATAAGCTTAACCAAAACTAGTTTATTAGCTTAACCAAAACTAGTTTATTAGCCTAACCAAAACTAGTTTATTAGCTTAACCAAAACTCGATTATTAGCCTAACCTAAACTAGTTTATAAGCTTAACCAAAACTAGTTTATTAGCCTAACCAAAACTAGTTTATTAGCTTAACCAAAACTCGATTATTAGCCTAACCTAAACTAGTTTATAAGCTTAACCAAAACTAGTTATAAGCTTAACCAAAACTAGTTTATTAGCTTAACCAAAACTAGTTTATTAGCCTAACCAAAACTAGTTTATTAGCTTAACCAAAACTCGATTATTAGCCTAACCTAAACTAGTTTATAAGCTTAACCAAAACTAGTTTATTAGCCTAACCAAAACTAGTTTATTAGCTTAACCAAAACTAGTTTATTAGCCTAACCAAAACTAGTTTATTAGCTTAACCAAAACTCGATTATTAGCCTAACCTAAACTAGTTTATTAGCTTAACCAAAACTAGTTTATTAGCCTAACCTAAACTAGTTTATAAGCTTAACCAAAACTAGTTTATTAGCCTAACCTAAACTAGTTTATTAGCTTAACCAAAACTAGTTTATTAGCCTAACCTAAACTAGTTTATTAGCCTAACCAAAACTAGTTTATTAGCCTAACCTAAACTAGTTTATTAGCCTAACCTAAACTAGTTTATTAGCTTAACCAAAACTAGTTTATTAGCCTAACCTAAACTAGTTTATTAGCTTAACCAAAACTAGTTTATTAGCTTAACCAAAACGAGTTTATAAGCTTAACCAAAACTAGTTTATTAGCTTAACCCAAACTAGTTTATTAGCTCAACCAAAACTAGTTTATAAGCTTAACCAAAACTAGTTTATGAGCTTAACCAAAACTAGTTTATTAGCTTAACCAAAACTAGTTTATTAGCTTAACCAAAACTAGTTTATTAGCTTAACCAAAACTCGATTATTAGCCTAACCTAAACTAGTTTATAAGCTTAACCAAAACTAGTTTATAAGCTTAACCAAAACTAGTTTATTAGCTTAACCAAAACTAGTTTATTAGCCTAACCTAAACTAGTTTATTAGCTTAACCAAAACTAGTTTATTAGCTTAACCAAAACTAGTTTATTAGCTTAACCAAAACTAGTTTATTAGCTTAACCAAAACTAGTTTATGAGCTCAACCAAAACTAGTTTATTAGCTTAAAAAATGTACATAATAATACGATTATTTGCACAATACGAACTAGCAACAAAACCATTGCAATGAATTATAGTGATTACTGTTCACAAACATGACATGATGTAAACGTATGTTACAAGAAGTTTAAAGATTTGAAAGACAATATGATTATAAATAAGGGAACATTCTTTAAATAAGTAGCGGTCTATTTATTTGAACAAAATACATTCGAAATATATTTAGCCTTATTGTAAACAATCAAAACATAAAATACTGTAGAAAAGAATGTCAATATTGTATTTATTAAAAAATGATAAATATTTTGATTCAATGTAATTTTGAAATGATTAGTTTAAAAAAAAACACAAATAGAACATACAGCAAAACGCTTCATTTTCACATTACAAAATTTTCCTAGTTTTTTAGTGATTACTTATTTTGTTCATTAAGTTTAATTCTGATTAGTCGTTTTTTCAAATAGTTGGTTATTTTTTCTTCATTATGAAATGTGGGACAGACGAGTTGAAATTGAAATTCATTACCTACAAACTTGACAATTTTTTTCGTTAATCGGTAACTTGTGGCATCGACTTGCCTTTCATGATTTTGCCTTATGAACATATTAAATATTTTGTGTGATGGTAATGTAATATGGATGTATTGTGACTAGCCAGTTACTGCTAAGAAAGCTTTGCCTATTTCAAATGGCAGAAAAAAGCAATCCGATTGGCTAGTCTTGTTTTATTTTGTATTTTATTCATTTTTGATGAAAAACATTACGTTAATATCCTTTTGAATATGAAATAACTCTATACTTGTAAAAACACAAGGAAAACACGTGAAGGTCATCAAATAGTATGTAACGGAGTTGATTTATCAGACGGAAGTTATATTTATTAAATGATTATTGCACTCGTACTTAAATGTCAGTATCTCCATATCCCCAGATTTCACAACCATAAGTAAAAATGGTATGTGCGTTAGCCAGACTTGTCGAGTGCCATCTTATGTTTGGCTGCTCATGTATGTCGGGCAATATTTTCGGGGGAAATGATATCGTTGCAATAAAAATTAGAAAGCAGAACATAAATGCAGAGACTGTTTGTTTTACTAACACATAATGTTGTTTAGTATTAAATGAGACATAAACTAAGATGAGACATGATCATATCATAAATTATCATTGAAAGTATTGAGAGTTGAATACATGTACTTCGATCAGGGTAAATAAAGAATATTAAATATATACAATGCAAACACAGATCTGAATACATCGAACGGACGAATTTCTTTGCAAGAGTACGAACTGTTACCCGAACTCCATATGCGATGCCCATTGTGATGCCTCATTACTCGTTGAGTTTCCTTATACAAAGCTTGGAGGCTAGACAATTTTCCTCCACAAGATATATAGTTGACGATATAGCCTATTGTGCATGGATAAGTTTGAGATTTCAGAGAAGCCAACTATAACGAAATAATATCATGTACTTCAAAAGCGATTGACATTTGTTTCTAACTTAGGGTATTTTTAATTCATAAATATCGTATTTTTTACCTTCAAGCGTATTAAAATTACATTTTGAACTCCGTGGTATTTTTGTCTACTAACATAGAACATATCATAGCATAATAAATAATTTCAAACGCTAATTAAGGTTAAGAGTTATAGCTGAGACCATACTCAACAATTTCATGTCTGAACAATACACACCACTAGCTGTGTGTGTGTGTGTTTTGAACACAGTATATAGCGCGTGGTGTCGTGTATAAGCACTATGTAAGAGTCACTGATGGACAGCCCGGGGTCGGCTAGCACCGCTCTGCAACAGCAGCCCTTCAAGCGCCTCCCATCTAGCCTGGATATGGATTAAACAGATTATTGCAAGTTTAAGAGTCTAGGAAGCTATATTTCTCTGTTATATTCTCTGATTCAATGATTGTTTTTTCTGAAGTAGCCTTCATTATTATATGTGCACCCCATCCTTCAATGACACAGGCCAAGAACAAACTTTGATATAAGTCTCTATTAAGCCTGACCTTCAACCAGCTTGTCATGTCATAGGATTTGGTGATTTTTTTTTTTTTTTAAGATTAGTTGCAAAGTATTAATTTTTATCGCAAAAATACCTAAAACGTTTTTTTCATTCAATGGATGCATTATTATTATTATTATTATAAGTATAAGCGTGTTGTTTGACCTTGAGATCGGCCAGGTACTTGTTGGCCGTCCCTGCCGCCTTCTCCGGCTGCCTAGCGAACGCGTTCTGGATGATGGTGAACGACTCCGTCTGTAGCAGCGTCTCTTTGAAACACGTCTCCATGTTCTGTAAAGGGCATCAAAGCTAATAAGGTAATAACTTGTGGTATACAGGTCAAGCTTTTACTGATGCTGCTATCTACGGTAACATAACATGGGATCATAACGTGTCACCCACATATCCGTTACCAAAAGTAAATGGATTGTGTTATAGAGAGGTCGCACGGGCGTACCCGAGGTTGTATTCACATTGACACACTGGACCCAAATTACAAACAGTAACTGTTGTTCTCAAGTTTAACATTGTAACATGTGTGGAGCAAATGTCCATGCAGAAACATGGTGTACAGCATAAGCCCATGCAATATCATAGTAATTGTTGGATATGATGTTTAAAGATTCAAGATATAAGAATCTTTATTCAAAGTCGGGTATATCTAAAGAAGAAACACTAGCTCAATAAGCTACGTCCAACAGCTTAAAGTACCATTATGTTCAGAAACGGTCGACAAAACACTGCTCTATGGTTATTGTGTCGTGATGATCAGTAACACGACGCTTGTTTAATAAACATTTTTAACGAAAATGTACTACCTGAAATACATTGAGCGTGTTGTCGATGGCCAGTACGAACGTTGACAGCTCCGACGTCATATTATGGAGAGAGGTCGAGGCTCTCTCAAGTTGGTCTGAAAGTTGTTGTGTATATATAAGCCGTTCACCAAAGAAAGTAGCAGATGTTGGGAATGGCCTAAATTATCCAAGTGAACTTTAAATGTCAATTTAAATGGTAGAGAAAAAATGCAGAACATGCAGAGAAATATCCAGAGAATAAAGCGTTATCTCTTTTTACCCAACACAACACGTTTATAGCCTATATAACTCTTTCGATTTAAGAAGAGGGACGCATGTTATCGAGTTACGCCCCTTCAACCTCAAATCCCGGATTTTACATTAAACCAGTATTTGTTTATGCGAAACAAACATACTTTTAATTAACATTCTTGTTCCACCACCATCAAGTTGTCTTAAAACGTAATGGAATAGACACAATAACCTGTATGTTTGCGCTTGGTTAGTCCATAGCAAATAAGACGGTTACTTCAACAAATAAGGTGGTGTTTAAGCTTATTTTTACTCGCGATCGGGCCTTGTCCATTCGGCGAGTGCTCCATTAAGTTTGTTAGTCGTTTTAGGTTTTTGGAGCGAACAGACCGAATGTAACCCTGGTTTGAGCTTCACTGGTTCTTTTACGTGCACCAGTGGTGTCTAGCGCTGTTACACGGGACCCCCATTTAACGTCCCTCCCGGAAGACGATTAGTATTTTTAGTGATGCAACGGGGAATCGAGCCTACGACCCCTGGATTGATAGTCAAGTGTGTTACCATTAGACCACGTATCCGCCACTTAACAAATAAATAGATATTCACGCAATTTTAATAACTACTTGTACGTCATGGTTCCCAACTATTTACCAATTTTCGACTTGATAACAGTTATCTCCAGTTCGGCTTCTGATTTCTCAGTCTCAAGGCCAGCTTTCCTGGAACGCAGATTTTCAGCATCGCTCCGATGTTGCTGTGCCTTCGAACGAAGATCCCTGAAATCAAAAATGGTTCGGAAATAACTTGACAATGTTGAACAGTCAAAGCAGCAGAGTCAAAACCGATGGCTTTTAAAGAAAATAACGACCACTGACTAACAGGAATGCTAAACTGATGTTTTAAAGAACGAATTCACCCTCTTGTGTCAAGTAATGGGCGTTCGTTTAGTTGATACTTTATTTTGTCCCATAACTGGAATATGACCTAAATGACGGAAGTACAACTGACCTGGCGGTGCTCCTACAACTTTCGGCATCGTTCAGGTTTACAGCCGCCGTCGCCACCCCCGCCGTGGTCAACGTCAAGCTAATACCGGCTGGAAGTGTACAACATAATTTAAGTAATAATGTCTATACCTCTGAAAGGGTGTAATCGTACGAGTTTTTAATTTAAGATTCACGAGTGATTATTGAATATATGATACATGACACAATATAATTTTATGAAACAAGCGTTCTACAAGACCCAATAAGCATATTACCAGTGAATGGCGCTAGGAGGATGCCGACGCCGCCCAACACGGCTCCCAAGATGCCTGCGTCATTTTTTTTCCTCGCTGCACTTTCAATATCTCCCGCTCTCGCATCCAGCTTTCCGGCGTCAGTATCAAACGTTACACTGTCAGACTGGCATGACGATATCTGACTATCCGTATCTGAAAAAACAAACTCATCCATATAGACATGAAGGACAAATTTTAAAATCCATGGCTTTGAAATACATGTTTTATTTGGTCTGGTTGATAGGTGGGGCATGTGTTACAGTGGTTGTTTACCTGATATTTGTGTTGCGAGCGTCTCCATCTTCACAGTATCCCCGTCAATGGTACATTTGTGGCTTTGGGTTCGCTCTCTGCACATTTCATAATTGTCGTGCACAGAGGACTGTATTCGGATAACATCGTCTCTTATCGACACAATAGAAGAGGTCGCATTCTTTATTGACGTCATCAGTTTCTGTACTCTGACGTCACTTGGGCACGAGGAGGCCACAAGCAGGTCCTTCTCAGTGATGATCCTGCCTCCCTCGCTGATCATGATGCTCTTGTATTTCGAGACACATGACTCGGCTAGTGAAACCGTTTGCACGACGGCAATCTGGACATCCTGATCCGCGTGTAGTCCTGGCAACAACGCGTACATGCCTCCAACCGTCGGTACTAGTTGCTGAATTGATAAATAATAAGCATAACCAAATTCATCACGGTGTTTGTTTGCTTCAAGTTAATATTACATTATAGGACCTATAGCATTGTCGCTGGTAGGGGTTGTTTTTTCGCCGAAAAGGGATACAATTGACACCACGGCGGTAGCCATAAGGATATGCCTACAGTGGCACGTGACCCCTTAGTAAGGGCCCTCCGTGACATGTACGCAGAAGCAGGCGATAATAATACAGAAGTTAAACTTGATAATCCGATAAAAGATGTATGCAACATGGTAAAACAGCAAAAAAGCAAGTATAATATTAAATTAGTTCATTATTATGAATTGAATACAATCTTGTTTCTGGTAGAAATAAGTTACTGTCTAAACTTTGATTATTTTTATATCTAAATTACAACGGAATTTTGTTACAGTAGAAAGGCAGCCTCTATTTTAAAACTCAAAGTTAGGGAAACAACACCTGTATGAATTTCCTTTACGAAAGTATAAATTACAATGGTTTTTCTTCCTTTCTCCATTAAGAATCACCTGTTATATACAAGTTTAATGAAGTATCGTTATTGATAGAACGACCTTAATGTATATCTCACTGAATTAATATTCTTATTAAATGGAATGCAACACTGTCAGGAGTGAGACATGATGATAATCATTATAAATGCACAGGTTTATACTCTGACTTACGCTATTTACAAATATTAATTTGTTTTATCTATACGTATATACTTTTGTGACCTATAGTAGTACGGTATTAGATCCTTTATCTAAATTTAATAAAAAAAATGTCACTCAAATCAAATGAGTTGTCTTTTTCACTAACAGTATGTCCAAAAAAATCAAAAGGGAATATATATGTGTCGGATTTAAAACTAAACGCCCAAGAAGGAAACAATCGAAATAAAAATAAATCGCAAGATTTCGTCAATATTTTACACTAATACTCATAATGGTAGTTCGTATTTTAAGACAGACGGAAACTATACGTATATACGTACTGTTACATTAAGACATTTGGAGGGTTAAAATAGTCTACTGAAAGTTATGTTTGTTATCAAACAAATACATAAAAAATGCATAATTTGAGCAAAATGTCAGTATTTCGGAGTTCCTATATCTCAGTTATAAGAAACTTCTTTGTGTTAAATATATAGAAAAACAACGTATTTGCACTACTGATGATAAGTGCGGATTGTCAGAGGGCATGGCGGATAGAATCGGGCAACTGATAAGCCCCGCCTTATCTGGATGCTTTCTGGTCAGGTATCGACCGGCTAGTTTGGCTGACAAGTCGCGGCACGTTAATTCATTGTCGTATATCATTAAGATTAAGCAACAACATCATACACCTGCTAATAAATAATTCAACGAGCGTCGTGCCTAGTTGCTAATATTGAACCTTTCTTTTAAAAGTAGAAAACAGTCAATTTACTTCGCGTTTCGATTTGATTAAATCTTCGTCATTTAGAGATTATGCGATTCGACTTTACCAAAAAAATACAGAAAAAGAGAAGTTTTCATGTCAACATATTTAATACATCTTAAACGAAAATAGAGCTTACCAAAGTCATATCCAACAGCTATGGTGATCACACTGGAAAAGAAGTATAGTATACGAGTAAACTCACAATGGGATCCTAGATATTAATCAGGGTCATTGCTATTCATAACACATTGAGATAATAACTACTGGCATTTATAAAATAATCCACAATTACAGTAGTCACTAGAGGATGGCTGGTGCACCACTGTTCATCACAGCCTTGAATAAAATACTTTGAATAACATCGTTCACATGAAAGGTACTTACCGGTTGTATAATGTGAGTATACACTATCTAACAGCTGTTAGACTGAAACAAAGTCAAAACGCAGTTGGTTTTAAAAATAGAACCCATACTTTTGCTTTCGATTCACGTATGCCGGTGTTGTTGCAAGATGTATAAATAGGCGTTAGTAACACAAACAAAGCCTAGGGGAATTTTGTCTTTATTTCTTGCTTTCCATTACAGCTACTTAGCTTCTTGTTTCAAGTTTACATTTTTATATTGCATAATTTATGATTATTATGCAGATGGATTTATCAGGGGGGCAGGGTGCGCCGTTTTGAAATACCCCTTTGACCACACCTCTCACCCCCCCCCCCCCCCATTTAAAAAAAAAATCCCTGACTTATTAATAATAAGGATAATGGGGGAACTGTTACTAATGAGAACTTAATTATTTCTTTTGAATTGAAAAAAATGGTGTTTTTTTGTAAGTTATTTTTAGCTATAGTTTCCCCATCATTAATAATAATCCTGGGATTTTTTTTTAAATTGGGGGGGGGGGGGGGCGTGGTCAAAAGGGTGTGTCAAAACAACGCACCCTGCCCCTGTGGGATTGATTAACAATGACCGTTAGATCATGGTTACAACGAAATAATTGTCTATAAGTTTACCGTATTTTTTTTTAAATTCAGGCCAGTGTAGACAGGGGTGATCTTTACTGTCCTTCTAAGCATTGGTCAGCACGTATGGTCAGTGGTGTCTTCAAACAAATAAGAAAATGTCATTGCAAGGGACACAACTCAGGTGTGTCGAGATATTTTATACGAGTGAATAAAAGACTTCCTAAAACAATAATATCTTTCTGAACCATATGCCAACGTTCGTTTTTAAATCGACGTTGTTTTTTTAACACAATAATTATAGGCTTTGTTTCACATTGTTTTACATGAATATTTTGAACTGTGTTTTAGTAATGGCCTAGTCAACGTTGTGTTTTTTTGCACAACACCACCAACGTCATCGACAACGACACTGCCAAGGTATGACCAACAGACAGCCCGAAATGGAACACCTATTTCATAATTCATAAAGTAATAACCAGATATATGCATCTTATTACTGTAAACGTAAATAACAATGACGTTCACTCAGTTCCAACTCTGAAACACGAGCAAAAGTCGAATGACGAGCTTGTGTCACGGAAGCCTGTATATTTCTCAGGTTCTCCGAATCTACAACAAACAACAATATTGACCCATCAAAATGGTCAGAAACATCGTATTTTTGACGCGAACATTCCTCAATATACAAATCTTTCATGTTATGATTATATTTGCTTTACAGTATATTATAGTGTTGCCAATTAAATCTTGGTGGAAATTATACATAAAAATAGCCAAAATCAGTATACTATCATAGCATACACTGCGTCAATGGGGATTTTTGTATAGACTCCCGTTGTATTATAGATGTTTGTTAGTGTTTGTACATACCATTACTTAAATGTCATGTTAAGGTAAGAAATATAATGGTATGATATGTCTAAGTGTACACAATTTACAGAAAAAGGTAATTTAACAGGTGTCACTGTTTCTTTCTTTGATGTCACGAATTAAATGACAATAGTATCTTTAATGTCAAAGTTTTTATGGCGGTATTTTATACTTTCAGACCAGGGAAGAAAATGCAGATTTTTGTCACATGTTCTGTAAATCAACCCTAGAAACTGTTCACCATGTAGCTGCCACACACCCGAATTACGTTCATTAAAATAAAATATTGAGTGTCTTAATCGTCGAAATATTATTATAAATTGTAAGACCATTCCAGTTTTAAGTCAATTGTGAGTATATGTAAATTACTTGAACTCAAAGTAAATCTGCCTTTGGCCCGATGGGGTTTACCATTATTTCAATTATGTTAAAAATAAAATTGAATTAAACGCATGTGTGTTTCCTTAACGTCATAAAGTTCCTAAAGTCAGCAATAAGTATATAAGGGCGATACGAAGGAATCCGGCCAGTCCGGAGATTCACCGGATGGATTCACCGGGTGGATTCACCGGGTGGATTCATCAAACACTTCGCCAAAGACTGTGTGATAGTGACTAACAGACAAGAGATGCTTTGCAAGTACTGCTAGGTGATATTTGTCTCATTAATATTACATTTTTACTTTCGTTTTCAACATTATTTAATTCATACCATAGGGCTTTTCCAATACTGTTTTGAATCTTTATAAATGCTTTTTAAATAATGTGGAAAACATTACTATATGAATCATTCAAACTTTATATATATACTATATGCATATATGTATAGACGATGTACATTGTACAACTCTCAATAAAATGTCTGTTCTGCTCTGTTCTGTTCCTATAAATCTTGCTAACAGTTCCCTTTTGCTAAACACCTTAAACAGGGGAAATTACTCATCCATGCTTCGCTTACAATTTCGCTGTGCTTAAACACCTTAAACAGGGGAAAGGACCCATCTATGCATTGCTAACGATTTCGCTGTGTTTAAACACCTTAAACAGGGGAAAGGACCAATCCATGCATTTTTAACGATGTCGCTGTGTTTAAACACCTTAAACAGGGGAAAGGACCAATCCATGCATTTTAAACGATTTCGCTGTGTTTAAACACCTTAAACAGGGGAAAGGACCAATCCATGCATTTTTAACGATTTCGCTGTGTTTAAACACCTTAAACAAGGGAAAGGACCAATCCATGCATTTTTAACGATGTCGCTGTGTTTAAACATCTTAAACAGGGGAAAGGACCCATCTATGCATTGCTAACGATGTCGCTGTGTTTAAACACCTTAAACAGGGGAAAGGACCTATCCATGCATTGCTAACGATGTCGCTGTGTTTAAACATCTTAAACAGGGGAAAGGACCCATCCATGCATTGCTAACGATGTCGCTGTGTTTAAACACCTTAAACAGTGGAAAGGACCCATCCATGCATTGCTAACGATATCGCTGTGTTTAAACATTTTAAACAGGGGAAAGGACCCATCCATGCATTGCTAAAGATTTAGCTGTGTTTAAACACCTTAAACAGGGGAAAGGACCCATTTCGCTGTGTTTAAACACCTTAAACAGGGGAAAGGACTCGTCCATGCATTGCTAACGATTTCGCTGTGTTTAAACACCTTAAACAGGGGAAAGGACCCATCCATGCATTGTTAACGATTTTGCTGTGTTTAAACACCTTAAACAAGGGAAATGACCAATCCATGCATTGCTAACGAGTTCGCTGTGCTTAAACACCTTAAACAGGGGAAAGGACCCATCCATGCATTGCTAACGATTTTGCTATGCTTAAACACCTTAAACAGAGGAAAGGACCCATACATGCATCGCTAACAATTTCGTTGTGCTTAAACACCTTAAACAGGGGAAATGACCCATCCATGCTTCGCTAACGAGTTCGCTGTGCTTAAACACCTTAAACAGGGGAAAGGACCCATCCATGCATTGCTAACGATTTCGCTGTTCTTAAACACCTTAAACAGGGGAGATGACATATACATGCATTGCTAACAATTTCGCTGTGTTTAAACACCTTAAACAGGGGAAAGAACCCATCCATGCATTGTTAACAATTTCGCTGTGTTTAAACACCTTAAACAGGGGAAAGGACCCATCCATGCATTGCTAACAATTTCGCTGTGTTTAAACACCTTAAACAGGGGAAATGACCCATCCATGCATTGCTAAAGATTTCGCTGTTCTTAAACACCTTAAACAGGGGAAAGGACCCATCCATGCATTGCTTACGATTTCGCTGTTCTTAAACACCTTAAACAGGGGAAATGGCATATACATGCATTGCTAACAATGTCGCCGTGTTTAAACATCTTAAACAGGGGAAATGACCCATCCATGCATTGCTAACGATTTCGTTGTGTTTAAACACATATAACTGGGTTACTGATCTATTCACGGCTCGGTAAACACTTTCTCTGTGTATTAAACTGGGTAACTGATCAATACATGGATGCTTTGGCAGCAATTGTATTTCTTGGCACAATATTATCTAAATAAGATTCAAATTCAAATAAAGTTTTAATACATTTCGCACAGTTAAACTCAATTTTCATTGTCATTCATTTGCGTCTTTTAATTCGTTGTTTAAAATACCAATGAAGTGCTTTCGTTTATCTTTGAATCATTGAACAGCACATGATAACACCAAATCTTGTGAGAAGATTCTTAACTTTGGTGACCCGATTTGTTTGACATTCAATTTCTTACATAGCATTTTCTATGACCAGTTGAAGAACTATTATACATTTTCTTCAGAATGAACCAGCATTTTAAAATTAGTACATATTGATATGTAACGGATATATATATTCTACCTAATTCGCCATATACACCAACATTAAAAGGTGATTGTCTTAACCAAGTGTAGCTTTGCAAAACTTCAAATGTATCGTCTCCAACTGTAAATATTTGTAAATCCCCATATTTCACACGCATATGTAATAATAGATGAAACATGCATCACAATAGCCGCAAAGCTACTCTTGTTATACCGTCATACCTTTTTTAACTTGACAATTAATTGTCCAGTGCGTTTCACCATTACCATATTAAGAACAAAATCACCAGATCAGTTCAAGGTTACACCATCTAAATACTTAAAATCGTTAAATATTTCGACATCTTCATATGCATACCCATTTCTCATTACAAATTGTACCACTTCTACTGCGAATAACTACAATTTTTGTTTAAGCAATGTTAACCTCCAAACCCAAGGTATTGCAATAATTCTTTTAACGATCTAACCACAAGTGTTTCTGCAAGGACAAGTTTTTATCGGCGAATAACAATACAATCAAACATATATCATGTAAAGCTAAACAACAATAATAACTATTTTGTATATACATTTCTAATTCCTCAACAAATAGGGAAAACATTATCGGGGAGATTATCTCTTCTTGCCTTAAGCTTTCAGGTCTTCTGTAATATTACATAAAGTATGTGACATCATCCATTATTCTTATTAAACTCCATATAAGTTATTGGAATGTGTAACGTACTTAATTTGTACTGTCATTATTTTACAAATGGACTGTCCACTATTTTAAGAATGGAAGTCTTTGTTGAAATAATGGGCAGGCCGTTGAAACAACGTTGCACAATACTAAAACCTACATAGAGTACAAAAAGAACAATGGACCTCATTTCAGATGATCGTGATACGAAACGTATTGGGTGCAGGGGCGTAGATAAGCGATCGTTGATGATTCGAACTAACTCGACTTTTATTGAAATCGATATAACACAAGCGCGGCCGTTTCGTGGACTTTAACATTTAGTTTACACAACAAAGTGTATGATTTCAGTAAAAGTTTCAATACGCAGCAAAAGGAGTGAAATACGCTGTGTTTACAAGTTTTAAGTATTAAATGAATGACCCAAACTGTCCATTAAGGGCCTGTCACACACTACCAATGCACCTGGCGGGGACTAAACCGAGCTCACAATTAACAATGGCGGAGCTCCGTCGAAAAACCACAACTGGCTGTAGTAATACTGATGTAGTACAGGCGTATGAGCCGATATAAGACCGAATATATCTTGTGCAGCTGCTGACCCGAGCTAGAGCGGAGTGATACCGTTGAGCTGCCGTTGTACTGTCGATGGCCGGTACCGTTGAGCTGCCGTTGTACTGTCGATGGCCGGTACCGTTGAGCTGCCGATGTACTGGTCAATGACCGATACCGTTGAGCTGCCTATGTACTGGTCGATGGCCGATACCGTTGAGCTGCCGTTGAACTGGTCGATGGCCGGTACCGTTGAGCTGCCTTTGTACTGGTCGATGGGCGGTACCGTTGAGCTGCCCTTGTACTGGTCGATGGGCGGTACCGTTGAGCTGCCGTTGTACTGGTCGATGGGCGGTACCGTTGAGCTGCCGTTGTACTAGTCGATGGCCGATACCGTTGAGCTGCCGTTGTACTGGTCGATGGGCGGTACCGTTGAGCTGCCGTTGTACTGGTCGATGGGCGATACCGTTGAGCTGCCGTTGTACTGGTCGATGGGCGGTACCGTTGAGCTGCCGTTGTACTGGTCGATGGGCGGTACCGTTGAGCTGCCGTTGTACTGGTCGATGATCGGTACCGTTGAGCTGCCGTTGTACTGGTCGATGGCCGGTACCGTTGAGCTGCCGTTGTACTGGTTGATGGCCGGTAGAAGTCAGGCATCACATCACTAAGAACGGTAGCACATCGTTAGTACATTGGCATGACTAAGGTATCACATCGGTACCAGTCCGGTACACATTGAGGCCACCGGAGAATCGCCGATTAATAACGGTGCATTACCAGCGTTCTACTGAATTAATGAAGCGATACCGGAGAACTGCTATTGCACTGACGTTGTATTCGCGTTGTCAGCTCCGGAAGCGCAACGGCAGAAATTATGAGCATGTTCATTGATACCGTCTCCGGCCAATGCTATTTTTCTCTACCGTTCTAAACGATGTGGAACCGCTGCGCTGCCGTACTAGTGCCGATTTCCGAAAATCGTCGAATTTGTACAGAAATAACATACATGTAATTTACTTCACATCATTTGTTTTTCTTGATTAAGTACGGACGTAAAACGCTTTGCAAAACTTCTTAACAATGTATTACCTCAAAAATTGGTTCCACACAATGTATCCCCATTTTATTTCACATAGAATAATTACTTTGGTTCAAGAAACTACAAAGGTTCCGGATTTTAAAATAAAATAGAACATCTCTGAAATATACCCATAGATCTAAAAAATAGTATGGTCAATTGCTTCTGTAAAATACTCATTTAAAATGTATCTGCTCCAGGCGATTCACTCTTTATCTAAATGGTATATAGTTAACAAATATAATCAGAATAAATTAAATATGTTTTCGAATGTCGGTGTCGCTTTGTTAGGTTAAATAATTGTATTCATTACAGTTTATTGAAAGAGGGAGACTATTTAACGACGCAAACAATAAAAACTTGTAGAATAACCGTTGTACACATGTACAGTTTTATACCAGGAAGTGCATTTAAAAGGACTAGCCACCAGATTATACTTTGCAAGAAAAATAGAAAATATAAAAAAACTAGCATAAACTTGATATCGTTGTGCGCGTTACATCTTACAAACTGGTGTATCACATCGCTTACGACGCATGCACCTATCTCAGTTTTTGCGCATTTGTCCAATTCGAAATTTACTGCGGTTGTCTACCACATAAATCCAAGTAATATTAAAAACTGCGTCAGTATATGTATCTGTACTCATCGCGTGACTTGCACGTGCTAAATATACACACTTCATGGATTCCCGGCAGAACGGACATTGCAAATAAGCCGAATACTGCTGCAAAACAACGGAGACACAGAGCCCGACAGATCAACCTCGGTAATAATATTGACCGATGGAAACTTTTGATAGAGGTCAACTCGCTGAAAATGAGAGCGAGCTGCAAAAGCGCTTATTGGCAGTTTAGTATGTGAAAACCATCATATGACTTGCAAATTTTCCGGAAACAAACATTGCTTTTTTAAACATGGAAAGACAGCTGAAACAGCGACAATATAGTTGCGTTTATACTTTTAATTATGTAAAATGATGTATTATCGGCCTCGTACTAGATGGCATTGACAATTCTATGCATGTTTTGAGAAATTTCTGCATTTGCCGATTTTTGGACAATCTGGTGTTTTGTCCCTTCAAAGTATCAATGGTTATTGTTGATCAACCATGTCTTATGTTTGCGTTTGTGCTTAAGGCTGACCCCGTTGTATAAGCTATGCTCTATACCCTTTCATATAATGTCTGTTGTGGTGTTCTAGTTTAAAGCCACCCACTTAAACAGTCATTTTCTATATTTACCGATACTCTGTCTGCTTATAAACGCCTATATCCATCTCCTTTTCTGATAACGTTTGCATGTCTTCATGATAAAGGCTAAATAAATAGTGCAGCAAGTGACAGTTTCTAAAATGGGATTTTATTTTCTTCTTGCACTGATTCTTAAGTGTACACTTATATTGTGTTTTGTAACCCCGGACCATTTGACCAGCCAAAATAGTGTACGCACTGTATTCGCTCTTCAAGAGCCAGTGGTTATTTTCATGTTTGAGGAAGTAGATGTAAAAGTGAACTATAGTTTACCCTGTGCGGACAGTTATGTAAGCATATACATAGAACATCTTAAGGAAAATGACATCTTTAACGTTTTAAGTAATAGCACGATAACTATTCCCTGTGATGCTAATGGAGATTCTTCTACACTCGGCAATGGAAGAAATAAAACGTTGTCTATTGATGGCGTGCTTACTCTGCGACTGAGGAGCACTGTGATCGGTCTGTCAAGACTTGGACTGGCAATAAGAGACCAAGGTTCGAATATACTGCAATACGATGAAGTCGGAGGTATCAGCATGTACAACAGCAGCTTTGAGCCCCAACCCGGGGTCCGCATTGACGCCAACGGAGGTGCAGTCACCCACTGGTTTCCGGTGACGGTGTTACGCAAGATGAGGCCAGTAGACCACATATTCCGCTACCTTTTGGGATTTATGGTTATATTACTGACCATGGGATTCGGGTGCAAGCTGGACATGGGCGTGGTCAAAGAGTGCCTGAGACGACCGGTGGCCCCCGGGATCGGGTTTGGATGCCAGTATTTACTCATGCCATTGGTAGGAACAAAGATTCGTTAGCTGATTTGGCTTTTGATCCATTTGTTGTCTATATACTGTTTCTGTCTTCTGAAATAATGTCGCAAATGAGGTTCGTGCTATTGTTTTTACCGAAGCTGACCATTATGTCTAAATAAGTTATATATATATATATATATATATATATATATATATATATATATATATATATATATATATATATATATATATATATATATATATATATATATATATTTATTTATTATGAAAGAATCATTTTAAGATGCAGTCTGATTTTGTATGCAAATAATTTCATCAATAAATCGTTGTATTTGCTAACATTTAAAGGAGATTATGCATAAATAATAAACTCGAACTATCATAAACTAAGTGCTACAATTCCCATGATTATGCCTAATGATTACGGTGCAGGGGTCGTTTGCTCTTTCGTGTAATTTGTCGAATGTAAATATAATAAAGTGAAATTGTTATTTATGACACATGAACTTAACTTTAAAATGATACATCCGGGGACATATATAAGTGTACATTTACTTTCTATCACCGTAGGAGTTAACCAACCTTTTATCACAAATTATCACAAATTGTCTCATGGATTTTACTGTTTACACTCTGAGGCTTTATTAGAAGACTAAAAATCACGTTATGGCAGAAATCAGCCACCATGTCTTTCATACGTGGCGGAGCGAAATACGAAAAAGCTCAAACTTTGATAGGGTGTGGCGGGTTAAAGCATTTAGACCTGGCCACAATTTCTCAAAACTTCTTAAGTTCCTTATAACAGGATTAAGCTAAGCTCACTAGTTTTGTCTTTCAACAGTTTGCGTAATATTTACTTCTTTAAGAGTTTTTAACCTTTTCATGCTTTAAATGGAACTTATAATTATGATAAACACAATAAACCGTTTTTTATTTATCAAATTCCAAATCAAGAATGTAGTCTGCCTTATTGAAATAAGCTACTTAATCCTAATGATCTTAAGAAGTTTCGAGAAATCGGGGCCGGAATCAGAAATCAGAAGCTATAAGAACATGTCCAGAACAATGTATGATATCATGCTTACTGACAATGTTTATCATTGGTCATTGCAGATCGGGTACGGGGTTGCGCGGCTGGTGCCCTTGGGTGACAAGTCCGTGTCCCTGGGAGTGTTTCTTTGCGGTGTGTGCCCGGGAGGCGGGCTGTCCAACATATACACATACCTGCTCGACGGGGACGTCTCACTCTCTATAACCATGACGTTCGTCAGCTCGGTCGCATCCATAGGTATTATGTTAGCTCAGTGTGTGATAAATTACGTCATATTATGTCGGAAGGCAACATATTGCTTAAAATGAAGACTTAAAACAAAGATAACTTTTCTTTTACTACACCATTTTAAAGATTTTACAGCAAGAACTACCTACCAGTCAGAACTACCGAACAGTCAAAACTACCGTATAGTTAAAACTACCGTACAGTCATTAATAATGTAAGTCAGAAAAAAACTTACATTCAGAACTACGGTACTGTCAGAACTACCGTATAGTCAGAACCACCGTTCAGTCACAACTACCGTACAGTCAAAACTACCGAACAGTCACAACAACCGTACAGTCACAACTACCGTACAGTCACAACTACCGTACAGTCACAACTACCGTACAGTCACAATTACCGTACAGTCACAACTACCGTACTGTCACAACTACCGTACAGTCAGAATAACCGTTAAGTCACTACTGTTTAACTACTTAAGAACAACGGTACAGTCAAAACTACAGGCAGAACTACGGTCCAGTCAAAACTACAGGCAATACTACGGTACAGTCAAAACAACAGGCATAACTACGGTTCAATCAAAACAACCACTACCGTACAGTCAGAACTACGGTACAATCAAAACAACCACTACAAAACAGTCAGAACTACAGTCAGAACTGCGATTCAGTCAAAACTACAGTCAGAACTACGTTTCAGTCAGGAAAATGGTACAGTCAAAACTATTGTAAAGTCAAAATTGTCGTACAGTCAAAACTACGGTACAGTCGAAACTACCGTACAGTCAAAACTACGGTACAGTTAAAACTATCGTAAAGTCACAACTACCGTACAGTCACAACTACCGTACAGTAAGAACTACCGTACAGTTAGAGCTAGCGTACAATAAGAACTACCGCTTAGTCAGAGCTACAGTACTGTCAGAACTACGATAAAGTCAGAACTACCGTACAATCAGAACTACCATACAGTCACAACTACCGTACAGTCAGAACTTCGGTACAGTCATAACTACGGTTCAGTCAGAACAACGGTACAGTCAAAACTAGAGTTAGAACTGCGGTAGCGCCAAGGCTAAATTGTATGGTTTAATCAAATTGGTGAAATGTATAAAAAAGAATGCCATATGCATATTTCACCGTGACTTACGGAGTCCTTACTTTTAAACGTTGAAAGAAGATACCCAAACCTCGCCAAAGACATTCAACCGGATATTTACAGGGTCATATTATGATATATTATCTACCACTTTGAAATCTGTTTACCGCATTCTACAGGCTTCGTTAAATTTGTCCTTTCTTCAGTAATATATATTTTTATAGAAACTATTGATGTATGTATCGTATGACAGAGCTATCATGTTTTAGCACGTTACAAGGCGAAGCTTATACTCATCGTTAGTTTACTGTACAGTTAGTTAGCTTTTTGTTCTATAATGGAGAATGCATTCAGCCTTGTTTTTGTTTTAAGATTAATTCTCATATCAGAACGGTAACCAGTCGCTGGGCAGAGCTCTTACTGTGCAAGAGCAGCGTATCGATCATTCGGAATTTCCAGATTTTTTTCGATGGGAAATAGCCAAGGAGTTCCGATAAATGACAACGTTAATTCAATATAACCATGCTACATATTGCACGGTAACCCAATGTCATACACATGTGGTATACAACAGTTGCTATATCATCTCTCCACTTTTTCATGGAGAGTACATGTGATCACATATCTTATTACGTAATAGATACAGTACGAACATTTCTTCCCAAGTGTCCTCTAACAGACATAAGTAGCCATTTCGTTAGACCATTGCTGTTCGTCCTAGCGAAACGGTTTCTTACGTCGTTAAAAAAACACTTGTGAAGAAAAAAACGAGTAACTGTATTTGACTTATACGACGTTAAGTGTATTGCATATATTACTGGGCAAATAAATGCATTAATAAATAAATAAATACAGATGTATTAATAGATAAATAGAAATATTTGTCCAAAATATAATCATTAGATTATTATTATGGCCTTTCTAAATACAATGTATCGGCTAGTGTGATTACTCGAAATTCACGTGCACGGTCCGCTTACAACCGTTAGAAGACATTTTTTTCAACAGCTCTGCTGGGGGTATAGTCAAATAAATTAATTTAATATATTTTTGGCAGGTATATAGTCATAACTCCAATAATGGATATGCATTTTGCTTCACTTCATTATGAACTCTGTATCGTATTATACTGTGTATAAGGACGCTAGCATAGATAGGACGCAGACAAGAAAGGGTGAGAAAACGCATAAGAACCCTTAATATAAAAGATAGGACGCAGCGGAAAAATGTCAAAATTGGAGAATAGTATTACACGGTAATAATCTAGGCCCACCATAGACAACCATTGCTATCTTCTTTGTTGTTTCAGGCATGATGCCCCTGTGGATCTACACTCTAGGGTCGACCCTGGTAGATGACAGCTCGGACATCCGCATTCCCTACTTGAACATTCTACAGGTGCGTACCAGATTACAGCACGTGGTCATTATGGAACCCACCTCTAGGACAATGCTTGATGTCCACACACGATGTTAATACGACCTAGAAAAAGCGTTCTTACCTAGAGATCCAAACAATATATGTATATATTAAGAGACTTATTTAATAAATGTTCGCTAAATAAGGTGGAACTATAACTCTTTCATTGTTAAGACAGCTGCAGACATCTTCAAGCTGCACTCACACAGATTGACCGTTTTAACAACATTTTTTTAATATTGTTTGTCTATGAATGTGCCTATTTTTGCGTAATGTCCGGAAGCAAGTGATAATAAAAATAACATATCCTTTCTTTCATGCTTTTCGATAGCATCAGTGAAATAAAAACAGTGAAAATATCAACTTTTAGAACTACTTTTAAAATTAATTGCAGGTGTAGCCGCTTCCCCTTGATCAAAACAAAACACGTCACTTTTATAGCGGAAAATGTTGCCACTAGTGAAAATATGTATTTCTATGACACTCATGAAATGAAATACGATCTTACACTGGAATAAACAAATATCCTCTATATATTACTAAGTTAAAGGCACTGATGTGAAAACAGCTGATTCTGAGACACAGATTAAAAGAATAGTCAACATCTTCAGCATGTGAGAGTGCAGCTTTAAAAACTGTTTTCTACTTTCAGGTTATTGCTTCCGTTGTTATTCCGCTGTTTATCGGCATCTTCATCAAGTACAAGTTCACAAAGGTCGCACTCTTCATCATTAAAGTGCTCAAGCCGACCACGCTCGTCTGTATCATAGTATTCCTTACCGTCGGCATTTGGTCAAACCTCTACATCTTCAAGATGTTCCGCCCCGTCCACGTCCTCGCCGGATGCCTGCTGCCGTATTTCGGCTATTTACTTGGAGGCGTTATTGCCGTAATTTTACGGCAACCGAAAGCGCGCGTGGTCACGATCGCGTTGGAGACCGGAATGCAGAATATCGGTATCGCAATGCTCGTGCTGCTGCTCTCATTTCCGCCGCCACTTGGGGACATCGCCACCGTCGCGCCTTTGTCGTCCGCCATGATGACACCAATCCCGCCTTTCGTCGTTACTATTGTTTACAATGTGTACGTGAAATTCTTCAAGAAGTATGAACCTGTGAACGTCAATGATGAAAAAATAGACGTCCAATCTAAGAATATTGTCGAGAAATTGAGTTCTGTTTGAACCATTCCACCAGTAAAATGTAAATATTTGTCCATCGTCGGATGCTATACTTCGTTGTGTACCGTGGGCAAATTGGCTACGAAAATCTCGTAATCATGAATAATTAATGAGGCAGTTTCATTGGTTCCGCAAAGTACCAGATGCTTTACGGTTGAAAAATATTTTGGTGATTGTTGGAAATTAACCGGCTGCGCCTTCTCTATACAATAATATTTGGCTGTAGTCAAGACCACACGGCCACGGAGGCTATTGCCACTGTCAAGTTATTGAACAATATTTGAGTGTAGCATGCGAATTCACTGAAAGAAGAGTTGTCTCTTCTGTCCCATGCTTATTCATTAAAACGAGATTTTGTCAGTCAATTGTCCCACGGGATATATGAAGTGTACCGGAAAAATACCGTGGTGGCCGACGATGAATTGTCACGCTGATTGAATCTTTGCGTCTTTATTTATGGTGGTAAAGTTGAAAAAAAAATTCATTAAACTTTGAGTTTCCCACTCAGAATCAATGACATCTTTAAGAACAGTTTACATTCTAAAGTGATTCATGGAAAAGAATTCACAATTCAATCAACGTGGCAAACCCCATTCGTAGAGATATTGCTTGTGTAATAATACTATATACATGTTATTCAAGCTTACTAATCATTCATTTTCTAATTGGCCCGAGCGTTTCGTACTGTTTGAACCCACAAAAAACCGAAGCAATCCGTACAATATCGTGTGTGTGTGTGTGTGGGGGGGGGGGGGGGGGGGGGGAGTTGTAAGTTTTGTTTTTAAAATATAAGGTAGTTCAGGTACGGTTTAGGAGAGAAATCGGTTATGTGTGGAGGAAAGGAACAACGGATATTCGAAGCGTCGTTTTTCAATCGGTCGCATGACGCCACACCTGTCCAATCAGAGAGCAGCAATTAACTTATTAATGACGTCATTATGCTGAGTGTTTTATTTAAAACAAACATATGTATTCTCTATAGAGTAGTTGCGAATTGCAGATTGTTCGAGTACGTGTTTATGTTGACTGTGCTTGAACGTGTACGTGTACATGTTGTCTTTTTTACTCGGGTCCGTGAACTAGGTGACTGTTTTTTGCACGGATACCTGGTGGCTATATTTGCACGTTTACATGCTCGTGTAGAAAATTATTTACACGGGTACCTGGTGACTATGTTTGCACGGTAACGGGTACGTGTAGAAAATTGTTTACACGTGTACGTGGTTGCTCTGTTTGCACGGTAACGGGCACGTGTAGAAAATTGTTTACACGTGTACGTGGTGGCTATGCTGCAAGGTTACATGTACGTGTAGAAATTGTTTGCACGGGTTCGTGGTGGCTACGTTTGCATGGGTACGTGTATGTGTTGAATAATGATTGCACGGGTACATGTACTTGGAGACTGTTGTTTACACGGGTACGTGTACGTATGGACTGTAGTTTGCACGGGTACGTGTACGTATGGACTGTAGTTTGCACGGGTACGTGTACGTATGGACTGTTGTTTACACGGGTACGTGTACGTATGGACTGTAGTTTGCACGGGTACGTGTACTTTTTGAATATTGTTAATATGGGTACGTTTAATAATGTTTTGCCCCAAAAAATGTTGTTAATGCTTAAATAGAATGATAACAACCACAACATAATTTTTCTTTGGCTGTGATGTTTTGCGTGGTTATGGTTCTAAGTCTTTCACTCTAATGCTTCTGAATCTCAGTGAAAAGGGCAATTATGTCATTGAGTTTTTAATGAGCTACCTTAGGTTGATGCGACGATCCAACCACATTTTATTGACATATGGTAGTGCTGCATTTTTTGTCTATTGCTTTTCATCTATCGGTAATAATTACTTCATCATAGTGGAAAATATTAACCAATTGATCAATTGGCTAACACTTTGACAAGGCCAACTCGGGATTATTTCTCACATTTCTGTAAAAGCTCTTGTTATAGACGATAGCAGTGATAATATGCATGTTTCTTTTTATGACAATTATAGAATTATGTAACATTGTAAGTCGTTCATTTTCGGATGTGTTTGTTGTTTTGTTATATATACTCGTATATACTTTCAATTTCTTTTCTCATATATGCTCCTTGGCTCGTATATATAATGGTTTGTAATGTTCGTAAATCACATATGATATAACTAGAAAAAAAATGATGAGACTTTTTTAAATGGGGGTATCACTCATACTCACACTTGCGTACTCATATTTAATACATATGTTAGTATTTCCATATGCTAACCTATTGAATATGACATACAAATACTAATATATTTTAATAGTATCTAATTATAGCGGAAAACTGTAGTAGGTATTTAAAATCCAAATAATTGATACTAATTAAAAAAAATCTGAGGAAAAAAGTTGATTTATTCACTCCCGAAATGTCTTGAACTATTCAAATAATTAAAATACAACGAAAGTTTACTTCTCTTCACAATTCTGCATATTTGAACAATTAAGACGAACCATTGAATTCGCCATTGAATTTTGTAGATTTGTACTCGAACATACTTTGTTAACTTACGCGCTATCGCATCGTTAACATGATGTAGGGGGTTCAGGTGATTTTAACTTAGTGGATTTAGTACACATGACGTTAGATATTGTTAATCTACCCTCTTTAATAAAATCATAACTTTTTATAAGGTTCTTGTTTCTGTGTAATTTACTGAACTGATATTTTTAAGATTTGAACTGACTATTGAATATGTTTCTTCTTTGCTTGAAAATTGGAACATTATTCTAGGGCTTGTTCTCTATAAGACACAGTCGTGAAAAATAATTTGATTGATAGGCAGCTTCTTGTTGAGATATATATATTACAAAATCTCCTCTAATTCACTTTCATTCGTCCATATATATCTCAATATCTCTGATATTTTATAAGGAAGACTATCTTTTGTACTCTGCTTTGTTATTCTTTCTTGTTTTGCAATTCTCGCTGCTTGTTTTCATTAGCAATGATGATGTATGTTAGAATTAATCCAGTTAAAAAAATGAGTGATTTGTTGTGAAACTAAATGAATTCTTTGCCCCAAAGAATTTGGGTTCTGAGGCAAAAACATCCCTTAGATTCATGTTTAACATTTTTAAGCCTTATCCAAAGCGGGATTAAATTTCGTTAAAATGCCGAAAATGGTTTGTTGATACGTTTTTAGACAATCTCAATTCATGGACAAAAAAGACATTCCTTCCCAAACTTTAGCATATTATACTTTTGTATACCTTTCCAGTGTGCTGCTTCTCTTTCCGATATTAAAAAGTTTTTCCATATGTTAACCTATTGAATATGACATACAAATACTAATATATTTTAATAGTATCTAATTATAGCGGAACACTGCAGTAGGTATTTAAAATCCGAATAATTGATACTAATTAAAAAAAATCTGAGGAAAAAAGTTGATTTATTCACTCCCGAAATGGAGAGAATAGTTAAGAATTCAGGAAAGACTACAAAAGGCTAAAAACGCATTTTTTCTATGGCTGCACAGGGTGTCCACCCCTTCGGAGTGAACCATTTAGTAAGCGCTGATCTTTACAAGAAAATAATCAAACCATTAGCACTTTATGGCTGCGAATAATGGTGTAACCTAACTGCGCATAACATGTATACTATGGACAACATTCAGCATTCATTGTTAAAAAATATAGGGTTTTCATGTTTTGACAAGATCAGATATGTGTGAAGCAATGGTTGGACTGCAAAAGCTTACCTGCGATGTGATTTAGGAAACTTGTGTTTTTACACAATATATTAAGCCTTGAATGTAAAAGTACATGTCGAAATATTTTTAAACGCAGATATCTGCCATTCATTTCTTGTAACACTACTATAAAGTACGGTTTAATTCGAGATATTTGTTACACACTCTGTAAATAAGATCTGCATTCTGTTATTAACAATGTTTTTGTAGATCCGACAACATTGCCGGGTAAGTATGTATGGAAAAGAACTGTCAAGCAATAAGTATATAAATACGAGACAGAACTGTGGAGATACAGAATTATGACAGTCTCGGACTTTGCTCGATTCAGAATTTTACAACCAACTATCTTTCCGTCAATTGTGTACTGGACGTGTTGTCGTGCTGCTCAGAGAAGCATATGCACGAGGTTGCAAAACTATGGTGTCGCAGCTACCGACTTGACTCTTTAACACTTTGTCAAAACGGTAATGTCCAAACCACGGACAAAATTGCTCACCTAGTCAGTGAAAGTGCAGCATCAACTGAATTGCGGACTAAATATGTGTGCGCTATTTTATGTTTCGGCATTGAGTTTGTATCAGAAGTACTTCAATTGGACGAATCCATGTTTACTATGAAACTTATGGGTGCACCTTTAGTGCCACTGCTTGACAATAATGACAATAAGGATTTTTTCCTGATATCGCTCCAATTTATTAGTGACTGTCTGTCATGTGTGTAAATTATTACGAACATATTGTACTGCTGTATGATGACGATGCCCACTAATTGAATAGCAGACTTACCTCAGATGATACAAGACTAATTTTGATGCAAAGCATTAAAGACGCCGCAAATGTTTTTGAAACATGACTAAAATGAAGCAGTTGCAGTTCACCAGCATACCAAGTTTGAGGTACCTGGATACAAGCATTCTTCAGTTATTGAACGAATTCGGTCACCACGACCTTGACTCTTGACCAACTGACGTCAAAATAGTTAGAGTGTTGGTCATGTTTAAGTGACCTCTACCAAGTTCGAGGTCTCTAGGCCTGAGCGTTTTCAATTATTAATAAGAAATTTTCAGCTTACGGTCACAACGACCTTGACCTTTGACCCACTGACCTCTAAAGCAATAGGGTTCATCTGCTGGTTATGACCAACCTGCCTACGCAGGTTGAGGTCCTTGGCAAATAGTGGTCTTCATATATTGATCGGAAACCGATTTTCAGCTAAAGGTTACCACGACATTGACCTTTTACCAACTAACCTCAAAATCAAAAGGTTTTATCTGCTAGTCACGACTAACCTGCCTACAAAGCTTAAGAACCCTGGGCCTAAGCATTCTTCAGATATTGTTCGGACAACGTGGGGACGGACTGATGGACGGGCAGACAATCAGATAACAATATGCCACCCTTTGGGGCATAAAAATCCCAGGTGCTGTAATACAAACAATTATGAACTTAAGGTTTTATGTTTTTAGCTATGAGTTAAGTGTGACACAAGCTTTCGGTGATTAAGGGAAATTCTACACTTTTCCAGGTTATAAAGGGTATGATAAAAACAGGGTATGATAAAAACTGAGCTGGAATTATATAATTCATTTCTTAACTTAGATCGACTTCCTAAAATGTTCATGGTCAAATTAAGAAGTACAACTACAAGTTTTATTTAACATAGAAATGTGTATTACATAAAATTAATAAAAATAAAGTATTTCAGATATTATTCAGTTATTATTTCATATGACCAGTGAAATACTTAACCTAATATTAGGAAATGCCTAGGATGTTTTATAAATAACAGCTCATGAGCATTATAAGAAAATATATTGAAAGTATTTATAACAAGTTATATGGTATTTATTATTATAATTAAAAATATGCAATTATGATATTCAAAATAAAGTTCACGCGACCATTAACAAGAGTACAATGGTCTGAATAAACAAACTGTATTTAGAGGAATGTTAGAAGTACAACAGAGCCCGTATTACAGAAGCATCTTAAGTAAATTTTAAATATATTCAATTATGATATATTTCCAAAATCATATTAGAACTTCAAGATTTTTTAACTGCTTTAACATAGAACTAATAGTCCATTAGAAATATTCATTTATTTATCTGAATTTAAGCACACATATCCTTTTTGTGTAAAGTCCCAGTCCCAGTTTGTAAACTTATCGAAATAACTGTATATCCAACTGACCTCTCTTAACCTTTTTGACATTTTTTAAAAGTTTGTTAAAAAATGCTTTTATCACAATAACAAACATGCAGTAAACCGAAAGTATAGTCTAAATTGACCGCGCACAACGTTAGTGCGAAAAGTGTGTATCACGTGACTTTCTTAAATGCTCAGTTTGGTTTTGCTTGTTTGAGTTTATCAAGGTCTGCCCGCGCCCATTAGCTGTATTATGGCTTGATCCCGCCGTGACGCCATCACGACTTAAATTGTCCTTAAATGCCATAAGTGACATGAGATAGAAGTGACAGCAATTCGCAGTCATTTTCATATTTTAACTAAGAAGTAATACGTTTAAATATTTTCCAAAATAAAAAAAATCATATTTACATGTTATTTTTATAAAATATTTCAATTGAAAGCTAAAATGTATTCATTGAAGAAAAATGAGGTAATAAGATATGTCCATGATTACTGCATAGTTAAGCTACGTACAGCTCTTACATTAGTTCATTCATACAGCTATATGTAACTGTTATACTGATGTTATTTACCGACGATATGGTAGTTTCTGTACATGACTTAAAAAAAGCTTAAATTGGTTGCTTGGTTATTTTTTGAAATGGGTACTAAAAGGTAACATAGCAAAGACAAAGATAATGCTTTTTCGGGAAAGGGGCATGTTAGGTGAAAATGAAAATTGGAAATATATGACAATAAATACTTCGAAACAGTTCATGATGTTAATTTCCTTGGAACAGTTTTTAACTATACCGGGTCTATTTTAATTAAAACCAATTATCCATAGCAGGGAAAGCCCTCTCGGTTCTTTATGTACTTACAAATAAGGCAAAACATTACCAGTACGCACTGCCAAGAAAAGAGTTGCATTGCCTTATTTACAAAATGTCTGTCAAAACCACTTTTTGTAAAATAGCAATTCAACTCTTTTCTGGGCAGTTCTTACTTTAGCGATTAGCGTTTCTAAGCAAGATGAGTTTAACAGACAGACAGGTAGACGGACATAAAAATATAGTTTACAAAATAAAATCTGCATTTCACTGATACAGACTCTCTTTGTTATAAAATAAAAACAAAATATGTATAAGAGGATTAACATGCTGATAAACACATGTTAATGGTAGTGATTACCCAAAAGAGATTTCATTTTATTTTGATGAAATTAAGGAAGTTATTGGGAAAATGAAAGATGAGGCAGCTGATACTCATATAACAGAATTTGTTGGATTGCGTATATTACATGGAAAATGTGTGAAAATGTAAAGGGATTACCGAAGGATTTGTAAAAAGAATAACACATGACCATTCTTCAAAGGACTAACAAATCAAACACACAAAGTTACACTTTTACAAAGACTAGTAGATTTATCTCTGATTATGAGCAAAGCACACTACATTATTGGTTTTAAATCCTTAAAGATTACTCAAGAATGAGAGTATTCTGAAGACGTTCACATCGAACCGACGATTGACTAGAAAAAAATACGAACTATTACCCGAGCGCTAAATGTGCACAATGTGTTACCCCTTTACTTGTGGAGTTTCCTTTATTAAACTATAAAAATGGTCAAACTATCATATTGTTCTTTTTCATTTACAATAATTGTTTTGATATTTGTTACCTGTCTTCCCTAAATGGATGTACGCCATGGATATAGATACACGATACAGCTGTTTGATTAATTAAGAGAACCTACATGTCTATTACCTCTTACACGGTTGTTTTCTCCAACAATACAAGACATATTCGAATTGGTAATTTCACCAATTTGTTAAAACTTATCCAGATTCGAAGTATGATTTAAAGGGAAAATTTAAGGTATAATGTTCCTATCAAATAACAAAATGCACTATCCATGCACGAGATATATAATATAACGTTGTGCCACCTGATAGTTAGTCCAGTAATATTGTGACAACATTTTACCAAATTGTTCACTTTGGGTTAAAATTAGGAAACTTTGCCTGTTGACACCTTTGCATGTTAAGGTAAAAAGTAGCTCAGGACCCACCTAAATTTCGTCCAAGATGACCGCCAAAATGGCCGCCATCACACTTAATATTTTAAAGAGGAACTGTCTTAAATAAAAATTTGTTTCTAGATATGCTTTCTGGTGATTTATAGACAAATATCAGTGAAATGAAATGACATAGAGGATATTTGTTTATTTCAGTGTAAGATCGTTTTTTATTTCACGAGTGTCATAAAAAAATATATTTTCACGAGTGGCGAAGCCACGAGTGAAAATGTAGTTTTTTTTTTGATCACGAGTGAAATTACGATCTTACACTGAAATAAACAAATTTTCTGTTTCTTTTATGCTTATTTTCGAAGTTTTTTTTTATTTTTTATTTTATTTATTTCTGAATTACCCCCTTTTTTAAAGGGTGGGCTTTACGCCGCTACCCGTGGGGCGCCCCTCATGCATAATTATAGCTGTCAACTTTTCTACTTTCGGTTTGCTGAGAAATAGTTCTCTGCTATTCATTCTTATAGCTTAATATTCGCTCGTTTTTTATTGCAAAGCTTTAGAAACAGTAAACAATGAAGTATTATTAGTGCACATATGTTCCAAAAAATAATGAAAACACTTTTTATTTTAAGATGGGCATGAATATATAACCAAATTACTACGCCGCGATTTAAAGAATGAAAATTTGGAAGGTCAAATGTGTTAGCAAAACAAATGTGGATACTCATTGGATTTTAACCATTCTTCTTAGTTTAAGACTGCATGTACGCGTGTTGTTATAGTAAGTTAATATTCAGTCATCTTACTGTCAGAGACCAGTCTGTTTCGCTTTCCAGATAAAGTGTAAATGTCACGCTAGTTTGTTGACACACTTTGAGGTGTGGGTGGGGTAAAAAATATCGGATCTATCTGTAAGTTGTTGTGTGAATTCTCCAGGAAGCTCATTTTACGTACTACAACGGTTAACAGTTCAAAATACATTTGAACGATGATATAAAATTTTATTTATGTTCGAACAGTTGTTTTTGTCTGTAATTTGTTTGGTATGAAAGCAAATGTTCGAACATTCAGCTTCAAAGATCAGTAAAATGTTTGATAAACGGGATAACCGGTAATAAACGGTAAGTTGTTAATTTCCAATTATAAATTTATTTAAATTTATAAAATATTTCTTTATTTTTATAATTTTTTGACATAATTTACTGAAGTCCAGTGTTCAGTTTTGACATGTAACAACAAAGGAATTTAAAAGTAGTTCTGAAAGTTGATATTTTCACTCCTTATTTTGCAGTGAAAATATCAAATTGATATTTTCACTGTTGTTATTTCACTGTTAAAACCACATATTTCATCGTAAAGCATGAAAGAAAATTCAATGTTTCAAACAGTGAAATAACATTTTCATTTTTTCACTGTTTGAAATTTTAGCCCATTCTCACTTCCATATCAAACGTCAGCGCGCACAGGGTCGGGACACAATCTCAACGATGTCATTTCCGAAATGACGTAACGTCCACATGCAATTTGGCGCACATTTCTGAATAACTACAACTAAATGTGATGTTATTAACTTTTTAGGCATATTAGAAATAGAAACAAATACGTTTATTTATTTATTTGGACTTTCTTTGAGTCTCATATGCTATCAAAATGGAATGCTAAAATATCAAATACATTAAATTATAAAAGCTATCACACTCCTATTTCAGCTGGAAGTTATTACTTTTAAACACATTCTTTATTCTTATTTTTTATGAATGAAAAAAAGCAAATACGTGCAGTTTAAATTTTTTTCTGACAGGATGACATTTTTTTTTCTCTTAAAATACTGCAATATAATATCGCTTAGTGAATAGAATAGTTTTATCAAATATAAATATCGATATCTTCCGTGAATAATTTTAGCTTCATCATTATGACTAATGTTCTTTTTAACACAAACTAATGGCATTTTATTACAAAAAAACAATGTTAACATATACCATATAAATAAGTCAAAAAATTACCCGAGATGCAAATGTGCACACATGTTGCAATTAAACGCAACACATCCAAATATGCATAATATTTTAACAATATCACCCGACTAGATTAAAGATGCACTATTACTTCCAAATAAGATTTACCTTTTTTTTTTAATTTACCAAAGAGGATTAATACATGTCGAAAACAATGGTTCTTATGAAGGATACTGCGTTTGATTTGAAAGAAAGATGCAGAAAACACAGTGTTTCTACCTTATGAGACGATAGTAGATCACAGTTAATCGTTCAACATTCACCAATCATTTAATTTGTTTGGGTTTTCAGCTATTAAATACACTGTTATGAACTTGTTATCAGTTATTAAAATTTAACATATAGGCATTATTTAGTAAGTAGTTGAAGGTTAACCACTCAAAATGAATCTTTGGTATACATGTGTATGTATTGATTTGGAATAAGAGTGCCACTTTAAGCATTTATCAAATCTAACACATTCTCGTTCACCAGAGTGATGATGTTATGCGTACCACATACAATTAGTATTATCAAACCTCTGATGAATGGGAATGATTAAACATGATCAGGCTCGGCGCTTATTTTCAAAGTTATATTGTGTCTACTGGCGAGGCATCTGTTTAAATCATTCGATCTACCTGATTAAAATCAATACCGGCTGACTGATAATGTAACTTAGTGGTCAACATTATATGTTGTCCAATGAGAAGGCAGTAGTTCCCAAGTTCTTCAATACATTTATATCAGTCAATCAGCAGTCAGCCGTTATTGGATTGAACCATGGGAAGCGATATATATGTATATAATAACACTAAAAATTCTAAAGGTTAAAAGTTATAGCTGAGACTAAACTCAACAAAGTAATGTCTGACCACAATACACCACAAGCTTATGTGTGTGTTTTGAACACAGTATACATGTATAGCAGAGTCACTGCTGGACAGCCAGGGGTCGTCTAGCGCCGCTCTTCAACAGCAGCCCTTCAAGCGCCTCCCATCTAGCCTGAACATGGATTTAAACAGGAAAGTGCATGTAAAAGAGTCTAGAAAACTACATGTCTCTGTTACATTCTCAAAATCACGCCTGACGAGGCCTTAATCTTAAAATATGCACCCCACTCCCTTAATAAAACTATTTGCTTTTATTTTAAACAATTCTACATTATTTAACCATTTTAGTTCAAAATTACAAACTTTAGAATATGTCTTTATTAAGCTGTATTTTCAACCAGTTTTTCTTGTCATTGGTGTAGATAATAGTTTTAAGTTAAGTTATTTGCGTAGTATCAGAATTTATCGTAAAGAGTACCACTTTTTTTAAAAGAAAAAAAATCAATTAATGGATGCATTATCATTAAGTATAAGAGTCTTGTTTGACCTTGAGATCAGCCAGGTACTTGTTGGCCGTCCCCTCCAACCTCTCTGGCTGCCTAGCGAACGCGTTCTGGATGATGGTGAACGACTCGGTCTGTAGCAGCGTCTCTTTGAAACACGTCTCCATGTTCTGTAACGGACATCAACACCAAAAGATTAACAACATGGTCATAATGTGTGACCACCATTTCCGTCATCGAAAAATATACTGTGTAACGAAAGGGTCGCAATGCGTATCCGATTGATCCACCGTGACCAACATTTGTTCCCTTTTCGACTAGTTGGACCTAGTAACATGGTCTGTACCATAAGCCAAGGGTGAAACACCAGAATATTTGTTGGACATTGCAACACTCATCTATAGATTAAACTTTGGAACAACTACTAGTATGTCTTGAAACGGACAAGGGAACACTGCAAAATGGCTATTGAGGTGAGCGAAAGACGTTTGATCAACAAACATAATGACACCGTTTAAAAATGCCGAACTTACAGTTTTGTACTTTTTCAGGAGATACAAAAAACAATATAAAATGTCATATACAATAACATGTAGGTTCGGGTTTTTCTGCAACTTCTTCTGACCAGTAAACTCAATTTCTATTGGCTGTTAAGTCCGGTGTTTTCAGAAAAGGCGGCAAACTAAAATATGTTAATAAAAAGATGAAAACTCCGAAATAGAAAAAATGTAGGTTCGGCTTTTTTTAAATGGTGCCATCGATATTGAGCTATGTTTACCTGAAATGCATTAAGCGTGTTGTCGATGGCCAGGACGAACGTTGAAAGCTCCGATGTCATATTTTGGAGAGAGGTCGAGGCTTTCTCAAGTTGGTCTGAAATTTGGTAGACAATATAAGTTAGTAAATACCGTTTTACAAGAAAGAATACTCAAACAAGAAACCGATTTACGGGAGGGGCGCGCGCTTGAAGTTTTCAAGTAAACACTACATTATTTATATGGTAGAGAAAATATGCTGAGAAAACAGCTTTTTGTTTTATCCACGTCTTGTACGTTAAGAGCCATTTTTTTCGATTCGATTTCGAGTTGTTCCTTCTTGTGTCATTCATTGATTGAACTGTGCCATTCATTGTAATACCAGTATTTATATAAATGCGAAAGAATGGCAGACGGACATTAACATTCTTGTTGCCATTGTAACCAATAAAACGTTATGCCTAATAATTATGAACACTGCAAAATTACAACTACTATTACGTCATGGTTTCCAGCGCAAGTATCCAACTATTTACCAATTTTCAACTTGATTGTAGTTATCTCCAGTTCGGCTTCTGATTTCTCTGTCTCAAGGCCAGCTTTCCTGGTACGCAGATTTTCAGCATCTCGTCGACGTTGCTCTGCCGACGAACGAAGATCCCTGAAATCACAAATGGTTCGGAAATAACTTGACAATGTTGAAAAATCAAAATTAGAAGCAATATCATTACCGCTGACAAAAAGGAATGCTAAACAGACATTGTGAAGAACGAAGGCGTCCTCGTTTGTCAAACACTATTTGGCTTACAAATAAAAACGTACCAAAACTTATTTAGGCCTGACATCTGGAAGGAGGTACAACTGACCTTGCGGTGTTCCTACAACTTCCGGCATCGTTCAGGTTCACAGCCGCCGTCGCAGCCCCCACCGCTGTCAACGTCAGGCTTAAGCCACCTAATAGTGTACCACATAATTTAAGTGATAATGGGTCGAGTGTTCAGAACTGTGTTAACATTGTTGTTAAAATCATCGTAATTAACTTTCAAATCGTTTCTGCTCAAGAAGTTTAATAGGTATACATGTGATCTGCATCATTTCTAACAATATTTGAGAAAATCGTTTCAGCAGTACTTGATTTATTTAAATATTTGAGCATATCACCAACTGTTTTACGTTTTAAAGTTAAAAACGATGTCTTTGCTCAAACTATAGATGGAGATATCCGTAAGAGTTTATACTTTAAAGTGTTTTAGAGTGATTATTGTATACAAGGTACAAGCTTTCTATGAGATCCAATAAACATTGTACCGGTAAATGGCGCTAGGAGGATGCCGGCGCCGCCCAACACGGCACCCCATCTGCCTTTCTTTTTCTTTTTCCTCGCCGCATGCTCAATTTCCCCAGCCCTCGCATCCAGTCTTGCTGCGTCACCATCGAAGGTCGCACTGTCAGTCTGACACGACGATATTTCACTCTCCGTACCTAAAATACTTATATAGTATAGCGTTTATATCAGCATGCAGGACTAATTTAAAATTCATTGGCGTTGAAATACTATATATGTTTTTTTTTATTATGACGTGTTAAGTGTTGCATGTGTTACAGTGGTTGTAAACCTGAAATTTGAGTTGCAAGGGTCTCCATCTTCGCAGTATCCCCGTCAATGGTTTGTTTGTGGCTTTGGGTTCGTTTTCTACACAGCTCGATATTCTCGTGCACCGAGGACTGTATTTGGATAACATCGTCTCTTATCAACACAATAGAGGAGGTCGCATTCTCGATTGACGTCATCATTTTCTGTACTCTGACGTCACTGGGGCACGAGGAGGCCACAAGTAGGTCCTTCTCGGTGATGATCCTGCCTCCCTCGCTGGTCATGATGCTCTCGTACTTCGAGACGCTTGACTCCGCACGAGAAACCGTTTGCACGACGGCACTCTGGACATCCTGATCCACGTGTAGTCCTGCCAACAACGCCGACATGCCCCCGAGGGCCGGTACTAGTTGCTGGTATAAGAAAACTTTATATATGCATAACACATTTCAGAACTGGCACCGGATTTTCAAACTCAAAATATTTTTCAATGCTTTTTACATTTTTGCATTGGAATTTTTAGTTTGATTTTATAAGACTTTTTCTTCGTTAAAAAAAGTAATATGAGTTTAAAAATCCGGTACCAGTGGTTTTGTAGCTATCAGTATCTGGCTCGTGTACCCAATAACAAAACAGTAAGTTGCGTGCTAACTATTATACATTTTGTTTAAAAAATGTTATCTTTAAATCCTCTTGGACTTGTTTTACTGTCGCTTGTATATTTTTTTGGTCAGCAATAAAGGGTACAAGTATATTTTTCATTTAATGCTTTAACAACAACATCCTACATCTGCTTGTTAATAATTAAACTTGTGTTTTCCTAGTTTGTAATATTGGGCTATTTACTGAATCACAATTTTATTTAAAAAAAAATGATTGATTAAGTCTTCATCATGTTAAGATTACACACTTCGACTTTACGAAGGAACAATAAAGATAAATAGAAGTTCCCAAGTCAACATATAAAACGCAAGTAAAACGAAAATAGAGCTTACCAAAGTCATTTCCAGCAGTAATGATGATCAAACTGGAAAAGCAATGTGGTATATGAGTGAGTATACTGATGAAGATGGGATCCCATATATTAATCAGGCTCATTGCTATTTATAGCACATTGAGATAATAAATACAGGCATTTATCTCATAATGAACGATTATAGTTACCCAATCTGATTAAAATCCTGATCTTCTGTACACGAAGATCTGACCGTCACCAGTTTCAAACCGTTTTCATTACATTTCGGATTTCCAATATCGCTAAAAATAGATCAGCCAATGAAATCGCCTGTTACGGAATGAATGTAGGCGCGATCTTCAAAATGGCGATACCCATGGCTATCCGGAAAGTTGTTGGTGAAATGGAATTTATAACGGCCTTAAAACACAATCAAATGGAAATTCTAATGGAAATACTGAACGGAAATGATTGTTTTGCAATACTGCCAACTGGGTATGGTAAATCATTGCCGTACCAAATGTTCTTACCAGTAAAAAGAGCTCTTAATCCTGAAAATCATGACACGGTGTTGGTATGCTGTCCCCTCATCTCCCTTATGGAAGACCAAGTCAGACGAGTGCAGCAGTTTGGAGTAACAGCTGCCTTGAGAGGTTTGTTTAAAGTCAACATTCTGTCCTTTTTCTTACTTTGTAGCATAGATTTATATTACTGATCAACTGAGTTATTCAGGTTATTGCTGTTTATTTCGGGTGTCGGAGGTTTCGTCACACTACCAGTTCGTCACACTGATTTTATATAGTAAATTCAAAGAGGTTTCGTCACACTTAATTTATATGGGAGATAATAGATATTACCAATGTGTGAACAAACAATGGATAATAAATGTGCCACTGATTAGTTGTTTGCATTCATCAGTAATCAAATTAAACTCAATATTAATAATTAATATCATAATTTTTAAATGGCCAGCTGACTTATTTAATTAATCACAATCATGAAATTTCAAAGATTTTATTACCTTATAAAATATGTGTGAAATACAATATCATTAATTTGGACTATCTCTTTTTCAATAACTATGTAAAAAGTGTGACGAAACCTCTTTTGTATTACTATATAAAATCAGTGTGACGAACTGGTAGTGTGACAAAACCTCCGTAATTCTTTATTTCCATAATGGACCAATTAATTGGTCAGACATCTGTGGACTAGCTATAAAATTAAAAAAACAAACATTAGAAACCAATATGTCAAATTTAAACTCGGGTGCAAGAATTTTAGTTTACTGAATTATTGAAATAAATTGTGCTTTTCAGGCACAGACCAAGACGCCAATGAGGCAATTGACGATGGGACGATCAGTGTGATATTTGCTTCACCAGAGGCACTTGCAGAAGAGTGGGTCAGGCAAATTAAAGATGTATCATTGATAGTTGTTGACGAGTGTCACACAATTTCAATGTGGTAGGTTTTGTAAAATATAATTACAATTTACAAAACAACAAGAAAGAACCCAATCTGATTAAAATCATATCCCCTATATTGCTTCGTGTACAGAAGATCAGGATTTTAATCAGATTGAGAAAGAACCTAGACTAAATGTAAACCATGTTCCTGTGTATCTGGTTATGTGAATATAATAGTGATATTTTGTCATGCACTTTATAAGCATGTGTAACATTTACAATGGTTGTGCTTTGTACATGGTATGGTATGCAAACACTTGGGAGTCTGATACAACCGATACAAATTATTTTCAGTCATTTATAACTTTTAAAGAATTCCAAGTTTTATCAGACTGACTGAATATTTACAAGACGGCATTCTTACAAAATGACTGTAATTTACAAATAACTATAAATATGTATTTTTTATTAAACAAACTTTTTTATTTATTTAGGGGTGGTCTAGATGTTGACGAGGAGAAGGCCTTTCGGAAGTATTTCCGCTTTATTGGAACATTACGCTCAATATTTCCAGACGCAACAGTGTTAGCCCTGAGTGCTACTTGTACTTTGAAAATGAAAACGCAGATAATGAGCAATTTGAATCTTAGTGGAAAGGCCCGAGTTATTGAAACCTCTCCAAACAGAGCCAATATCAAATATGTTGTAAAAAGAACACCAATTGCCATTGAGGAAACCTTTTTTTGGTTAATAGATAAATTGTGTGAATTGAAAAAAGACTTCCCAAGGATTTTGATATACTGTAATTCCATCAAAGATGTATGCCAACTTTTTAACTATGTTGTTACTGAAACAAATTTAATGGATCAAAATGTGGTTGAAATGTACCATTCTGAAACGCCGCAAGAAAAAAAAGAACACATTGTGCAAAATTTAGGGCTTGACTCCCAAATGAAAGTAGTTATTGCAACAACAGCTTTAGGCTTGGGTGTTGATGTCAAGAACTGCCATGGGGTGATTTTATTTGGACCACCAAAAGATGTTGTTGATCTGTTACAGGAAAGTGGACGATGTGGTCGTAATGATGAGCCCTCAGTCTGTGTTATTTTTTGTAATCGGTATCAATTAAATCATATTTCAAAAGAAGTGAAGGAAGTAATAGGTTCTGTGGAATGTAGGAGGAGGTGTTTGTTGAAAAACTTTACCAGTGAAGAGGTTGTCTCAGACCCAGCACATATGTGCTGTGATCTCTGCGTTTCTCACTGCAACTGTGGTTCCTGTACACCCCATCCCATAGAAGTTTTAGTAGGTACTTTTTCCGCTAAAGCAGAAGATGCATTGGTCAGTAGTGACAGTGATACTATTTCCTACGAATATGAATCTGATGTCAGTTTCGATGGTGGCTTTGAATGAAAATTATAAAAGACAACAAAAACATATCTTAGAATTTAAATTATAAGATTTAATTTCAAAAATGATGTAGTATCTAATAAAATACAATCATGTACTAATATTTTGCCTCACCACATATTAAAAAACAATTGTTATAGTCAATGGCTATAATTCACTATATACCTTATGCAAGAAGAAAAATGAACAGTATAATGAATATAGCATTTTAATGAAGAATAAAGTTAAAATTAAATTATAAAATGTTTTAGATTTTATCTTGTTTAGCTTTTTATGTGAAGCACAATTAAACTTCACACAAATGTTTCATGCGCAAGAAGCAGCTCCTTTGCTCATAGGTCAAGGTCACTCTTCTGAGGTTAAAGGTCAAATTTAACCACATCCTGAGTTTTTATAGAGTTTATAATTGAATGCAGCAGAAACTAACATCTTCAGTCTGATTGTGCCTCACCACATTATGCATATTTTATATTGACCTAAAAACGTTTAATTTTAACAGGTATATATTTGATTGAATATATTTACTACAAACAGGCGTATTTTGTTGCTATTGCACCCTTGTTTACATGTACAGTTGTACTTCAAAACACAAAACGAAAAGACATTGGAAAGATTACATGTTCTTATTCCGCAAACGTCTGAATGGCAATTCTGGCTTGTGTCTGGCAATCATTACTGGCAAACCAACAAAACAGTCACTGAAAGGATTGCTGCTTTTTTGCACAATTTTACGGCAATGAAGTGTGCGGCCAGGACGAACTTCTAAACCATTAATAGACAGCAAATCTATCAAAACCTTTTTGACATCCTCCTTGTATGAAGGAAGTTTGTGAAACCCTTTTCTTTTTTTTACTTCACACATAGCATCAAAATGTTTAACTGCATGAACAAGATGGGGAAATTCTTTTGAATGTTGCACAATACTGTCTTTTGTTTGAAAGCCATGTGTTGCATTTTTGGTGTCTCTGTTTAAAATTTCAACAAATTCATCCAAAGACAAATTATTGTTCTTCCCACCTGAAATATTGATAAATCTGTTTGCAATTAAGCGCTTTGATTGGTGAGCCGGTAATGTGCCAGACACAAGTGCTGTAAGATGTACACTTCCTATCAAATATTTAACTTTGTTGGTCCTGTTGTATATAGGCGTTTCAAATTTGGCACTCCTTACTACTCTGTAGCCATCACCCATATCAACAGCACTGTTTAAGTTTTGGTGAAGAGCTGTTAGACGGAAAACTGAAACAAGATAGTCATTCAGTTCATCTGTTTGCCTAAGCAATGAGTTTGTTGTTTGGACCTTGGCAGACATGTTAACTTGATGTTTAGTTTTTTCATGCATTTTCAAAGATGTTACATATTTATACCTTGCATTACAGAAGTGGCACTTGAAATTGTCATTTTCAATAGAATTAACCCAGTAATTTTCCTCGTGATCAGGATCTGCGAGCACATTCTGCAATTCTGCAAATAAATCATGAGGAAAAATCTCTTTTACAATTTCACCACACTTGTCATTTAGCCATTGTAACTGTTGATCTGCTTCCCAATCTTTTATGCCTTGTGGTACTGGAATAGTTGAATCACAGCTATTTTAGGCCACAGTTGCACTTTAGGACTGAATACTTTTTTCATAGGTTGTTGTGTTGTACTGGAACTTGAAGGGGACCACAGCAGACGTTTCACAGTTAATTTACGACTATAACCAATGGATTCGTTGAGGGTCTGTTTAATAATTTGCAATTTTTCAACTACCCCTTTCACCAGTCGATTGCACTTAATGCAAATCCCAGTAGCATCTGTTGAGGTCAGGTCCATATCAATAACTAAATGCAGATCATCAACTGTTTGTTTCGTTATTTTCAATTTTTTGTTCATGTTCACGCTCGTTTTTATTTTTCTGCCAGAAGGCGTTATTTCAACATTACAAAACACCATCCCACACAAAACACATCGATCTTGCAAATGATGTTTCTTCGGCGTGGAAACTGTCAACTCTGCCATTTTGTACAGTTACAGTAAACCAAATATTTAATGTTGGTGATGAGATCTTTTCACGTAAGGTCTAGGGCGAGATATTGGCAAACAAATCAAACAAAACAATGAAATACTTTCACGATCTTGACATGGCGATTTCACAGACGGTGTGTGTGAGAATTACACGTTGTAAAAATTACGCACTAAAAATTCGGAAATTCCAGCGATAAAAATAGAAACTTTCGACTTCTACTTTCGTTTTCGCTATATGAAAGCTAGGCGTTGATTGGTTAATGGTTACGTCACGCGATGGTGATCTCCAATTGGTGCCGGTCAGATCCCCATGCACAACAATATAGGGGATATGATTTTAATCAGATTGATAGTTACCACAATATATATCACTATCAGTTTATCGGCGCACAAGGTGAGCTGCCCACCACCACCCCTTCCACCACCCCAACCCCACGCCGTTAAATTGTCCAAGTGAACCTGTCTATTGACTTAAAGTCCTGGATCCTTATATTGTTAAATTGCAAATAAAAATGTATATGTGATGTTAGTCCAGAACACGTTTGTAAGAAGTTATTGAATTATTCATTACAAAGTACATCAGTCTAAAACACTTTGAATTCAATAAACTAGTTATTGGCATGTACACCATCATTGATGAATATGAAAGGTGCTTACCAATTGTATATCTCTGGACAGACTCTTACAGCATTCACGCTGACACCAAGTGACAACGCAGTTGATTTTAAAGTGGGACTCCATACTTTAACTTCCGGTATAATCATCAGTGTACATGCTTGAAAGATATCATGTATTATATACACATTAAATCCAACGGGAATTTTATAAAAGTGTTGCTTTCGATTTCATCATCAGCGTGCATCTATGTGGGTGTACATGAAATGTGTCAACTATTGGGCGTATATGATGAATGTCATCTTGTTTGTGAATACACAGTAACTCTAAATTATGCAGTATAAACGCATTTATTGTAAATAATAACGTTTCATTATTGATATGTTATATGCTGAATGGAATTATAAACTTCGATCCTGGTAACAACACATTTATTGTCTACATCATTACTTTATTTCAAAGGTTCGAGCCATTAGGGTGGATAGGTGTGGTCTTAAACTGCCCTGCGAAACATTCATGGTCTGTGCAGAGTGGGACGTGAAATTGATATACTATAAATTAAACTTTGTGCCTGAATCCATTTTACTGATTTACTCGTATCACTATTGGTATAGAATGAATGAGACCACTTTAAATTAGAAGCTGGCAATGTCAAAACAAGGGCCACAACTCGGGTGTGACGAAATGAAATCGCGAAATATATCAAGCTTGTCTGAGATATCATGTTGACATTCAATAAAGTCAAAGTTAATGAATATTGTAAACGAAACATTCAGCGAAAACTGGTATGCCATCCACCAAGCACGGTCGGGAAATGGAAGTGTATCGTGAAGAACAAGTTTTTCAGTCGAAGCATAACCCTACATTTTTTAACGCAAGCTGTATATGCCACTGGCACCGGATTTCCAGTCATTTTATAAAATAAAATAAAGAAATGTTATAATTCCAAAATACAAAGCTAAAAATGTTAAAAATTATTGAAAAATATTTCTTTCATAAATATGCACTTTGTTTTATTTTATTTTATTTTTAGTTTTGAATTATAAGATATTTTTTATTAAAAAAAATTAGTTTAAAAATCCGGCGCCAATGGTATAGGCCTCCTTTTGACGTTTGCGCATTGTTTTTAACTGTAGTGTAGTTATGGCCAAGTTAACATTTTATTGCACAACGGCTCCAACGTCATCGACAACGACAAGGCAAAACATGTACAACTATCAATGTGACAGTATTCTAAAATAGCCATAAACAGAAACATGTATATACATCTTGACACTGTTATTGTCAATAACAAGAGCTTTTACAGAAATGTGACAAATGAGTTGGCATTGTCAAAGTGTTAGCCAATTGATCTCCTGGTTAATATTATCCACTATTATGAAGCAATTATTACCGATATATGAACTGCAATAGACAAAAAATGCAGCACTGCCATATGTCAATAAAATGTGGTTGGATCATCGCATCAACCAAAGGTAGCTCAATAAGAACTTAACAACATAATTGCCCTTTTCACTGAGATTCTGAAGCATTTGAGTGTAAGACTTATAATAACGTTGTGGTTGCGATCACCCTATTTAAATCCCAAACACATTTTTTCGTACCAATGTAAACACTATTCAACAATTACACGTACCCGTGCAAAGAACAGCCGACACGAAGACGTACCCGTGTAAACAGTCACCAAATACATATACCCATGCAATCAATATGCAACACGTACATGTACCGGTGCAGCATAGCAACCACGTAAACGTGTAGACAATTTTCTACACGAACACGTACCCTTGAAAACATAGCCACCACTTACCCGTGTAAACAATTTCCTACATGTACATGTATCCGTGCAGCAGCCACCACAAACACGTGAAAACAATTTTCTACACGTATATGTACCCGTGCAGCATAGCCACCACTCACCCGTTTAAGCAATTTTCTACAAGTACCCGTGAAGCATAGCCACAACATACAGGTGTAAGCAATTTTCTTCACGTACATGTACCCGTGCAGCATAGCCACCACGTACACGTATCTGTGCAAACAGCATGTTCACATACCCGTGCAAACAACAGTCACCAAGTCCATGTACACGTGCAAAAATAGTCAATATGTACACGTACACGTGCAAACAACAGTCACCAAGTTCACGTACCCGTGCCAAAATAGTCAACATGTTCACATATCCGTGCAAACAACAGTCACCAAGTTCACGTAAGTTGGACAGGTGTGACGCCATTCGACCGATTGAAAAACGGCGCTTCGATTATCCGCTGTTCTTTTCAACACATAACATAATTCTCTCCTTAAACGTAGCTGAACTAGCTTATATTTTAAAAAACAAATCTACCCCCTCCCCCAGAATATTGTAAGGATTGCTTCGTTTTTTGTGGGTTCAAACACTACGAACCGCTCGGGCCGATTTTGCTAATTTCCGTAGAAGCGCGAACGAGTAAAGGATGTTCAATATTGCGCATGAGTAAGAACAACAGCATGAAAGGAGGGCAGTTCAAATGAATCGAAAATATGGCAGAATATATTCGTTCTGGAGAAACGTGTAATGTAAACGCAATTAGAAAATGAATGATTAGTAAGCTTGAATTACATGTGTATAGCATTATAACACAAGCAATATCTCTTCGAATGGGGTTTGCAAAGTTGATTGAATTGTGAATTCTTTTCCGTTAATCATTGAGAAAGTAAACTGTTCTGAAAGATGTCATTGATTCTGAGTGGGAAACTCAAAGTTTAATGAATTTTTTTCCACCAATTCATCGTCGGCAACCACGGTACTTTTTCCGTTACGCTTCACACAACGAAGCATTGCGTAGTGTATATCGTGGGTGTCCGCCGATGGACAAACTAAGTGCTCTGATTTTTGCATATTTACATTTAACTGGTGGAATGGTTCAAAGTTCAAACAGAACTCAATTTCTCGACAATATTCTTAGATTGGACGTCTATTTTTTCATCATTGACGTTCACAGGTTCATACTTCTTGAAGAATTTCACGTACACATTGTAAACAATAGTAACGACGAAAGGTGGGATTGGTGTCATCATGGCGGACGACAAAGGCGCGACGGTGGCGATGTCCCCAAGTGGCGGAGGAAATGAGAGCAGCAGCACGAGCATTGCGATACCGATATTCTGCATTCCGGTCTCCAACGCGATCGTGACCACGCGCGCTTTCGGTTGCCGTAAAATTACGGCAATAACGCCTCCAAGTAAATAGCCGAAATATGGCAGCAGGCATCCGGCGAGGACGTGGACGGGGCGGAACATCTTGAAGATGTAGAGGTTTGACCAAATGCCGACAATAAGGAATACTATGATACAGACGAGCGTGGTCGGCTTGAGCACTTTAATGATGAAGAGTGCGACCTTTGTGAACTTGTACTTGATGAAGATGCCGATAAACAGCGGAATAACAACGGAAGCAATAACCTGAAAGTAGAAAACAGTTTTTAAAGCTGCACTCTCACATACTGAAGATTTTGACTATTCTTTTAATCTGTGTCTCAGAATCAGCTGTTTTCGCATCAGTGCCTTTAACTTAGTAATATATAGAGGATATTTGTTTATTCCTGTATAAGATCGTATTTCATTTCATGAGTGTCACAGAAATACATATTTTCACTAGTGGCAACATTTTCCGCTATAAAAGTGACGTGTTTTGTTTTGATCAAGGGGAAGCGGCTACACCTGCAATTAATTTTAAAAGTAGTTCTAAAAGTTGATATTTTCACTGTTTTTATTTCACTGATGCTATCGAAAAGCATGAAAGAAAGGATATGTTATTTTTATTATCACTTGCTTCCGGACATTACGCAAAAATAGGCACATTCATAGACAAACAATATTAAAAAAATGTTGTTAAAACGGTCAATCTGTGTGAGTGCAGCTTGAAGATGTCTGCAGCTGTCTTAACAATGAAAGAGTTATAGTTCCACCTTATTTAGCGAACATTTATTAAATAAGTCTCTTAATATATACATATATTGTTTGGATCTCTAGGTAAGAACGCTTTTTCTAGGTCGTATTAACATCGTGTGTGGACATCGAGCATTGTCCTAGAGGTGGGTTCCATAATGACCACGTGCTGTAATCTGGTACGCACCTGTAGAATGTTCAAGTAGGGAATGCGGATGTCCGAGCTGTCATCTACCAGGGTCGACCCTAGAGTGTAGATCCACAGGGGCATCATGCCTGAAATAACAAAGGATTTTACCAATGGTTGTCTATGGTGGAGCTAGATTATTACAATATTATACTATGCTCCGATATTGACATTTTCCCGCTGCTCCTATCTTTGATATTAAGGGTTCCTGATTTACCAACCATTTTGATGCTAGCGTCCTATACACAGTATAATACGAGATGCATATTGAATAATCAAGTGAAGCAAAACGCATATCCATTATTAGAATTATGACTACATACCTGCCAAGATATCATAAATTCATTTATACGACTATGGACCCAGCAGAGCCATTGAAAAAGTGTCTTCGTATACGTTAGTGTTTAATAAGTTATTTCTTCGTGAATAAGTAACCTAAGGAAGCGAAGCGGTTACTTATTTACGAAGAAATTACTTAATAAATCCTGATCGACTTAGTTTTAGCCCCTTCAAATTGTTTCAGCTTCAAAATCAAGCCGTGCGCCTGTCAAAAAGACCTGCCAATCAATGCAAGATTGTGTGACGTCATTTAAATCAGCTTTGACACTGAAATCACGTCTTTGCATATGCAAACAGAGGCCGTGGCTGTATGAGCATGCCCAGTTATAGCAATTTACTGAATATGAAGAGTTGTCTTCAGCGATAAGTAACGATTGGCTGACAATGTAGGGCGACCTAAAAGGATACTTTTGAAAAAAATCTCGTACTGTATCTATTATGTAATAAGATATGGTTACTGCACCCATTATCCGAGGTATTGAGACGGTATGCTGTACACGGGCTTAACACAAGGCATGTACGTGATCACATGTACTTTCCATGAAAAAGTGGAGAGGTGATTTAGCAAATGTTTTATACTACTGTAACATGTGTATAACATTGGCTGACAATGTAGGGCAAACACAGACGTTAACGGACACTTTTGAAAAATAAATCTATTACGTAATCAGATATGGTTACTGCACCCATTATTCGAGTTATTGACTGTATACTGTTTTATACTACATGTGTATAACATTGGGCTACCGTGCAATATGTAGCATGGCAATATTAAATTAACGTTGTCATATATCGGCATGCGATCGGAGCTCCTCAGCCATTTCCCATCGCGAACAACCTCGTATGCCGGTACATCACTAGAAGTAATTTTGAATAATTGTTTTAAATAATTGTAGTGTTACAACGTGTGTATTGTATATCTAAGTTTAAATTGATTGCCAGTGAAGTGTTTAATTGCATAAACAAATCAGACTCCCAAGAGTAAAGTCATTTAGTTTAACTGAGAAACTAAAATTACTTCACGATCCACTTGCAGTGTAGCTAAATGTTATTTTCGATGGAAAATGGCCAAGGATTTCCGAATGATCGGGACGCTGCTCTTGCACGGTAACAGCTCTGGTTACCGTTTTGCTTTGAGAGTTAATCAAGAAACAAAAACAAAGCTGAATGCATTCTCCATTGTTGTACAAAAAAGCTAAACAACTGTACAGTAAACTAACGATGAGTATAAGCTTCGCCTTGTACATAACCTGCTAAAACATGATAGCTCTGTCATGCGATACATTGGGCATCGGTACCTTAATGATTTATATAAAAATATTACTGAAGAAAGGACAAATTTAACGAAGCCTGAATAATTCGGTAAACAGAACGAGTGGTTATATATCGTAATATGATCCTGTAAATATCCGGTTAAATGTCTATTGCGAGGTTTGGTGTCATCCTCTTTAAAAGTTTAAAAGTAAGGACTCCTTTAGTCACGGTGACATAGACATAAGGCATACTTTTTCATACATTTCACCAACTTGATTAAACCATACATATTAGCCTTGGTGCTACCGTAGTTCTAACTTTAGTTTTGACTGAACGGTAGTTCTGACTGTACGGTAGTTGTGACTTAACGATAGTTTTGACTGTAAGGTAATTTTGACTGTACGGTAGTTCTGACTGTGCCGTAGTTCGAACTGTACGGTAGTTCTGACTGTACCGTAGTTCGGACTGTACGGTAGTTCTGACTGTGCCGTAGTTCGAACTGTACGGTAGTTCTGACTATGCCGTAGTTCTGAATGTACGGTAGTTCTGACTGTGCCGTAGTTCTGACTGTACCGTAGTTCTGACTGTACGGTAGTTCTGACTGTGCCGTAGTTCTGACTGTACGGTAGTTCTGACTGTACGGTAATTCTGACTGTGCCGTAGTTCTGACTGTACGGTTGTTCTGACTGTGCCGTAGTTCTGACTGTACGGTAGTTCTGACTGAACGGCAGATCTGACTGTGCCGTAATTCTGACTGTACGGTAGTTCTGACTGAACGGTTGTTCTGACTGTGCCGTAATTCTGACTGTACGGTAGTTCTGACTGAACGGCAGATCTGACTGTGCCGTAATTCTGACTGTGCCGTAGTTCTGACTGAACGGCAGATCTGACTGTGCCGTAGTTCTGATTGTACGGTAGTTCTGACTAAATGGCAGATCTGATCTGACTGTGCCGTAGTTCTGACTGTGCCGTAGTTCTGACTGTACGGTAGTTCTGACTGAACGGCAGTTCTGACTGTGCCGTTATTCTGACTGTATCGTAGTTCTGACTGTTACGTAGTTGTGACTTAATGATATATCTGACTGTTCGGTATTTGTGACTTTACGATTGTTATGACTGAAACGTAGTTCTGACTGTACGGTAGTGGTAGTTTTGATTGTTCGGTAGTTCTGACTGTAGTTTTGACTGTACGGTAGTTCTGCATGTATGATAGTGGTAGTTTTGACTGAACCGTAGTTCTGACTGTAGTTTTGACTGTACGGTAGGTCTGAAGGTAGTTTTGACTGAACGGTAGTTTTGACTGAACGATAGTGGTAGTTTTGACTGAGCCGTAGTTCTGACTGTACTCTTGACTGTACCGTAATTCTGACTGTACGGTAGTGGAAATTTTGACTTAACGGTAGTTCTGACTACGGCAGTGGTAGTTTTGACTGAACCGTAGTTCTGACTGCAGTTTTGACTGTACCGTAGTTCTGACAGTGCGGTAGTGGTAGTTTTAACTGAACCGCGGTTTTGACTGTACTGCAATGGTAGTTTTGACTAAATATGATAGTTCGGACTGTACGGTAGTGGTAGTTTTGACTGAACCGTAGTTCTGACTGTAGTTTTGACTGTACCTTAGTTTTGACTGTACGGTAGTGGTAGTTTTGACTGAACGGTAGTTCTGACTGTAGTTCTGACTGTTCCGTAGTTCTGAATGTACGGTAGTGGTAGTTTTGACTGAACCGTAGTTCTGACTGTACGGCAATGGTAGTAGCATACATTTCACCAACTTGTGGTAGTGGTAGTGGTACAGTCATACTTTCGGTAAGATATATATCATAAGACTAAAAACATGCTTGAAAGTGCCTAGAGCTGCCACCTGTTACTTTTTTATGCTGTTTAACACTAACAGGTTATCTAGTTATGGTTTGTGAATTCCATCTTATTTTGCCTATCTTATAAGAGCGACCATGGTAGATGTTTTATCTCCCAATTCAGTCAAGCAAACACTAATTAAAATGTATTTGAATTTATTTTTTACATTATTTATCTTTGCCCGTGGGCAAGATATGGATTTTTAACATGGTAAAATATTTGGATCTTTCTATCCAGTGTGTGTATACCACGTGATAAATTGCGTCATAAATGCTCCGTCGGAAGGCAACGTTTTGCTTCGAACGAAGACTTTAAACAAAGGTTAGTTCCCTATTTCTTTACTATTTTAAATGTAACGTAGCTCAGTCTACGCCGCTTACGGAGCCCCGCCTTGGTCTTTTACTAGAGTTTGATTTATACAAAAATAATGTGTTTGTGAGTCAAATTTATCGGAACTGAACAATCAACAATGGCTTGTGGCTTTGTGATGATTGTAGCTATTTTTAAAAAGATATATGCATTTTTGTAACCCGGAAATGAATATCATCCGCGAAAATTCATTATTTTTCTCAATAACATTCTTTTTTTGAAAATATATCATCAAAATCTCTTAAGACATTGTTGAATAAGTCGTCTCGGGCATTTTGACATAAAAACGAAGTACTCATGTCGACAGACTTTTCCGTAATTATGTGAATGCTTTTTTTGTCCAAAATCTGTTAATGTCTTTTTTGTAAAATTTGTTGAACTCCTAACTAACCCAAAACATGTCACAAAGAATAAATGTTTCACCCCCCAAAAAGATCGTTCCTCAAACTAAAAACAACATGTATTTTTAAACGTTTTATTTTTTTGCCTTCCCCACCCACTTTTGCATCGCTACCGGCCCTTAAAACACTTCGACAAAGTGTTTGATGAAACTAATTACCTTATCAAACTCCTGTAATAAAAGGTAGGCGGTCTCTTTAAGCAGCATAGACTGCCCTATGTTTTATTTAAAATGGTGTAGTAAAAGAAAGGTTATCTTTTTAAGCAAAATGTTGCCTTTCATCATATATGACGTAATTTATCACACACTGAGCTAACATAATACCTATGGATGCGACGGAGCTGACGAACGTCATGGTTATAGAGAGTGAGACGTCCCCGTCGAGCAGGTATGTGTATATGTTGGACAGCCCGCCTCCCGGGCACACACCGCAAAGAAATACTCCCAGGGACACGGACTTGTCACCCAAGGGCACCAGCCGCGCCACCCCGTACCCGATCTGGAACGACCAATGATAAACATGGTCAGTGAGCATGTTCTCATACATTGTGCTGGACATGTTCTAATAGTTGCTGATTTCTGCTTTCGGTCGAAATTCTTTAACCTGCTATGCCCTATCAAGGTTTGAGCTTTTTCGTGTTTCGCTCCCCCACGTATGAAGGACATGGTGGCTGATTTCTGCCATAACGTGTTTTCGCCTCTTCTAATAAAGCCTCATACTGAAACAGTAAAATCCATGAGACAATGTGTGATAATTTGTGATTAAAGGTTGATTAACTCCTATGGTGATAAAAAGTAAATGTACACTTATATATGTCCCCGGATGTATCATTTTAAAGTTAAGTTCATATGTTATAGATAGCAATTTCATTTTATTATATTTACATTCGACAAATTACAACGACCCTTGCACCGTAATCATTTGGCATGATCATTGGAATTGTTTCACTTAGTTTATGAAAGTTCGAGTTTGTTATTCATTGATAATCTCCTTTTAATGTTAGCAAATACAATGATTTATTGATGAAATTATTTGCATACAAAATCACACTGTATCTTGAAATGATTCTTACATAATAAATAAATATATATATATAATTATGTAATTTATTTAGACATAGTGGTCAGCTTTGGTAAAATCAATAGAATGAACCTCATTTGCGATATTATTGAAGAAGACAGAAACAGTATTAAGGCACAAACATTAACAAATGGATCAAAAGCCAAATTAGCTAACGAATCTTTGTTCCTACCAATGGCATGAGTAAATACTGGCATCCAAACCCGATCCCGGGGGCCACCGGTCGTCTCAGGCACTCTTTGACCACGCCCATGTCCAGCTTGCACCCGAATCCCATGGTCAGTAATATAACCATAAATCCCAAAACGTAGAGGAATATGTGGTCTACTGGCCTCATCTTGCGTAACACCGTCACCGGAAACCAGTGGGTGACTGCACCGCCGTTGGCATCAATGCGGACCCCGGGTTGTGGCTCAAAGCTGCTGTTGTACATCATGATACCTCCGCCTTCATCATCTTGCAGTATATTCGAACCTTGGCCTCTAATTACCAGTCCAAGTCTTGACAGACCGATCACAGTGCTCCTCAGTCGCAGAGTAAGCACGCCATCAATAGACAACGTTTTATTTCTTCCATTTCCGAGTGTAGAAGTATCTCCATTAGCATCACAAGGAATAGTTACCGTGCTATTACTTAAAACGTTAAAGATGTCATTTTCCTTAAGATGTTCTATGTATATGCTTACATAACTGTCCGCACAGGGTAAACTATAGTTAACTTTTACCTCTACTTCCTCAAACATGAAAATGACCACTGGCTCTTGAAGAGCGAATACAGTCCGTGCAGTATTTTGGCTGGTCAAATGGTCCGGGGTTACAGAACACAATATAAATGTACACTTAAGAATCAGTGCAAGAAGAAAATAAAATCCCATTTTAAAAACTGTCACTTGCTACACAATTTATTTAGCCTACATCAGGAAGACATGCAAGCGTTATCAGAAAAGGATAAAGGTATAGGCGTTTATGAGCAGACAGAGTATCGGTAAATATAGAAAATGACCGTTTAAGTGGCTGTAATCTAGAACACCACAACAGACATTATCTGAAAGGGTATAGAGCATAGCTTATACAACGAGCTCAGACTTAAGCACAAACGCAAACATAAGACATGGTTGATCAACAATAACTATTGATACTTAAAGGGACAAGACACCAGATTGTCCAAAAATCGGCAACAATGCCAACTTGTATGAAGCCGATAATACATCATTTTACATAATTAAAAGTATAAACGTAACTATATTGTCGCTGTCTCATCTGACTTTCGCAGTTTAAAAAAGCAATGTTTGTTTCCGGAAACTTTTCAAGTCATGTGATCGTTTCACACACTCCACTCTCAATAAGCGCTTTTGCTGCTCTCTCTCTCATTTTCAGCGAGTTGACCTCTATCAAAAGTTTCCATCGATCAATTTTATTACCGAGGTTGATCTGTCGGGCGCTGTGTCTCCGTTGTTTCGCAGAAGTATTCGGCTTATTTGCAATGTCCGTTCTGCCGGGAATCCATGAAGTGTGTATATTTAGCACGTGCAAGTCACGCGATGAGTACAGATACATATACATACGCTGTTTTTAATATTTCTTGGATTAACGAGGCAGAAAATCCCATTAAATTTCGATTTGGACAAATGTGCAAAAACTGCAAAAGATGATTGTGGTGTTAGCGATGTGTTAAATCAGTCAGTAAGATACCATGCGTTGTACACACCGATATCAATTTTATGTAAGTTTTGAAAATTTCCTTCTTTTCTTGCAGTTGTATCATCTGGTGTCTAGTCCCTTTAAAAGTGCTCCCTGATATAACACTGTACATGCACACACCAGTTATTGTAGAAGCATTTATTGTTTGGGTCGTTAAATTTTCTCCCTCTTTCAATAAACTGTAATAAAACGAATATAAATAATTCTAACACATACAAGTATTAAACAAAATAAGCGACGCCGACATTCGATAACACATGTATTTTATTCTATATATATTTGTAAATTATGAGCTTGGGATTAAAGGTTAATCGCCTGCTGGAGCAAATAAATTATTTAATGAATATTTTATAGAAACAATAATCTAGATGGGTATTCAATATAGATTTTCAATATTATTTTAAAGTCCGGAACCTTGTAGTTTCTTGATCCAAAGTAATTATTCTATATGGACATAAAAAGGGGATATATTTTTGGTGTAACAAATTATTTAGGTTGTACGTTGTTGCAATTTTGAACGTATTTATGTTTTACTGATGTTGGATGTGTTTTGATTCCAAATATTTCAATGCTCTATGGTTGAAGTTTTGGTGGTAACAGTATCAATGAACATGCTCACAATTTCTGCCGTTTCGCTCCCGGAGCTAACAACGCGATTACAATGTCAGTGCAGTGGCAGTACTGCAGTATCGCTTTATTAATGATGGTAGGGCGCTGTTATTGCTCCGTTATTGATCGGCGGTGGTGGTGGTGTTAGTAGTTTATACTCCGGGTCCCGGCGTGAGCACATTGAACGGTCCCAGAGTGACAGTTCAACCACCGCACACCCATCCTGGACAGACTATTAGACGGTTAACCAGTACTAGTAGCCTTCACCTCTGCAAGGAACTGAAAACCTCTGTACATGCCAGGGGCAGTGGTACAGTGCGAATGGTCATACAAAGGATCTCATAACCAATCACAGCAGAAGTGACCTGGTCCGCCCGGGAATCGAACCCGGGTTGTCCGATTCACAGTCCAACGCTCTACCTATTGAGCTAACCGGGCGGACATTGATCGGCGGCTCACCGGTGGCTTCAATAAGTACCGGACTGGTACCGATGTTATACCGTAGTCATGCCATTGTACTAATGATGTGCTTCCGTTCTTAGTGATGTGATGACTGACTATTACCGGCCATCGACAGTACAACGGCAGCTCAACGGTACCGGCCATCGACAGTACAACGGCAGCTCAACGGTACCGATCATCGACCAGTACAACGGCAGCTCAACGGTACCGGCCATCGACCAGTACAACGGCAGCTCAACGGTACCGCCCATCGACCAGTACAACGGCAGCTCAACGGTACCGGCCATCGACAGTACAACGGCAGCTCAACGGTACCGGCCATCGACAGTACAACGGCAGCTCAACGGTACCGGCCATCGACCAGTACAACGGCAGCTCAACGGTACCGGCCATCGACAGTACAACGGCAGCTCAACGGTACCGCCCATCGACAGTACAACGGTAGCTCAACGGTACCGCCCATCGACAGTACAACGGCAGCTCAACGGTATCACTCTGCTTTCGCTCGGGTCAGCAGTTAAACAATATATATTCGTAGTGTTCATTGGTAGTGTGCGAAAGGACCTTAATGGACAGTTTGCGTAATTCATTTAATTCTTAAAACTTGTAAACTCATGGTATTTTACCGCTTTTGCTGCTTATTTAAACTTTTACTGAAATCATACATTTTGTTGTGTAAACTAATTGTTAAAGTCCACGAAAGGGCCGCGCTTGTGTTATATCGATTTCAATAAAAGTCGAGTGAGTTCGAATCATCAACGATCGCTTAGCTACGCCCCTGTACCAAATCCGTTTCGCATCACGGTCATCTGAAACGAGGTCCATTGTTCTTGTTGTACTCTTTGTAGGTTTTAGTATTGTGTAACGTTGTTTCAACGGCCTGCCCATTATTTCAACAAAGATTTCCATTCTTAAAATATTGGACAGTCCATTTGTAAAATAATGACAGTACACATTAAGTACGTTACACATTCCAATAACTTATATAGAGTTTAATAACAATAATGGATGATGTCACATACTTTATATAATATTACAGAAGGCCTGAAAGCTTAAGGCAAGAAGAGATAATCTACCCGATAATGTTTTCCCTATTCGTTGGGGAATAAGAAATGTATATACAAACTAGTTATTCTTGTGATTTAGCTTTACATGATATATGTTTGATTTTATTGTTATTCGCCGATTAAAACTTGTCCTTGCAGATATACTTTGTGGTTAGATCATTAAAAGAAGTATTGCAATACCTTTGGGTTTATTGTTCATTAGTCCATTGTCGATAATAAATTCAAACCATTTAAAATAAAGTTATTGCATAATCTTGTAGCAACGAATTTAAATTTATACACTAATAGCAAAGCATATAGCACATTTTCCTACTTAATGCGCTTTAATACAGGCAATTGCTAGCAAAGCATCCATGTATTGATCAATTACCCAGTTTAATACACAGAGAAAGTGATTACCGAGCCATGGATGGATCAGTTACCCAGTTTAATACACAGAGAAAGTGATTACCGAGCCATGTATGGATCAGTTATCCAGTTTATTACTCAGAGAAAGTGATTACCGAGCCATGGATGGATCAGTTACCCAGTTTAATACTCAGAGAAAGTGTTTACCGAGCCATGGATGGATCAGTTACCCAGTTTAATACACAGAGAAAGTGATTACCGAGCCATGGATGGATCAGTTACCCAGTTTAATACTCAGAGAAAGTGATTACCGAGCCATGGATGGATCAGTTACCCAGTTTAATACACAGAGAAAGTGTTTACCGAGCCATGTATGGATCAGTTACCCAGTTTAATACTCAGAGAAAGTGATTACCGAGCCATGGATGGATCAGTTACCCAGTTTAATACACAGAGAAAGTGATTACCGAGCCATGGATGGATCAGTTACCCAGTTTAATACACAGAGAAAGTGATTACCGAGCCATGGATGGATCAGTTACCCAGTTTAATACTCAGAGAAAGTGTTTACCGAGCCATGGATGGATCAGTTACCCTGTTTAATACACAGAGAAAGTGATTACCGAGCCATGGATGGATCAGTTACCCAGTTTAATACTCAGAGAAAGTGATTACCGAGCCATGGATGGATCAGTTACCCAGTTTAATACACATAGAAAGTGATTACCGAGCCATGGATGGATCAGTTACCCAGTTTAATACTCATAGAAAGTGATTACCGGGCCATGGGTGGATCATTTTCCCTCTTATATATGTTTTAACACAACGAAAATGTTAGCGACGCATGGATTGGTCATTTCCCTTGTTTAAGGCGTTTAAGCACAGCGAAACTGTTGGCGAAGCATTTATGTTTTTTTTAAATAGATGATGGACCGATGAGGTCATATATTTCCACCAGGAAAATGGATTACCTTAGCAGTGAAAATAATGACTATGACTTTAACATAAAGAAATTCATCTTCTGTTTAAGGGGATTTTCTACCTGTAATTCATGTGTACAGAACCCAGATCTTAAAAAAACAACAACATGTAAATCAATTAAAGCAAGAGCCGATTATATAGGCAGCCAGATTTTGGCCAATCAAGAATTCATAAAAGATGGCTCACTTCCGTTACGTTATCATCGTAATTGTAGAGCAACATATCAAAGCCCGTGCCATCAATCATTTTCATCAAGTCTGAAAAAAACTGATCCTGAAAAAATAACATTAAAAATGTTACAATAACAAAATGATCATCCTCAATTGCATTTGACTGGAAGTCACAATGTTTTATCCGTGGTAAAAAGAGTGATACAATAAGGGACGGTCCCAAGTAATCAAAGACGAGGCAGGAGTTGGTCCATGGTAGAAACGCAAGCCATAACAGTACATACTCAAAAGTCCTGAAGGCAGCAGAAATAAAGAATGACATTTCTTTGATAAATAGGCTTAGAAGTGTTACAAATGGGGATCTTGTGGCTCTGGAGGCTCGCTATCACCGAAAGAAAGGCTGTCTTACCAAATAGTATGATGCTAACCAAATTAATAGCAACATTACTCAGAAATGTAAAAATATGATTATTATTATAGAATAGCATTTAAATTAAAAGAAGAGAATACAGATTCTATCATGACACAAAAGAAGGTTTACAAACTTACTGAATTCAGGAAAAGATTTATTGAAATTGCAAGAGAAGACTTTGGTGACAATGTAGAAACATACAGAAGCTCTTGCTTCAAAATTCTTCAGCAAGATGTATGGCCTGATAGATTGACATGTGTGTATCAAAATGATAAATCAGACTGAAAAGTATTTGCATTAGGTGCTCTGAATTGTTTCCCTCCGTCTGCAGATAGAGTTGGAATCTCTAATCATTGAAGTACTTGGGGTTTACCTTTTCGTTTTTTTATTATTATTTGTTTTATTGATAAGTTTCCTCAAGTTAATGCATACTTTGATAAGATTTATCTTTTGCGTTTTATCTTTATTAAGAATTGTTGGGATAAGAGTGAGGTTTGTGCACATAAACTGGTTTAAACCCCCAGTAAATTTACCTTTTACTGACCGTTCCAAGGCGGTACCTAACAATTCTAGATAAACATACCAATATATGTATATATATATATATATATATATATATATATATATATATATATATATATATATATATATATATATATATATATATATATATATATATATATATATATATATATAGTATTTATGCACTGTGCTGTTTATAGAGTTGTGTGCTGTTCTATGTTTCTTGTTTGTGAATTTGTGTTCTATGTCTTTGGCGTTTCCCTTTGCCACTAAACCGGGTTTATGTTTAAACGTTTTGCTACTGAGCATGTTTCTGTAGCTTTTTGCATATATATCAGTTTGCTCAAATGATATTTACTGTATGAGAAGCTTTGAGAGAATACAACGTTTCGGAACAAAGTTTTCATGATGCTAGTGATCACAACGAAAAACAACTGATGGCAAGAGCACGACACATGGCATGACATCTATACTGGTTTCACCAAAGGTCAGCGCTGACAGGCAGATTCCGCAAAAATTGCGCCCCAGGTTAATAATTTACACTGATATTTCATAGTTCATGTACACACTTGTATGAAGTAAAAATAATGATTTAAATTAAAGAAAGCATTGAAAGATGTGATAAAGTATAATTAAGAATTTATAAATAGAAGAACAATTAATAAAGTAGTATTTGATATCAGCTATATAATTCTATATATATACTATGTATTAATGTGCGACAATGTATAATAATGTAGCGGAATAAAATATCACAATATTTCTGCATTTTCAGGAGGTAGCTTGTGGAACTTGTGCAACAAGAAAGCCAATCAACAAACCATTCCCGACATTTGAACCTGTTGTTTCTCTAGAAGAGGTCAAACCAACTGTCACACCAGCTGTAACTCAATCAAGATTGAAATAGTTACTTTACAGTTTTGGCCGATGTTCAGTGTTTTTGATGATCTTTCAGATCAAAGTGTATTTCCACCATGGGATGTGTTGCATGCCAAAACAATGTTTGAAGCAACAGCAAGTGTCTCAAATGTAGCATTTAACCCCATAATCATGGCAACATCAACCGATTATAGTACATATACACTGTACGTACTGTTGCGATTAAAGAGTGCATGAATGCCTTAGGACAACAATATGCCCCGGTAATCTTCGATATGAGTCTACTTACAAAAACATTAGAATTAATTAAATTTGGTGTAACCAACATGAAATACAAGGACTTATACCTTGCGAAGAAGGAATGCACCTGTTAATGTCTTGTATTTTCAGTAATCCGGGGTATCTTTATGGAGATGCTGGGCTCCAGTATGTCGAAGGTTGTATGAGTTTAAACAGTACTGATACTTGGTTTTTTCTTAATATGCCATGTAAATTCTCTATTGTATTAGTTTTAAAGGACTGATATTTAATTGTCAAATTCAATCCCAATTGCTGATCATGTTCTTATTATAAATGTATTTTAGCTTAATAAAACATAATTTTTTCTCTAAACTTAGTTGCCAAATAAACAACAATTCTATAAATATATTTGATATCCACTTAGTACAAACATTTTGTTACAAATACAACTAAATGGTGTAATTATTATAATATATAAGTCTACACAATTTATATATTCTTTATGTAAGATTTTTTTTATTAAAATAACATTTTAAATAGTAGCGGATTATCTGCATTTATTTAAATAAAATGGTACAATCATTAGCTAACCATTGAGTGTAAGTTTTTATCTAATTTGTATAAATGTATTGATTGTAAGTTTTTAGTGATATCACTAAATTAACAGAAACCTATTTTGTTTTTGGTTATAAGGACAGTTATAGTCAAAACAATGATTTTCGGCGGCCATCTTGGACGCCATCTTCGATAGCAATGTTGTACCACTGTATTCACAACTGCAACATGCATTTTCATAAACTACAGACTTAGTCCGTTTGATTGATATATAGAATCCCTTGTTTACAGGCACAGACCGGTAAGTACAAGAAATAGGCTATTCATTTTCAGCACTAAATGCTAGGAACAAAGCAGAGCAGGACAGACATTTTATTCAGACTTGTACAATGTGCATCGTCTATACATGCGCATACATTTTTTCATACATCATGTCAACGTGTATATTCAACATGTAATGGTAAATGGTATTGTAACAGTATGGTTTGTCATTTGTCCGAAATGGATGTCCGAAATTTATGAAACTCATAAATCAATATACCTGTTTGAAGTAAGTAGATGGAATTTCCACTGCTGCATCACATTATTATAATCCTTAGTAATTGTATGAAATGTCTAGCAAATGCTTTCTCCATAACTCTACCAGATTGACTCGTAGTTTTGAGTGCCAGCATTGAGTCAACGCTGTGCACTTGTCAAACTTGTCCGCCATTTGCATTTGGTAGGTTATAGCGTAGTAAATTATTCAAATCAGTAAATCGAGTCATTTCTAACATTTAAATGTGATGTTATATTGTATTTATGTATGATTTATTGTATTGTTTTAAATTCATATTAATATGTTGTGTGTTATTTAAGGTATCACCCCAGATCTCTAATGCTGGGGAGCACTATTTCACTATTGTTCTTGCGGAATGCTGGTGTAATGCTGGGCTCACTTATCTTATAAGCATCACTGTTTTACTTCAAAGAAGTTATTGCTGCATTGTATTGTTAAAGAGTATATGTTAATTTCTCTACTTTAAGACCTTATATTCACCTTTTAAGTGAATATTATATTATTTATGTTTCATACAAAATATGAGCCGCATTACTCAGCCAACCACTATATAAGGCGATGAATTTTTGCGATGGAGTCAGTGGTCCGCCCGGTTAGCTCAATCGGTAGAGCGTTGGACTCTGAATCGGACAACCCGGGTTCGATTCCCGGGTGGACCAGGTCACTTCTGTTGTGATTGGTTATGAAATCCTTTCTACGACCATTCGCACTGTACCACTGCCCATGGCATGTACATAAGTTGTCAGTTCCTTGCAGAGGTGAAGGCACCTAGTACTGGTTCTGCCCAGGATAGGTGTGCGGTGGTTGAACTGTCACTCTGGGACCCTTCAATGTGCTCACACCGGGACCCGGAGTATAAACTACTAACACCACCACCGATGGAGTCAGTTGTCAGTAGTCACTCGTCTGTAGTCAGTCATCAGAGTAACCTACACTTAACTAAACCAGCCATGAAAAAGAGCTTTGCTGGTAATTTCTACATTATATAAAATTCTAACTATATTTAATACCTTAATTAACTACATATATACCTACAAAAATACTACTAGCATACTTCATGTAATGAGGCTTACAGTATATATATATATATATATATCCATTTACCATTACATGTTTATATATATTTACAATATTTACTATAATAATTAGTCCGAAATTAACATTTATCTTTCCACCATCCATTTTTTTTATATTTCTATTAACAAAAGCTTCTTTCATATAAAATGCTAATAAGTTAATTAAGATATTTCTGTCATTTGATTTCAGTAATTGTAGAAATGTTGTAAAGGGAATGGTGCATTTAGTAACAACGTTTTCAAATAGTTCTTCCTAACATCAGAATAGCATGTACATATACAAATAAAATGAAATTCATCTTCAATATCATTTAAGTATTGCAAGTTTAACGATATCGTTTCTCTCCGTGTTCGGTTTCTGGCATATCTTCCAGTTTAAATGCTCAGTGGAAAAATGCAGATAGTCTTAGTCTGAGAAGTATAAGCGTAGCTTTTTGGATAAAAATATCAAGGTATTTTTCGTATTCTAATGAAGTTTTAGACGCATCAGGTTAAAACTGAATTATTATTTAGCCTTCCGAGCCAATTCTGCTTGAAAATAAATAATAGCTAGTCTACCCTTTAATTCATACAAAAATACTTTACGACATATATTGGCAACATTGTCAAACATATAAGAGAAACCAATTTTTTAACAAGTCATACCCAATTTCTTTTACCATTTTGACAATCCGACAAAGCTTGTAAGTATACATTTTAAAATTATATTACTGGCTTTCGTGTGTTTTTACGGGAACCCACCTTCGTGAGTCGTCTCCGGTCGTCGTCTAACCCCGACATGGAGAGAAAGAGCTCAGTGCAGAGCTTGGAAAGGGTGAGGCTAAGTATGTTGCTTTTTCAAGACTGCTCTGAGCTAAAGTTGGCAGATTGTTTTGTCGTGTATCGCTGCTGCATTGCGGCGCTCATACTGCATGCGGGGAACCAATTCGCAAACGTCAGCCGAAAACACAAATCGGAAACCTCGGCCATTATCAGACAAAATCTCGAAGCTTGCCGGAGGAGGCCGAGCTGTTACAACTGTCAAGAACGGTACACCGGTTAAGCAAAAATGTCAGCATACATGGCAGCACTGATAAAAACTATATGCGCCTCCCGGGAATCGAACCCTGGTCGCAAGAATGGGAATCTTGCATGATACCACTACACCAGCGGCGCTGTTTTTGTTCATTGATTAAACATAACTAGAAGTTCATGTTTTTGGTAAATGTGGCGAGGCTTTCTACGGTGAAAAAGCAAACAACATTATGCTTCACATTCGTTTTTCCATCATAACCATTCTTTGCTCGAAGAATCCACAATCCACAACAACTATATCCGAAACTGTTCTGTATGAATCACTGACACTATTTTCATGTCTTGGATTTCGCAATTATCGCGTTGATGCCAACGTCAATTCCATTAACGCATCATACAAGACGATGGCGAAACATAGTACGACCACGGACCTATAAACCATGGATTGGCATGGTTTATAGGTCCATGGTACGACTAATGCGCGAAATGTGATCAAAAATGGGAAAATGTTTCGAAAAGAAAATTTGGGTCCCGACCAGCATCAGCGTCAGTATGACGTTTCGATCGGTTTTAAGTACTTTAAACCAATAATTCTTATACAGCTGTGTTTATAAAGCAGGCCTGCATCTTCCTAGTTCACCATAGATACAAGCATCACGTGCATTTGGATAACCTTCAACAGTCTCTTGCAAAATCTCTATTTCTTTTTATTATAATTTTCCCCAAAATACATAAGCATGATTTAAAACAGACAAAACAAAAGCATCACAGAATTGGCAAAAGTTTTTTGGACTAATGTCGTAATCTTTGCATGTGCATGAAAGAACATTCATAGCCTAAAGGGCTTTACCAATTAATTTTATTTTTATTAAGCATGGAAACAATCTGATCCTCATACTCCAATACTAAGGGAAAATTCCGTGTAAAGTTGAATACAGTTACATGATGATTGATAGTTAAAAGCATTTCCTACGTCGATAACTTCCAATGTAGGTCCAATACTCGTACAATATGTCTAAATGATCTTGTTATTCTGCAGGCGTTTTACCTACAATGGCCATGTCATCTACGAACAACACTAGCATTAATACTATATTATCTAAATGCAAACCAGATTGAACATTAGTTTGCAAAAACAACTCAAATTCTTTAAAGAAGACAGAACATGGTAGAGGGGACAGTATCCCCTTGGCATAAGCCAACAATATAATTAAAATACTCAGAATAATTAGAACATGATTTAACACAGAATTTAAATTGCTGGTACATATTGGCTGGGGCCAATCCTACTCCCACTTATTGCGTATAATTCTAAGAAATTTGCCTTCGTTTCCGCATTTATACATATTATTATATATATGAAGCTTAATGATTTTCTATATATCTAACTACAAACATTTCATCATATCGACAATTATAAAATACAATTGTTTATTTTCATTTAAATATTTTAGCACTAAGGGTTACTCACCCTATAATAATAGCAATTTCTAGTCCAAAATGATGCGTTTGGGCTTATTTTATACTCCTTCTCACCTATATTGAAATAAAAGTAAACTTGACCGACTTTAGGGACGGCGTCCCCCTCCCCTGGAAAGTGTTCACTTCTCTCCTTCTAACATTTTATGTTTAGTAAGAAATCCCTGTGTGGCGAACGACTTTCCAAAGGGGTTAGATTAATCGGTGAAATGATTTAGCCTGGGTTATAAAGTAAACCTGGGAGGAAAAGTGCGCCCGGTGTGGGGCTCGACCCCACGACCGCCGGAACATTAGCACGGCGATCTAACCAACTGAGCTAACCGACCGGCGGTTCTGGAGCTCTCGGTTTTGTCATAGGTCAGAATGATACTGTATAGCAGAAAAAAAATCTTAGTACAGGATCATCAGCATTAAATCAACGAATATTCAATTCAAAAATGCTATGTCTAAAACAGCTTCGTAGGCAATTCAAAAATGGTAATTGTCTTAAATAATGAAAATGCATATGAACGTTTGTTAAAAGGTTTTTCTAAGCTCATTTAACATTTTCAACACGAAACAAACTTCTATTGCAAAAGGTCGTTTAAAGTATGCACTGAAGGAAATTGTCAACGATTACTCCATAAAATTACATCCGAAAGAGTAATGCAATACGTCGATGCTTCTTCTGGGCGAAGATCTCTATTACCCGTTGAGTTTCGATTTCCCGTTCACGGTAAACGTTCAACAATCCCAGACAGGTCAAGTGATGACAAATATTATTTGCGAGGGGGGGGGGGGGGGGGTGATATAAAAAAGATCCTTCACATTGTAATGCGATGTTACAGAAGGTATACTCCAGAAAAAGTCAAGGACAATTTCTGTCGTATTCATAAGTATAAACACGAGCTGCAGTGAGCCATTAAAATTTTACCGAGTCGTGAACACTCATGAAGCATACATTTTACCCGCAGTATATTCGACAATTTTGAGAAATGGGTCTTGTCAATATCTGTTTAGAATATTTGTTTATCTGATATATGAAATAAATAGCTATCACCACATCTTTAAAATCAAAATATATAATGGATATTAACAGTTAAAACAGACACCTCTATCTTAAGTGTGCTTTATCGTCCTCATATCGTTTGTATATGAAAGACACTAAATTTCTTCAGATGTGTTGTTTATCTCATTGTATGTACCCACAATGGTTTTAAACAATATTTTAGTGACAAACAATGATTCAGATGCCTGTGCTAATATTATATTATTATACAAATAACCTAAACAAAATGCACCTCCTTAAAAATCTCATAGAAATGTTCTATGTTACTGCTAAGATGTTTAGTTTATCAGCATTGTCAACTGCTTGAAGATTATCTTTGAACTTATCAAGATGAGGAGGTTCAAGGTTGGCGTTTGACTTATTGAAACTTGCCGCTTTGTAAACATCATTCGGATATATTCAGTATTTATCGACGATTCATGCATGACTGAACAATAAGCGAAACTAAAAAAAGAAAAAAAGGCGTTCCTTCAACTAAACGGTAAACGAGGCTGTTACCGAATAATAGGATTTTTTTTAGATTTTATTGTCTCACATATTCAAAAAAGGCGGCCCGCGAACGCTTCAACCCCCTTACCCTTAAGTTTTTATTGCATTTTTGGCCCCAAGTATTTTCTGACTTGTGCGACGAATTGTACGCACGGGCGTATTGTGCGTAACGGCAGCTACGCCACTGCCTGCCGTTTACCGCTGCCACCAGTAAAGTAAACCGGGAAGAAAAATTGCGCCCGGTGTGGGGCTCGAACCCACGACCGCCGCAACACTAGCACGGCGCTCTAACCAACTGACCTAACCGGGCGGCTGGTTCCATCCCCCACACACTACTGTTAGCTACCCATGGATACCATTTCATTATCGGTACTCTTGATGATTTTGCCTGGTTCATTTTTCGTTAATGTTCTTCATTGAAGTAGGACATCATCATCATCATCATCAGCAGCAGCAGCAGCAGCAGCAACAACAACAACAGCAACATCATCATCATCATCATCATCATTCTTATCATCGCCTCCTTTTGACCTTACGACAGCGGCTTCTAAGCCACGCCCCCTGATATCAAGGGAGCGAACTCTGTCTATGTCCGTCAAACAAACGAGGAAGTAATGGCGTATCGCGTCGTTTCGCTTTCCGATATTCCTGACAAATTATCATAAATGTGACATCACCATCATCATCATCATCATCATCATCATCATCATCATCATCATCATCATTATCATCATCATCATCATCATCAACATCATCATCGTTGTCATCACCATCATCATCGGCATTGAAAACAAGACCATCATTCGTGAAGAAAAAATAAAGTATGATTCGATAATGTTTAGACCCTGTTCCATTTGTGACGTCATTTCCAAAATAAAGTTATTCCGTCGGTATTTTCTCTTTCCAAATTTAAGTTTTTAGCCTAATATTGAGCAGTATGAAGTTCAAATTCAAGGAAGAACATACGTTTGGTAAGTTTTCTGTACTGCGGTAAATGAATTTTATAGTAATCTGTGTACTTTCCTGACTTTTACTTGTTTGTTTACATTTGTTTTTCTTCTGTCATCCTGATAATTTTGTTTAGCCTTCATTCATACAAGTTCTCAGAGGTTGTGACATTATAAGTATAAGCGAATTGATGCATATCCATTACTGTGACTTAAACTTCTAGAAGCATTGAATTCAAGAAATTATTGTTGTTGGCTATTAAAATGAATCCGGGTCAACTCGGCCCAATTACCTTTTTGGCCTGGTAGGTCCTTTTCGGCCCAGTTACCATTTCGGCCTACTTTTATTATTATTATTCTTATACTTATACCATGAATTAATAAAATATAATACCTAAAATTATGTATATAAATGTATATAGTAGATGACATCGATGCAGTTTAGAAAATTATAACACATGTTATTTCAAGTCAAGTATTATTTATTTATAAAGTAGAGCTTACAACAGTTAGTTATATTACATGATAACAGACGTAGCACATATTTAAAGTATACATAACATTATGTAACACATCATACGTAATACATCAAATAAAATTGAAAGACAGTTATTTACCTTATAAATAGCATCACCTGAGCAAATGAGTGACTGAAGATACAATAATGCATACTATAAAAACACAGTTGGTACATATATATCACATAATTATTTAGAAAGAACTCCGGCAATAAGTATTAATATATGCTAAGATGAATACAAAACAGACATACAAGCTTATGAGTACAAATATTAAAACTTGTGTGGAAGCTGCTGATCTTGGCCTAAAAAGTGCTCTAACAGAAAAGAAGAAACTAAAACACTGAAGAAAAATAGAAACACAAAAGTGTGACCAACACAAGGTTGCTAAAAAAGATTATCCCCCAAAATCAAATTTTGAAAGAACTGATCAGCAGCTATCTCACAAGGACACAAAAGACTGCAAACTAGAACAAAGCAGCATGGACTGTCAGAGGCATATTACCTGCTTCATACATTTACACATCCGTTGTACAGTACACTCCACGCGGAACTACCACTTTTCTCGGTGACTCGGAGGCGTTTTTAATTTATCGCGGATTTCCGCCGAGTACGCAACCTTTTTCCTCGCTAAATTTCGCCGAGTTGCACCGAGTTAGTCGTTTTCTATGGAGGGTTTTATTGCCGGTATCGCCGGCGATCGTATCGATTTATTGACCTAATCGCGGAACTCCGCGTTTTGTGCATATAGCTACTACAGTACATTGCTTCTGTTAAAACAGTATTAAATAATTAGATAATTAATTTTTCAAAGTACAGAAAGTTTCTTTAAAAAACAATTATTGTAAATTTTCATCAGCATCGTCAAACAACTGTTGTTTTTCACATTATGTAATTAAAAGATATACCATAGCGTGCGTTTGTGTTTGTTATTGTCATCTTTCTCTTACTATATTAAGGTGTTGAGAACTTAAATTAGATTGGAGTAATGAAGGTGTTGAGAACTTTGTAAGTGTGAATATTTTTCGGTCTTTTTTCCCTAATTTGCATTTTACCTGACTTATTAATTTATCCGTACTTATCAATGGTTCTAAACTTATTTATAACGCATATAAGTGTAAATCCTTCATCAAGGTAATTAAAATCCCATTAAACACCATTTTATACATGCATTGAAATGAATAACACATTCTATCGGCTTTAGATCAAACAGTCACTCTGTGTGACGTCACATAACTCACAGTTTTACCCACGAGGATCTCATGGAGAGCATGTATATTGTTATGCAGGATTAATGTGTCTGAGTGGTGTTTTCGAATGTAACTGGAGTATTGCATTTCCAACTTCAAATTCATCACATTAATTAGTTACCTATATCATTGAATGTGTTGACTTTTATTGATGATTCAATAAGTATAACTGTACATAATTGCTTCATACAGTCTATAAGTGTGGTATAAGTTTTCAAGTTTATTGGCAGATTGTTTTACAAAAATGGCATGTCTTTGTTTTCTTAATCCCTTGATTGCCATTGTTGTTTATTTAATCCTCCAATAAATATTTCACACTTTCTCTTTCTACATGCAATACATCGTTTAAGATTAACTTGTCACAGTGGTGTACTATATGGTTAGGTAATCTAGCCAGGATAAAAGATGAAAATCAATAATCTTCGTCTGTGAAACTTGGTAAGTGTGAAAGTTACGATTGATGTCCGTTGGGTGTCCGAAAATTAGGTACGCGAAATAAATTATTTTATAAACAATTACGATGTAGCAAAAATTATCAAATAAATTAAACAAAATTAGATACAGTGGGAGATTCTTATCGGTTTTCCTCCGAGTTGCGCGGTGTTTTTACCTCCAAGTAACGCGGCGATTGTAAATGTACGGTCCACTGATCAGCCTCGGTGGGTGAACGAGTAAAAACGCCGAGGAAAGAGGATTATGATCAATTGGATGTCGTGTCCGCGATGACCAAAATCCACCGAGGAAAACGGAAAGTGGTAGTTCCGCGTGGAGTGTACTGTAGCTATAGCATTAAAACTAGCGAAAGGCAAAAATAAAAATAAAGTGACATATGCAGCACTAAAACATGCAAGCAAACAGAAATGGAAAAAGGATAAATAATTGCAAGCATACTGAAAATGAAAATAAAAAAGAGAAGGCAAGAATATTTTAACAAAGAAAGGAACAATAAAGTGACATATGCAGCACTAAAACATGCAAGCAAACAGAAATGGAAAAAGGATAAATAATTGCAAGCATACTGAAAATGAAAATAAAAAAGAGAAGGCAAGAATATTTTAACAAAGAAAGGAACAATAAAGTAGCATAGCATAACATGATAACTTTCTCATCAGCCAGCATGTGGACCCCTACCCAGCAAACACAGAGCAATGACACTTAGGTCCATTCCAGCTACTGATCAGGGACTTGTACTGATTGTATGACGAACACTGTCTGAGTGTGTCAGGCAGCGAGTTCCACATTCTGGCTGCCGAGTAGTGAAAAGAGTTTCTTCCGTACCATTCTGTTCTTGGTTTGGGAAGTTCTTCACAGTTACTGTACCTAAAATTATATTTTAAAACTTTAAAAGTAACAAGATCATTCAAGTAACTGGGTCCTTGTTTATTTAAAACGTTTTCGGTGGTACTGATCTCATCCTTTTAACTTTAAGAGACAGGAGCCCTGATTGTTCTAGTAAATCATGGTATGAACTTGAGGTATCATCATATATGAAACCTAGTGCTCTTTCTTGTAATTTTTCAATTTTCTTTGTATTAATTTCTCCTGTGAAGTGCCAAATTAACGGACAATAATTTAGATTAGACATGATAAATGAAAAATACATAGTTAATCTGCCAAGCTTGTTTATCCTTTTGCCGATTCTTTTCATGACTTTTAGTTGTCTTGCAGCCTTTTTACATATTTTGCTATGTGAGTGTTGAAATTTAACATAAAATCAAAGGTTACACCTAATAATTTAACTTCCTCCTCACAAGTAATATTAACACCATAAAGATTAAAAGAGATATATCTAATTTATGAGTCTCTTGCCAATGGCGACTGCCTGAAACCTTTTGAGGTTTGCTTTCATATGATTTTCACCAAACCATTTGATAGGGCTTAAACTGTCATTTTCTAGAGTTTTTGCAAGAGTATCAGGATTTCTACTTTTGTAGGATAAGGTATGTTATTTCTTCAAGAGACAAAATGGACTGACTAATTTTCTATGAAGTCTATCAGTATAATACATAACAAGTATGGGTCATCTCAAGTCCACAACATTACAAAATGTTCATCACATTCTGGTGCAATAAATCCCTCCAACATCCCAGTCTGTTAGGTCAAAATTGATGCTGCTTTCTGCAGCATTGTTATATGCGTTTTTGTAAGCAATGGTTCTGACTTCCATGGTTGTGGAGTTGGTAATTGGCACGATTGAATCATCATGGAAATCTGGTGTCAGTAACAATACGTATATGCATATTTCGTTTTACTGATTGAACATGCGCACAACACAAACCATGTTTGCATTAAATCCCATTTAAGTAAATATACTTTATTTAATCTCATCTCTTGTGATCTACATGAACATGTAAATTTCATCGCCAGCTTGTTCCTGCATGTAGGACGCATCATCTTTGGCAGTGGTACTCTTGGTTGTTACCTCAGTAACCAGAAATAGCATTTTATGCAATGTGGTTATTTTATAAGTATTTTTATTTGAAATGATTCTATTGTTTAAACCATGTATTATTATTTAGAATACTGAACTCTATTATTGACTTCAGTAAAGATCATGTGTAACATGCAATTTTGGCATCCCTGTCCCTTATATTTGACATGTTGCGGCATCAATATTGAAGTGACATTCTGACACGCGGCAATACATAATTGTTTATGACAGTAACACTGCACTTTAAGTAACTTAGAAACAGTCTTGTTCTTGTTCATGAACCGATCAGAACAGAGAGTTTATTATACATCATCTAGATACATATAGTTATACATATAAATATTTTCACGAAAAAACACACACATCCACACCATTTTCATAAGTTCTGTGCTGCCATCGCTGGCACCAGTCACTGTGAGTTCACAGCCTGCTGAACTTCATTCAAGTCTATGTGATTCTGTTTTTTCAAAGTAAAAAAAAATGTTTCATTTTTTTTTCAGCTATAAAGAAATTTAATTAGTTTTAATAAATACAATTTATCAACATCATTTACATCCTTTGATATTTAATTATCAAAGGTGTTTTCAGCGTTTAATTTAACACTTACATGAAAGATTTTAAACAATAGGACAAAAAACACCCCTCCTCAATCAACTTTTGTTAGAAATATATTTCTATAATTACAGCATTCTACCTCAAAATGGCGTAATACTCATATAGTACCAGTTATAACACATTATCGGCTCTAAATAATCTGAAAGTAGGTGTGAACAAATCGGCATTCATAGGCAAGCTTCCTTTTAAAAGTACCGGAAGGCCGATTTGGACCCGACTCCGGCTAAATATAGTGAGTTTTAAGACTTAATCTTTGAATGTGTTAGAATTTGACTCTGGATCATAGAAAACCTAGTTCCTATCGGCGTGGTCTGTTTCGGCCCAGTGCAAAATTTGGCCTGGTCCATTTTGTTATTCTACTCTTAAGTTTTGAAGATGGTATTAGTTTACAAAAATTGACCGAATAAATACCAGGATTTCAGCCCGAATTTTATAAGTCTGATGAGGCATGTAGAGAGGGTTGGGCAAGCATTTTTTTAATTTTAGCTATCAAATAATTGGTAAATAAAAGGACATTTATGAAACTGACCCTGGATCAATAAACAAAATAATACGACACAGAATTTATTTGACTCCAATCAATCAACACTTATCAGTGGTCGAAATTAGCACAAGCCCACAAGCCCTGCACTGGTGAAATGTCTTCCGGGCTTGCTCAAATTCTGAATTTTATATAGCAGGGCTTGTTAAAAAAAATTGATGCTAAGCAATACTATAAGAATTCTGGCTTGTTCATCCAAAAGTCTAATTTCCATGACTGACTTATTAACCAGGTTTTCACATAGTGAAAATTAGAATAACGAACGTCGTTGTTCAGGCGGGCGGCGTCAAACTCACCTATGAAACTTAATAATTCAGTAAGGGTTGACATATCTTGACCAAACTTGGTCTATAGGAAGAGTTAATGGATACCTTTCATGGGATTGTGTTTGAAGTCCCTAGAGTCAAGGTCACTGTTACTAAAAATAGAAAAACGGTTGAAACTGAATAACTTAAGTTAGGGTTGACATTTCTTGACCCAACTTATTATAAAGGAAGAGTTTATGGATACCTTTCATGGGATTGCGTTTGGGGTCCCTAGGGTCAAGGTCACTGTTACTAAAAATAGAAGAATGGTTGAAACTGAATAACTTAAGTCAGGGTTCACATATCTTGACCAAATTCAGTATATAGGAAGAGTTTATGGTGGCGTCATACTCACCTATGAAACTAAATAATTTCCGTAAGGGTTGACATATCTTGACAAAATTTGGTCTATAGGAAGAGTTTATGGAAACCTTTCATGGGATTGCATTTGGGGTCTGGATTACTACAGTGATGTTTTTTACACCTTCACTTTGTGATTTAGTATGGGAGGAGTTGGGGTAAAGCACCATCGATCCTGACTGACACAGCTGTAAATGTTATTGATCCTGATTGGCTGATACAAATATCGTTATACTCCCGTCATGCCTTCTTGCTGTCAGTCAACTGTTGAAACTGGTGCAATTGCAGGAAAAACATTGGTTGTCAAAAATTTATGATTGTTTTGATAAGGCTGATTGCAGTGCTGATTAAAGTATCTTGGCACAATTAAAGCATGTTGGTTAAAGGCCTTGCCAGATGAAGGCAGGTCAGGGTTGACAAACTGTTAATGCCTGGTGGAAACCCTGAATACATTTTATAAACTTGTTCCCTATTCACAGAAATATATTCGGTACCATAGTTATTGATTCAATACTCCCAGTAGAAGTGCTATACAGGGCTTCCGTTAAAGGAAGTTTGGAAGTATATTACTCCCTAGAAATAGGTTAAAACTTCCAAAATTGATTCCTTGGAAGTACAAAAACTTCCATAATTTTAAAGAAAACTTCCAAAGTTAAAAGCTTGGAAGTTCAAAATATCAAAACCTGGTGTCAATATTACTTTTATGGTCGCAATTTTAATCAGTCTTGAAGTTAAATGAATTTTTATAATCTAAATCTGTGAATTTGGCAAGTTGTAGTTGCATTTTTTTACATTCCAGTTGAAATATAGTGGATTTTTTTTATTGTATTCTAGAGACTTAAACTTCCACATTTCAGTGAAAAACTTCCAATATTGATGGACAGGAAGTTCAGACTTCCAGTTTTAAATTCTTAATGGAAGCCCTGCTATAGCAGTAAATACTCCCATATGTCCACATGGACCAGGCAAAAATAGTTCCTTGGCTGAATTGGCCAGATACTGATCAATGGGTCCTGGATCTGAACACCGCTTGGAGCATTGTTGACGATTGCTACTGATTATCATCTAAGAATTTTAAATTGTGCCATGTATATACCAGAATTTAATTGTCTACCCTGTCATTACTGGTTCATAATAGCATTTGTTAAATTTTACCTTTCAGATCTACTCTCAAGTCCATTTTATAACCTAATAAAAGCAATTGTTTGTGCATTGCAGATCAGAGGAAAGCTGAGTCAACAAAGATCAGAGATAAATATCCAGAGAGAATCCCAGTAAGTTTTGTGTTTTTTGTTCCCTAAGTTGTCATAGGTGTCATACATGATCATGTTTATTTTCATTTCATTCTTTTTAGGTATTTTCCGACTTTCCAGCATTTCCATTTTTAATCAGGCCCACTTTTTTTACTTTCTGTCAAATTCTTAATAATTATTTCCATGTTTTGGTAAAAATGCTTATTTATACATCAGTTATCATTTTATGTACATGTATGGTCTAAGTATCTCACTATAATCTAAAAAACGATGATCTTTAGGTTAAACTCGTGAATCTGAAGATAATTTTTACCATATCAAGCAATGCTTGTCTGATTGCTGTAAAATGTTCACCAACATTTAACTTTAATACAAAGCTTCAGTAGTTTCACTGTATGCTATTGATGAATTTGGTCTGAGTCAAAAATTGTTTTTTCCCTTACTTTTTGTCATGAAATCGAAAATACATGTATCTAACTTTCCACTTTTGGTTTTGTGTCTGAAAAGCTGCTTGTTTTTTTCCTTCATTACTTTGAGACATGACTAAAAGACTACAATATACTTAAAAGGTATATTCTACCAAATTAATGACAGTACATTGTTTATGGTGAAAGTGAAGTAATGATAATCATACCATTTTTTCAGTAATGTGATGTGATTATGTGAAATAAAAATAAATGCCATCAAAACCAATTTACTGGCATTGAATAGTTTAATTTTTAAATAATGTAATACAGTAAAATAATCTGTACCTAAATGGCTAAGTCACTTTTGTGAGAAACAAATTTTCATGAATTCTTGTTTTCTTTTGATTAACTCTTACATTTCAAACTTGACAGGTGATCGTGGAGAGAGACCCCAAGTCACAGATTCAGGATATCGACAAGCGGAAGTTCCTGGTGCCCAACGACATCTCTGTGGCCCAGTTTATGTGGATCATACGCAAGAGAATCCAGCTGCCCTCAGAAAAGGCCATCTTCCTTTTTGTAGAAAAAGTTTTGCCACAATCGAGGTTGGTATTATAGAACCAGTCTTTAAATTTGTAAAAAGAAATATGTTTTACTTTTAAATGTATTATTAAATTGGTAGATACCTGTACTAAAGAAACTGTCCAGTAATCTGTGTAAAATGGAAAGCATTGATGGATTACCATAAAACTTGGTACAAATGTTGTCCTTATTGAGACAATGTGCAATGATCTTGACACGGGTCCATACATCCAAGGTCAAGGTCACCCAAAACATTTAAAGGTCAAGTTCACATGCTTGTGTCTCTGCTATAACTTACTTATGCAAAGATGGATTACCATATAACTTGGTACTAGGAAACTTTTGTTGTGAAAACATAAGCATTTTTCCTGGATCTCATCAATTTCATTATGTAAGCATTTAGAAAAACAAAATGTTCTAAAAAAAACAACAGCTGTGGACTGCCTTGCCTAACCCAGTTACCTGTTTAAAATGGAAAGCAGAGGGATTGATATTAAAGGCGTACATTATAGGTTGATGCAAAGTTACTATTTTTTAAACTTTAATGCATGATGTTTGATGACTAAAACAGAAAAAAGCATGATTTAGGTACAGATAAAAAAATATAAGCGATAATTTGTCGCCTGTTTAACTGGTAGTCATAAAGCTTTTAATTTAAAAACCTATTTATGAAGGTAAGTATTTTTTTATCTGAACCTGTCCTTATTCATATGATTTTTTAGCTCACCTGAGCACGAAGTGCTCAAGGTGAGCTATTGTGATCGCCCTGTGTCCGTCGTCTGTCGTCGTCAACAATTTGACTGTTAACACTCTTTGTGGTCACAACTTGGGCACTATCTTAATGAAACTTGGTGAGAATGTTACCCTCAATAAAATCTTGGATGAGTTCGATATTGGGTCATCTGGGGTTAAAAACTAGGTCACTTGGTCAAATTAAAGGAAAAGCTTGTTAACACTATAGAGGTCACATATATGACTGTATCTTCAGGAAACTTGGTCAGAATGTTAATATTAATACTCTCTTGGTCAAGTTCGACTCTGGGTCATGTGCAGTTAAAAACTAGGTCACTAGGTCAAATCATAGGAAAAGCTTGTTAGCACTCTAGAGGTGACATTTATAATGTATGTTCATGAAACTAAGTCAGAATGTTTATATTGATTAGCTCTAGGCCAAGTTCGAATCTGGATCATATGCTGTCAAAGACTAGGTCACCGGGTCAAATTTAAGGAAAAGCTTGTTAACACTCTAGAGGTCACATTTAAAAATATGAAAGTTGGTCAGAATGTTTATATTAATAATCTCTTAAGTCAAGTTTAAATCTGGGTCATGTGCGGTCAAAATCTAGGTCATTAGGTCAAATCATAGGAAAAGCTTGTTAGCACTCTAGAGGTCACATTTATGACTTTATGTCCATGAAACTTAGTCAGAATGTTTATATTGATTAGCTCTAGGCCAAGTTTGAATCTGGGCCATGTTCGTAAAAATAGGTCACCAGGTCAAATAATAGGAAAAGTATTTTAAGACTCTAGAGGCCACATTTATGACCAAATGTTCATGGAACTTGATCAGAATGTTATTGTTGATGATCTTTATTGGATCAGGTGAGCGATTCAGGGCCTTCAGGGCCCTTTTGTTTGTTTTATCATTTTAGCCAAACAAGTTTTACATGAAAATCCATAAAAAATAAATTTTGCATCAACCTTTATTGTACGCCCTTATTTGATTTATACCCCCGACAAACAACGTTAGGAGGGCGTATATTGGAGTCACCCTGAGGTCGGTTGTTTGTCTGTTTGTCAGTCGGTCCGTTGCAATTTACCTTGTCCGGAGCATACCTTAAATGCTACTGGATGGAATTGGATTAAACTTCATACAATGGTAGAGCATAATGAGAGGAAGTGCAGTGTACAATAACCATAACTATATTCTTACTAATTACTGAGTTATTGCCCTTTGTTACTGTTTTTATGTCCGGAGTATAACTTGAAAAGTACTGGATGGAATTCATTGGAACTTCATACAATGATAAAGCACAATAAGAGGAAGTGCAGCGCACAAGAGCCATAACTCTATTTTAGCTTATTACAGAGTTACTGCCCTTTGTTACTTTTTTCTTGTCCGGAGCATAACTTGAAAATATTAGATGGAATTTAATAAAACTTCATACAGTGATAGATCATAATGAGAGGGAGTGCAGTGTACAGGAACCGCAATTCTATTTCAGCTAATTACAGAGTTAGTGCCTTTTGTTACGTTTTCTTGTCCGGGGCATAACTTGAAAAGTATTGGATGGAATTTAATAAAACTTCATACAGTGATAGATCAAAATGAGAGGGAGTGCAGTGTACAGGAACATTCTATTTCAGCTAATTACAGAGTTACTGGCCTTTGTTACCTTTTCTTGTCCGAGCATAACTACAAAACTATTGGATGGAATTTAATTAAGCTTCATACAGCGATAGATCATAATGAGAGGGAGTGCAGTGTACAGGAACCGCAATTCTATTTCATCTAATTGCAGAGTTACTGCCCTTTGTTACTTTTTTCTTGTCCGGGGCATAACTTGAAAAGTATTGGATGGAATTTAATAAAACTTCATACAGTGATAGATCATAATGAGAGGGAGTGCAGTGTACTAGAACCACACTTCTATCTCAGCTAATTACAGAGGTACTGCCTTTTGTTACTTTTTCTTGTCCTGAGCATAACTTGAAAAATATTGGATGGAATTTAATAAAACTTCATACAGTGATAGATCATAATGAGAAGAAGTGTAATGTACAGGAACCGCAATTCTTTTTCAGCCATGTACAGAGTTATTGCCCTTTGTTACTTTTTTCTGGTCCGGAGCATAACTTGAAAACTATTGGATGGAATTTAATAAATTTTCATACAGTGATAGATCATAATGAGAGGAAGTGTAGTGTACAGGAACCGCAATTCTTTTTCAGCCATGTACAGAGTTATTGCCCTTTGTTACTTTTTTCTGGTCCGGAGCATAACTTGAAAACTATTGGATGGAATTTAATAAATTTTCATACAGTGATAGATCATAATGAGAGGAAGTGTAGTGTACAGGAACCGCAATTCTATTTTAGCCAATCACAGAGTTATTGCCCTTTGTTACTTTTTTTCTGGTCCGGAGCATAACTTGAAAACTAATGGATGGAATTTAATAAATCTTCATACAGTGATAGATCATAATGAGAGGAAGTGTAGTGGACAGGAACCGCAATTCTATTTTAGTGAATAACTGAGTTATTGCCCTTTGTTACTTTTTTCTTGTCCAGAGCATAACTTGAAAACTACCGGATGGAATGTAATAAAACTTTATACAATGGTACAGCACAATGAAAAGGAGTTCAGTGTACATGAATCACTACACTATTTTAGCAAATTACAGAGTTTAATAATTGCCTTTTTCTGTGTTTTTTTGTCAAACTTTTGTCCGGACAGTAACTCGAAAACTACTAGATGGAATAGCATGAAACTTCATACAATGATAAATCATAATGAGAGGTGGCATTTGGGGGGTATTAATCACCTTCAGTGATAGCTCTAGTTTTTATCAAATTGGTTAGGCAGTCTTAAGCATGCATTGCAATTAAACATTTAAACAAGTTTTGAAATCCATAACATGAAAAGAAACTAAGGTTATCAAAAATTTCAAAATTACAATTCAAATTAAGTTATCTGTGAAAACAAGACAATTTAAAAAAACACATTGTTCCACCTAGGTAATTGTATCGTATACAATTGCGCAAAAACCAAGCATAGAATCATTGTAGAGTTCTGTATATGTTTTGTCCAAATAACTCTATCATCGGTGTATCTTATTGCATCAGAAGAGGAAGTAAAGATGATTTTTAGTACCAGTTTATATGCATTTTAATACTGACGAAAGGAGGTTGCAGGTTTTGTATTTGTATTGGAAGTTTCAGAAGCAATAATTGAGTGCCAGTATGATTGTAGCTTTAACATTATATGATTTATTTTGAGGAAGTTTAAATCATTCCTAGTCATTTATAAGCGTATGACTGTGTATGTTTCAGTGCAAGTATGGGTCAAGTCTACGAGGAGCACAAAGACGAGGATGGTTTCCTGTATATCGCCTACAGCGGAGAAAACACCTTCGGACATTGCTGATACACACACTCATTGCACGATACCGCGGCGTGTGCTTTAGGTTCTTGTAGTGGGATTTTTAATTTGTCATATTCATAAACATGTGTATAAATGGGGTTTTCCATTGTGAGATTTTAAGAAATTATTCAAGATTGCAAGATTGTTGATATGTTTTGGTTAAAGTGAATATGGTTAAAAAGATTTAAACAAACTACTACTATCTTAAGTTTGTATGATATTTGTCGGAAATAAATAAAATTTAAAGAATCAATGCTATCTTGCGGAAATATGGTTTCCAGAGCTCTTACACAAAAATGTTTTATTGGTTTAATCGTAAAAGTTGTTAAATATATTTGTTAGGACTGGTTAATTATATGTTTTGAATGAAGTATTTCATCAATAACTTTTTAAAAGAAATATATATCTTCGAATGGCTGATTCATTTTCTACCTAGTATCAATGTCAAGGATTTTGAATTGAAGAGTATGGAGATCTATTAATATAAAAAAATAATAACAGTATTATGAACTTAATTAAGCATGAATTTGTAAATATTTTTCATGTAAATGTTTTTTAAGTTTTCTGAAATTTGAGAAGAGTCTGCTCTAAATGGAACAGTATTTTTCTGAGCAAATTATGCTACCTGGTATTTGTTATATTAAGCTTTATGAACAACAAGTCAATTACACTTAATGTAGCCAAAACACTACATAAGCCGTTATGTTCTTTGTGTGGCACTGTTTGAAACACAGTTAAAATTCCAATGTCTTAATCTTACTATGTTCGAGAAGGATCCAAAGTTGTCTCCATTGTTTTATGGACATTTTGGGAGATTTTCATTGAACTTCATTTACCTAAATTCCTCCTGTTATGTTGCTTTGCGAGCTTGTCTTATTTAATAGAAACACTTTTACCCTGCTTAATTGTCACCTGTCATGTAGGAAGTAATACATACAAGTCTATTGTCAGCTATAATGCAGTACATCAGTTTAAAACTGTCACATACGTACTTATCTTTCTCATGTGAATTTAATAGAACAATCACTGAACTGAAAGTCTGAGGAACGCTCAGCTGGCACATTTTACAAAGACTTCCTCCTTGTGCAGGAAGCATAGGGCATAGTTGTAAGTGTGTCATGTAACACTGTAGCAATACTGGATGTCCTATTATTACAAATGTATGAAACTGTTTAACAGGCATAAGTTGATAAAAGTGCCATCTGAGTTTCTGGGTATATGCTTATATAAATGTTAATGACATATATGTACATGTACATGTTTATTTATGTTTTGTCTGGTATTTTTTTGCTAAATAATATCTCAATAGGCTGTATTGTCATCAACAATAGTATAGGTCTGAAGCCACATTTTTTTCATTTTTTATTAACAATTTCGAGCAAAGATATACTTCCATCTTGACCGAGACAGTTCTTTCTGGCTGATGATTTAGCAGTTGTTGTTTTTTTACACAACAATTAAAAAATGTCGTTTAAATATTTTTTTTTCAATAAAAGACACTCGCTATGTACAAAGAATGCATATCATATGTATGAGCGACGCTGTATGTCTGTTGTTTGTGCCTGTGATTAACCTGGATGTACTGTCTGTAATGTATGCATACAAAACATTTGTTTATTTTTAATAAATGAAAAAATCGTATCCTTCCTATGATTCTGTTATGCTTTCCAAAGAAAACGAAACTAAATACAAGACATGTTTATTCAATACCAGTTCCATTGGAACGCTCGTGGTCACTGCTTCGTCCATTGTCGCTCCGGCTACGACCATTTTAGCGTAGACACGTGCAAAAATAATCAAAGAAATCGGGCATAATTTTGCCAAATCCAGTTTTGAACACTTACACATGAAGTAGCTGAATGCTTTTAAGCGTTTACCTTTTCGAAAAAAAAGAATGTGTGATTCATAAGTGCGCCTAAGTCGCTACCTATTCTAAGCTAAGATATTTACACTTGACACACAAGACATAGTTAATTGGTATTACTAAGACCTGGCGACTTTTTCTAACAGTATCATTTTTCCTTTTCTAATATTTTGAGTATGTTCTTGTGTAAGTCGATATCCTCATAATGTCCATTATGTTCCACCGCCCGCAAATCGTCCACATACTCGGCAGGAAGAGCGTTTTGGAGAGCGCCTCTCACGATGACGTCCATGTACATGGGCGAGGGACGGTTGTCATAACAGGAAGTGACTAGGTACTCGGCTGGAAGTTGGTACGTGCGACACGTGTACACAGCGTTGTCACCGTCTGTCACCTTCACCTCAATAGGGTTGTAGATCAGCTCCTGTCTGGACCGGACATGGAACAATGTGAGCGAATTAGGGAAACGGCAGTGAATGTGGAGGGCTTAGTGCAATTCTGTTGTGGCGCATTCTATTTGTATATCGAGTTCCATCATTTGCACAAAGCCCGCGAATTATGATCATGTATAACAGATATGGCATGCACAATTTAGATAGTTGATAGCAATGACGAATATAGTAGATAATAGTTTGTTTTTGTGTAAGATAGCAATATATTTCACCAAGTCAGCCAAGCCACTCCTGAGATATAACAGTTGGCATTTATATTGCAATCTTCCATTGAAACATTTTTTTTATTGATATCGTGTTAAAATTCATTAAAACTAACAATTTACTTATATTTAATTTCGAAATTTAGCCAAATATTTTTTTCAGTGACGTTATTTTCACTGCATCAATTTTGATAGTTTTACTGCTTTTATCGATTTTGATTTCCAAGTTCACAATGCCGGTTTGAAATGTTTTGAAAGTATGTCACAAGAAGGACGTCACGACCGCCTGTATTTTTACGCGGTTTAACAGTTAATCGCGTCCAGTTGATATTTTTTAAGACTTACAAGTTAGCATAAAGAAACAGAAAAACATATTTTAATTTCGGTTTAAATTATTTTCACTCTTGGAGATAGAAATACTAATTAGGTTGGGCAATTCATGAATTCAAACGTGGAATTCAAAGTCAAGAAATCAATTTTCGTTATGCTATTTCAAGCAGACATATAGCATGACCCAAGTCACTTGGTACAGTAATTGACTCTTCAATATGTCTTTCAAAATAGTAGATTTTTAGTTTTTTTTTTATTTAAGGAAGGAATGAAAGCATATCCCCATGCCTGATAAATTTTTATTTTAAAGAAAGCAGAATGAACACATACCTGTCGAGCGAGTCGCGGTGCTCTGTGCTCACCCGCCACACGCAGCCCCATACCACATGACCGGGGTCATCCAGGATGGTGGCAGCCCCGCCCCTCCACCGTAGCTTCATGGGATCCATCCCCAGACTCGTGAACCCCAGTCGATACCCCTGTATAGAATAAGTTAAGTGTTGTATTCATGAACAGGATGATTGAACATTTAGGCTATCATTCAAAATCCAAGTACATTGCCACTTGAAGAACAATGTAAGTTAAAACATAGAAAACAATGAAGCTAGATCCTTCCGAGTCACCAAAATAGTTGAACAGTCTGAAAACAACCGTCTTCGATTGATAACATATATTGACAGTAACGGAAGGCGAAAAACCGTCAGCGTCCGCAGACAGCAACGACTTGACTTTTAAAAGATTGAAATTATTCATTTTTATATTAATTTATTTTAGCTCGCCCGCGAAGACAGCTTTTAGACGTTACGAATCACGATCAATTTCGTTTCCATGGTAGAAACTGGAACAAGTGTCATATTTTTAAAGCCTAAGAAAACGTGACCCGATTGGGGCTCGACCCAAGACCTCTTGGATGACAGATGGACGCATACGAATAACTCGTATTTTACTTCAGGGGGAGAAGTCGGGCTCTTTAGCAACATGAAAGAAATACTTTGTAGCCAACGAAGGTCATGCTGCTGTTAAGTTCCTAGATTTATCTACAAAATGTTATGTCATGCCGATTTGACACTGATATTCCTGTTAGGCCTATGGCACGTCAGAAATTCATTCTAGGTTCATAACACGTCAAGCATTCATTCTAGGTTCATAACACGTCAGATATTCATTCTAGGTTCATGACACGTCCGACATTCTTTTTTAGGTCCATGACACGTCAGACATTCATTCTAGGTTCATGACACGTCAGATATTCTTATAAGGTCCATGACACGTCAGACATTTATTCTAGGTTCATGACACGTCAGACATTCTTATAAGGTCCATGACACGTCAGACATTTATTCTAGGTGCATGACACGTCAGACATTTATTCTAGGTTCATGACACGTCAGACATTCTTATAAGGTCCATGATACGTCAGACATTTATTCTAGGTTCATGACACGTCAGACCTTTATTCTAGGTCCATGACAAGTCAGACATTCTTATAAGGTCCATGACACGTCAGACATTTATTCTAGGTTCATGACACGTCAGACCTTTATTCTAGGTTCATGACAAGTCAGACACTCTTATAAGGTCCATGACACGTCAGACATTCATTCTAGGTTCATGACACGTCAGACATTCTTATAAGGTCCATGACACGTCAGACATTTATTCTAGGTTCATGACACGTCAGACATTCTTATAAAGTCCATGACACGTCAGACATTCATTCAAGGTTCATGACACGTCAGACATTCTTATAAGGTCCATGACACGTCAGACATTTATTCTAGGTGCATGACACGTCAGACATTTATTCTAGGTTCATGACACGTCAGACATTCTTATAAGGTCCATGACACGTCATACATTTATTCTAGGTTCATGACACGTCAGACCTTTATTCTAGGTTCATGACAAGTCGGACATTCTTATAAGGTCCATGACACGTCAGACATTCATTCTAGGTTCATGACACGTCAGACTTTCTTATAAGGTCCATGACACGTCAGACATTCATTCTAGGTTCATGACACGTTAGGCATTTATTCTAGGTCCATGACACGTCAGACATTCTTTTAAGGGCCATGACACGTTAGGCATTTTTATAAGTTCCATGACACGTCAGACATTTATTCTAGGTCCATGACAAGTCATACATTCTTTTTAGGTCCATGACACGTTAGGCATTTTTATAAATTCCATGACACGTCAGACATTTATTCTAGGTCCATGACACGTCATACATTCTTTTTAGGTCCATGCCATATCAGACTTTCCTTTAAGGCCTATGACACATACGCCATTCCTTTTTGGGTCTAAGCCACATCAGACATTCCTTTCCGTACAATGCTACATCCGACATTCATTTAAGATCCACGACACGCCAGACATTCTTTTTAGGTCCATGCCACATAAGACATTCATTAAGATCCACGACACGCCAGACATTACTTTTAGGTCCATTAAACATCAGACATTCTTTCAGGTCCATAAAACATCAGACATTCATTCATTTAAGATACGTGTCTCATCAGACATTCATTCAAGATCCTTAACACGCCAGACATTCGTTTTAGATCCATGCCACATCAGACATTTATTTAAAATCCTTGACACGCCAGACATTTTATTTAGGTCCATTTAACATCAGACGTTCTGTCGGGTCCATTTAACATCAGGCATTCATTTAAAATCCGTGACACGCCAAACATTCTTATCAGGTCTATGAAACAGCAAACATTCTTTTCAGGTCTATGTCACATCAGACATCCATTTAAGATACGTGACACATCAGACATGCATGTTAGATTTGTGATGCGCCAAACATTCTTTTCAGGTACATGTCACATCAGACATTCATTTAAGATCCACGACACGCCAGACATTCATTTAAGATCCGTGACACACCAGACATTCATGTAAGATCCACGACACGCCAGACATTCATTTAAGATCCGTGACACACCAGACATTCATGTAAGATCCGTGACACGTCAGACATTCTTATCAGGTCCATGAAACATCAGACATTCGTTTAAGGTTCATGACACTTCAGACATTAATTCTAGGTCCATGACACGTCAGACATTCTTTTAAGGTCCATGACACGTCAGGTATTCTTATAAGGTCCATGACACGTCAGACATTATTTTTATGTCGCCCATTTCAGTCGAGGTGTTATTGATTTGTTGCTGCAGTCGGCGACGTCGCCGTGCAAAGGGAAATGGCAAAAATCCATACCAAACTGTCATCCAACATGTTGTGGGTTCGATCCTCACCAGAGGCCTCCACCAAACTATGTGGTAGTCCAGAGTTGTATAGTGGTACTGGTGTCCGCCTGTTACCCAACATGTTGTAGGCTCGATCGTCACGAGGGTCATTTACCAAACTATGTGGTAGGCCGGAGCTGTAAAGTGGTACGGGTGTCCGCCTCTCACCCAACATGTTGTGGGCTCGATTCTCACCAGAGGCCTCCACTAAACTATGTGGTAGTCCAGAGTTGTATAGTGGTATGGGTGTACTCCTCTCTGCTAACATAAACCCACCAGCGGGTACTATCACCCGTCACCAGTGATATATTGTTTACCCAGAAAACCAACCCGAGAACGATTCGTATCAGCCTCTAGCTGCCTTCCCATCAATCAGTATAAACTGAACAATATAGTTACCTCCAGTTTCGCAGAGCTTACAAAGCGGGCACTCGGATTTTCTACTTGTAACCTCTGCCGTAGCAAGTTACTTCCGTACGCGAAATACAGGAACGACGTCATTGGTTTAATGCTCCAGTTTCGAACAACTTCTTTTACCACACGGCTACTTATGTTTGCTTTTATATTAAGAGTTACTTTTAAATATGTGTATATGGGTTTAATATAATTCACAAACACGATTGACCGCAGTTGACCTAGAGTTTTTGGTGACGCAGCAATTATTATTAAGTTGTCCATGCATTAGCAAACGCAGCGGCTAAATCTTATTACTTCCACAAAAACTCTTATCTTATCTAGTGAATACGACATTTGCTGTGTCTTGTGTTCTTCGAACAAGGACATGTGTCCATAAACTATAGTATACACACAATATTAGCAATATACCATTGACTAGGAAAATGAATAGTACCTTGGACTATGTCTGAACTATTTATTCATTGTGCATCACTATAATAAATGCTGTTTTTTAATAAATAGATAAACAAATATAGTTCATTGAAAACACAATTTAAAGGGACTGTACACCAGAAGGGCACCAACAAAAGTTTTTTTCTGTAACGAATCTCAGGACAATTATTTAATAAAATGATTTACTCTTTGATATCATAATTGCAAAAAAAATACCAAAATGTAAAAAAAACAATTGAGTCGGAGTCGTATCCACTGTGCTACGAAGGCTTACCCTAAACAGTTGGAATATTTAAGCTAAATACCTAAATCCATAAGGAATGATTTCAACTAGGTAGACATGCCTAGTAAAAAAAAATGGAAAAATACGAAAAAACTGCGAAAAATAAATTAATTGTAAACTATGTGGTACGTCAGTTAGTAAGTTTTAATGCATTGCACACATCGATACCAATTTTATATCAGTTTTCGACAATTTTCTCTTTTTTTCGCTATTTCATCATACGGAGTACAGCCCCTTTAAAACACAAGAAAACGCCTTTTCTGATTATCTATATATATTAATATGCACATACAATTTGGATTAATTCATAAAGGGAGAAAATAGGTGTGTCATTTAAATAAAAGTAAACTCAGTAACATAAGTTCCGTTCGTTATGGCACATAGAGAAAGGGTCACATATGTATATATATAATTATATATGTATATACGAGTATAAATTGTATAATTATACTAAAAAAGAAGTACACACAAATCATGTAGATTTTTTGTCTTCGACGCCGCCCCGCTGTAACCAAATGTTTTTACATTTTTTAAATACAATTGATTCTAACATTCCATTGTAAGCCTATTCCACGAATTTCACTACAACAGCCCCTTTCCCCTGCCCCTGTTAGTGTCATTGCGAAGTCCGGTTCCTGGTTTCCACGGTAACGAGCACCGGTGCCCCAGGCCGCACCACAAACAATGTCTCGATAGGCATCGGCACCTGAGGATAAAACAAATTTTTGGTAAGAAAATAGGCTTTAAATGTATTAATTAAGACAAATAATTGCACACTAAGTATCAGACCTATGGCCTACATAGTTTTTTTATATTGTTTCGATACGAGTCGGTATAACAAACAAGCGTTTGTGCCAACAAGATGTTTTATTTAAGCACGTGTTTCACGTAAATTCTTTAATTCCTAATGGCGATTGAAATGCACCGTACAGACCATTCTCCTACCTTGAGTCCGGGCGCGCGCCGGAAGCGGAACCTCTGGAGGAGGAAGGCAGCGGTCATTTTGAGCTCGAGGAGCGCCAGCCGCATGCCGATACAATTCCGGGGTCCCTGGCCGAAGGGAAGATACGCGTATGGCTCAATTTTAGCCTTGTTTTCCGGCGAAAACCTGTACGTCAGGAAATTATTGAGTTAGTTTTTAGAAAGAGAACATATTTACTCCTGTAGGAACCTCGGAACATGAAACATAGCCTATGAAAGGATACTGTTTATTTAAGGGAGAGCCGGTTCATATTAAGAGCACAGCGTGTTTGGGCAACCGCTTTGTTAATCCTTTTAACATGGCCAGTTCAAAAACAGTGTAATAAGTAGCGTGTGTATATTATACCATCGCTGTAATTTAATATTGGCACGTTTTTATTGTAGGTCCCAATATCACAAAAACTACTTCAGTCAAATCTCAATCTCAGACTCGGCTCATTTTACCACATAACATCAAAAGTTATTAAAATCGAATATGCTTTTACACCTTCTATCATAGACCATGTTGATTTAAAACTTTGTTCCAAATTCTAAAAAAAGAAAAGATATTCTACCGTATAAAAGGTAAATGAGTACAACTTGATGATTTTTAACAACTACTCAAGTACATGTATGTTTTTTTGTTCTACAATACATTTTTTAAATTATATATATATATATATATATATATATATATATATATATATATATATATATATATATATAAATATATATATATATATGACAAAATATTTTTACCAACACACTCTATGAGGGAATATGTTCTTTAAAAATAGTAAAAACAAACACGATTTGGAATCATACTATGCTTTTATATGGTAAAATGAGTTGAGATTAAGATTGAGATTTGACTCCAGTATTTGTGTGACAATAGGGCTAGGATAGGAGCTCTGCTTCCCGGTTACAGTTCTGATATGGGGAGCAATGCGTGAACGATCGAAAACAGAGAAAACCCTCCCCATTATGAAACAAAAACATTTCGTATTTTCAGACGAATTTGTAAATCAGCTATTCAAATGATTCAGTAAAAAACTGACATTGCCCAAGATTTACACATGCAACCCCTACCGTTCCGGGTTGTAGACTTCCGGTTGTTCCCAGTACTCGGGCATGAAGTGGAGGGTCGTCACCGGGATGTGGATCTCGATCCCTTCCGGTATGCGCACCCCACATATCTCCATTGGCTGTGAGCCCTGCCGGATTAATCTGAAACATGGTTCGAGTTTTTTATCACCGCCACCACCACCACCAACAACAACCACCTACCACCACCACAACCACCACCATCATCATGGCGCTTTATTTTTATCACTTTTATTATTCCGATTTTTAATAATATGATCATATTCATAAGGACTAAAAGTTTATGTGAACGTTACTTGGGCGCGACTGGGTGCATCCTCAGCGTCTCACTGACAATCATGTCGAGGTACGACATCCCAAACACTTTGTCGTAGTTCGGCTCCTCCTGGAAAAATGAAATTAATGTTGTATTTGTTTCAGTAAAAAATCACAATTTAACTGACATATATGTACCGTAGTGAAAATGGTTTAAACAGCATCGGTATGTGGTAAATGTTGGTGTTAGCGTCTAGGAAGTTAACGTGAAACAGATCCACTAGGGGCGGAGGGGGGGGGGGGGAGAGGTTCAACCGATTAATGATTACTCAATGCACACATATTTAATAATTGCCGCAGATTGAAACTAAATAAATCTTAGCGACGGTCTCTCTCTCTCTCTCTCTCTCTCTCTCTCTCTCTCTCTCTCCCCCCCTCTCTCTCTCTCTCTCTCACTCCTTCTCTCTCTCTCTCTCTCTCTTCCCCCCCCCCTCTCTCTCTCTCTCTCTCTCTCTCTCTCTCTCTCTCTCTACCGTTCTTATATCGCATATTTCATGAGCTCAACCGAACAATCTTTATATAGCAATTGGTAGCGCCTTGGATCGGAATTTATAAATACTCTGCGATGTTGAGCTGGATATATGTACGAACTAACCCTTTTAAGCAAAAGCGTTAATTCAAATTGCGTTTACGCGCAGTTTATACGTTTCTATACGTACACCTGCTAGTTTTTCGTCAATCTCGGCAATAAGCCTGTCCTGTATGTCGGGGTGTGTGACCAGGTCGTACACCAGCCAGGAGAGAGTACTTGCAATCGTGTCGAACCCTGCGATCATAAAGACGTTCGAGTTGCCGATAATGTCCTCGTCCGTCAACTCTGAAATAAGGGTAAAAATATACTAGTCTTTTTATATATGATATAAAAGAAAATGTGAGTCCCCTTTGTGGTTGCCAGTCAGTAATTTCAAAGCAAATTGAATACTTTTTTAAAAATTGACCTCTACATGTTTTTTTTAAAAGGAGTCTTTCACAGATTGGTATATAAGAACGTTGCGCCATTAAGTAATCCTGGCCCAAAGCAGTAGTAAAACTATGTTATTGAAAACTTGCAAAATGCAGGAAATATTATGAAGTGTTCTAATAATAATATTACTTATGAAATACTGCACGTGCTCTTGTTAAATTTAAAACGGGTTTCCCCGATCAGTGCGATTATTAGACTTGCTGGAACTCTGCTATAGTTTTGGTCAAGTAGTATTTTGAATCAGAACGATGAATACATTTATTTTAAGAATTTCATGTTTGTTTAATGGATAATGCATATAAGACATTAGTTTTAAATATTACGTTCTCCATTTCCGTCTGATTGGTCGCTCTTATCCTTGGCATCTATAAGAAGCTGCAGCAAATCTCGGTGGGTCTGTAAGTAACATCCTTAAGAAAAGGTGCAAGAGAATATCTCTGTACGACTTAAAACATGTAATATTGATTTTTACAGATGCGATGTCCATTCCCAGAATCAGACGATTTAAGACGAAAAAGCGGTCCAATGATCATGTATTTAGCCAACCAAAGTTCGGCAGGGCTTATCAGCATTCTTATTGTACATGCGTATGTAACTATGTCTCCATTTCGCTACAGCTGGACAATATCATCTTAAACTTCAATACTCGCTTTTACGACATCAATTCATGATTCAAAAGGAAAACCATTGACATTGTCATAATCATTCTAAAAACATTGAGCGATAAATGACATATATGAACCCCACCGTACCTCTGGGTGTTTCTCGCTCCTCCTATTCTCTATGAGGGCCCGGGAGGCGGACCTGAAAAACTGGCGGCTCTCTTCAGGTACGAAGCTAAAGTTGAAGAACTTGTTCACCATAGATATCTCCGGAAACAGCACTACGATGGAGAACGTACAATATATAGTGTTGCGGGGTACCAGTAAGGTTTGGAAAAACTAATCATGACAAACTTGGCAACATAAGATAGCGAGACATAAAGGTTAATAGTTGAAATAACTTGAAGAATGTTAATTCCAGATTGAAATTGCGACCAATATGGAGACCGAGCTACTTACGCATACCCGACAAAAATAAATCATGCCTGTGTATTTAAGGTCCGTAAGTACATTTTCTTAAAGCTGCACTCTCACAGATTGATCGTTTGACAACATTTTTATTTGTTGTCTTAGAATGAGCCAATGTGTGTGCAAAACTCTGGAAACCAGTGATATAAATCTGCTGACAAAAGATCAGATCTCAGTTTTACATATTTACGTTCGAAAAATTGATGTTCTATGGCTTAAAGCGTTACTAAAGCTTTAGATAAATTAATATTTCGGCAGTTTTCCAAACAATTGAGATCTGTTCCAGCGTGCCCACAGGATTTAAAAATGTTGGTACATATACCCACTAGAAATGTTGGTACATATACCCACTAGAAATGTTGGTACATATACCCACTAGAAATGTTGGAACATATACCCACTAGAAATGTTGGTACATATACCCACTAGAAATGTTGGTACATAGACCCAATAGTTTTGGGAAAAGTTGGTACAGGCTTAAAAATCTGGGTACACTGGTACTAATTTTTTTTTTTTTTTCAAAAATGAAGATTTGACTCAAGACTGGTATTAAAACTAAAATAGGTAATGTTTACAGTGTGTATTCAGTAAACTAAACTGTGAAGTATATCTATAGTAGGCTTAAGTTATCTGTGACATAAACGAAAGATATTAACAGTCAGTATTAATATACAAAAGTCTAAGGCCTAAATGAGTGTAGATCGTACAAATGTTTGCTGCGGGGAGCTTATTGATTTTCATTTGAAAAGCAACCGTTTCCTATCGGTAGTCTAAATCGCACAGATATCTGCCGCGGGGCGCTTATTGATTTTCACTTGTAAAGCAAGCGTTTCACGATTTTAGGTTACCAACCACCAATTTATGAGCCGAACTCGTTCATTCGCTAACCACAACAAAGATAGATACCTGCACGCACGGACATAGAAAACCTCGCGTGTACACCATGTTTTCTGCGTGAAAAACGCAGGATTCTGCGTGACTGGGCTTGCTAGCTGCTGTTTTCAAATTTAACCATGCTAGAAATTCTTATCTTGCCCATGGGCAAAGATAAAACAAGTACTCGTATGGAACTCCTTTTTAATGGTCATCACATTGTAATTACCTCCCTTGTTGAAGACTGTCGTCTGTAGCATCATAGAAACCTTGTCTTGTGTTAATATTTAGAATGCTAATTAATAATTTCTCGCTTTAAATGTCCACATAAAAAACCTCGTTTATGCAAAACACCCTACGCTCGGGTCGGAATGAACCTATCTTACACTCTCGGGCATGGAAGTATCTTATATGACTCAATTGAAGGCATTAAGGCCAAAATCAGCTGGTTCTGAGACGAAAAAAAAAGAAAATGTAAGAACTGTCAATCTGTGAGAATGCAGCTTTAAATAAAAGAAGCAGTAATGACCAGAAACCGTACAAAAGAGTAAGAAGAGGAGGTGTTTGCCGCTGAACTTAACAAAGCCGTACGCGTGCCGGACGTACGGGTTGTCAGGGTTGTTCTGGGCGTCCACATCGACACCGAATCCCACGTTAAGGATCACGTTCATGGTAAAACTTTGCATCAACCTGCGAGAAAGGGAATGGGTTTTGAATTGAGCTTGACCATTCTCATGTATACTTTGAGTGTACCTGTTCCTCTCGATCTTAAATATCTGGTTCCAAAAGTACCACAAATTTAGAAATGGTAGAACATTTATTTACGTAACAATAACAACAGAATGCACCATTTTAAACAAATATAGACAACAAATGCCAGCCCTTTTACCACGATCACTATCTTTTGTTTCATAAAATCAGTCCGAAGTCTTATGGCTGAAATGAGTTGATATTAAGATTTGACTTAAGCATTTTTCGTAATATTAGAGCCCGAGGTGAATAGTTAAACAGACGTGCACGGGCGCTTGCTTTAATATGTGGAAAAGTGCAAACCATAGAAACAACACTGAACACATTGGCAGTTAGACAACCCGTTTAGAATATATTGGCTATTCAAGATGGTACAAGAACCCAAAGTAAGCTACACACACTCAAAGACGTTTAACAATCAACGCCTGACATGAATAAGTGTAGCCTTTCCATTTTAGGAACGCTTGAATTCAATACTATTTACACTTATTGTGTCGGCAAAGGTCCTTTGGTTTATTCAGGCTAATGTGCACTTTGTACACTCTTATACTCTTGTATAATGCATAAATTACCAGCCAAACACATGACTGTAGTATTGTCAAATACTGTTGTACACGTGAAGCAAACTGGGACCTTAGTGGCAAACACAATCTATCTCAGGCTCAAGGCCTCTGAAAAAACAAACTGAATGATATGGCTGCCGTTGAACAAAAAAAATATAACGCATATAAAAACAAGAGATGTTTGTCAAACATTATGCCCGCCCCCCCCCCCCCGAGCGCCATGTTGTCAGGATTATTTGGACAATTGAATGAAATATGCATGGACCTCCAGGTCAAGTTTAAGGGCAATGGGTGCAGGCAGTGTCAAGTTATCACACTGACAACCCTCTGCGTTAAAGGTCACTGTGACCTTGACCTTTGACCCGATTACCCCTTAAATTAAAAGGGGTCATCTACAGGTCAGGCCAACCCCTGACAAGTTTGAGGGCCATGGGTTATTTGGACAATTGAATGAAATATGCATGGAACTCCAAGTCAAGTTTAAGGGCAATGGGTGCAGGCACTGTGACAAGATTTTCGCATTCAAGGTCTCTGTGACATTGATCTTTGACCCGATGACTCCTAAGATCAATAGGGGTCATCTATTGGTCAGGCCCAGCCTTCATGTCTAGTTTGATGGTCATAGGTCCAGGCTTTGTTGAGTTATCACTGGGAGAAGCTTTGTTAACTTTTTCGTGTTAGAGGACACTGTGACCTTGACCTTTGACCCGATGAAACCCAAAATCAAAACGGGTCATCTACTGGTCAGGCCCAACCTTCATGTCAAGTTTGATGACCATAAGTCCAGGAATTGTGGAGTTGGCTTCAAGGTCACTGTGACCTTGACCTTTCACTTATGACCCCCAAAATCAATAGGGTTCATCTTATGGTCAGGCCAAAACTCTAAGTCAAGTTTGAGGGCCATGAGTGCAGGCGTTGTCTAGTTATCAATTGGACAACTTTTTATCATTCAAGGTCAGTGTGACCTTGATCTTTGGTCCGATGACCCCCAATATCAATAGGGGGTCATCTACTGGTCTACTGGTCAGACCCAACCTCCAAGTCAATATTGAGGTGCAGGCATTGTCAAATTACTAATCAGACAACCTTTTATCATTCAAGGTCACTGTGACCTTGACCTTTGACCCGATGACTCCTTAAAACAATAGGAGTCATCTACTGGTCAGGCCCAGCCTCCATGTCAAGTTTGATGACCATAGGTATTGTCATTGTTGATAAATCACCCGGACAAGCTTTAAAATCATTTTCCATTTAAGGTGACCTTGACCTTTGACCCGATGACACCTAAAATCAATAGGAGTCATCTACTGGTCAGGCCCTATCTTCATGTGAAGTTTGATGACCATACGTCCAAGAATTGTTGAGTTATCACTTGGACAAGCATTTGTCTACCGACGGACCGACCGACCGACCTACCGACCGACCTACCGACCGACATGTGCAAAGTAATATACCCCTCTTCTTCGAAGAGGGCATAATTAAATATTTAGCTTTGTTGTCAGATTTCTTCTCATTTCGTCTTATCGATTTGCCGCGAATGTCAGAGCAAAAAGATAACATGAAAATAGGTGTGAAATACCGAATCGGAACTGTAATATTTTTTTTATTTTACTGACTTCGAAATAGCGATAATTTCGAAATAGTGATTTCGGTTTATTGATGAAATATTTAATTAAAAGAAGAAGAAATACAATCGGGACCAAAAAATAGATAAATATGAAATAGAGATAAATTCGGATAAACGGTGTTCGGATAAACGGTGTTTAAATGTATGGCATTTTTGCCATTTCGTTATTATACCCGCCTAATTGACAACACTTGCAGAAATCTATCACCACTATGGAAGCCTATTCTGTCTTTACTGGCGATGTGATCAAGTAGTCTACGCTTCCATACCCCGCACATCGGAACCCCAACTTACGGGTTGATATCGAACCCATTTGGATGCTCCTCATTCTGTTTGACCACCTTCTTCTCCAACATCGCCAGACATCTGCTGATATAGCTGCTCATCTGAAACGTTTATAAATGGTCTTTGCATGTAAGTATTAACTAAGTACGTATCCAGGTCCCCATTTCTCGAAACTTCTTAAGCGTAATCAACTTAAGTACTAAAGTAGCTTATTTCATTAAGCCAAAGTTAAAAGTAGAAATTGTTATAAATATTTAGCAATGTGGTAAATAATTATGACTTTTAAAAAAAAGAACTGTTGTAAAACATTTAGAACTACAGCTCAAACAAAAACGAACGAAAGTGTGGCTGAATTGAATAAGAACAGAAACATTTTGACAATGACGTTTACAGCAACCTAAAATTGGATTAAATAAAACAACAATTCACAGTGATAAAACATAAAGCAACGTTATGGTGTGTTTTTGTCCTTAACATACAGGTCTAATTTTGCCGCTGGTAAATCCTGGGGAGAAGGAGGTCCGAAGTAGGCGACAATATTTCCCTTCCGCAAGGTCCATCAAGCCGTGCGTTTTTCGCCCCACCGGAAACAAAGCCTGTAATGTAGAAAACAGACAATGTACCGTACGGCCACGGCTTGCCGACAGGTCCATCTGCCGCCTTTAAATTGTAGCCTGACATGTACACCTTTATGGTATCAACTTAACGTAACAGTTTGCCCCAGGTATTCCTCTACCGGCAGGATCATGAGTCATTCGGAACTCCTCGTCCATTTCCCATAGAAAACAACCTCGGATGTATATCAGTAGAAGTAGTTCGCAATGTTTTAAATAATATATCAATTAATTGTAGTGTTTTAACATGAATGTTGTATATCTAAGTTCAAACTGATTGCCAATGAAGTGAATTATTGCATAAAAAACATAAGATTCCCAAGAGTAAAGTCCTAAATTGAAATTACTACGTGATCTACATGCAGCGTTGTTAAAATGTAAAGATTTCTGACATTGTAAACCGTCCATAACCATCCGAGGTTGATTTCGATGGAAAATGGCCGAGGAGTTCCGATCATGAGTCGATTTATCTGCAGCCTCAATTGAAACATAGCCTCAACTCGACTCAACATCTTTCAACATCATTCGTTGAGTAAGCGTGCGAGCATGGCTTGTCATTGGTATTTTCCTCCCACCAGGCTCATCAGTTGGTTTATCTGCCTCACAACGGAAACATTGCCTACCATGTACACATTCATGGTGTATGGTCACCGCTTGGCGCTTTCAGGATCATGAGCAACCTGCAGACAGCTGGGTTGTTAATGTCAAGAGTCGATTTTCTGAAACGTTTCCCTCAAGGAAACACCAAGCTGGAAATTAACCCAACATAGACCAGACCCCGATAGGCAAATGGTTGGTAACCGACGAAAGCGTGTTTGCTGCATCGACGGTATCCCACGTGCGACAAATTCCGTTACCCTCCCTGGAGTGTAACGGAATCGGTGTAATACATTGGTATCACACGTGCGACCCATTCCGTTACCCTCCCTGGAGTGTAACGGAATCGGTGTAATATATTGGTATCCCACGTGCGACCCATTCCGTTACCCTCCCTGGAGTGTAACGGATCGGTGTAATACATTGGTATCCCACGTGCGACCCATTCCGTTACCTTGAAACTTGAAACTTGTTTATTTGATTAAACGCCTATTTTTACATAAAATACTCAATGGCGTTGTACAATACAATGATAAAATATTTTAAATAATTTAAAGATATAATACTATCTAGACATCAAACATACTTAATTTGAAATAAACAAAAAAAAATAATTAAGCTAAATACATCGTTAAAGCAAATAAAACACATGACATGAAGTAAGATAAATTAAAATATCTAAAAAAAGAATGAATATAAAACATAAAATAAACAATCATCGCATGCTAATTTATCACAGTTAGTTTTCCACGGTTCATTGTTCAGTCACTGTTTTTAAAACAACATGTCAAATTTTCGAAAGTAATGTGTCTTCAAGTTCTTCTTAAACACTTCTAACGATTTCGATGTTCGTATATCAGATGGCAAATCGTTCCACAGGGCTGGGCCAATGGTACTAAAACTGCGATCAGAGAATGTTTTATGTTTGTTTGTTGGTACGACGTAACACCCCACACTGGATAGCGAAGAACGAAGATTGCGTGGTGGTTGCTTTACTGTCGACAGATCTACTAGGTATGCCGGTGCCTTTCCGACCGAGCAATTGTACATGATGGTTAAAATTTTAAAGTTTATCCTAACTTTCACTGGTAACCAGTGTAATTCAAACAAAGATTGTTTGGAGCTTTCATATTTGCCTCGAGAAAGCACAAGTTTTGCACACATGTTTTGAATTCTTTGCATTTTCTGAATATCACAGGCAGCAATGCCATACAAGATGGAATTACAGTAGTCAATGTGTGACATTACCAGTGAAAGAACAAGAATCTCCGTTGCCTCTTTGGTCAAATATTTTCAAATGTTTTTAATTCTCATGTAGTTTAGCATGGCTGTTCGGCATTTTCGTTTTACATGCTCCTTAAAGTTTAAAGTTTCATCGAGAAAGGCACCTAAGTAACGTATACAGTGTACAGCTTCGATACTGTCACCAACAATATTGATGTTTTTTGTTTGACATTTTGCAAGTTGCTGCCTACTCCCGAACATGATGAACTCAGTTTTTGCTGTATTCATTTTCAGTTTATTTTCATTCATCCAATCATTGATTATTACAGCACACTGTTCAATGTCTTGAATAGCACTTTGTTCTGCAGAAGGTATGTTTGGCCGAAAACGTTTATTGGCAGTATGGTCGTCGGCGAAACCGTACACTGTGATGGTCGGGGGTATCACATCAAACAGGGTACCTGCATAAGTGAGATACAACCATGGGCCTAGACAGCTTCCTTGAGGCACACTACATTCTAGTTCTCGAGGTGTTGAATACGTCGAATTGACATTAACACTACAATTACGAGGGTGTAAGTACGAGACAACCCATGCAATAGCCGTAGAGGAGCTACATCTACAAGAATACTATGGTCGACTGTGTCGAAAGCTGCGCTTAGATCTATGGCTATTAATGCTGTTACCTCTTGTAGCTCCAACCCACCCAGAATGTCATCAACTAGACGCAAGAGAGCAGACTCACATGAGTGATAACGTCTATAGGCACTTTGGTTTTTGGGGAGTAGATTATTTTCATCTACATGTTTATTTAATTTCAGAAGCACTGCCTTTTCAATCACTTTAGAAAGGAATGAAAGATTGCTGACCGGTCGGTAATTTAAGAATGTAAGTTCAATGCCAATCTTTTTAATCAAAGGTCGAACAATGGCTTTTTTCCATTTACTAGGGAAGACACCTTGCATAAGGGATACATTGACCAATGTAATTGAAATGGTGACAACAAATATGTATGTAGAATATTGAAAATATTTTGATGTTTATAGCAATTAAAGCTATTATACAAATACAATGATCTTACCCGAAAACCTTGCCGTATTTTTGAATGCTTTCAACATCGATGTAGCCAAAGCCCTACACATAATCAAAAACGTGGTAAACTGGCCGCAAATACCATAGAACATTGCTTCCACATGAAACTTCATTCATCGATTCGTATACATATTTATATTTCGCTCAGATTAAATCCATAAAAATGTATAATATTCAAAATGAATTGCCCAGTATGCAATATGCAAACAAATATGCGGAGGGCACACTGACACCCGATTTCATCATTTTTACAAATGCATTTTGCAGCCGGATGTATAACTGTATAGTAAAACATAATGCTGAACACCCATAATTACACTATCCTGGGCGAATTTTTTGACCGAAGATGACCTAAAATAATACACCGGAACATCCCTCTGCCCATATTTCGGCAGTCTATAATCCGTTCTTTTTTCGATTAAATATATATTTATATATTCTTTGGGAAATTAAGGGCCCGTTTGCCATGATTCAGACTACGGGGTTTCTGGCAGGAGCCCGTTGGAAACAAGAAAATTCCAACCCCGTTTACAAATGCGAAATTCAGCATACCTTCTTGTACTGCAGAGGCAGGTCGCCCACGATCAGGGTGGTTGGTTTTGTGGGCAGGCCTATTCGCCGGAAGTAGCTCTGTTTGTACCAGCTGTATCTACACAATGTCAAGGTCAAAACTGTAGGTCAAGGAGTTGTACAAAATACCATACGCTAAGAATGGCTTCTGTGAAACATAATAAACATTAACAAGCACCGAGAGAACGAATGACAATGGCTCACAAGTTAAGTTAGAATGTGTTCACTTACATCTATAAGAACAATCTCATGTGTGATTATTTGATGTTAAAATAAAAAAAACCGTAGATTTTCCTGAGCAACTCTCATACAAGAGAAATATACGTACAGGCAGATGGCCATTATCAGGCCGACCGGAACCAGCAGCCGATCTGGGATGTCCAGCAATCCGAGAATCTCCATCGCACACCTGTATAGACAACTCAAATTATGTGTAATTACTAAAGTTCGTGATTATAATGAAATGCACTTTAAAGGTTATGCAGGTATAACGTCAACTTGCTTGTTTGATGGCAACTTACTCGATATACTATTCAAATGCCAAGTATTATAGTAATTTCAACGAATGAATGAACGATGCAATATTTCTAGCTTCGAAACACGAATGAATAGGGAAATTAAGGCACGTACTTGCTAATATGTTCTGATTCTATCTTGGTGAATATTTCGTAAGATTAATCATATTTTATATACATAATCGAACACGCTGGCAAGGTCACAAGGTATTGAAGACAGTTCGCAATTTATTGACTTAGACAGTCAAAAGTAAACAAATCTTTTGTACTGACGATTTAAAGCGAAGTTGGTGTTATGTTTATGTACGCGTATCAATCGATATGTAGTTTAATATTTACTCGTTGAGAAACCCCCCAAAATCAACACAGCTCATTTAATCCCATCCATCTCGCATCTTCTTGATCACAGTCAAACACCGGGCCGCCCCTGTGATCCCGAAATAGTAATGTTCAAAGGAGCTCCTGAACAGTTCTACAGTGGCTAAAGTCCCAGTAAAACAATGCAGGTGGATTTTCTGGATCGCACTCAACTTGTCTTTCATCAGCCTATGTGCATCACAGAATGCAGCCTCACCATGTGGGCGATCAACAGTATCCATTACATGAATCACCACTGGTTTCCTGACCATGGCCAAGGTCATGATGTTTTGGAAAACCTCATCCAGCCTTTTTCTGTCAGATGGGGGGCATGTCCTGTCAAAGCCAATCTCCCCCAAACCACCAGCTCTGGCATCTAGATAAAGGCTTAGAAGTCTTCTTTTTACCTCTGGGTTCCACACATGATTTGTTTTTGATGCAATCCAACTACAGATGTAAAACCTGGTCTTGAAGGCAGTTTAGTTGGATAAGTTGGAGGGTCACAGAAAACCAGGACTCCTCCAACCAACTTAACTTGCCCTTTTGGTTGGACACGGATGTTTTTCTGGATCAAATCCACAATAGTTGAGGAAGATCGCAGATGATGTTGTTTGCAACTCCTATCAAAGTGGAAGTGACTATCAATAGCCTCAGGTACACTTTGAGAAGGATTTCCCTCTGTGCATGAAGGAACTGAAATGCTTGGATCATAGACACCCGTATCCAACTCGTCCTCTGTGGAATCGATGATTTCATATTCCTCGCCATCATAGACAGTTATCTTTCTAGCCCCGTCACCAGCTGTCACAGACAATCCTCTGCCATATTTCCCCTTTGTAGCTACTGGCTCCTGGACGAATATAGCAGGATCGCTGTTCGCCACAGTGGTCTCTGATGTGGTATCTAGTCTCTGGATAGGACTTACCCTACTTGAAGCTGTCACGGTTATCGACTTGGCTGGCCACTCCTGGTTTGATCCCGATTTAGAGATCGGAACATGTTTAGTCCTAGTGCGTGGCTCGGTGTGGTGTTTGTCTATTGGCCATCCAAATTTAGCAAATTCCTCAATATGGTGGCGGCTTAGGTGATTGGCTATCTCCAACAAGATCCTCCAATTGAACAGAATTACCTCGGTATCTTTACGAATTAGCGACGTACTCGTTGCCCGAAGGCTGGATTCCAGGGACGCCGCCAGGTCCATTTCCTCAAGGGCAGTGTGACTTAGCTCGGCGTTATGTATAATAATGTTCTTTTTCACCTATAAAAATAATTGGTACAACGATGGTGTCCCAGTGATATGCATGGACATCCATGTGATACACCAGACCCGATCAGCGTGCGCAGACTTCAGGAGCCTTTGAAACAATAAGGTAAATGGCTGTTTGCATGCGGGCAAAGGGCTTGAAATAGCTCCAACTGGCAATGCTTTGCAGGGCAGGTTTCCCTTGTATGGGCCACGATGAGCATAACGAGTCCGTTTGGCCGGTTGAACGTCGTCTGTCGAGTTACACCTTGGTCTAGGATGCTCCGACCGAGTACCACTCTTCTCCTTTGTTGCGTGTTCCGGGGACTCCCTCGCTCCTAGGTTGGTAATTGGAGTGGATGGTCCCTGCGGTTTAACCACTTGTTTTGGACTTACATAAATTGACTTCCTCGCTTGAACTTCCAATGTTAGGTCACCCTGGGGTTCCTTCACTCCCACATCAGGCTCTGGAGTTGTACTGGCCTGCAATTCAGTTTCAGCAGGTATTGTGGGAGAGGAATGCCCGCAGACAGATTTTTGGGGGAACGAAGGCGCGCAAATAGACGGGGGTTTCCTTCCCAGCGTATTCCTCTATCACGGTGTCGAAAGTAGTCATCACGTTTCAAAAATCATCGACATTTCCTACCTCGCAGAAGGTGACAACATCCATGGCTTCCTCCTCCACCGACGGACCTGGCTGAGATGAGCTCAGATGTCCGGTTTGAAGTGGCGGGAACTCATTTCTAGCTAAATGATATGACACGGTCTGGATATCAGGAGTCATCTGCAGACGAAAATCCCTCTGCATCATAGGTATCAACATAGATGAGGCTACGGTGACCTTTCGAGGAGGCCTGGCTTCCAGATGTTCATGGATCCAGGCACCCGATTGCATTATCGCAGCCCCTGATCGCAGCTCCTGCATGTACATGATTTTCTTCTGATTCTTAGCAATCTGATAGAACCCTTTGAGGCACTCCTTTACCCTTTCCATGAAAACTGCTGGCATGTGATTGAAGGTCTTAGTCATCTACCTAGTTTTTGGTCATAATCTGCCCGCCTTTAGTTCTTCTTCAACAGATTTCAGGACTTTCTCCTGTTCATTCATCTCAACAGTCAAAGGCCTGGAGAATACTTTCCTTTGCGTCTTAAGCGAATTGAGGGAACTGTCGGAGCCAGACATCTGAAAAAGAAAGAACACTTAGATATTGACTAAATATTAACCCCGGCAGAGGTACCCTCAAATTTAGGACAACTATATTGATAAATTAAATCCGCTTCTTGTTCGGTAATGGTCACACACGCTCCATGAAACCACTCCAAACAGAAATCACATTGAATCACATTACTTCACACCTAACAGCGTCCATCAATGTCCGGTTATATCCCTCTACCTGACCGTTAGCTGATGGCCGATATGGGGTTGTTCTGGACTTTTGTATTTTCAACAAGTCACAGACCCCCGCGAACAACTTACTTTCAAAGTTTGTCCCGCGATCAGAAAGAATTTAGAATGGACAGCCAAATCTACTGAAAAACTGGTCTACTGCGGCTCTGGCAGTTTCTTCTGCTGTCATACTCGAAAGCGGGACATTTTCCACCCACTTGGTGAACTTGTCCACCATCATTAGTATATATTCATTTCCACAAGGAGTCTTTGTTAGTGGTCCCAGAAAATCAATGTGATTTTTTTCCATTGGGGCTCCTGCATGATACTGAACCATCTCATGTTTTGGTTTGCACGTACCTTTCTTGTACCGATTGCAATGATCACATGACGAAACAAATGTTTCGACATCTCTAGACATTCCCCTCCAAGCATATTTTTCCTTGAGTTTGGCCAACGTTCGGTCTATACCCTGGTGACCAGAGTCTGGAATATTATGAGTTAGGCAAATTATTTCTGGCTAAAGCTTTTTCGGCACCAATAATTTCAATCCTTTTTCCTTTGGCCTATCCCACCAGAGTATATTATCTTTCTTGACCACATAATTTTTGTTAACCTAATAGTATTTCCCTCCTGGGCTCAACAAACACAGCTCCCCATCAGTTGGAAGTTCCCCATTTGACAACCATGACTGAACCGGGATTAAATCAGCATCTACCAATTGTTCTCTGATGAGTCTTTCTCGCTGCACATCCAATACACGCAAATCATTAGATTTAGTTTCATCAACAGACACCTCCATTTGAGCAATAAGAACTGTTTCACCATTAACCTCCGCGACAGTTACAACCGGCTCTCTCATTGGTTCTCTTGCAACATCACAAAACTGAACTGATTTCACTTGATTTTGAATCTCTTCAACCCTTTTACCAATTGATACAACATGGTCTACTTCATCAGAAAACTTATGTCAGTTATTATGGCATTTGATGCACTTGCTACAACCGCCACATGGAATTGTCTCAGGCGTTGTGTCATGATCATCTGGAGCCCTTGACAAAGCATCTGCATTACCATGTTTCTTACCAGGACGATGAACCACCGTCATCTGATACTGACTAAGCTCTTCCAACCATATTGTAAGCTGTCCCTGAGGTTCCCTGAAGTTCATTAGCCATATCAAACTACTGTGATCAGTACGGATTGTGAATAGACGACCAAGTAAATAATGACGGTAATGGCGTGTGAATCTTACGACAGCCAAAAACTTGTTGTACAGTAACTTCTCTGTTCCGGCGACAAGCTAAATGAAGCAAATGACATCACTCGTTCTTTACCATCTTGGATCTGGCTCAGTGCTGCCCCGACCGCTCTGTCTGAAGCGTCGGTGTCAAGGACAAATGGATATTTACTGTTCGGCAGCTTGAGCACATCTGTTTAAGCTGTTGAAATGCATGTTCTGTTTGCCATGTATATTCACGTTTCCCTGTTATGGCATACAATGGACAGCTACTTAAGCGAAATTTAGTATGAAAGTTGGATGATAATTCACAAGTCCTAAAAATTGCTCCACCTCTCTAGTACAAACTGACCTCTTCCACTGTTTCACCACCTTAATGTCTGCAACGGCCCAGAAACTCTACCTTTGGCTGAAAAAGAGCACATTTCTTAGGTTTGAGTTTTAAACAATACTGACGAAAACGGCTGAAGATTTCACGCAGGTAGCCAAATGAGCTTCAAATGTTTTGCCCATGGCCAGGATGTCATCAAGAAATGCCAAAACCTGCTCCCATATCATGCCCTGGAGTGCAAAATTCATCGCTCGTGCAAAGGTAGCTGGTGCATTGCAAAGTCCAAAGGCCATACGTACAAATTCAAACAAGCCATACTTTGTTACGAATGCTGTTTTCTTACGATCATCCAGCTTAATCCCAATCTGCCAATACGCTGAATTTGCATTAAGTTTTAAAAACCAGATATTTCCGGCCAGAACATCTATACAATCATACACTAGAGGCAGAGGGTAGACATCTTTAGTAGTGACATTAATGTTATATAGTCTACACACCATCTGACTCCACCATCTTTCTTTCAAACAAAGACTGGAGGAGAAGCCCAAGCTGACACAGAAGGTTGAATTACTTTGGCTTTAAGCATTTTATTTAGGGGCTACTCCTCTTCAGCTGCGAATCCCACTGGAGTGCGTCTTATCTTGCTTTTTACTGGACGTGCCGTCTCAGTGTCAATTTCATGTTGGAACAGCTGTGAAATTCCCTAGATCAAACTCATCCCGAGCAACATCTCTATCAGTAAACACTTCATCTGCTGCTGTTGTTGGTCATCAAATTATTTACTGGATCGATGATATAAATCTGTAAAATGATCTGGCAGAGTATCAGAACCGGTTTTTGTGTCTAGGGCCTGTCGACTTCTCTGCTCAGTAACACATTCACTTATTTCCAATTTTTCCAATTTCGCGGGTACTGTCGATTTTATACCCTGATTGTCACTCATTTCTTCCGGGCTCCCAATAGGTTTTATTAAATCCACTTCAGTAGCCAAACCGATGGATTGCCCAACATTTAAAGTTGTGTGTGTATCTTGCAGATTCATAACACATACACGGGGATGGGTGTCGTTTTCATAGAGTGATCTAGGTACGAGCACTGGGACACCTTTTTCAGGCTCAATCATGTAAATATGCAGACCTGCAGTCACCTGGCATTCTACGAACATAACGGCATTGGGTGGTATAGTGGTTACCTTTGAAACAGTCACATTAGTTTTTGGCATTCCCGCATTTGTGATCATGGGGCCACATTCACTATTGAATCTCAACATCTTTTGTGGGATATCAACTGCTATTTTATATTTCGTCATGTTGTCAAGACCCAAAAGCGTCTGATCTCTAATTGGGGCCACATATATATTTTCTTCAATCACCAATGAACCCAATTTTAATTTCACTGGCCCCACAATTAAACCATTCATTACAAGTCCTTTGCCAGCTGCATACATCTTTACTAGCTTAATGGGTTTTGGTTTTGGATCTAAAATTTCAGAGTTCAAAAGATATTAAACTTATTTCAGCAGCAGTGTCTATTACAGCAGTTATGTCTGCATCTTGTACTTTCATATCAACATGTAAAAGAGATTTATAATATAATTGACAGATCACAATGTCTGTATCATCTGCTTGCTGATCATCCACTTGGTCAAACTTGTGTACGACTTATCATATTTATTGAGTGCAAACTGTTCATCAGGCACCTCCGTTTCTACAATAATTTTATCGAGCGCTCTGTATTGACCAGGCCCCCTGGTCTCGTCGCAATCTTTATCTATGAAGGCACTGCTTCCCCCAGGCCTCTCAGCCTCGTCACAACCTTTATCTGTGCAGGCACTGCTTCCACCAGGCCTCTCAGTTCCGTTATGGGTCAGCTCCATCGCTCCCCCACCATGCATCTTGCCTACTTCACCCCAATCATCGGCCGGATTCTGCCCCTGGGTCGGGATTAGGCCTCCTCCCCCAACCCCTGTAGGTTTAAAGATTCCTCATATTAAAAACCTTTTACAGCCGTTGGCCTTTCCCCTTCTGATGCTCCAACCGGGCAGTTTCTGAAAGTGATCTTCACTTTTGCATCTAAAACACTTTTTGTCATTATTTGGGGAGGGAGATGGAGACCGGCGCCTTGATGCCCAACGCATTCTTGCAAGTTCATCCATAACACGTTTCATAGTATTCCCAAGTTTATGGACTGCACTTTCCATGTGCATCATTCCTCTCTCCAGACTCTCTATTTGGGTCTTAGAAACCATCTCACCCATTTTGATTTCCAGACATTCGATTCTCTTTTCTGGATCTTCCATACTTTGTTTCCCTTCCTCTTTCTTTATAGAAGATTGGGCCATCTTCGGTATGGAGAACGACAACCTTGGGGACAAAGATGTTCCCGAAGGACGAGACGATGTAGTTGCAAAAATATCTGGAATAACGTCATCCTCCAAAGCCACTTCCCTAATTTCTTTCCGTGAACGACCATGAATCGCATTATGAGTATGGATCGCCCACCGTATCTTGTCCAGTGCGTCTTCCATGGAACATGGACGCTGGTTCGCTGCACTCTCACCCGCTTCGCGGTCGGAACAACCCAAACAGAACCGCAAGATGGCTTTCCGGTACATGTACTGTTCAGGGAGTTCACGAAATGCTTTTGTGGCTAAACTTAAAACTCTATCTGCCCAATCATCTAATGACTCGTCTGGGAATTAACGGGCATTGTCGAAACGGATGGCAGCTGTCTCAGGTAACTCCTTTAGGCCAAAACGCCTCTCAAAACGCTGCATCAAATTATAGAATTCCAAATCAGGAGACTGCTCCATTACCAGAGCATAATACTCACTGGCGTTTCCTTCTAAACACCAGCATTAAGTGTCCTTACACTCCTCAGAGGATAACTGGGAGGCCTTAGCATATTTGCCGAACTTGGCACTGAACGCCGTCCAATTTGATTTTCCATTAAATGCAAAGTTTTTGGAGGGTTAGATACCTAGACACCGGTCGCCGAGAACCGGGACGCCCTCTACTCCCTAAATGACCGTCTTCATATTGATCCCGTCTGTACTGCTGATGTCCGGTACGCAGTGAACGCCGCCTTTCTGGACATCACTCACAGTCTCTATCAGGGAAAGCGTCATATTGTTCCCTCCGTACGATCACGGATTGAAAAGGAATCTATCCTATCTGTAATGCAATCCAACACATCCCTATCCCTCTCCCGAGGACTTTCACGTTCATATTTGCCATACCAGGAAGCCATTTATAAAGGTTCGCAACGAAAAAAATATTGTAAACACTACACTAACGCAAAGGGTGCTCTGCCAAGGTAAACCACAAGGAGAAAATAATAGCGACTAAAAATAAAACAATACAAAAAAATGAGTGTGCACCGAGAAAAACAAATCAGTTACAAAAACATCATCTAGCAATTACAAAGGTATAAAACAAATCTATGAAGGCAATATAATACTATATCGTTAAATACACAATCAGATGTACTCCATGAAAGTATATGCTTAAAACCCTAGAATATGCATGTACAAAATGTCACCATACACGAAATAATGTTAAATGGTATATCAATATCTTAATAACCGTATACTACCCTGTAGAAAGAAACAATAAACACAAGTGGTTTATTTAAAACACTAGAACGACCCCTTAAAAATGCTAACAAGACAATTACAATAATAGACCGTGTGGTTTAGCACAAACTTCAAAAAATAATATTGAAACGGCAATAATGAAATGTAAAGGATACTTTCCTGAAGCGAAATAGAACATTCACCTTATCATAAGCATATTTCACGAAAACAATATTACAAAAATGAACAAGCGCTACCCAATTTTCGAACAAAAATCAAAATCAAGAAAAGCACTGAAGGAAAACAAACACTCTCCACTTAAATGCAATATGTTTAAACCCAGACTCAATTAGATGCCTAAAGATAAACAGTATATATATAGTTTTTTTTAGAATTTAAGTAGGGCCTAAGATCAAAATATGAAATACAAATAAGAAAAATAAAGATAACTCACAGCGAAACTGGAGTGTTCACGGAATCACCACAAGAAGTCCAAAGTGCACAGACAGAAACACACTGGCACTCACACAAGACTGGTAGCCACACACGGCCTATGGGCACGAACCGTATACAACATCGATATGTCATTCACCACAGAAATGGAATTCACTATCGTTGAATGCAGCACATATTTCACGATTTGCGAGTGGGGCAAGTGCACATGACTTTTGTACATAATGTAGATTTTCTGATCGATTTTCTTTGCCAGTGTCTTAATCCGGCACAGTGAAGGAATTTTCTGGGTGAGTTGTTCTTTGGGTCGCTTGTTCTCGAACTATTGATAAGATTCTGAAGCATTATTTGTGGTTTTATTCTGACATTTCAGAATAGAAAAGAAGTTCGTTTTCGCAGTCACATGACCACCTGGCTGTAGATAAACACCACGTGGTCTAATATCCTAATAAACTAAGATTTACACGGCACGTTGTTGTTGGACCGATTTGTATGCAAGTGACAAGATAAAATAACAAGCTTTGCATTCACGAAAAAACACTGAACAATATTTGAATAATAAAATTATAGATGTATACATACCATATTATGTATAAGACAAGAAAATGGTTTAGTGACACGGGTGTCCGCCTCTCTTCCAACAGGTTGTACGGTCGATCCTCGCCAGAGGCACATACCAAACCACGTAGTAGTCAAGATAGTGGTCTAGTGGTACGTTGTCCGCTCTTTTCTTATATATTGTGGGCTCCGATCCACGCCAGAGCTACCTACCAAACTATGTAGTTGCCAAGGGCGAGAGTGGACTAGTGGAGTGGTTATGGTGTCCGCCTCTCATCCAACAGGCTGTGGGTTTGATCCTTGCCAGGTGCAACTAGTTGTATAGGTGTCTGCCTTTCAGCTAACATGTTGTGGGTACGATCCCGATCAGGCGGTTCTTTTGCATGGCCACTCAAAATGGTCACCAGTGATGGTTTCTTCACAGGCAGCAAACCCGAGAGTGATTCGTATCAGCTTATAGCTGTCCTCACACCCATTCGTAGGTCAAGTCAAGTCAAGTCAAGTAAGTTTTATTTATAAGTCGGAACATTAACAATATAACACAAGCTCTACAGCACATCTCGGTGTACGTACTGAACAATATAGTTACATTCAGTTTCGCAGAGCTTACACAGCGGGCACTCGGATTTTCTACTCGTAACCTCTGCCGTAGTAAGTTACTTCCGTACGTGAAATACAGGAACGACGTCATTTGTTTATGCTCCAGTGTTTAAGAGCTTGTTCTACCTCACCACTTTAAATGATTGCTTTTATATTAAGAGTTTTAAATCTGTGTATATTGGTTTAATATTATTCACAGGCACGGTTGACCGCAGTTGACCTAGTGCTTTTAGTGACGCAGCAATCATTGTTAAGCTGTTCATGCATTAGCAAACCTTATAACTTCCACAAGAACTTTTATCTTATCTAGTGAATACGGTTTTTGCTGTGTCTTGTCTTCTCGAACAAGGACACGTGTCCTTAAACTATAGTGTACACAGTATAAGCACTAGAGTGACTAGGAAAATGAATAGTATCTTGAACTATGTCTGAACTATTTGTTCATTGCGCAACACTATAAAAAATGCTGTTTTTTTATAATTAGATAAAACAAATCTAGTAAATTGAAAACACAATTTAAAAACTCAAGCAAACGCATTTTCTAAATATCTCTATTTATTATTATGCACAGATACAATTTGGATTATTCATAGAGGGAGAAAATAGCTGGCTCAATTAAAAATACGTTATCTCATTTAAGTTCCGTTCATTATGGCACATAGTGAAAAGGTCACACATGTATATAATATGTATATAAATTGTATAATTATGATAAAAAAGAATTACAGACAAATAATGTAGTTTTTTGTCTCCCACGCCGCCCCGCTGTAACCAAATGTTTTAACAATTATATAAATATAATTGATTCTAACATTCCATTGTTGGCCTATTCCACGAGTATTATTACAGCTGCCCCCTCACTCTGTTAGTGTCACTGCTAGTTCCGGTTCCTGGTTTCCACGGTAACGAGCACCGGTGCCCCAGGCCGCACGACAAACATTGTAGCGATAGGCATCGGCACCTGAGGATACAAACAAGTTGGTTTTTGGTAAGAAAATAGGCTTTAAAGGTATTAATTAAGTCAAATAATTACACACTTTTTATCATACCTATGACCTACATAGTTTTGATATTGTTTCGATACGAGTCCTGTGACAGTATAACGGACTAGGATATGTGTTTCACGTTAATTGTTTAGTTTTAACTGCGACTGAAATACGACATCAACATCATCCGCCTACCTTAAGCCCAGGTGCGCGCCGGAAGCGGAACCTCTGGAGGAGGAAGGCGGCGGTCATTTTGAGCTCGAGGAGCGCCAGCCGCATGCCGATACAGTTCCGGGGTCCCTGGCCGAAGGGAAGGTACGCGTATGGCTCAATTTTAGCCTTGTTCTCCGGCGAAAACCTGTGTGTCAGGAAAATGAGTTAGTTATTAGAAAGAGATGATATACACTCGTGTAGGTACGTCGGAACATGAAAACCAGCCCATTAAAGGATACCGTTTATTAAGAAAGAGCCGGTTTATATTAAAAGCAAAGCGTGGTTGGGCAACTGCTTTGTTAATCCTTTTAACATGGCCAGTTTAAAAACAGTGTAAAAAGATATTATAACGTAGCGTGTGTATATTATATTATCGTTGTAGATATTGGCTCATTATTGCAGCCCCCAATATCACATTTTTTTTTTACTTCAGCCTAATCTCATTCCAAGATTTAACTCATTTTACCACATAACATCAAAAGTTATTAAATCGTATATGTTTCTACACCTTAATTCATACAATATGTTGATTAAAAACTTTGGTCCAGATTCTAAAAAAAAATATTATCCAGCATAAAAGATAATTAGTTACAACCCGATGATTTTTAGCAATTACTCAAGTATTTTTTGTACTCTAAAATTGTTTTTTTTTAAATATTGACGAAATGTTCTACCAACCCATGTACATTCTATGAGGGAATATGTTTTATAAAATTGGTAAAAAACATACACGATTTTGAATCTTTGCTTTTATGTGGTTAAACTGAGATTGAGATCTGACTTGAGTATTTTTGTGATAATAGGGAGCTCTGCTTCCCGGTTACAGTTCTGATATGGGGAGCAATGCGTGAACGATCGAAAAAAGACAAAAAACAATCTTCATTACGATACAAACACATTTCGTAGTTTCATAAGAATGCATAAATCAGCTATTCATGTGCTTCAGTATTATTAGACGGATACGTAAATCAGCTATTCATATACTTCAGTAAAAAACTGACATTGCCCAAGATATACCCATGCAGTCCCTACCGTTCAGGGTTGTACACTTCCGGTTGTTCCCAGTATTCGGGCATGAAGTGAAGGGTCGTCACCGGGATGTGGATCTCGATCCCTTCCGGTATGCGCACGCCACAAATCTCCATTGGCTGTGAGCCCTGCCGGATTAATCTAAAAATGGTTTGAGATTTTTTTCATCATCATCATCATCATCATCATCATCATCATCATCATCATCATCATCATCACCACCACCACCATCATCATCAACACCACCATCATCCTCACCATCATCACCATCATTATAATCACCATCATCATCATCATCATCATCACCATCACCATCAACATCATCTTCATCATCATCATCATCATCATCATCAACATCATCATCATCATCATTGTGCTTTATTACTATAATTATTCCATTTTTTCCATTTTTCAAGATTATCATAGTTATAAGGTCTTATATTTTATGTGAACGTTACTTTGGCGCGACTGGGTGCATCCTTAGCGTCTCACTGACAACCATGTCAAGGTACGACATCCCAAACACGTTGTCGTAGTTCGGCTCCTCCTGGAAAAATGAAATTCATGTTGTATTTGTTATTGTTTCGGAATAGCATCTCTATTAAACTGACAAACAGTAATATGTACCGTAAATGAAAATGATATAAACAGTATTAGCATCAATATAAATATTGGTGTTACCGTCTAAGGAGATAACGTGATACAGATCCAATGGGCGGAGGCGGGGGCGGCTTAACCGATTAACGATTACTCAATGCACACATTACAGACATATTTAATAATTGCCGCGGATCGAAACTAAGTAAACCTTTGCTACGAAATATACCGTTTTTATATCGCATATTTAATGACGTCAATGAAATAAGCTTTATACGGCTTTGGAAGTGCCTTGGATTGAATTTTACAAATGCCCTGAGATGTTGAGCTACATGTAAGACTGCGAACTAACCCTTTCAAGCAAAAGCATCAATTAAAACTGCTTTTAGTTCCTGTACGTACACCTGCTAGTTTCTCGTCAATCTCGGCAATAAGCTTGTCCTGTATGTCTGGGTGTGTGACCAGGTCGTACACCAGCCAGGAGAGAGTGCTCGCCGTCGTGTCGAACCCCGCGATCATAAACACATTGGAGTTACCGATAATGTCCTCGTCCGTCAACTCTGAAATAAGGGAATGCTATTGAGTGTGAAATAATTTTCTAGTCTTTTTATATATAGATATATAAGAAAATACTAGTCCTCTATTGCGGTTGCAAGTCGGTAAATTAAAAGCAATCAAAACACTTATTTTAGAAATACAATGTACACGGTTTTTAAAGGGAATCGGTCACGGATTGGTAATTTGGTAAATAAGAACTTTCCGCCATAAAGTAATATTAAGATAAGATTTGTTTAAAGTCGGCAAGACAGATATACAGACAACATAAGCTCTGATGAGCTTTTATATTATTAGAACATTCCATATAATTTCCAGCATTTTGCAAGCTTTCAATATCATATTTTTACAACTTCTTTGGGCCAGGATTACTTACTAATGAGAATACTGAAAGTACTTGCGTTTTAAATTTGGAACGGGTTACCCCGATCAGTGCTTATAATTCGACTTGCTGCAATACAGCTATAGTTTTGGTCAAGTAGTATATTGAAATCAAATTCAAAATGATGAATACATTATTTTTAAGAGTTTCATGTCTGTTTTAATGGATAATGCATATAAGACATTAGTTTTAAATCTTACGTTCTCCATTTCCGTCTGATTGGTCGCTCTTATCCTTGGCATCTATAAGAAGCTGCAGCAAATCTCGATGGGTCTAAAAGATGCAATCGTAAAGATGCAAGAGAATATCGCTGTACGACTACACATGTAGTACTGATATAATACTTATATTCACAGATGCAATGTCCATTCCGAGAATCAGACGATTTAAGACGAAAAAGTGGTCCAATGACCATGTATTTAGCCAAACTAAGTTCGGCAGGGCTTTTCAGCCTTCTGCTTGCACATACGTGTTGGTCCATTTCGTAACAGCTTGACAATTTAATATTTTACTTCTAATTCAATACTCGCTTTTACGACATCAATTCATGATGACAAAAGAAAAGCCATTGGCATTGTGATTAAAATTCTAAAAAAAAAACAGGGATCGATAAATGACATATATGAACCCCACCGTACCTCTGGCTGTTTCTCGCTCCTCCTATCCTCTATGAGGGCCCGGGAGGCGGACCTGAAAAACTGGCGGCTCTCTTCAGGTATGAAGCTGAAGTTGAAGAACTTGCTCACCATAGATATCTCCGGAAACAGCACTACGATGGAGAACGTACAATGTATAGTGTTGCGGGGCAACAGTTAGGTTTGCAAAAAAAACAATCATGACAAACGTTTTTATTTGTTGTCCTAGAATGAGCAAATGTGTGTGCAAAACTTTGGAAACCAGTGATATAAGACTGCTGACAAAAGATCAGATCTCAGTTTTTCATACTTACGTACGTAAAATGGTGTTTTAATGCTAAAAGCGTTACTAACGCTTAACAAAAATAAAATATTCGGCAATTTTCCACACAATTGAGATCTGTTCCTTAATTATTCATCTAATGTGACTAAATTGAAGGCATAAAGGCCAAACTCAGCTGCTTCTAAGACAAAGAATGTTAAACTGTCAGTCTGTGAGAATGCAGCAGCTTTTAGAAAGTAGAAGCAGTAATGACCAGAAAACGTACAAAAGAGGATGAAGAGGAGGTTTTTGCCGCTAAACTTGAGAAAGCCGTACGCGTGCCGGACGTACGGGTTGTCAGGGTTGTTCTGGGCGTCCACCTCGACACCGAAGCCCACGTTCAGGATCACGTCCATGGTAAAACTTTTCACCAATCTGTGAGAAACGGAATGGGTTATGGATTTAGTATATATATGATAATTTTCTTTTACACATTGAGTGTACCCGTTCCTCTCGACCCTAAATATCTGGGGCCGTATTCATAAAGCTTTTTAAGTAAATTCCTAACTTAAGTCGATTTCTCAAAACTTTCATAGTCAAATTAAAAGTATAAGTGTTTTTTTAACATTGAAGTATTTCTTTTGTAATAAGGTCAATCTAAATTATGTAATTTGGTAATTCTCAAGTTTTATTTCATATGATTAAAGAGATACTTAAATAAGGAAATGTAAGTTAGGAAATGAGAAGTTTTATGAAAACTGCCCTTTGTTCCAAAAGTACCACTTATTTTGAAATAGTAGAAAACCTTTTACCTCACCATTTTAGACGCACATATACAACAAATACCAACACTTTTACCACGATCACTATCTTTTACTTCGTTTAATCAAGCTGATGTCGTTTGGCTTAAATGATCGAAATTGAGATTAAGAGATTAAACTCAATTATTTTCGTATTCTTGGAGCCTGAGGTGAATAGTTTAACAGACGTGTATAGGACGCTTGCTTTAACCTGTGGAACAGTGTAGATCACATACCATAGAAACAACACCGAACACATTGGCCGTTAAACAAACCGTTTAGAAAAAGGTTGGCTAATCAATATGGTACAAGAACCAACAGTAAGATACACCCCAAGTAATAGTTAGATGACATGAAGTAAGATTTTAACGATTAAGAATGGGCAGAGTGAGCGCATCTGTCTTAAAATAATACCTCATTGGCTGATTCATTGTCAACGCAAAATCTGACGCAGGGAGTGTGTATCGGATGAGTGGCAGTAGTCGGACCTTTAAACCCCCACGAAAGGTGAAGTTCTTTATAATTAAACCTAATTCTAAATGATTGCATTTCTGCAATTTCATTGGCTGAACATATCTAAAGACGTTTTACAATCAACGCCAGACATGCATAAGTGCAGCCTTTCAGTTTTCTGAACGCTTGAATTCAATACTATTTACACTTATTGTGTCGGCAAAGGTGCACTATGTACAATCTTATACTCTTGTATAATGCATATTTTTCCAGCCCAACACATAACTGTAGTATTGTCAAATACCGTTGTAGACGTGCATTAAACTGGGACCTTAATGGCGGCTAACACAATCTATCTCAGACTCAAGGCCTCTGAAAAAACAAACCGACTGATATGGCTGCCGTTGAACAAAAATATTATTACACACATAAAAATTAAATATTCAGTTCTGAGGCATTCCTATTCTGTCAGATTTCTTCCCATTTCGTCTTATCGATATGCCGCGAACGTCAATGCCAAAACACGACATAATTATGGTACTTTTTGCCTTTTCATCATTGTACCCGCCTAAATGAAAATACTTTCAGAAATCAGTCACCACTACGGAATCATATCCTGTCTTTACTGGTGATGTGATCAAGTAGTCTTGTAGATACACGCTCCCATACACCGCACATCGAAACCCTAACTTACGGGTTGATATCGAATCCATCCGGATGCTCCTCATTCTGTTTGACCACGTTCTTCTCCAATCTCACCAGACATCTGCTGATGTAGCTGCTCATCTGAATCGGTTATAAATGGTCTTTGCATGTAAGTAGTAACTAAGTATGTATCCAGGTCCCAATTTCTCGAAACTTCTTAAGCGTAATCAACTTAAGTGGCTTATTTCATTAAGCAAAAGTTAAAATTAGTTAGATTAGCTTAATCCTGCTATAAAATACCTAAGATGTTTCGAGAAATTGTGGCTTTCACCATTTAGGTTACCAGAACTGTTGATTCTAAGAATAACTTACACAACAAGAGTAGAGATGGTTATAAATATGTAGCAATGTGGTAAATAGTTAACTGTTGTAAAACATTTAGAACTACAGCTCAAACAAAAACGAACGAAAGTGTGGCTGAATTGAATAAAAACAGAAACAATGAGTTTACAACAACCTTAAATTGGATTTAATGAAGCAACAAGGTTTTGGTGTGTTTTTGTTGTTAACGTACAGGTCTAATTTTGCCGCTGGTAAATGCTGCGGAGAAGGAGGTCCGAAGTAGGCGCCAATATTTCCCTTCCGCAAGGTTCATCAACCGGTGCATTTGCCGCCCCACCGGAAACAACGCCTGTAATGTAAAAAAAGACAATGCATCGTACGACCACGGCTTGCCGACAGGTCCATCTGCCGCTTTTAAATCATAGCATGCCATGTACACCTTTATGGTGTCAACTTAACGTAACAGTTTGACACAGGTATTCCTCTACCGGCAGGATCATGAGTCATTCGAAACTCCTCGGCTATTTTCCATAGAAAACAACCTCGGGTGTATGCCGGTATATCAGTAGAAGTAGTTCGCATTTTTTTAAATAATATATCAACTAATACTCGGAATTACTCGGAAAATAGCTCATTGAGCTAATGTTTCTTGTTAACACATACCCGACTTTAAATAAAGATTCTTGTATCTTGTATCTTGTATAACTAATTGTAGTGTTTTAACATGAACTTTGTGTATCTACGTTCAAACTGATTGCCAAGGAAGTGAATTATTGCATAGCAAATTAAGATTCCCAAGACTTAAGTCATCAAGATTAATTGCTAAAATGAAATTACTACGCGATCTACTTGCTGCGTAGTTAAAATGTAAAGATTTCGGACATTGTAAACCGTCCATACACTTCCGAGGTTGTTTTCGATGGAAGTTGGCCGAGGAGTTCCGAATAGATCATGGGTCGGTTTATCTGCCGCCTCAACGGAAACATAGCCAGCAATAAACATATTTATTGAGTAAAGGTGCAAGCACGGCTTGTCATTGGTATTTCCCTTCCACCAAACTCCTAGGTTGGTTTAACTGCCTCACAGTGGAAACATTGCCTACCATGTACGCATTTATGGCGTATGGTCACAGCTTGGCGCATTCAGGATCATGATCAACCTACAGATAGCTGTACATGTTGTTAATGTCAATTGCCGATTATTCGAAAACGTTTCCATCCAGGAAATACCAAGCTGAAAATAAACCCAACATAGACCGGACCCCCGATAGGCAACTGTTCGGTAACCGACGAGGGTGTGTTTGCCGCATCGACGGAATCCCACGTGCGACCATTCATTTACTCTCCATGGAGTGTAACGGAATCGGTGTAACACCTTGGTATCCGACGATCCGACGAACTCTCCCTACAAGATCGATCGAATAATACGAACTCCGAATAATATTGGTCGTACTATGTGCTGTCAAATGTTAATAAATAAAACATGCTTTTACAAAGTATACGATAACGCAATACTAGTAGCTTACCTTTCTGTCTGTGAAGTTACTGAAGTCCTTGACCATTATGTGTTTGATGATATCGGCGTCGGCCACCACAAGGGACGGGCAGCTCCCCAGGTACGTCCTTCAATACAACAAACGTGAGAATCATGAGGGTGTGCCTTAACATATCAAGTTGTGAAGGATTAGTTTAGCTGTTGCTCTACTCAGAGCAGATCACCTTAATCAAATGTATGCTTTACAAGTACTTACAGTAACTTATTACTGATTAAAATGGTGACAATAAATATGCATGTAGGATATTGAAAATAGTTTGATGTTTAAAGAAATTACACAAATCCAACGACCTTACCCGAAAACCTTGCCGTATTTTTGAATGCTCTCAACGTCGATGTAGCCGAAGCCCTACACAGAATCAAAAACGTGATAAACTGGTCGTAAATACCATTATAGAAAATTGTTTCAACATGAAACTTCATTCATTGTTTCGTATACATAGTTTTAAATCGTACAGATCTAATTCATAAAAATGCATTTAAAATGAATTTCCAAGTACATGATATGCAATTAAATAATGCGGAGGCCACCATAACGCCCGATTTTTCATTTTGACATTTGCGATTTTGCAGCACGGTGTATAATTGTATAGTTAAAAAAATCTGCACACCAATATTTACACTGGTCTGTCCTAGTTTTTGACCGAAGATGACCAAAAAAAACAAAAAAACTAACGCCAAATTGTTAACGACACCGGAACACCCCTCCGGCAATATTTCTCCAGTCTATAATCCTTTATTTTTTCAATAAAAAAATCGGCTCAAACCAATATATATATATATATATATATATATATATATATATATATATATATATATATTCTTCGGGTAATTAAGGGCCCGTTTTCCATGATTCAGACGGTCGGACACAAGTAAATTTCAACCACCTTTACATATGCGAAATTCAGACGTGTGGTTCATCATACCTTCTTGAACTGCAGGGGCATGTCGCCCAGGATCAGGGTGGTTGGTTTTGTGGGCAGTCCCAATCGCCGGAAGTAGCTCTGTTTGTGCCAGCTGTATCTACACAATGTCAAGGTCAAAACTGTAGGTCAAGGTCATAGCTAGTGCAGCAATTGTACAAAATAACACACGCTTAGACCGGCTATTGCGTAGTATTAAATATTAACAAGCCTCGAAAGAGCTATTGACAATGGGTATAGGTTAGAATGTGTTAACTACTTAACTAACATTAAGACCGTTTAATTGGTCTTTTAAAAACCTTTATATTATATAGATATATATTACCACGATAATGAAAAAACGTAAACCGTAGATTTTCCTGAGCAGCTCTCATATAAGAGGTTGCCAAGTATGAGGTTGCAAAGTATACGTACAGGCAGAGGGCCATTATCAGGCCGACCGGAACCAGCAGACAGCCCGGGATGTCCAACAAACCGAGAATCTCCATCACACACCTGTACAGGCAACTCAAATGATGTTTAAATACTAAAATTCGTGTAAATATTTAAAAATAATATAAATAAATGCACTATTTAAAGTTATGCAGTTATATATAAAGTCAATTTGCTTGTTGAATAGAACTTACTGGATATGCACACACTGTATACTATGTATCCAAACGCCACTTATTTTAGTAATTTCAACGAATGAATGAACGATGCAATATTTCTAGCCTCGAAACACGAATGAATGAATTATATAAGATATGAATAATCTTCCGAAAATGTTCACCAAGATAGAATCATAAAATATTAGCAAGTACGTGTCTTTATTTTCCTATTCATAGACAAATATAGACACGTACTAGCTATGTTTTGATTCTATCTTGGTGCATTTTTCGTATGTTATTCATATTTTATATACACCATCGAACACGCTAGTAAGGTTACGAGGTATAGAAGAGAGTTTGTAATTTATTAAACTCAGACAGTCAACAAACAGTTAACACATCTTTACTGTACTTTCGATTTGAAACGAGGTTGATGTTATGTTAATGTACGCTTTATCATTCGATATGTAGTTATTAACTCTTGAGACCCCCCCCCCCACACACACACACACACACCCAATAAACGCAGCTCATTTTATCCCATCTATAGCTAACATTTAAAAATATATATGTTTTTATAATACATGTTAACTAATATATTAGTAAGTTGTAAATATCCTGTGTAACAATTTAAGTAATACAGAATACTAGGTTAGTGCCTTCGGCTCACCCGATAATTTTCACCGCCTTGCACGATTTAAACTTCCTCCATCCACGGCACTAACCTAATATTATGTTTATCCTGTTACTTTGTTTATTAAAACACTTTAAATAACCTTAAAATTATGAAGTATCTTTTAAAATAAGGGGGACAACTGTTGTTTTTTTCCTGTTGACGTCGCCATCCATGTTTAAATGCACCTTTAAAGTACTTCACAAAACGGTTCAATTTGTTTTCAAAACGTTTATATTAAAAGTAATTACATTTAAATACGTCAATATCAATTCAAAACATAAAATGTTTTTAAGAGCATAAACTTGGATCAGTCACCAAACAGTAGCTTATCATTGAACAATTATTCAGCAAGCCCGGATGATTGGATGATTACACAGGTCATGGTTCAAGATCACGAGTGTTTACAAACAATCGCCGCATGTTAAATGGATTTAATTCATGTTGAGGATGAAGTGTTGGATGTGTAGAACTGCGCAGACAAAGAGATATTTCATTTCTGTTGTAAGTGAGATTTTGTCATTCAACACAGAAATGGAACTCAATATCGTTGAATGCTGTACAGTTTTCAGCATTTGTTGGTCACGGGGTAAGTGCGCATGACTTTTGTATATGATGTAGATTTTCTGACTGATTTTCTTTGCTAGTGTCTTTATCCTGCAGAGTGATGGAATTTACTGGGTGAGTTGTTGGTGAGGTCGGTTGTTCTCGGACTTTTGATAAGATTCTGAAGCATTATTTGTGATTTTCTTCCGACATTTCAGAATAGGATAGAAGTTCGTTTTCGCGGTCAAAAGACCTCCTGACTGTAAATAAACATCACGTGGTCTACTATCCTAATAAACTAAAATTCGTTAACAAATTATATATATTAGTGATTATCATAATATTTTGTACAAAAGTAGGCAGAATTTATACACCAAGAATTTCAACTATGACAGTAAATCAGCCGTTGGTTTCATTCATGTGAAGCGGTAGATTTAAACAATGACTGGCCCAGTTATTGGATTGGGTACAAAATATAATGTAGACCACTATTTCTATAAACTAAAAGATTGATAGTATGTACTTACACAATATGACAATGTAGTTGTCAAGGGCGAGAGTGGACTAGTGGAGTGGTTATGGTTTCCGCCTCTCATCCAACACGTTGTGGGTTTGATTCTCGCCAGGTCACGCGGCACCTTCCAAACTATTGTGGTATGCAAGTGCGAGAGTAGTCTAGTGGTACAGGTGTCCGCCTCTCTCAACATGTTGTGGGAACGATCCCAACCAGGTGGTACTTTGGCATGGCTTCTCAAAAACGTCACCAGTAATGGTTTCTTTCCAGGAAACATACTCGACAGCGATTTGTATCAGTTTTAAATCTTGGTATATGGGTTTAATATTATTTACTCATATGATTGACTGCAGATGACCTAGAATATTTGGTGGCCGAGCAAAAGCGTTTATTAAAATTGCTTTTAGACACAGTTTATTAGTTCCTATACGTACACCGGCTAGTTTTTGGTTAATTTCTCCCAAAAGCCTGTCCTATATATCCGGGTGTGTGACCAGGTCGTACACCAGCCAGGAGAGAGTGCTCACCGTCGTGTTGAACCCCGCGATCATATATACGTTTGAGTTATTAATAATATCACCGTCCGTCGACTCTTAATTTAGGTAAGGATAATGCGTGTGTTAGACTATTTTCTAGTCTTTTTATAAAGAAAAAAATCGTTTCTCTTTGGTGGTTATAAGTTAAAGGGAGTCTTCCGCTGATTGGTATAATAAGAACTTACCGTCAACAGGTAAACCTGTCCCAATGCAAATCGCCAGCAGTGGTTACAATTTTATTTAACGCTTGCACCATTCAGGTAGTATTAAGGAATGTGCAAATAATATTGAATGAAAATACTGCAGGTGCTCTCGTTAGATTTAAAAAGGGTTTCCCCGATATGTGCCGTCTAATTGGTCGTCGTTGTCCTCGGCCACTATAACGAAGCTACATCAAATCTCAGTGGGTCTGTAAGTAACATTCGCAAAAATGCTAGAGTATATCCATGTACGACTAAACATGTTATATTGATTGTCACAGATGCGATGTCCGTTCCGAGAATCAGACAAATAAAGACAGTCCAATTATCATGCATTTTGCCAGCCGAGGCTCGGCAGGCCTTAACAGCGATCTTATTGCACGTGTGTGTTGGTCCTTTTTGCAACAGCTGGATAATATAATCTTAAACTTTGAGAACCGCTTTTACGAAACAAGCGGCTAACAAAGGAAGACACATTCATTTTTAAAGATATATCTACCTCTGATTGTTTCTCGCTCCTCCTATCCTCTATAAGGGCCCGGGAGGCAGACCGGAATAACTGGTGACTCTCTTCCGATATGTAGCTGAGGTTTAAAGTAGCTGTTCCCCAAAGATATCTCCGGGACAGCACTACGTGGGGACAGTACGTGCAACCAGCGGATATAGAGAGGGCACCCTGCGACCCCCCCCCCCTCATCCTCCAAATTAACTTTTTATTTTAATATCGGAGAAAAAAAGTAATAAATTACTCATTTTAAATTAAACATTTTCTTGTTCTGAGCGAGTGGCGAAAGTCAAATGGTTACGCCCCTTTAAAAGAAAAGTGACAAGACTGAGGTTGGGAACTACAGGCCTGTTTCAGTTTTAAGTATTGTTTCAAAGATATTTGAAAGGGTCATATATGATCAGGTAGAAGGTTATTTAAATGATAAACAACTTCTCTACAGCTACCAATCCGGTTTTAGGCGTGGCTTCTCCACAGACACATGTCTTACCCATTTATCTGATTACATTCGTTTTAAGATGGATGAAGGTAAAATGGCTGGAATGGTTCTACTTGACCTTCAGAAGGCCTTCGATACGGTCAATCATGGTATTTTACTGATGAAACTTGAGGCTATAGGTCTCCATGCTGACGCTGTAAGATGGTTTCAATCCTATCTCTCAGATCGCCATCAGATTGTCGACGTATCTGGCACATTGTCCTCCGAGGCCACTGTCACATGTGGTGTCCCTCAGGGTTCCATCCTTGGCCCTCTTCTATTTCTAATTTATGTTAATGATATGGCCGCTGTGGTTAACAATAAAATATTACTCTATGCTGATGATACGGGCATCTTAGTAGCTGGTAAAAGCATATCAGAAATTCAATCCATTCTTTCAAGTGACCTGGAACTCATAAGTGAGTGGCTAGTGGACAACAAACTGTCCCTACACCTTGGCAAGACAGAATCAGTATTGTTTGGTTCAAAGCCCAAACTTAAGTCTAATCCCCAGCTTAATGTGTCTTGTAATGGGGTGCCAATTACTCCATCAAGTTTTGTCAAGTACCTTGGTGCTAAAATAGATCAGAGTCTGGCTGGTGAGTCCATAGCCAAGTCAGTTATTAGTAAGGCAAACTCCAGGTTGAAGTTCTTATACAGAAAAAGTAAATTCTTAAATATGCACACTAGAAAACTCTTGGTTATGTCCCTTATACAGTGCCACTATGACTATGCTTGTTCCTTTTGGTATCCAGGTCTTACCCAGTTACTTAAAAATAAACTCCAGACTACCCAAAATAAGATGATCAGGTTTGTTTTAAAGATGGATAACATGTCTCATGTTGGTCAAGAGCAATTTCTAAGTTTAGGTTGGCTACCCGTGTCAAAAAGGGTAGAGCAAATTATGCTTTGTCATGTCCATAAGATAAAGAATGGCCTTGCCCCTGAGTATCTTGGTGAACATTTTAAACCGCTAAGTGATGTGCACGGTTGCTGTACAAGGTCTAATAAGGTAGCTCAGCCAGTGTCTGATCATTTTGCGGATAGTTTTACCTTTGTTAACACTGGTCGTTTCTCCAAGCCTAAGGTTGGCAGTTTTGGGGCAAAGACATTCACAAATAATGGCATAAATTTGTGGAATAGTCTTCCTCAAAATATAAGGAATATTTCAAAACCTAACCATTTCAAGTCTGCCATCAAACAGTACCTATTGCAGTCTTAAAGATCATTTTAAATTTTTATATTTAGCTATCATAATAACTTCATTTTTATTAGCATGTAGGGTTCTTATTCATACGTATTTCTATATATCTTATCATATCTCATTGTGATATTAATAGAATAAATTTTTATTTTTAGCTATCATAATAATTTCATTTTTATTAGCATGTAGGGTTCTTATTCACACGTATTTCCTTATATCTTATCATATCTCATTGTGATATTAATATTGCTTTACAGTATTGCCATTTTGAATGGCATTTTTTTTATTCCATACATTATGATCTCAAGTCATCTGTTACAATACATAGGCCATGAATGCAGTGTAATAGGCTATGAATACAGAGTAATAATGTTAATGAGTTCTGTGATATAATTTATGCAATTAATTATCTGTGATATAAGATTATAACTTGTCTAGATTTATTATCCTTGTACTTAACAATTTTGCTAAACTACATGACTATTCCATGGTTACTGCCACCAATTTTTCAAGGACCACAAAGGAAATAAGTGAAAATCATTTTTCTCTTTTTTGTGTCATCCTTGGTATTGTGTGTGCATTTCATGGTTTCTATTGTCTATGCATTGATAATGATATGTTATAATTTGTCTGCATTATGACGTGCCATGTAATGTTCATGTCTTTTTACCGAATAAACCTACCTACCTACCTTAACTAAAACCCCTCTGACGTCGAATCCTGGAGCCACCCCTGCTAACAATGCAGTGTGTCTTGTTACAGGGTACCAGTAATAGGTTTGCAAAACCTTAAAGTGACAAACTTGGCATTATTAGACAGCTAGATATGAGGGTTAACATGGTTATAACTGGAATGAGGTTAGCTATCAGATCTAAATTGCGATAAAGCATGGAGACCGAGATACATAAGTATACCCGACAGAAATAATATGTATTTAGGTCCATTCTAGGTCGGACTTTAGAAAATTTATTAAATAAAAGGACCAGTCATGACCAGATAACGTACAATATGATTGGTTGAGGAAGTTTTTGCAGCTAAACTTGAGACAGTCGTAGGCGTGCCTGACTTACGGGTTGTTCTGGGCGTCCACCTCGACACCGAAATCCACGTTAATTGTCAATTGAACTTCATTTGTTTTCAACAATACTTTCATGTAGATGATACATTAAGATTGTAGCAATATGCAAGCTGTTTAGCATTTTGAATATTAATGAATAGCCATACCATTTAAATGTAAATTACGTTTAAAGCTAGTTTACATAATGCACACACTATTGCGGACTCGTTTACATAATACGCACGCTTTTTAATTGGCCGGTAAGTAGCATAAAATAATTGCAGACCTTTTGATCTTATTAATATAACTAAGTGGTCGGTATGTTTGAGCTTATGTCACTGTCACGTACATGGGTACTTTTGCACAAACGCTTGGTAGACGTTCACAACAACAAATATGGCGGCGACCCCGAGGGCAGACCCCAGTTGAGTGACGGCCCCGCACCACAGCAGCCCGCGACCGCCCGCGTGACGGAGTACCGTCGCTATGTTGACCTTGGCGAACGTGAACAGGAAGAAGACGAGCACAAATGACGCAACCTGAATACCAGAAAACACTCGTGATTTTTTCTTTCAAACATGAAATATTTGATATTTTTCAATAATGTTAATAGAATATCTATACAGGTTTCATGCTAAAAATCAAATGACTTTTTATTAAATAGCACATCATTATTACCTACGACACAACTATCTATCTTGATGTATTTGTAATTATTTTATGATATATACCTACCGCTAATACTGGTCCTGTAGCTGAACCGACGAGCGGCGGAGTTGGACTGTACACAGCGAGGGCGAGAATGTAGGCGGACACCGCACTTCCGGTAAGTGTGACCGCACCCAGGACTGTACCGGACGTGCCCGGGATGAAAAAGGCAAGGAAGCAGGCGCCAGGGTTGGCGATCTGGGAGAGTGTGACTGCAAGGTGGTATGATTCTGAACCGTATGGCAGGCAGGCGTATGTTTGGATGGATGGAAGAACCCCGTTCGTTAGTGCATTCGTCCACGCAATAACAATTAGAAGGTAAAGGTAAGAACACTTTGATAACTTTATGACCGTTGCATGGTGCTCAACACTTTGTTCTGGTTCTTCGTCTCCATGTGTTTCACTAACGATCTTCTGGGTCCTTACCATGTTTATTTCTTCACAGAGATCATATGAATGTGTAATTTTGGATTCTCGATCTGCATATTCCCTTTTGCAGAGAGGCAAGTTGTTAAGTAACACGAACGCTATTCCACACGTCACCATCATTGAAAATACAAACAGAAAGAAATATTTCACTGGAAAATGTGGCTCCAAATAAACTGCACCTGTGCTAAATTCTGTCACATTTGTAGTGGTATTTGTGAAGCTCTGGTTTACACATTCAACGGCACCAACACCTTGTCCTAATGCCACCAAACTCGGAATGAGCCCGCTAAATCCTTCTCCGACATAATATGACGTCATATACTCCGGTTTGAACACATTCATGAAGGGTAAAAACACCACTGACGACGTACAGTCAACGAAAGATAGAAAGAACATCAACACAAGCAGGGCCGTGCTGTGCTCCACGCCGCCAACGACGGACGTCCGCGTCCAATAGAACGCCAGCAAAAAAGACGCAGCAGATCCAATAATCACCATCGCGTACACGACGGGTCTCTGAAGATTTCTGCTCGGGCAGGAGACATTAGTGAGTATGTAGGTTAAGGGCCCGATATTGGCGATCTGGGTGACGACGGCCATGTACGAGGGGAGGTTCCAGCCCTCCGGAAGTTGGTCAACGAGGAGGGGCAGCTCCACCCAGATCCCGTTGATAGCGATCCAGGAGCCCATACCAAACATGATTATGATGAGGCAGACTAGCAGGGACACGTTTTCACAACACTTGGAGGCCATTTCCGACGATCAACTGGTACTTAAAACAGAGAAAAAGAGTTGTGATGAAGATGAGTCAATACCTGGGACCAATAACAATCCTTCTCCCTGACAATACATTGTTATAAAGATAAACAATTACGTATCCTGACGAAATACATAATGTAAAACTAAAACAAATGATGTTCATGTCACTTGTGCCGAAACCAGTCGTTCTTATTAATGTCACATTAAATGAACTTTATACACCCCTTTTAGTTCATCAGCATGTATTTTCTTCTTCGTTCAGTTTAAATGACACTTCTCTTGCAAAAGTACTAACACTGGTCCATAGTTCTCTCCTATATCAGAATATCTTTTTCGATGAGTTTTTTTATGTTGGTTTGTTTCATGACGTGTTTTGAAAATATGCGTGTTGCATTTAACGAAATAACCACTGAGTTTATACTTACGAGTCTAGCATTGCAGGTTGTGTTTAGCAATAAACTGCACTAGTAAGCTTCCTCTATTTCCTAAAGACAATTCTGAGCAGTTGCTGGGTACATGTTGACTAGTCTTAAACCCCTTGAACAGTTCATCATAAACAATAATATCCATGTAAGAACAATTGGTGTTTACAAAAGCATTACTATGAATCAAGTCAAACACACGACCGCAAAAACGTATATGTATAATTTCAATCCTAAACAAATTGACTGAAGGTTTACATGCATAACTTTAACCAGAACTTCTAATGTATTGTATTGTAATAAAAAATACTGTATACATATATAATCATAGCCTAAAGAGAATAATATTATTTTATTATGAACATAATTTATGTTGTCATTACCAACAATCGCACACACGCTCGTATCCGTGCACAAACACACACAGTCACGCACGCACGCACGCACACACGCACACACACACACACACACACACACACACACAGAGCATATGAATTAATATCTGATGGAAAGCTTCAGTCAATAAATTATAAAATGTATCGCCGCACACCTAATTGAAAGAAACACATGCATAGGGATAACTATCTGATGGACTTATAATAGAATGTATCGCAGCACGCCAAGTGCGGTCGCTAGAAGGCCATTCTAGTCCCATATTCATGGAGGAGCGTGGGCTTTATAAAACGCATTTTTCGGGTTGGACATGGGAGGATGAATAATTAATAACGTTTGTATAAAATCATTTTTTAATTATTCGTACATTGTTTTTGTTAAAGTCTTTAATATGATATTTTGAAACACGACAAGAAGATTGCCGTAAAGAAAGAAAATAAATGCATGTTTGTCGTTCCTTACCAGACTTAAAGAGACCCCACACACACTTTAATAAATATTTTAGCAGCTTTTCCCGTTTTTGTGAATTTATCTGTAAAATATGACGACATAATTTATGTATAGAGAAGCGTAGCAGACAACAATTTCGGCGTTCTGGTCTTTGATACTGCTGTTGTTGTAGCTGTTGATTTGGTGGTTGCTGGGGTTGTTCCGCTGCTATTGAAGTATCGGCGATGATTGACGAATCCTGCAATTCTGGCAAACTCTCGAATGTATCCTGCTGCTACATGAGCGTAGCTTGATTTAGAATTGGAGTTTTAACATCCTCCAATTCAGGCTCGCCTGTGGTAACAACACCGTCTCGGTCACGCATATAATTTAAATGTAACACCTTTACCAACTTTTGCCGAATAGTCCCATGACATTGCTTCTTTAACCCACTTTTGATTATACCTAAAGCTCGCTCTTCCAGACCATTTCTCGCTTCGTGTTAACTCGTAACTCGAATATGCTTTCTGCCATTCTTTTTCATAAACTCGTCATGTTCTGAACTAGTGAAAGCACTTCCATCGACTGTGACCAGTTGCTGGCATAGTCCATATGTAGCAAATGCCCTTTGAAATAGTTCAATTGTCACTGTTAAAGTCGCTTCGTTCGTATCGAATGCTTCGATCCACTTCGAATGAGCATCGATTATGACCAAAAACATTTTCCACATTAATGGACCTGCATAGTCTCACCCAAGGTCGTTGCGGCCATTCCCACGGATACAATTTCGCTTCTGCGGTGCGGGCATGTTTCTGTTTGTCTGACATAGTTGACAGTGTTTCACATGATTTTTAATTTCAGTGTCCATTAAAGGCCACCATACATACATTCTGGCTAAGGATTTCATCAGGTTTGCGCCTGGATTTCCTAAGTGCAACGTGTCCAACATCGTTTCACGTTCACGTGGATGTATAATTACACGATTTCCCCTAAGACTGCATCCATCATGCATGCTCAAATCATTTCTAACAGCAAAATAAGGTCTAAATTTCTTATTTGGACATTTCTTCGGCTATCCATTTGCAGAAACACAGCAATTTTTGACATAACCGGATCTTGTGGCGTCCATAGCCTGACCTGTTGTGATGTAACCGGCGTTTCATCCAATTGTTCAATGGCTAAGTTAAACACAATTTCCGTTTGAATTGGCGGTTCGGAAACCTCTGTAGGTCTCGGTAATCGACTTAGACCATCAACATTTCCAATGCTTGGTCCCGCCTTGTATTGCAAAACATACTCGTAACCTGCCAATGTCAATGCCCATCGCTGTATTCTTGCGGCTGTCGTTGTTGGAATTTGTTTGTTTTCCTTCAGTAAACCCAGTAGTGTTTTACGGTCCAAAAGCATACAAATATTGGTGAAACCTTTTCACTCCAAAAACCAATGCTAATGCCTCCTTTTTAAGAACTAAATAGTCTTTCTCTGCACCTGATAGAGTTCTAGAATCATAGACAATCGGCCTTTCGGAACCGTCTTCTATATTGTGTCACAAAACCGCTGCAATTCCATACGGCGATGCGTCACAGGCAAACTGTAGCTGTTCAGGGTCAAAATGAAGTAACAAATCTGAAGATGCCAAGAGCTTCTTTGATTGTAGAAATGCCTGATTTTCGTTCTCACCCCAATGCCATGCTGTCCCTTTCACGAGTAACGCATGTAACGGCGTCAAAATATGTGATATGTTCTTGAGAAACATATGATAAAAGTTAATTTTTAGATAACTTTGTAGCTGCTTCTTGTTGTTGGTTGCTGGCATTTCCTGTAAAGCCTTTACCCGTTCTGGTAGTGGTGCAATTCCCTTTTTATGGGAGCTTGTGTCTCAGATATATAACCTCGTTTGCTAAGCAGACACAATTGTTTCGGTTCAGCTTGAAACCATGCCTCTGTAACCGTTCTTACACACATTCCAAATTTTGTTAATGTTCTCTGCGTGTACGTCCTGTGACTAAAATGTCATCAACTCTAACAATAACATGCGGCAGTCCCTGTAGCATATTTTCCATGGTACGTTGAATGTACACAAATAAGCCTGTGTGCGTATTAATGGAGACATATTTCTTAGATTCTTCTTCAAGTTCCAATTGCATGTACGCTTGGGACATGTCCAATTTTAAAAACTGTTTTCCGCCATTCAACGTAGCATACAAATCTGTAATTTTGGGAAATGGATAATTAACCGACTTTGAAAACTGATTTATTGTTACTTTATAATAACCACATATCTTGACTGATTTGCCACCTTTGACAATCGGTACAATCGGCGCTGCCCATTCAGAAAACTCTACAGTGGTTATTATTTCTTCGTTGTTTTTTTACGTTCAAGCTATTTCTACAAGCCTTCTTTGATAGCATACGGTACTGGTCGTGCTTTGAAGTACTTTGGTTTGGCATCCACGTCACTGTAGTTTTTTTGCCTTCGCGCCAGTTATTTTTCCTAATCCTTCATTGAATACGTTACCTTATTTGTTCAAAATCGCATTCAAATTATTGTCATCAGTTGCCCCACTGACTTTTACCAATATTATTTTCTCCCCAGTCAAGCTTTATTTTTTCAAGCCAGTTTTTTCCAAGAAGATTTGGCCAACCATTATTCACCACAATGGTCGGCAATACGACGTTCTTGTCCTTGTATTTTACGTTGACGTCGCATTTCCCCAGGATTGTTAAATACTTCTCAGAGTATTTTTTAATAGATGAAGATCCTTTCAACCTTTCCCAGGTCTTCCGATTAACTGTCGTTGCTAAAGCACCTGTGTCTAGCTCAAATGACACAGTTGTAGAGTTAAGGTTCGATTTAACCTTATATGGCTTTGTCTGATAACCAATGTTATACATGGTGTACACTTCATCATCGTCATCGTCCTCCACAAAGTTTTTTTTTCACATGTCCTGTTTTTGAACAATTGTAGCAAACACAGTCCTTATATGGACATTCATTTGGTCTATGATTTGTATCTGTGCACTTATAACACGACTTCTCTACTGCTCTTCCAGGTTGCCTGTTGGGAGCAGTCAAAAAATCCACTAGGGTTATATAATTGGATTTTTTTATTTTATAAAAAGTTGAAATATCGTCGACAAATCATGGTAAATAGTTGTATGATGTGATAAGCAGCCCCAAAAAATGTTGTATGTTTTCATTTTCAGGATCAAGACAGATTTTACCATGCTGAGGTCACAGGCAACTATTTAAAGTAAGCCAGGGGTAGCTGCTGGGATCTGAAACATACATTCAAGTCTCTGTGATTGCGTCTATAAGAGTTTCTGAGGAGACTAAAACTTGCTATAGTTGCACACAACAAAATAAAAAGCTTCAGAACTGGGGAAGTTCATTGTCTTCATTTAGTACCCAGGATGAGGATAGTCTTGATTAAATTCAATTAAAAGAACAAACATACTGTTTTCTTAGGTTTTTATCAAAACAATTAAATCAATCATCAAAATATTCAATTAATTGTTCTATGTTAAATACATCCAAAAACACAAGTGTGTGTTTTTTCACACGAAGTTTACTTATCTTTGATGGCAGAATATGCGACACCAGAATTCATTAAAATCTATTTATTAAATATCTGATATCTAAGCATTTCGAAATTTCCTGACATTGTTTAATTGCAGTAATTCATAGTTATTTTACGCTAGAGCGTTGGTAGGAGTGACCTCTTTAATAAATCTGAAGAGACTGTTTTAAAACATTTTAGGTTAAATGCCAGTATTTTTTACGTCATAGGGCACCAACGCAGGTGTCCATTTCCATCAAGCGACTGTGGATGAGGAATCCATATGTAAACAGTGGCGCTTTTTTGTAACTCGTGACATGATATAGACCAGAAAGCCATCTGGGTATTTTGGTTAATAGATGGATGTACTTTAAAATAAATGAATTGATCTTTCTTAAGTATATGATATGATATAGCCACGCAATGCTGTTGTATCGCCACTGCAAGGGCAGGACACCTACGCATTTGCCGTGAAGCTTTTCAGGTTCAAAACATTTGCAAAATTTTGGTGCATGGCGAAACAGAAATTCAGTGGATTTCACGTGAAACCAACATGAGAGGTGAAATCCACTCATAAATCATTTATCTTTGACAACTATGTTTTTTTACTGTACACATATTTAAATATGCTTCATGTAGAGTTTATTTAAAGTTTTCAAATTGATGAAAAAATGACGAAAAATAGACGGAAATCGAATTGAAATCCAATTTTGGAGAAGTGAAACCCACTTAAACATAATCAGACAGATATAGAAGGTTTGGATTTGCATGTTTTATGCATCTCGGGTTTTAAGTGGCATTACTGTTTGGTAAAGGTGTACATTTTCTTATAAATTGATATTCTCCAATAAAAGTCCAAAATTGTTGAGTTTGGTTGAGATTGGACAAAGCTTTGGGCTCTTGAAATAAGGTAGTTTCGGCAGATATAGGAAAGGCAAGTTGGCTTCATTTAAAAACGTTTTAGAATAATAGTACATTCAACCCGATCAACTAACGAAGTTTAAATGATAAAAGAACATCAACTGTGCAATATGTCACTGATAAACATATGAATATAACAATTAAGACACTTACTTGGTATTATGAATTCATCTTGGTGAATATTTCACAAAATTATTCACTTTTAAAAATACCATAGAACACGCTGACAATATTGCGAGGTAACAGGCACCCATTTGATTCTGTTTAACAGTATCTCATAAATCTGCGCTATTTAATCCATTAACAAGAAATATCTTTAAAACAGATAAAATGCGATCAATTTCAAACAAGGTCATGAAAAGTGTGTGAGAAAGCAGTATGAACTTAACATGTGCATTTAGTGTCATTTGAATATAATGTATCAAACATGTTTTAAGTATTGCTGAGGTCGAAAAAGAAATATATTTTACAGTTTGTATTCCTCAATAATGTGAATGGCATAGTCATTCTTTTTTTGCTAAACATGTGCGTAATTACGATGGCATGGTATATTCCAATTTTCATCTCAATATATAGTACCTTTTGTAGTTAAAGCAAATATTTGAACAACCTTGTACACATGAAAATAATGGATAAATGCTCATTAATGTGAGAAAAGTGAATACTTATCAGTGACATATTTCTTTCATTTATCCATTATCTATGTTGAAATAAATCTATAAACTATATTGTGTCATGATTATAAGATTCATTTAATTTTGTTTTTGAGTGAATTTACAGTTTCATATCCCCCTTCTTCTGTTTAAATGTAGACACTATTGATTCACAGTTGAACCTGAACGAAGAGGTCCTGAACTGGTCTGGTTTTTCCAGTGTGGTATTTAGGTATAGGGTCAATCCTAAGAACGAGGCTGCGAGGTAGTTTGTTATTGACCGATCTATCTTATTTTTGTTTTCAAAAAAGAACACAGTGGAGTTGAAATTGTTTGATTTTGTTTCGGATTTGGTAAAAATATATTGCTTTTTGTTGGTAAATTCTTCTGAAAATTGTAGAGCCTAATTTTGGGGTGAAAAAAAACAAGGTCCGTCGCTTTTTCCTATTGATAACAAATCAAAGATTTAGAAGCATACCTCACATAACTGGAGATAACGAATGGCTCGCAAAGGGTTATAAGTCTCTATTGGCGATAAATAACTGTATGATGTTTTAAAAATAATTTAAAAGTTTGCAGTTAAACATAACATTTCATGTGAGTTTACAGACAGATATTTCTTAAGGAAAGCCAATAGAAGTCAGTATCCAGAAAAAAATAAATTCAAAACTTTATCTTATTAGTGCCTCTCGTAGGCTCACCGACTTAATTATAAACCAATCAAAACGGTTTATTTCCTTTATTTTCTGAGCATTATTCATAATATACAATATTCTAAATAATTTGTTTTAAACATTTTGGTCAAAACTGTGGTTAAACAGCAATCGCCGAAAACAAATTAATACCCTGATTGTTCATTCATGTTTATGCCGTATGCACACATGTTGTGACGTCATGATTTTCTGTTTCTATCAGGGTGTCGTCTCAATGGAATAATGTTAAACAATTGTAAAAATATGAATTTGCTATCTAATTTCTGTAACAAAGCAAATTATCATAAATCAGCATGTTACAAACGGAATTTACACACAATCTAACTTAAAATAACGTAACTAAATGTTTATCTTCAAACACTAGAATAACAGCTACAGAACGTGCGCAGAAATTAGCAGAATGTGCCTTCAATATTTCTGATCGTTTCTGTTATACGGTCTACGAATTTCTAAAGGCTTACGGCCGAAAAGCTACACGACGCCGTTTACCCGTGTAAACGTGGGAGCCTTGCAGGATGTTTTGAGGACAATTTGTAGACAGTCGGCGGTAAATATATCCTTACTGTGCTTCCGATTTGAAGCGAGGTTGATGTTATGTTAAAGTACGCGTACCTTGAAATCAATCATGTAGTTATTTACTCATTGAGGAAAAACAAAAACAAGCAGTGCTTCAGGTGGGTATAAACAGTGGGGCGGGGTAGGAAGTGCCCTGCTGCCCTTTTCCGGCACCCTTCTATCTATTTTTTTATATGTCCTTCATATTAACTATGCCCTGCTGTGCCCTTTTCTTTGACATATAACCGCCTATGATGATTATTTTATCAAGTGCATACAACCTGGTTTCTCTAACAATTTGGAGCTATCGTATTTGATAGTTATTGGACATATTGTAAAGAAAATATTCAGAAAAGTAAACACATAAATATACCTAATTTTGACACTATAAGTAACTATTACAGCTAAGGAATTCATAACAAACTATAGATATTAAAAGCTACAACACATGCACAAAATGAATTGCAAATGTCCAATTGGCTCATTCAATGCGGATCAAAACTGCCCCTTCTAACCTAGCACCATGCCCTTTCAAATCCTGGCTGGAGCACTGAACAATTTCTGACATTTTTTCTGGTAAAAAAGATAGATAAATACGAAACTTTTCTAATATTATAATTAAAAGAAATCGTCAATGATAAATTATTACCAACATGATATAACCAACATGATATCAGCGAATTTCAAAGTTAAACAAATCGGAGAATTAACCTGTAGGTCAAATTTCATAAGGACTTAAATTACCTATTGCACTTCATGTTTTTTAACAATAATATTTGTAAATGGTAAATTAAGATGGTAGCAATATGTTAAGCATTTTAGATATTAATGTATGTTTATAACTAAAAACAGACAGATGGATGTTACGACATAACATATTGAATTAAAAAGCATACCACTTACCTGTTAAATGTAAATAACGTTTAAAATATCAGACTAGTTTACAATAAGTCATAATGCACATACGATTGCGGACTCGTTTACATAATACGCACGCTTTTCAACTAGCCGGTAAATAGCATGAAGTAATTGTACACTTTTTGATCATATAAACATAACTGCGTGGTTGGAATGGTTGAGCTTATGCCACTGTCACGTGCATCGCTACTTCTGCATAAACCCTTGGTAGATGTTCACAACAACAAACATGGCGGCGGCCCCGAGTACAGACCCTAGTTGAGTGACGGCTTCGCACCACAGCAGCCCGCGACCGCCCGCGTGACGGAATACCGTCGTTATCTTACAGTTTTCATTATAAAAATTAATTACTTTTTTATTAAACAGTGCATCATTATTATGCACGACACAACTACATGTATCTATTTTATACATGTATTTGAGATAAATTTTATATACACATACCGCTAATACTGGTCCTGCAGCTGAATCGACGAGCGGCGGAGCTGGACTGTACACAGCGAGGGCGAGAATGTAGGTGGACACCGCACTTTCGGTAAGTGTGACCGCGCCTAGGACTGTACCGGAAACGACAAGGATAAACAAGGCAAGAAAGCAGGCGGCAGGGTTGGCGATCTGGGAGAGTGTAACCGCTAGGTGGTATGATTCTGAACCGTACGGCAAGCAGGCGTATGTTTGGATGGACGGAAGAACCCCGTTCGTCAGTGCATTCGTCCACGCAATAACAATTAGAAGTGTAAGGTAAGAACACTTTGATAACTTTATGACCGTTGCATGGTGCTCAACACTTGGTTCTGGTTCTTCGTTTTCGTATGTTTCACTAACGAACTTCTGAGTCCTTACCATGTTTATTTCTTCATAGAGATCATATGAATGTGAACTTTTGGATTCTCGATCTGCATATTCCCTTTTGCAGAGAGGCAAGTTGTTTAGTAACACGAACGCTATTCCACACGTCACCATCTTTGAAAATACAAACAGAAAGAAATATTTCACTAGAAAATTTGGTTCCAAATATACTGCGCCTGTGCTAAATTTTGTGACATTTGTAGTCGTATTTGTGAAGCTCTGGTTTACACATTCAACGTCACCAACACCTTGTCCTAATGCCACCAAACTTGGAATGAGCCCGCTAAACCCTTCTCCGACATAATATGACGCCATATACTCCGGTTTGAATACATTCATGAAGGGTAAAAACACGACTGACGACGTACAGTCAACGAAAGATAGAAAGAACATCAACACAAGCAGGGCCGTGCTGTGCTCCAAGCCACCAATGACGGACGTCCGCGTCCAAAAGAACGCCAGCAATAAAGACGCAGTAGATCCAATAATCATCATCGCGTACACGACCGGTCTCTGAAAATTTCTGCTCGGGCAGCAGGCTTTAGTGAGTGTGTAGGTTAAGGGCCCGGTATTGGAGATCTGGATGACTGCGGCCATGTACGAGGGGAGGTTCCAGCCCTCCGGAAGTTGGTCCACGAGGAGGGGCAGCTCCACCCAGATCCCATTGAGAGCGATCAAGGAGCCCATACCAAACATGATAATGATTAGGCAGACCAGCAGGGACACGTTATCACAACACTTGGAAGCCATTTTCGTCAATCAACGGGAACTAAAAATAGAAAGAATTCAAGATGACTCAATACATAGTCTTCTAGATAAGCAATTACATATATATCAAACGTGAAACAAATAAATTACTGTCCATTTTACTTGTGCCAAACCAGTCGTCCTTATTAGTGTCACATTAACTGAAATGTAACGTGCTAGGCCAACAAGGCCAATCGATCCCGAGAGAAAGGCGTGCTCAACCCCCGACTGTTCTTTATTTATAGTTTATTCTCCATCTACACGGAGACTGGGTCATGCTAATTTGCATATTACCAACCAAGTACATCAACGTACTATGACTGCACAGCCTACAGCGGAACGTTATATAACTTTCCCCTGCGAGAAGACTAGGCCTGGGAAACTCGTGGGTAATGCAACTCCGGCAGTTATCTTCGTCTCACCGCTGCCACCATTTGCTCTGTACATTATCAACAAGGCCAACAGATCCCTTCAGAGAAAAGCATGCTCAACGCTTAAGGGGTCCACCAATCTTAATATACAGTATATTCTTCAGCCACACGGAGACCTGCATATGCCAATTAGCATATAAGCTAGTACATTGTACATCAACGTACTACGAACGCACTTCCGCGTTACAGAACTTTATACATTCCTTTTAGTTCATTAACATATATTGTATTCGTCTTTTTTAAATTAGACTTGCAAAAGCTGATCCACAGTTCTCGCTTTTATCAGAATATGTGTTTCAATGATTTTTAGATGCTAGTATGTTTCATGACTTGTTTTGAACACGTGTGTATTGCATTTAACGAAATATCCATCGAGTTAATACTACCCACTCTAGCACTGCATGTTTATTTAGCAATGAACTATGCTAGTAAGAATCCTCCATTTTTAAAGACAATTCTGTGATTAGGAGTTCGTAAGACTTCTTGAGTAGCTGCTGGGTAAGTGTTGACTAGTCTGATGCACTCTTACTCCCAAAATGATTTTCCACAATTAATACGATTATTCAACTATACCAAAAAGGATGGATAAATATCAAAAACAATGGTTCTTATAGCGGATAGAGTTTGATTTGAAAGAAGGGTGCGGATCCTTAAGCACTCACCAATCCATTATTGTTTTGCGATTTCACCTATTAAATACACGGTTACAATCTTGTTATCAGAAATCAATAGTTTTCTTAAAAACATTATTTAGTAAGTAGTTAGAGGTTTACCAGTCAAAAATCGTGTCTGGTATACATGTGTATGTATTGATTTTGAATAAGAGTGTCATCTTAAACCCCTTCAAAAGTTCATAACAAACAATAATATCCATAGATGAACAATTGGTGTTTCTGGAGAGAAAAGTAAATACTCTTGGTTAAATGTCACTATTTTTACAGATCCTATGACATCAAAGGAGATGTTCATTACCATCAAACTACTGTGAATGTGTGATCAATGTGCAAAACGGTAGCGCTTCCTTGTTCTCTATTGTGGCAATTAGTGGCATATATATAATATAAAAATATAATATAGCCACGCAATGCAATTATATCGCCATTTATAGAGCAGGACACCAACACATGCGTCATGGAGCTTTTCATGTTTAAAACATTTGCAAAATTTCGGTGCGTGCTAAACCAGGAATTCAGTGGAAGTCCACTTATAACTCATTCATTTTTGACAACTTTTTTTGTTCACATATAGGATTATGCATGATGGAGAGTTTATCCTCTTATTGTCAAATTGATTAAAAATTGACGCAGTTATAAACAACTTATTGAAAAATAGACGGAAATTGAGGTGAAGTCCAACTTTGGAGGAGTGCAATCCAATGAAACATATTCGTACAGATACGAATTTTGTGGAATTGCATGTTTTATGCATATCAGGTTAAGAGTGGCATAAATGCTGGGTTAAGGTGTTCATTTTTTTGATAAATGTCCAAATTTATTGGGCGAAGTTATGGACTGTTGAAAATGGACATCTCGACAGATAAATGGTATACAGTGGCAACTTCCCTTTAAAAACGTTTTAGAATAATAGTACTTTTTACTGTTCACCTATCATTGTTTTGAAGCCTGGGTATATTTTTGCCTATTTGATAATTGATGAGAGAGCGTTGCCATATGGGTATGGCACTTTGCCACGTGCTTATTAGTACCACGTTACCCAATCTACTTTCCCAACAAAGTTTGAATTATAAAAGAAAATCGATGATGCAATATGTCCATGATAAACAAATTAATAGAACAATTAAGACACTTACTTGGTAATGAATTATGATTTTATCTTGGCGAATATTTCACAAAATTTTCCACCCTTGAAAACACCATCGAACACGCTGACAATATCGCGAGGTAATCAGACACTCAATCAAACAAGGCCATGAGTGTATGTAGGAAAGCAGTAGACATAACATGCGCATAAATTGTCATTTGAATAACAATTATGTTATAAGTTGTTTTTTGAAACTCAGTCAATAAATCCCTATTTAAAGTTTTGAGAAATGATGATAAATGAGTTTCCTGTAGTAGTACTTAATATTGTATATTTAATTAAGGCCAATCCTAGAGCGAGGCTGCGATTAAGCGATTATTGGTCGACCTTTCTTCTCTTTGCCTAAAAATACGAGCAAAGATGAGTTGAAATTATTATAATATTTTTTGATTTTGTAAATTTGAATTGCTTTTTGTAGGGTTTTATTCTGAAGGTTGGTAAATTTAGAAACTAATTTTTGGGGAAAAGACAGAGTCCTTCGCTTGTTTTCTATCAAAAGTTTACTAAAGACTGCCGTTAGAAGCATATACGACATATAACTGGATATTACGAGGGGCTTACAAGAGGGATACAAATCTCTATATTGACAATATAAATAACTGAACACATATCATGTTACAACTTGTTCTATAGTTTGCACTTAGCTATCACATTTCATGTGTTTTCACAGACAGTTATTTTTAAGGAAAGCTTTTAGATGTCAGTATCCAGAATTTTGTATTTATATAACTTCTTATAAGTGCACCTCGAAGGCTCACTGACTTAACTATATACCAATCAAAACTGTTCATTCCCTTTGAAACATGAAACATTTTACTTTGATAAAACGCCTACTTTTACATAAATACATATCCAATGGCGTTGTACAAAATGTAAAAGCAAATTAATAGAAACAATGTACATTATACTGCTTAAAATCTGTTATCAGTTAAAAGGTAAGAAGCAATCTGAATAAATTCCAATAAATTTCTAAGTCCTAAAAAATCATTTTATAAAATTCATAATGGTGCAGGTACGTTATAAAATATTGCATTTATGACTTAAGAACATGTAAACATTATTTAAGACAAATGATGCACTTACTGTGATACAAGGTAAAATTAAATTCAGTTCTTTGATTCACTTTCGTTATTATCACAGCCACTACAATCTCTAAAATAATGCATAAAAGTCTCGAAAGTAATATGTTTTCAAGTTCTTCTTAAAAGTTCCTACAGTTTCTGATACTTAGAGGCAACTCATTCCACAATTTTGGTCCTACGGTTATGAAACCTTCTGTCACTAAAAGTTCTCCTCTTATTGAATGGCACTACATAACACCCGCTAACAGGATGGGACGATCGTAAGTTACGTGTTGGGGTCTGTTTTGTTAGAAAGGTAGTCTGGAGAATTACCAACAGAGCAGTTGTATACTTTGAATGTAATTCTGACTTTGATTGGAACCAAATGCAGGTCACAGAGAGCTTGTTAGGAGCTGTCACATTTCTTGCGATTATAAACTAGTTTGGCACACATATTTTGAATACGCTGCAATTTGGTAGGTGAGATTCCATAGAGAAATGCATTAATATAATAGTCAAGATGAGAAATGACTACTGACAACACAAAAATGTCTGCAGCTTCTCTGGTGAGATATTTACGAATACTTTTGATTCTGAAATAATTAAGCATGGCAGTTCGACTTTTTTTGTTTTACATGTTCTTTAAATTTTAATGTTTCGTCAAGAAATGCTCCAAGATATCTGATACAGCTTCCTGATTTGACTTCATCTCCTGTTATGCAAATTGATTTTGTGTTACACTTATGAAGGTGTTGCCTACTACCGAACAGTTTTTGATGTATTCATTTTAAGTTAATTTCGTTCATGCAATTGTTGATTGTAACAACACACTTTTCTAGTTCATGTATTGCTTGAGTTTCAGATATTGAAAATGTTGGTTTAAAACGTTTGTTCGCAGTGTGGTCATCTGCAAAGCCATAGAGTGAAATAGATGGTGGAATTACATCAAACAATGTCCCAGCAAAAATTAGGTAGAGCGGTCCTAAACAGCTGCCTTGTGGAACGCTACAATGTAGATGGCGTGTTGATTACAGGGTTGTATTTACACTAACACGGCAACTCCTAGGTCGTAAATAGGAGTTGATCCATTCCAGTGCTGACCCACAAACACCATACTGCTTGTTTAACACATCAGGGAGAATGTCATGGTCCACAGTATCAAAGGCGGCGCTGAGATCGATTGCAATCAGTGCCGTTACTTCTTGTTTCTCCATAGCATCCAACAAGTCATTCACAAGACTTAACAAAGCTGACTCACACGGATGATGACGTCTATTTGCAGATTAATTTTTTGGAAGAAGTCATTTTCATTAACATGAACACTTAGTCTAAACATAAAATGGTCAGCAAACCATTCTGCTACTACACTATCAATATCTCCAATTGGCATCGGGTTTTCAGATTTTGTGCCCGTTATCTCAGATACGAACTTATAGAGCTTTTTTGAATCACCGCATTTAAAACTTTCTCACTTAGAGGTAATCTTTTCTCATGTTTCAGTTCATCATCGTATTTTTTCCGAGCTAGTTTGAATGTTTCATAGAGATGTGGCTGTTAATGTTTCTTTCACAAGCGTTCTGCTTTGCCTGTCGTTTTTTCCAGACGGAGAAGATTTTCTGTGAACCAGGGATTTGAAGGGCGGCAAATTTTTCTCAGTAATAGGTGTGAATTCAATTTTTGTTCCACTGTCATTTTGCTTCAACTGAATTTAGAAAAAAATAATAAGTGAATCTTACTTAAAATAACATAACTAAATGATAATTTTCAAACACCAGAAAAATCGAAACAGCTATAGAACATGTGCAGAAATAAGCTGGAAGTACGGTCAATCGTTTGCCTGACGAATCCGTCATTGCTCCAAATGTAACTTCACACGACACGGAGAATACTGGAAATAATTCGCGCGCTATTCAATCACATGATCGTTTCGGTTAAACGGTCCGCGAATTTCTAAACGTTTACGTCCGAAAAACGACACGACACCGTATTCACTTGTAAAGGTGGGAGCCTTACGGCGGAGGTATTGAGAACACTTTGTAGACAGTCAACAGTAAATAATTCCTTACTGTGCTTCCGGTTTGAAAGGAGGTTGAGGTTAAGTCATGAACGCGTACCTTAAGTTCAATAAGTAGTTATTTACTCAATGAGGAAAACAACAACAAGAAGTGCTACAGCAAGGTCTAAATACCAGGGAGGCGTGCCCTGTTGCCCTTTTCCGCCACCCTGCCACCTTTTTACCATACCCTGCTGTGCCCTTTTGTTTGACATAGCCGCCTATGATGATGATTTTATCAAGTTCATACACCCTGATTTCTCTAACAATTTAGAGCTATATTTGATAGTTATTGGAGATATTGTCGAGAAATTTTCAGAAAAGTATAAAGATTAATAAATATGCATAATTTTGACACTAAAGTAACGATAACAGCTAAAGATCTCATAACAAACTGTAAGTATTGAAGATTACAACACATTCATAATATGAACTGAACATTGACACTTTAGGCTCATTTAATGCACATCAATATTGTCCTTTCTGACCTAGGACCCTGCCCTTTTCAAATCATGGCTGAAGCACTAAACAAGAAAGATAAACATCTACTATTTTTATTCGCAAAGATAGCTAACATTTGAAAATAAATATGAATTACACGTAAAGTAACTATAGCATCTGTATTACAATTTAAGTAAATATTAAACCTTGCATACACGAAAACAACAAAGTTTCATTTAAAAAAACTAATAATATAGAACCGGGCTACTTATATCTGACAGAGTTTGCATTGGAAACTAAACTATCATTCACATACAATAATATTTAAAACTATCTTGCACTGGTCACGATGACCACGAAACTGTTACAATATATCAGACAAAAAACTGAATACATTATCACGGTCAAGCCAAAATGCTGCCATTATGGGCAGACCTTTATAAACTCAACAACATCAACATTATTAACACCTTCACAGATTTTGACACTTCTTGCAGAATATGAAATGTGAACATAATCCTTGTTTCATTAACACAACATCAAAGTCAAGCTCAATTGATGAGAATTGCTTAGAAATGTGACAAAACATGAAATGTGCAAATAATGCTTGTATCAATAACATAACATCAAAGTAAAGCTCAATTGATGAGAATTGCTAAGAAATGTGACAAAACATGAAAAGTGAACGTAATGCTTGTTTCAATAACATAACATCAAAGTAAAGCTCAAATGATATTAATTGTTTAGAAATGTGACAAAACATGAAATGTGAACATAATGCTTGTTTCAATAACATAATATCAAAGTAAAGCTCAATTGATGAGAATCGTTTAGTGACAGAACAATGCGCTATTTTGCCGAAAAGCGCCAGTAGCTAATGGAAATCGAACTATTTAAGGCTGCTATTTACATTTTAGTATGGTCGTTTTAGTATTTGTCCACCTAAATGCCCATCAACGAGTCCTTTGGCGAGTTTATGACTATGGTAGATTCGGTTACAGCGATGCGTGATAAATGTCAAAATAATAAAAAAAAAAAAAGTATCCCTGACCGCTCATTATTGTAGCTATAATGAGTTTCTGCTAGTTGCTGCTTGTTTTTCATCATAAAAGTAATTCAAATAACTCCCTAGTCGCCAAAAACATATCTGTAAGGGAGATCCTTAAACGAGGCGAACACACAGTGAGATTCGTTAAATACAGATCTAAAAAAATGAACATTACCTAAACAAATAAGCTTTAAACGTGAAACAAAAGTACAACTATAAAAAACAACAGCAAATATTATGCAATAAACAGTAATGATATCTTGTAACTTAATAGACAGAATTCCAAAAATAAGATTTCTGACATAAGATATTGACCTTCATCGGATATTAATTATTGGTATTCTAAAATATATATATAGTTTATTGCAAACGCAAACAGGATATAAAGCGTTGTAGGATTTCTGACATCACTTCTGGAAGAAATATAAAGTCCAGTACAGCAAACACAAGTGACTATTATCATATTTTCATCTCAGCTATAATGCCTAACACTTGTAAAATAAATATGAAACTTTCATTGCAATTAATAAAGAAACCGTCAGTGATACAAGTAAAACATATTATGATTTATTACCAATATGATATCAGAGAATTTCAGATGTAGGTCAAATTTCATAGGATTTTAATTGCCAATTCCACTTCATGTACTTTAACAATACTATTTGTAGATGGTAAATTAAGATGGTAGCAATATTGATAAGTTTAGCATTATAAATATTAATGTATGTATATAACTAAAAACAGAGTGGTGAAAGCAAAGACAATGACATATTGAATTAGGAAGCATACCACTTATCTATGATTTAAATGTAAATAACAATTAAATTATCAGACTAGTTAACATAATGCACACACGATTGCGGACCGGTTAACATAAAATGCACGCTTTTTTAACTAGCTGGCGTGTAGCATGAAGTAATTGTACACATTTTGATCATAATCTAACTAAGTAGTCGGAATGTTTGAGCTTATGTCACTGTCACGTACATGGGTATTTCTGCACAAACGCTTGGTAGACGTTCACAACAACAAACATGGCGGCGGCCCCAAGGGCAGACCCTAGTTGAGTGACGGCCCCGCACCACAGCAGCCCGCGCCCGCCCGCGTGACGGAATATCGTCGCTATGGAGACTTTGGCGAACGTGAACAGGAAGAACACAACCACAAATGATGCAACCTGGAAACACGACAAAAACTCGTTATTATTTCTCTGAAATATACGTACGCCAATAATGAAATATTTGATACTAAGTCTATTTGTATGATGGTAATGAATTATCATTATCTAGACAGTTTTCATTTTTATTAAACAGTACATCATCAATAAGTACGACACAACTATCTATCTTTATACATGTAAGTGAATTTATCATATATACCTACCGCTAACACTGGTCCTGCAGCTGAATCGACGAGCGGCGGAATTGGACTGTACACAGCGAGGGCGAGAATGTAGGCGGACACCGCACTTCCGGTAAGTGTGACCGCGCTCAGAACTGTACCGGACGTCACGGGGAGGAAAAAGGCAAGACAGCAGGAGGCAGGGTTGGCGATCTGGGAGAGTGTGACTGCAAGGTGGTATGATTCTGAACCGTACGGCAAGCAGGCGTATGTTTGGATGGATGGAAGAACCCCGTTCGTTAGTGCATTCGTCCACGCAATAACAATTAGAAGGTAAAGGTAAGAACACTTTGATAACTTTATGACCGTTGCATGGTGCTCAACACTTTGTTCTGGTTCTTCGTCTTCGTGTGTTTCACTAACGAACTTCTGGGTACTTGACATTTTTAATTCATCACAGAGATCATATGAATGTGAACTATTGAATGTTCGATCTGTATATTCACTTTTGCAGAAAGGCAAATAGTTTAATAACACAAAAGCTATTCCACACGTCACCATCATTGAAAATACAAACAGAAAGAAATCTTTCACTGGAAAATTTGGCTCTAAATAAACTGCAACTGTGCTAAATTCTGTGATATTTGTAGTCGTATTTGTTAAGCTCTGGTTTACACATTCAACGGCACCAACACCTTGTCCTAATGCCACCAAACTTGGAATGAGCCCGCTAAATCCCTCTCCAACATAATATGACGTCATATACTCCGGTTTGAATACATTCATGAAGGGTAAAAACACAACTGACGACGTACAGTCAACCAGGGATAGAAAGAACATCAACACAAGCAGGGCCGTGCTGTGCTCCACGCCGCCAACGACGGACGTCCGCGTCCAAAAGAACGCCAGCAATAAAGACGCAGCAGATCCAATAATCACCATCGCGTACACGACGGGTCTCTGAAAATTTCTGTTCGGGCAGCAGAGTTTAGTGAGTGTGTAGGTTATGGGCCCGATGTTGGCGATCTGGATGACGACGGCCATGTAAGAGGGGAGGTTCCAGCCTTCTGGAAGTTGGTCCACGAGGAGGGGCAGCTCCACCCAGATCCCGTTTATGGCGATCCAAGAGCCCATACCAAAAAGGATAATGATGATGCAGACCAGCAGAGACACGTTATCACAACATTTGGAAGCCATTTCCTACGATCAACTGGTACTGGAAACAGAAAGAAATCAGTTTAAGAGGACACAATACACAGTCATCAAGATAAACAATCACGTATCCCGACGAAATACATATACATTGTATATATATTATGTACTAGAAAATAAATGCTGTTAATGTCACTTGTTCCGAAATAATCCGTCCTTATTATTGTCACATTAAATGAACTGTATACATCCCTTTTAGTTCATAAACACATGCTTCTTATTTTATTAAAATGACACTTCTCTCTAACATTGTTCCATAGTTCTCGCTTATATCAGAGTATCTTTTTTCGATGATTTTTAGATGTTAGTGTGTTTCATGACTTGAGTTGCATTTAACGAAATAATCATTGAGATAGTTATAACGAGTCCAGCACTGCAGGTTGTATTTTACTCGTTACATGTCTAAAAGAGAAATAAAGAAGAACTATTGCTAAATGTAATTTTAAAATTACAAAGTAATTTGGCGGAAGAAAGTAAAGAACAATAAGCAGATTTAGAGACGGAGTTAAATGAATTTAGAAGCAATAAGCTTAAAGACTTTTCAATTAAATCAGGAGCAGACTGGATAGAAAATGGCGAGAAGGCTACCTCGCATAGTTTTGCAATTTAGAAAAGGAAACTATTAATGATAAACATATACCATATATTGAAAGAGGTGATGGTTCACTTATAAACGAACAAGATGAAATTGTGAGAGCATTACAAATTTTATGAAAATCTTTATAGTGAAAGGAAATCTGCTGATTCTGATCTGCAAGAAGAACTAGTTAATTGTGTTTGTAATATATTTTTTTTTATCTGATATGATCCTTAGAGAGCGTTCTGGCATATGATGGAGTATCATGTACCCTAAAATATCTGAAAATGGTAAAGTTCCGTGATTTACAGAATTTTGAAGAATATTGGCAATTTTGTTGTAAGAGCAATAAACCATGCCTTTAAGTGTAATTAATTTTCTAGAAATAAACAGTTAGGTACGATTGTGTGTATACCAAAGGAAAATAAACCTTAACATTTCTTCAAAATTGGAGACCTATTACTTTGCTTTACGTGATTTAAAAGATGGCATCAGGTAGCAAAGCAAATTAAGTTGAAAACTGTTTAAGATGTTTTAAGTTTCTAAAGACCACACTGAATTTGTTAATGATCGGAAAATAAGTGAAATATTAGATTATTTTAATGATGTAATGAGTTGGTGTGATGATAAAAAATTCCTTTACTTATTACGTTGATTGACTTTGAAAAGGCGTTTGATTCTATATCGTTTGATTTAATTAAGAAAACTTTGGCATTGTTTAAGTTTGGTGATACGTTTAAAAGTTGGATTAGAAGTTTTCTATATAATACTTAAATTGCTGTTCAATTAAATGGATACTTGTCAGATTTGTTTAAGATAGGTAGAGGTTGTAGACAGGGAGATCCAATTTCTCTATATTTATTTATAGTATGTGCATAAATCCTTGATATTAATATGAGACATTGTAGAGATATAAAAGATATATGTATCTATGGGGGAGATACAAGATTTCACAATTTGCAGACGATACATCTTTATGGTACAGATGGAATAGAGAAAACAGTGAAAATGTCATAAAGGAGTTACATAGATTTCCACAACTATCAGGTCTAAAAGTAAATTTTGATAAGACGAAGTTAGTTTGGATTGTAACTTTAAATATTCTGCCAGATCCATTAAATCAAATTTCAAATTGTCATTGAGTGATACTAGAATAAAACGACTTGGTGTACATTTTGATGTAGATCTTTTCAAAATGTGTGAATAGAACTTCGAGGAGAACTGTTGAAAGTGAAGAATAGCATTCTATATTGGAAAAAAAACAAAATCAAGACCTATTGGAAGGCTTACTTTCGTAAAGTTAATTTTATTACCACTGTTTACACACTTATTTATTAGCCTACCTAATTCATCAAATGCTTTTATGAAACAACTCTATGATTAATTCTCTGACTTTGTATTGAATAGAAAACCTAAAATAAAAAGTACAGTATTTGTGAGATACTCTACAGAAGGTGGTATAAATATGATAGATGTTACGAGTTATATGTATAGTTTGGAAATAAAATTGATTAAAAAATTATATAATACATAATGAAAGTAAATGTTTCAAATTGATGGCTAGCTTATTTTATGTGGTTAAAATGTTTAATTGTGGTAAAATATTTGGTGAAAATATTTGCCAAAAATTGTCAAATATCTTTTGGAAATATAACAGTATATATGCTATATATATATAATTAAGATATGTAAAGACCAGGTAAAACAGTTTTTGCATATGCCTTTACTCTATAACCATAACTTTAAAAATGGAAAATTGCATATGCCTTTATTCCATAACCTTAACTTTATAAATGGAAACTTGCGTATGGCTTTATTCTATAACCATAACTTTATAAATGGAATTAAGTATTGACACATGCCTCATTTAATAAGGGGTTAACTGTGTAAAAGACTTATTCAATTTTAATGGTAACATGTATGGTCTGGGTGCTTTAGAAATGATTGTTGGCAAAAAAATGAACTTTTTACATTACAATGGACTTAATTCTGCAATATATTCATATATGAAGAAAAAGATCATTGTGTTAAAGAGACGTTGACTTTGCTTTTTGTTATAATCCATGTTGTTATTTATATCCCATTTTGGTAAAACATGACCTTCACGGATTTATATACAACAGTTGAACATGTTTATTTTGCACAAGGAACTCATATATTCAATGGTTACAAACAAAAATAGTTCACAGAATACTACCAACAAAATCATTTGCTACAGCATATTTTACAAAAAGTGTATTCCATTGATCCAAATATTGTCATAGATAGTATGTTTGTTTTGCTAGGGTCTGGAAATAATAATTTGTGGTTTAAAGTATTGTTCCTAGAATTAAATAAACAACAACAACAACACTTTTCTTTGTAAAAGAAAAACACTAGTTCCAACAGTGCCAGGGTTTATAATAATAGCCTTAGACTGGCTCTGGTCATTTATAATAACACAAACTTATCAGATAGAAAAAGTGTCACTGGACAATTTTAGAACCTTTTTACTACTGTAACTACATTTTTTAAAAAAATGATATTAAAACACTACTTTAATATTACGTTTACCTTGACAATATTTGATATACTTGCATGTCTATTTTCTTTCTCTTTTTTTCAATACATATTAAAACTTTTATGACCTCTAAATGTTACTTTGCATGTTTTGTATATATATGTTTTATTATATAACTTACTTTTTGAATAAATTAAAAAGGTTGTATTTAGCAACAAACATACTTGTAAGCATCCTCCCTTTCTTAATGAAAAATCTGTGATAAGGAATTGAGTTCCTGGAACTCGTAAGACTTTTTGAGAAGTTGCTGGGTATGTGTTGTTAAGTCTTAAACCCCTTTAACAGTTCATTAACAAATTAATAATATCCAAGCATTACTATGAATCATGTCACACACATAGGCACCCACCCACGTACACATGCATGCATTTGTGTAAAATTGCAATCCAAAACATTCAGTAAGAAGTGAAATACAACTTGCTGTAAATATTGACTTATGCAGGCTCACATGCAAAATCTGAAAGTTGAATAATACAGGGCCATAATTTCCACGGTAGGGAATACTTTCCTTATGCAATACATGATATGATATATTTGCAGAGATATTGAGTTAAGTGTGCTTACATACAAAACCTTAACCAAGCTTGTGAGTTGTGAAGTATAGTTCAAACTCCTTATTCTTCAAATAGTGAAGCTTAAAAACAAAACAAATATATAAAAAAGGAAACTAATTTTTGTTCTTGTAAAAAAAGGTCTTTGCTATAATTGACTTGAAGTCATCATTAATTAGTCAACTTTTATAAAGGTAGACATAGAAATAACAAAACAACTACATGATGATGAGAAGTAGATACATGAATATCACATTAAATAAAGCTGCCATGCATAGAGTAGTGCAATCATGGATAGGTCTGTGGTGCAATGTAGAACATGAACTTATTAGTCTTTAACAGTGGAACACTTCATCAATTAAAAACATACCTGTACATTAAAATATAATTATACACCGAAAGTAATGGTTTCCGATGACCGCACCTGCAGTAGTGCATTTGTAAATATAAAATCATTTTAGCATGCATGTTTATCATATGAACTATATGGTTATATATATATATATATATATATATATATATATATATGTATATATATATATATATATATATATATATATATATATATATATATATATATATATATATATATATATATATATATACATGTATATATAATTATAATAGAGAATATAATAGAGTAGTTGCATATATCTATGCAAAGATAAATGAAAGTTACTTATAAAACAACGTTTATAGTAACAATGAAACTTTAATCAACAATGTTTCTGGGCTCTAGGGATTAACAGATTAACTATACAAATAATAAATTGTACTCTGACATGGCTTATTAATCAATCAATCAATCCATCAATCAAAGTATTCATGAAAACTAATTTTGAACACCTTCAACGACTTACCAGTTAACAAATGTTTAATAACATTGATGGTCTTATGAAATGAGATTTGCCCTTCTCACATGTTGATAGGGTTATTTGTCTATTGCAATGTTTACATCGACACCGCCGGTAGTTTGTGTCAAATTTATAAAAAAAATATTTTAAAATATCGATTCTCTTTATAAATCGAATTGAGTGTTTCTTTATCAAATCTACAATCTATTTTGAATGAATATAGCCCCAAATAATCAATGATTTTAACAGAGTGTGCTATATTATCTATTTCCTGCTCATTTTGCTGTTATGACAACTAGAAATAAAATCGTCTCTGACATATCGCTCACTTCCGGATAAACAAATGTATGAATTTCAGACAAAAATAACAATATCACCGAGTGTATTTGTGAAGTAAGTTTCTGAATGTAACCTCATATACCCCTCTTTAATTTCATAAAGAAAATATTATTATCGCATAGTAAAATGGTTGCTGACGCAATTTGTTTTTAAACGATCAGTTTCGTCTTGCATGATTTTGCACTCGGCACAACTCACAGAAATTGTGCCATTTGCACTCATTAGTGACGACTTGGCAAACATATTGCGGCTTATTACATGTATGCATTCAGACGACAATGGAGTATATATGACTTACACCAGGGCTTAAAAACTATTTATGTATGTAATTTAAGTCTCATTTTTTTTCTTCTTTTCATTTAAGTTGAATTGATTTAAGCCAGAAAGCAAGCTGCATGGGCATTTGGGTTTTGAAATGGATGTACTTTAAAATATATAAATTTATCTTTCTATGAAATAATAGGGATCAAATTTAACGGTCACTAGTCCACTTAATTTTGTATGTTGACAGATTTTTTTGAAGATTTTTGACGTGGCAAATCCTTCACGTACAACATGTTTTGTACCAAAATTGGGTAGATATTCCGATCGGGATTCTGGGTTAAAGCAAATTGCGTCTATATTACCAGATAATGCTATTTTATATTAGTTCTGTACATAAAAAAATAAATATGAAAAGAATAATTAGGAGTTTGATTGGTTTTTCTTCATTTCATTTTGTCAAAACGTAATGATATATACATGAAGGGCACCTGCAAGGCTGCAGTTCACAGTTTTACAATAATTGGAACACTTCGGCCATGACCGAGTTGTTACAATTGTATTTACGAGGTCAATCTCCAAGCTAATGTCTGAGGCGGCAGAGCTATTGGGTCTAGTTGTTCGGCTTGGCATAATTGTTGTCTGTGTCAGTCAAGTTTACTTTTATTGGAAAGGTAAATCATGCGTTTTAATGCATTTAATGCTTGTTTTGTGCAAAATAACTTTGCACTTCAAATGTTAAATACTACACTAAACACAATTTTGATTTTTTTTTTTAACTGCTGTACAGGAGTAAGGCTTGCAATGCCGCCAGAGCTTCTGCTTCTATGATGAATCAACCACAACAGTCAAGCAGCACAATCTTTATAAATTTAAAGCCTGACAATTTCATTTCTAGTTATAGTCAAAGTATTAAACACAGATTTCAGCTCCAGTAATTACCCTCAGTCTGTGACTTGTTCAACAAGCTGTGTTGGAAGTTTGACTCTTCAGACAATTAAGTTCTTCAGGGACCAATAAACCAAGGTCATTGATATTAAAGCCTGAACACAAAAGAATACAAAATAAAAAATAATGTACATAGTTACTTTCAAAAGAAACACATCATCTCTGTGTAGGATTTGAGCCTATGAATCCCTGCTTGCAAGTCTGGTCCTCTACCCAACTGGACTTACCTGGTTACTCAGACGCCTTGAATGGCTAATAGTGACTGTAACACTCCTCCCCACTTTACATTTTGAAAGTATAATCTTAGATGGGGAGGCGTGTAGTCACTTACTACAAAGGATTCAAGACTTGAGTAACCAGAAGCTTAGTTAGCCCAGCTGGGTATATGACTTAGTCTATGTACGATTTGAAAACAGTCTATGTACGATTTGAAAACAAACTGTAAAGGTTTATAATTATTTCTTATCTCAGTGCACTTGGTAAACAGTTGTACATAATGCAACAACAAAACAACTGATTAATTTGGCAACTTACAGCAAGTAAAACAGCCTTTAAATAACTACTAGTGGTCTGGAAGCCACCATTTTGCTAGTTGAAAAAAATGGCACTAGCAAAAAATTGTTAGTGGCAAAATAAGTTAAATTCGATCCCAGAGTATTGATCATAAGTTCATAATGTTCATGTTAAGTTAATTCTATATTCAAATTAATCAAATTATATATTTTGTATTATAAAATATATAACTTAATCTATCTATCTATTAAAATCACACCTTTATAATGATATAATTTAATTATATACATGTCCTAACCATAAAGATAAGGATTGTATTTTGTACTGTATATATGTGTGGGTACACTGCTGAGATCTATCTCTCAAGTACTTTCTACTTTTAAATTTCTTACAATCTCTGAGCTGGTCAATTTGCTTAGAAAAATAAGTTTGTTGCATTAATCTGAAAGGCCATAGTGTTAACCTGTTACCTATAAAATTTGAAACTTCATATTATTTTTTTAAATGTGTTGTTAACATCTTTTTCAGGAAAAATGGCTACAGATTATTTGACATGTGGCTCATGTTTACGGGAGTTTCCACTGCAACAAATCACAACTTTCATCCAGCACAAGAAACTTGACTGTGATGATGAAGTTGACCAGGAAAACGGCCAGTCAGGTACTGGTTTATTACTAAGTATAAGCAACTGAGTGCCTAAACTTTAAAGATGGTATACATGTATGTTTTGCAAATAAATATGATGTGCCGAACTTGAAGGAACATTATTTGAGAAAAGGCTATTTTTCATTGATAAATAGCTCCACTTTAATTTTAATAAAATGGATAATTTTAATTTGTATAATGGTGATATGTGATATTTGTAGTTATCAATACACAATTATTCTACTTAATATTTCTCTTACCCTTCTTTTAATTCCATTTTGATGAATATTGGTTATTGACAGTGGGAATGATGATAAGAATAAAAAATATACAAATTGTGCTTTATTTTTATTTTTGTGTATGTGTTGTTTTTTTCTTCTTCAGAACTGCAGTGTAACTACTGCCCACAGGGTTTCATGACAGCCTGGGCTTTGCTGGTTCATGCTCAGATCACTCACAATCTAAAAATCTTTCTGGAAAATGCCTCTAAGTCAATATTCACAGCCACTAGAGATGTGAATTCAAATCGTAGGGCTATAGAGGACATTGAGACGGACACAGGTGTTCTTGAAAGAGATAAACTTAAACTCAAGATTTGTGACAGTGCTGTTTTAGACAACGTTCCAGTGACTGGGAATTCTACTGAAACACAGGTGCTATTCCCATCTTCCAGCAATGAAACATCTGCTGTGGTGCCGAAGAATGTAACTGAGGTGAAATGCTCAAAATTAAATTTAGTATTGGTAGATAATTCCACACTGAGAAAAATCTCCACTGAAATACCATCAATGGTGATCAAGTCTGCGACACCCATGTCAGACACCTCTGTTGAAAATATTGTGCCACACAATGATATGGCTGTTACACAAAGCAAACCAACATTGGTAATATCATGTTCTTCACACACTTCTTCTATTCAAACATTTACTGACTCAAATTCACAGAAATTGTCATTGCAGCAAATAACAATTGTGCCAAAGTTGAGTCAAACATCATCATCTTTAGATAATAAGACTTACCTGGTTAGTCAGATGGGATATAAAAATCAACCAACCCTGTTCAAGTCCTCAAACTTGATGAGTCAGGCAGGAAATTTAAGTCAGCCAACAACATTAAACACCTCAAACGTGATAAATACCTTTCTTTCCAAGAAAGTGTGTCTGTCCAAAGATCTAGCCACAAAAGAAGTACAGAAATCACAACTTGTTCCAATTCAGCCAAAACCCTCATTTAGTACACCAAAAATTCAGCTAAGTAGTCTTCAGGTACCATTTAAACTTGCCACAACTGAGCCACTGCTATCCACTGAAACTAGCCCAACATTTAAAACAAACATGGAGCTTAAACTGCATGATGATGCCAAGAATGCATCAACTCATTTTGACAGTGGTGCTGGTCCTTCTGAGATAAACTCCTCTGTGTCAGCTGAAAGTGACGAAACTGATGAGCAAATGGATGCAAGGTCTGACCAGGGGTGCTGTAGTAACCAAGGATGTGGAGTAACGATCATTCCTGGCTCGCATGAGAATCTTCAGAAGTGTTGTAATGCAGTTGTGCCAAAGAAACGTAAGCTCCACATGGAACAGAAGCACATGCCGTTTGCCTGGGGCTCGAGCCGCTATGCCAGTAGGAAACTGCTGTACAGGAGTAAGGCTTGCAATGCCGCCAGAGCTTCTGCTTCTATGATGAATCGACCACAACAGTCAAGCAGCACAATCTATATAGATTTAAAGCCTGACAATTTCATTACTAGTGACAGTCAAAGTAACACAGATGTCAGCTCCAGTAATTACCCTCAGTCTGTGACTTGTTCAACAAGCTGTGTCGAAAGTTCGACTCTTCAGACAAATTCATCAGGGACCAATAAACCAAGGTCATTGATGTTAAAGCCTGGGTCAGTATTTTCTATACCTTTCACCTACAAGATACCCACACTAGTCTCTCAACCTACTTCCACACTGCCATTTAAAAGGGTCAACTATAGTTCTACACTCCCAACCCAGCGATTTGTCAAGGACCAGTCTGCTGGTTCTCAAATTGTAATCACAGATGCATCAAATATCTACACAAATGTTACCACCAGTCATGGGACAAAGCCAGGCACTAGAGAAATGATTCGTTCCACAATTTTGGCCAGGAAGGCACAGAGGTTAAAGGCAGAAAATGAAAAGAGTGACAATACAGAGGTCTTGAAGCCATTCAAGTGTGAAAAATGTACCATGGGCTTCAACCAGCGCATACACCTTAAGAAACACATGAGTAAACACACAGGTCAGTACGGGGCTCAAGGAAACATAAGAACAAAAAAAACAATGTGTAATCACTGGTGATCAGTATATTATAGCATAATAAATTCTTAGGTATAAGCTTGACAATCATCCACTTCAGCACACTAAGACCAGGCATGTTCACAATCTCCCCTACTGTTTATTTTTTGTTTGTCTCATTTTGAGAAAAAAATATTGAGGTATATGTACTGCCAATGTCTTAGATTTGTTGGCAGCTTTGCCATAACTCAAGACATTCAGTTGAAACTTGTACACACATGTTACAAGCACTCTGGCATACCCATTTAGTTTGATCTAGCTATGCTACTGCTATTTGCTCAGCTACATGTATATGGGGTTCGCTCTTGTTCAATTACAAAAATGTAAAGTTATTTCATGTACTTAGGTGATAACTCAAGACATTCAGTTGAAACTTTGTAACAATTATACAGGCCTACCTAATTAGTTGGCTCTAGCTATGCCACTGTTATCTGTTCAGCTACTTGAAAGTGGGGTTCTTCCTTGTTCAAATACAAAATTTAAGATAGTAACTTGGATGAGATATTTAAGACACTGCGAAGCATGAGTTACTATAGATTGTGCTGTTCCTGTTTCAGGTATCAAGCCATTCAAGTGTGGGGAGTGTAGCTATTCCACTGTGGAGAGATCTCACCTCAAAGTCCACATCAGGATACATACTGGTATGTGTAACACAACACGAGTAACATACATTGAAACAAGTATGGTAGAGAGTACATATTGGGATCACTTAGTGAGAACCATCAGTTTTTTGCTCGACTAGAAAAAGGAGACCTAATCTCCTCACCCTTGCGTCGGCATCATTGTTGGCTTCACATCTTGGTCAAAGTTTTGCGTGCAATTTACTATGAAGGTCATATCTTATCAGACTGATTAGTGTATTGAAATACAGCTCTCGGTTGAATATAATGCAAATAATGGCCTCTTTGTCTTATTTGTCCTATAGATTTTGGTTGATGTTTGCAAGTGAGTGTATATGTCTCCATATCATGTATTTGATTGATTATCAAAGCTTCCTGTCATCCAACCAACTAAAAATCAAGTTAGTCATCTTTACCTTGCATATGATGCAAATCATAACCCTTGCTTGTCTAAGAAATGCTTGTTTCATTTGTACATGCATGTAGCATTGGATCCCTATCTCACCACCCCCTCAATGTCTTAATTGAAATTTAAAACAAAACATCACAGTCAACATACCTACTAAATTCATCGTGTTGCATAACTCTTGCATGATTTTATGAAACACGGGCCCTTGTTTGACTTAGAAAGTACCAGTAAGCCATATCATACTGGAACTTAAAATATCCCTTCACAGTCAACATACCTGCTTATAAAAGCAAGTTGGTTCATTCTTGCATATTTTGTTGAATTATTAAAAACATATCAGGTATGGCCTTATTTAATAAGAAGGGCAGAGTGAGCCCTTATAAGTCATTCAAATTTTAGTCTATATATTCTATATAACTTGAATTAGAATGTATTTTCAGGATGGAGGGGACTAAATTATGGCATAATGTCTGTTTAGTTGTGTCTGCAATTCTTATCATTAAGCATTGGCTGTTAATATAGGTTATACTTTTATGCAATTTATGGCTCTTGTTTCAAATTAAAGGAAACCTTTTAATGATGGCTCCTCTGAAAACAGTTTATTAATTTTCATGAAACTTTGCACATAGTTTCCTGACATTGAACATTCTGTGTTCAAAGAATATTTATTAGTGGGAAAACAACATAAGTAGATCAAACTGAGGAATAATAAAAATCACTGGAAAAAATGCATAGTGAAACTACTGATTCAGAATATTATTTACCCAGTACACTTGGACGGATCTAAGATTTGATGTTAGAGGGGGCATATGAGGATTTAGGGGGCACGCACCAGATGCACCCCCTGGATCAACGAGTGGTACATGCTTATATTTCTGCCTCCAGGTGAGAAACCATTCAAGTGCACATACTGTGAGTACGCAACGGCCCAGAACTCTACCCTGAAGATCCACCTGAAGCGTCACCATGGCGGCCGCATGTTCTCGTGTACCTCCTGCCACAAACAGTTTACCCAGGAGCAGCAGCTTCGAGGTCATGTGACTGAACATTCTGACCAATCAGTGGCTTCCTCTGCTGGCAAGGCAAGTAGCTGTTCTTAGCTCTACTGGCCAAAGGCCAGAAGAGCTTATGTGATGGTAATGTGTACGTTATATGTGCGTCTGTGCGTCAGTGCTTCTGTAAACAATTGCTTGTGTCATGATACAGTCTTCAGTTTTGATTTTATCTTGATGAAACTCGTACAGTATTTAGATATCCATCAGAGCTCTGTTCCTTTCGAAAACCAGCCAGATCCGGACATGCATGCCTAGATTATGGCCCTTGAAAGTATTAAAAAAAGTGCTATTTTTAGCCAAGTCTACATGTAAAGTCAAGTCTCGGATTAAAGGGAGACAACTTGTTTTTTTGGCTGTAAAGTTGGTTTTGTGTCATACTCTCCCTTGCCCTTGTTGAAAGAGATCAAAATTACAGTTTAAAGGGGTTGGTTGATTTTTAGCTCTATTGGCCAAAGGCCATTTTTAGCTCTATTGGCCAAAGACCAGAAGTGTCTGTCATTCGTGCATCCATGTAAACAATTGCTTGTGAATGTATGTTCAAATTTTGCCCCTGGGGTCATTACTGGCCACACCTTCGAGTTCACAGGTTTGGTATACTTAAATTGGGAAATGTTTGAAAATCTTTTTGTCTGAAACACCTAGGTAGACCCTTGCTATTTTGAATATGGCATAATTTAGTGGTACGCTACCATGGTTCAAATTATGCCCCTGGGGTCAAAACTGGCCCTGCCCCGAGGGTCAAAAGTTTCCTAGAGACTTATTTAAGATATAATTTCAAAATCTCCATGTTTCAAACCACAAGGCTCATACCTCTGATATTTGTTATGGAGCAGCATATGATGACTGTCAAGCAAAACAGTTGAAATTATGCCCTTGGGGCCAAAGCTAGTCCAACACCTTTTTACCTACTTTTTTATTTTAAAGGTACAGCAATGAAATTTGGACCATGTGTACAGTTTTGCAAACGAGCATCAATGTTGTCCTCAGATGACCTTAACTTTGACCTTTTGACCTACTTTTTTATTTTTACAGCTACAGCAATGAAATTTGGACCATGTGTACAGTTTTGCAAACCAGCATCAATGTTGTCCTCCGATGACCTTGCCTGTGACCTTTTGACCTACTTTCTTATTTTTAAAACTGCAGCAATGAAATTTGGACCATGAGTACAGTTTTGCAAACGAGCATCAAGGTTGTCCTTGGATGACCTTGACTGTGACTTTTTGACCTTCTTTCTTATTTTTAAAACTGCAGCAATGAAAATTGGACCATGTGTACAGTATTTCAAACCAGCATCAATGTGGTCCTCGGATGACCTTGACTGTGACTTTTTGACCTACTTTCTTATTTTTGAAGCTACAACAATGAAATTTGGACCACATGTACAGTTGTGCAAATGAGCACCAATGTTGTCCTCAGATGACGACTGTGACATTTTGACCTACTTTTTTTATTGTTGAAGCTACAGCAATGAAATTTGGACCATGTGCACTGTTTTGTGAACAAGTAATTATTTTGTACTTTGTTGACCTTGTGTGTGACCTCTTGACCTACTTTCTTATTTTTGAAGCTACAGCAATAAAATTTGTACCATGTGTTGAGTTTTGCAAACAAATATCAATGTTGTCCTGGGATGACCTCGGCTGTGACCTTTTGACCTGCTTTCTTAATTTTGAAGCTACAGCAGTTAAATTTTGACCATGAGTTCAGTTTTGAAAGCAAATTTTTTTTTTCCTCAGATGACCTTTACTTGGCACATATTAAAATAGTTCATACAACTAATCTTCTTACAACACTTTCTGTCCTCAGATGTTGAACACGCAACGCTTTCAGCCAACCCAAACACAAAACATGAACTATATATATTTGTTGCCTATTACCCATACATACATGCTCTGAATTGAAAATGACCACAAGAGCCATGCCAGTAGAGCATAGGCCCTCATGGGCCTCTTGTTTTTATTTATAATTAATGATTCAAATATGATTCCACGTTTGGATTATAATACATCAAGAAATCTTTGAATTGTCAGCTGTTATGGTAGTGGTTGCTATTCATGAAAATTCATGCTTAACTAATATAATTCTGACCTGATTTTGCATTTCACTAAAAAAGGCATAAAATGGACATTTTTCGTTTCTCCTTTGCAGAATTTTATATATAGAATCATTATGACTGTAAGTTTAATAAATGTTCTTTTTGGAAGTCTCTCTGCTTCATAGCTCAAGGTCTATCTGCTGCAAAAAAGAACTGTCCTCTCCTCATTGTTTAGGTTAATATTATAAATCCCAATAATCGTGCTCGGAAAAAGCATTTTATCCATGTTTCTTGCAATTTGCATGTCAATTGGTGCTTGCTGTTGACAATTGATATTTTTTATATATGTATTATTTTTTGTATACCAAAAGTTGTATATGAAGATTAATATTGCAGGCCCCATCAAAATCTGCTCCAAGCATACAGACCAGCCCAAACCAACCCAATGTCACCTTACCTGCGTCTCAGCTAGACTGCTTTTCTAATAAACCAACCAATCAGAGACAAATTTTGTGTCACATGCCTACATTGGAGGACCTGGCAGCCAATCACAGTGAAGATGAGATTCAGGAGGAAATGACATCAAAGAAGACTGATGAGAATGCTGATATTGGATATGTGATATCTATACCAGAAACATCCGATTCTGACAGTCAAAATTTAACCAGTTGATAACAGAATGCAAATTTAAGATATTAAGTTTGTTCTTGACAGATTTGTTATTATTTATTATTTTTATTTACGGTAGGTATTGGTGCATTGTCTTTTTAATTTATTATTGTTTTATGGGTTGATGACTTGTGTTTTTTTGGCACACTTCAGGCCCAAATTGTGCTAAACATTAAAGAATTAAACTATCCTCATAAGCTTTGCTTTGGGATGATTTGTGTAATATTTACATTCTTAAGAGTTGTTTGACGAAAGGAAAATTATAATCATGAAAATCATGTTAAACTTATTTTTATAAGTAAAATCAAGATTAAATAAGGGATTCAGCTAAATGAAATGAGATAATTCAACATGTTATGCTCTTCGAGATTTTTCGAGATGTTGGGGCCAGATTTATGACTACTCACTTAAATTCATACATAAGATATAATTATATATTAAGAAACTTATGCTTCTGTATACTTTGTTATTCAATATCCATGTAAGTGGATTATTATTATTGGTCTATAAGAGATTAAACATAACAACATTTCAAATCACTATGTTACCCTTGTTTTATCTGATAGAGGTACGTCTGACTTAAACTGCCGATGATTGTTGGTTGTGGTTAATTGTATGAATTTGATCTCCTACTTATGCAAACGTAACTTACTTTATTTTGCTTACGAATAATATTTTTTACCTTTGTTAAGTCTTTTATATGTATTATCAACTGTAGTCCGTTTCCTCTTTTGAGAACATTATTTAAAGGCATGTATTAATTCATTGTTCTTTGGGTTCTTGCCTTGTGCCCCCAAACAGGGTAATCGGTTTATTTTTTGGTTTTTGACTACTTTGCATGTCCCTGTAGTTTTCATTGTATTATTTAAATCAGTCCTTTGTATTTGTCATTTGCATTGGTAAAGTTTTGCTGATTGAGTAACTTTTATTTTCGAGCCTGTTTAATGGACATTTGTTCACAATCATTGGAAAAAGGATATACTTTTACTAGCTGCATATTAATACTGTAATTACTTTTTATCTTGACTTTTTGATGAATAAGGAGGTCTATACTTCTCATTTGGTTAATGTTTTAGGGCATGTTGGCATTTTCACTTATAATTCCAATAACCTTCATACTTCAATCAATTGTTCAGGCCCATCACACTATTAGGTAGCATAACTCCTAATTACAAATTATGGCCCCTGATTGACTTTGGAGCCTAGGTTAAAGTTTTAGGGGACATTGTGTCTGATCAAATTTTTATGGCACTTTGGGATTCATTAATAACCTTCATTCAGTACTTCACACACTTGTTGACGGCCATCATACAATTACAATATACATGTAGGTTACATAACTTCATGTTAACCTAAAACGTTATGGTCCTTGTTCAAGTAGGAAAGTTTGGTTTAAATTTAAGGGCACCTATGAGTTTTACCATTCATTCAAAGGACTTAATACTTCATAGGTTTGTTCATGGCCATCACTCAATTAGGTTGCATAACTCGATATTTTTCTAATGCAAATTTTGGTCTTGATCAACTTAATAAGTATTGTTTAAATTTTGATCGTTAAAATCGTTTCTTTTCAATAACTTTTGAATGTATTGTTGTAGTCTTCAAACTTAGTATGCACATTAGTCACCATCAGCAGATAACCTTTAATATATAATATACATTGATGACATAGTTGGTCAAGATCATGGTAATCTATACAAGAAAAAATGATGCAAGTTTCCAAAAGATGTCTTTTCCAATTTGCAGATCTTTTGTTACTTAAAAGGCGATATAAATATAGCTTATTTAGCCACGGTTGTGGTATCAGCAACACCACGTTAAAGAGACGCCACAAGAGTTATGCCCCTTTTACATTTAGTGGTCTTGTGCAGAGAATAATTTAAGTATTGATTAATAAATTATTATGAAACTTGGTGACAAAGGCATAACTTCTCGGTCAAGTTTTATATTTGGATAAATGGCCACAGCTAGCTGTTACTTCAGAGTCAGGTTTCTTCAACATTAAAAACACCCAGTTGGTATATATATCTTGTGTAGAAGATATCTTGAGTATTGATTGCTCAATCATGATGGAAATTTGTGGGCAAATTCTCAGTGACTGCCTTTTTGTTTGAAAATAGTTTCTTAATTTGATGTTCTGGGAAATGTTGTGTTGCCTCAAAGTTCAGTCCAGCGTTTGTTAATTAAATTAACTTGAACCTAAAGAGGTTCCTTTGATGTTTGGTGATGATAATTGGCAATCTCCCATTTAAATCGTTATCTGACTCTTATGGTAATAAAAAAGCGTAATTCTAGAAGAGGATAATTTTTAATTATGTTCAGTATCAGGTTAAAGGTGAATTCGCCTTAAACTTGCTTTTCACGTTTTTCAGTAAAATGTTACCTTTTAAGATCAGAGAAAATCTTGTATTTCATATTTTTTATAATAAATTTTAGGTGGGCTTTAAACATATTTCAATCGTGTCACTTGATTTACTATTTATTAAAAACAATGATGGTAATTCGACCATAAATCTTCTTAATCTTATTTGAGATTATAAAAACCAAATTTCTTTCATCCTGTTTCCATAGTAATTCTTACATTACATGTTATTATCTTTCCCACATGCCTACATGACATGTCAATGCTTTCTCTTCATTGACAACATATATTTCACATTTTCACAACATAATATCATGAATTGTTAATTTATTGTTTGGTGTTTTAAATATTGACAAATGAATGTGTGTCGGTGCCAAATCTGCGTCATTATGCTGTAGAAATAAATCACGTGATTCATCATTAAATACATTGGTTACTGTTTCCGTTTTCTTTTTATACTTGCAAACAAAAACTTGTAGGCTCGCCTGTAAGTGATTTCGACCATGTAAGTAGAACCTGGCTTTCGTTGCCAAATGTTCATACTGCAATACATAAACTGTACATGTGTTCAGGAAACGACATGGAGGGACCTGGATCCAATGCACAATGTCTCAATGTGATGGACATTTGAGCCTGTTTTCAAAATTCACTCAACAATGAAGAGGTTACAGGTAGAACAAATGCAGATAAACTGGATGCTATAAAATCAAGGTGTGACATTGTCTTTCCAGCTAGAGGTCTTGGTCTTGCACGCGACACGTCCCGCCGGTGAGGAATACATATGTACCAAGTTCTTGCAAATTCTACCATGCGTGACTAAATAATACACCGTGAAACAGCTATACTCATCATTCGCATTTTAGACACATACCTGCTATTTGCCCTCATTTGTAATTAAGTCTTACGCAGCTCATCGTCTCCTTTAAAAAAAACTCACAGAAACAGACACGACCAAACACATACCTTTTTGCGTACTTTATATTTGACTATAACTAAAATAATTAAAAGGTACATTGAACACGGGGTCTAAGGCGAAATTAATGCATGTTCTAAGGCTTACATCCGATTATTTAGTTCTGGTGGCCATGATTTGATTAAATCGGACCCATATTAATAAAGTTGCGAAAGCTCAAATCAAGGAAGTCTCATGCAATGAATCGGTGAAAATGCCATGCCGTTTTAGAGGAGAAGTCATTGAAAAAATAAAATAATGAACAACGAAAGGCGGGCATCAGGTCAAAGTTGTACAAGGATCACCATTTGCACTTCCTGCCTAAGGGGACTGAAATATACCAGACGGACCATGGCTTTATTGGTAGCATGTGTTGAACTGTTTAGATAACAAGGCGTTATATCCGCGTACCGTACGTCATTATGAAGAGCATTGCAGTGACAGAAATCCAATCATGGTTTACCAAAAACACCCATTTGTTATGCTCCTGGGTATTCCTTCGTAGCCCGAATTCTTGGGAATGTTGATTGATTTTCTCATTTAAAGATAGTCGATTCGTTACATTCATATCTGGAAATAACTTGGCTTGAAAAAAATCAGAATACATGTTATCTATGATATTAGTATGAGTCTGTTTGGCACTGTAATCATTGACATGACTGTCTGTTTGGCACTGTAATCATTGACATGACTGTCTGTTTGGCACTGTAATCATTGACATGACTGTCTGTTTGGCACTGTAATCATTGACATGACTGTCTGTTTGGTACTGTAACCATTGACATGACTGTCTGTTTGGCACTGTAATCATTGACATGACTGTCTGTTTGGCACTGTAATCATTGACATGACTGTCTGTTTGGCACTGTAATCATTGACATGACTGTCTGTTTGGTACTGTAACCATTGACATGACTGTCTGTTTGGTACTGTAACCATTGACATGACTGTCTGTTTGGCACTGTAATCATTGACATGACTGTCTGTTTGGCACTGTAATCATTGACATGACTGTCTGTTTGGCACTGTAATCATTGACATGACTGATTGATGAGTTTGTGATACCCATAGTTATAGGAATAACATAAAAGTATGCTTTTGTATTTCCATTTCGTTTTCAGGTGCTATCTCCATGTTGTTGACAATTGTGTTGCAATATGTATCAAATTGCTCTCTCGTCTCTATTCACCAATATGCTCAAACCTCGCTAATACAAACCATATCGGTGTCTTGGACAAATGAAATATCCGGTAATACTGCCAAAATGGGCGGAATTAAGCACCATTAATGTTGCATTTGTCCCAAAAAATTTTTTTGAATGAATAAAAATATCAAGCAAAAATAATGCATTTCATTTTAAATTTCTTACGCCTGGAAACTGCACTTTTCAGACCACTTCAACAATTTCGGTCAATACCTTTCCGCTTCCGGGTACATGTAATATACTCTATTGGACTGAGTTTTCTCTCTGGGTTCCTTATACCTCAGTCACATTTGCCGCGGCGGCCGTATGTTCTAAATGTCTACGGCAAATAGCAATTATAGGGCCGCAACAGTATTAGTTGCAGTAGCATACTGTAGCAGTCACAGTTAGGACAGCCGCACGGCGTACCTTTAATGTGTAGAGACAGAAAAAATACCGTTGCCGTACGGCCTTTGAAGTGATGACGTAGGTTTGTGACCAATTTTAAGGCAGACGCAAGATACAAATATATTTGCTTCACGCCTTGCCACGGGTGTCATACGAATGGCGTGCGATGAGCTTGCGGATGGCGTACGGGAGCCGTGCGCGACCCTTGTGTTACCATGGCTACGGCGAACGTGGAAAATAAAGTTATATCTCCGCACCTCAAACCTATGGCGTAACCTACAGCCTATAAACGAAAGTGATACGCCCTTGGGTAACCCTGCGGCAAACGCAGATCCTCTACGACCGTCGTACGTACCTGTCGATTTTGGGGGCCTGTGGCCCCCGTTTTCTAGCCATATACCAGCATATGAAGTATACCACCATTGCTAATGAGACAAACACCATTCAAGGTTCTACTACTTGTCAGCTTGTCCCTTAGTGAAGCCCTAGTCCATCAGTGCTTTCAGCACTGTGATTGATTAATGTTATTGTGGTCTGAGATTAATTCTTCTGTTGTTGCATTTACCCGCTACTGGATGCAAGTGTTTTGTCAGTCGATTAGAGTAAATGCATCACTTAAATGGTTGTTTCACAGAGACATCAATAGGATTTGGTTTGCATTGAAGGTAATTACAACCTATTTGTAAATGTGTCAAACATGAAAGGCAATCGCAGCACCTTTAGAAACAACAGTCGTGCATGCCATACACCAACGGCAATGTGTGTAATTTATATATGTTTCTTTGTTTTATTCATCTTTCATTGCATCAAGATTCTCAAAATGGCGATTAAGAACAAAGGTATATGTCGCACTTCGGCCACTGAAGCTCCGAAAATCTTTAGAACCAGCGGGTGTACTTAACCCCCCGAATTGCCGTTATATGTTATATGATCAATTCTTTCATCGTCTTTTAATAACCTGCATTTCTTGAGCTCTCATTTCTAAAATACTTTCAGAATAGCTTTTTACGGCATGCCTGCTCCTTTAAGCAGATATAAGTTGATTTTTAATTATTTTTTGAAGAGGTGGTTTTGTAGCGCGATATTTACAGGAAATTGCAAATTAAGCAGCTATTATTTGATTTTGAATTAAAACGGCAGTAATAATAACTGTAAGGTCATCCGGCTGTTCAAGTACTCGTGTAGCCTGGATTTTAATAATGACTGTAGTTCAATGCATCTCAAACATTACCAACACTTGAACAACTTATTTCGGGGTTGGTGTCGATTTCCTGAAGTATATAACAGGTTGCTGGCCATTTCATCATTACGACAGTGTATGACTATTTAATATTGTGGTGAATGACGGTGAATGATTGTTCTATTGTTCTATTGCGGAAGATACACAAGTGCACTCGTTAATACTTATTAGGATAATAGATTTATTTTGAGCAGACTTACTTTTATTGAAAACTCCTTAGTCATTGGTACATTGTCGTATTTCGCATGTCTTTACTACATATATACAATTATGAAGAAAAAGATGTTCAGTTATTGTGTTCTGATGATATTGAATACAATGTGGTGTTATTTAGGCAAATACGAATAGCCTTAAACTAACTGATCATTGCAAATGTATGACGAAAATTCTTGATGTCAGAATAAGTATCAATTTATCTGCATATGGAGAATTAGGCTGACATCCGATGATAGTAGAACGTAAAATAAGGATTATTATTATTCCAAGCGTACTTATACAATGTTAAAGGACGATATCGATAACAATAATAACTATAACGGATTAAATTGGGCTTCCCTCGTAACAACTATATTAGATGAACTCGGAATGTCTGAGATAAGGTACACTCAAGATATACAAAAAAATCCCCATCCAATTAATAAAGGAAATAATTATTGATATATTTAAACAATCGTGGAATACATATATTAACGAATCAATTGATTAGAAACATACTGTTGGTATACAAATGAACTTAAGCAAGAAAATTACCTAGATGCAATACAAACGAACAAATTTAGAATAGCACTTAAAACATTTTGTGTTTCCTATCACGATTTATTGATTGAAACGGGTAGACATCATAATATACCGAGGGCAGATAGAATGTGTACTTATTGCAACATAAATGTCATTGAAAACGAATATCATTTTCTTCTAGTTGTCCATAATATAATAATTTAAGGAAATGCTACTGTAAACCTTATTTTTGCCATTGGCCTACAAAACAAAAGTTTATAACTATGATGTCACTAGATTCAAAAATAACTTTACGAAATATTAGTAAATTTATGTACTTTGCAGTTATATTACGATCACAAAATTAATAAGATGTGATAACTAAAACCATTGTTACAAATATGTTTATAATAATGCAATATCTCTTTATTGACCATGTCTTTGCTTTTTACGACAAAGTTATATAATTTATGTTGGCTATGAATGATGTAAACGTTTAATGCTGAATAAATGTTATGTATGAATGTTAACTAGAATTGCTTATCATTTTTTTCCGTAGAATATTGCCTTACGGACAATCTGGTATTTCCTATCTCAGTAGTTGGACTTGGTTTACTGATTAACCAAAAATGGGGGTGCTAAGATTTCAGACTGGTTATAGATCAGAATATAGTTTTGTTTAAAAACCTCTAATTTCCATCCTAAGGTCTTGCCAGGAGCGTAGCTGCCTTTACGCGAGTACGTGAATTGACGTGAAATAATCTATCGCTCCCATAAATTATACTAATGCTACTAAAACAAATAGCTAAAATGTTAGTATGTACAACGTGAAAACGGTTCCAAAATTTGTCGATGACTTTATCATCACCAATTATTTCTTTCGAAGAAACTCGGCAATTTTCCTTTTTAAACAACCGTGTTCCAAACTAGCTGCAAGCTCCACCCTCCAAGACGTTTCAAGCTGAGGAGTATTTATAGGAGTTTCTCTGGCACTGCCGCAGATAGTCTGGCAAGTCGTCTGTGAGATAGTGGCACGGCGACGTCATTATTGGCGATACTGCTCAAGGATTGTGCAGATGTTCAACATTCAGTATATGAATATTTCATTTAGATAATTGAATCGGACTTTGTGTATTATCGAACACTTTCTCATTATAAATGTAAATGCAGCTATTTGAATATCATTTTATGGAACTCGTGCAGCATTCTAAATTTTACATTTTAAAACAAAAACTACTATGTTGGAGTATAAGTATGATAAAACCAAATCGTGCAAGGATATTAGATGACTATCGCAGTAAGTAGGGAGATCGAATGTCAATTATTTGACTGTTTATTTCCTGTTTTACTAAGCCATATTATGTCCCTGAAACGCTGTGAGGTTAGTCTTGTCGTTAAACTGAAATAACAGACGTTTGATTTTGTATCAGATTAATAATGTTTAAAATCAATGAAAAGTGTTTTAAAACATTCCTGGAGATGATCTTTTCTCATGGAATTTATGGGATGAATTAGTTTTATCAAATATGATTGTCCTTGACATGAATGAGGTGGTAAAGTTTATCAATATGACAACGTGGATATATGTTGCACCAAGGAAGGAAATAAGTTTTAATGAATGTAACTGAAGGTCTGTCAGACGGCCAATAGCTCACTATACCTGACAGAGATGTATTCACCTCTCTCTCATGTGGACGAGGCTAGAAACTGGACGGAAGCCGACCTTAGTTTGGAGAAGGCTTCGACCCTCGTTGGCTCTATAGTGTACCTGTGCATTCTGATGGTAGTTGGAGTGGTAGGCAACATCTTCGTCTTGCTAATATTTTACTTTAGATTCAATCCATCAACGCATAGATGTTTCATAATAACTCTTGCCATCTATGACTTTTTCGCTTGTGCGGTCGGTGCACCATGGGCAATCGCGGAGTCATTCTTCGCATTTAATTACCATGACGTTGCCACCTGTAAAATATTCAGATTCATACTGTACTATACGTGTGTAGCCTCGAGCTTGACGTTGGTTCTTATTGCAATTGAACGAAGTAGAAAGATATGTACGCCACTAGAGTCACAGTTCAGTATCCCTATGGCAAAGAAGGCGATATATGTTGTGGTTTTAGTAATTTCAACCATCTCCGCCAGCCCTGCATTAGTGCTCTATGGGAACAAAACTATTCCGACAGGATATAAAAATGTCACTGGCACAAAGTGTTTTGTTACCGACTATTTTAGTGAAACATTCTGGCCAAAAGCGTTCAACATATATCTGCTTGCTCTTGCCTTTTTGTCAACGGCCATTATGGCAGTATGTTATATTCGCATAGCAAGAACCGTATCCAGAATGGGTACAGATAGCATAGCAAAGCGAATGAGGGCATCTGAAAAGTGCAATGTGAAGTCGGAAGATTCGGTTCCTCAAAGCGAGGACGACGTAAACGATTCCGATTCCACATATCAGCAGGATGTCAACTCCCTAAGCAAGGAGCGAAATCACCGAATGTCACGTGGTCAAGTAAGTGTGACGTCACGTGACAGTGTTAAAGTCGCAAGGGGTACTGGAATCAGAAATAACTTGCGGGACAGATCATCGAAGTGGGCCAGTAAATTATTTCGGCGTTTGTCGTCAAAATCTGGACGGAAGACATTGCGTGTGACTAAAATGTTAACATTTGTTACTGTCGCATTCGTCGTCAGCTATTTACCTCATCTTAGCCTGCAGCTGTGGAGCATGTTTACTTCAAAGGAAAGAGAAAATACCTTACCAACAGACAATTTCTACCAAGTTTTGTTTTTTTCGTTTCTTATAAACAATCTAGTAAATCCTTTTATCTATGCTGCCATGGATTTGAAATTCAAAAACGAGCTTAAAAAGCTTTTGACCTGTGGCTTCAATATTCATACTAGGAGCACAAATGTGTAATATGATATCTAAGTTTCATCTTTCAACGAGAAAATTATGTAGTTGCTTTTTTAATTTAATAATGTTTTCAACTTTTTTTTAGAAATCTAATAAATCTTCTTCGTAATAACGATGAAAATCTTATGTGTGTAAATAAATAACTTACGTCTTTCTAGGCTAACAGACAAAATTGTTGTTTTTTCTTTGAAATAATTGTGGATAAAACCCTATTTAATAGTTATAAATTGTGGTAGATGGAAAACAGATATAAAACAAGAAAAGTAGGGAAAATATAACGTCAACAATGGCGGATGCCAAAAAGGAACCTTTGCAGCTATTTACGAGTATATATTAATAGCTTCACATGAAATGTTTTACAAATATAAAGCATCATAAACTGTTTTAATAAAAAATTATTTCAACATTTGATCTCCAATAATGGATACTACTACTATTCCTAATACATCGCTTCTACCTAAACGACTTAATAGCGTCAATTGTAAAATAAAAATAAAATATTTTATAAGGAAACATGTACATACGAGGATAGAAATTCATTTCGGGGGCATTCACAAAATGAGATTTTGTATGCCCTGCAATTCCTCCAAAAATCGCTATGGCGACTTAAGGAATTGCCATTTTGATCTGGGCATTCAAGATCTTCAAAATCGCATGAATGCAAACGAAAAAAAAATCAATTCTTAATTGAGTGATAATTTTGTTATATCTTTTACTAGGTCCAATTACTATCTCAAAAGATGTTTTATAAAAAGTGAATATGATGTGAAACTCGAATGATTTCTAGTTTTAGCCTAAGTGACATCATATTGCATTATATTCCCATTTGAACACAATAGCTGAAACACTTTGAAGTATTGGATTTGAAATTTTAATTTGGTCAAAACAATTGTTTCTGCATCCAATTGTATAAATCCTTTCCATATTGTCCAAATGTTATCGTTTGCCTACTTTGCACATTTAAATTATTTCTTTTGTTCATAATAATTATTTAATAGACCAATTAATAACCATTTAGGCTAGTATTTACGAAACCAAAGAATTAACCAGTGTTATAAAATTGATCGTTGGTCTTTAAAGGGACTGTGTCACAGATTGGCACCAAAAAAAGTTTTTTCTGTAACGAATCTCAGGACAATTATCTAATAGAATGTGTTACGCTTTGATCTCATAATTGTAAAAAAGTACCAAAATAATAAAATAAAAAATAAATGTGTCGGAGACCGGGTTCGAACCCAAGTCCCCCAAATCGAAGTCCTGCGCTTTACTCACTGAGCTACAAAGGCTTATTATAATCGGGTGACATACTTAAGCTATACACCTACCTCGGTAATATCACGTGATAACATCGACTAGCCAATCACGCATAAGGAATGAATTTTACCTGGTAGGCATACCCAGTAATCTTTTTTAATGGAAAAATCGAAATAACTGCTAAACTTAAATAAATTGTAAACTATGTGGTACTTCAGTTAGTAAGTTTCAATGCATTGTACACATCGATGCCAAGTTTATGTCAGTTTTCGACAATTTTCTTTTTTTTTACGCTATTTTATCATACGTGAGACAGCCCCTTTAACAAGTTCAGCTGTAACATAGGCCTCAAAGATTTTTAGATTTAAATTATAATTGCTCTAAACTTTTGTTGTTTGAAATGTTGACCACAGTTTTTGATCGACACGTTCTCTGAGAAACATTAGGCCAGTGTGGGAGAACACTAAGTTTTCATACTTTGAACACAACTCTAAACAAAACATAATTGAGATTAAAAAGAACTCGATAACACTAACATAGTTATAAATTAGTATTTATCAAACTCCTTATGCTATCTAAGTATTGATGGACACACTTTTCACTTGTTTTGTTTTTGCCGCAGTTGACTTGGACATAACGCGACGATTTGTGTCAGCCATTGTAGTGGGCCCGGACCCTAAGCCCTAACCCTTATCCTATACGTTTTGTCATTTGCTAGTTTCATATGAATATCTAAAACGGTTCTTGAGTTATGGTCACAGTTTAAGCTTTTGCGCAAGAATATAGATTGGTGCCATTTCGCGAATTTAATTTTTTAAAGTGATGCAGGAGTTTTAGAATTATCCTCTCTTCTTCTTCTGATATTTTTCTGCAGTAAGCTTGTCGTTGTTGGATGTATAAAATGTATAAATTTCATATGAAGTGTTGAGGAAATCCTGCACTTGAGTACCAAATTCGTAAGGGGCAGCTTAAAAATTTGCCAAAGTGTACATAAGACAACAATGGAATATACAACAATAAGCCATACCAAATTGTGTTTTATGTTTAGCATACACCGTTGTACGAAGATCTATCTAGCTATCGTGAACAATAACGATCACTAAATGAGTGGTATCTTATGTAGAATATAAACTCCAGAGCCTCCTTCGCCCAATCTGGATCATTCTCAATTATAATATAGATTTACACTTCAATTTTGTTTCAAATACATTAATAACTGTATCTAAGTGTGTTGATAATATGAATCATACAGAATACAATGTTTTCTGAAATAAAATACCAAGTATATTATTACAGCGTATGAACCATTTTATCTGCACTTGTGTTCTGTCGTCAGAATTATAGTAAAAGAAATTAGACAAGAGTGATAATTACATATATAAAATATGTTGTTGCTTTTTCGATCGGGAAGTCAAACATCGATCAGTCCGCGGACGCTTAACATAGAAACGATTTGGTATGGCCTTACATTGTGAGACATGTCTGATGACCTTACCCTTATTAGAATACAACCTACATTTACAGCCAATAAATTTGCAGATAGCCAATCATTAAGTACTAGACTTAGTCATTAAGGATTTTACCTTTCGCGGCTGTTTACTGCCACTCATCCGACAAACACTCATTGCGTCAGATTCTGCAATGACAATATATCAGCCAATGAGGTTGAATTCTAAGTCAATTAGATAACATAACTCCGACAATTTTTAATCATTAATCATAACCTTTAAGAATTCACTTCATGTCGTCTAACTATTACTTATTTAACTTGATGGACAAACAATATCTTTGCTAATTCAAGAGGCGCTTGCATGTCTTCAGTGTAGCAACCTGCAATTTTATGTGAATAGTGAGCAGCAAAAAAAACTCTTGATAATATCATATAAAACAAATTAATATCAGCTTTAAACAGAAGACCTACTGAAGGTATCTAAGAAAGGAGGGATCAACCTTTTATTACAAAACGATGGAAGAATTGATCATGTAATCTATACCGGTATTTAGCGCTTAAGTACACTGCATATATTACAGATATTCGCACGAGAATACCTATAAGCTTAATCGTATTTATGATAGTCCTGATGTTATAAAATAGGTACAAAAATAAGAGTATATGTACCATGTGCAGCCATTACCGTTGTGGTACCTAACTGTTAGTTGTGTTTTCCTTTAAAGTTGGACACATTCAGAAAAGACAGTCACTGTCGTTAATACAAATACGAACTTAACAATGTCTGTAAAATGGTATCGCCATTTTCAACGATATACACATTTTCATTTAAACATAAAACACTTGCATTCAGTAGAGAGTTGCAATAACAAAATAATAAATCTCAGACAACAATTAAAATTTTCAGAAATTAATTCGATCGTTTACAGTTACCCACATTACGGACAAAGTAGAATTCGCGGTAATGTTTAATCTGTCTACTGTAACAACTTAATGTGTAGCGATTTTGTTGTTATAGTGTTACATTCCTCCCACGTTCTCTTTGAATGGCTTCCTCCGCAGTCTTGATAGGAATATCGATGCCAAATTGATAATTAAGTGATAGGTTGCAATGTCCTATGATCACTAATTGAGAAAAGTAAATCTTCTTGGCGTTGATTGTGAAATGTAAGTACTCAGTACACATGCATATAAAATATTACGAGGGCCACTGAAAAATAAAAATCATCGTCATGCTCGTCAACCAGAGGCCAGAATAATAAAGGCATAGTTGGAGATGTCTAAGATGGTAAACATCTCCGAAGACTAGTTCTTTACACCATATTCGCAATTCCAGCTTCACACTCTATCTAACTATAGACTTATATCAACATACACAGTCTACTATAAAACTCCTTCCTTCAAGGATCGATAATACATTAAGTTCATACCATTTTCTTTCAGCGCGATTTCGACGAAAGATAACAGCTTATAGATTTGCACTCGATCCCATTTCCTTGGTAGAAATCAGTACTTAAAACTCAGCATTAGCCATTACTTTTTTCTTTCATTGTATAGTTCATTAAAAGTATTTTTGACAGTTCGATAGATTGTCATAACAAATACAAATAAATAAATATTGAAAAAGCGATTTTAGCGGAACTGTTTGATGTCAGAATTGAACCTAAATTCTAAATTACAACGCGTCATAACGTCAGTAAACAAATTATTACGCGTTTTTGCGAAATGTATACAAATGAATTATTTTTACACAAATGTGTAAAATAAAGTATGCAATAATAACACACACCGTATTTACGGTCCGGACAGAAAAAACCCGACCCTATGCACGCAGTGCTGCCGATTACTCTGCAGGCCTAGTTACCGGCTTCATCATGTGCACGCATTTCTCGATTAGACAGAAAAATAACTTACATATTATTGGTATATAACTACCATACTAAACAACATAACATGTTTTATACATGTATGATGTTTAGTTTTGGTTACTATCAACATGCAATTTCTGTATATGTTCAGACATTGGTTTCTGTACAATGAAAATGAGCAAACTTTAAAACATAAATGAATTCTGCAAAGTAAACAATTTCGACCAACTAATTCAACCTTAATTGAAAGTTGTTTTATTTTTAGAATTTCCATGGGAACAAAGATACAGCGCGTATAGTCTATCGCAATAAATCTGGTTTACAAATACTTCAATGCTATCCTGGTCTTAATGTTTGGCTACCGTAAAAGTCGGACACAGTGCCTTTTTATTAAGCATGTTCCGGTCATTCTTATTTCAAAAAAGCTGCACAGAACACAACATACTTCATACTATGCATTTGTATACTTGGTATTTGATTTCAGAAAATGATGCATTCTGTGTGATTCCCATGCTCAATATGTATGTGATAAACTACAGAAATAAGCTCAATAGCCAAAAGTTTAAACATAAACTCCGTTAAATGGCACTTAAATCAAGTTTTTTCTGAACTCATTTTGCAATAGAAATCTATATTACAATTGCGAATAGTTAGGAAAGGACTAACGCAGCTCTAGTGTCTATATTAAACATAGGATATAACTGATTTAGTAATCGTTTTATTTTCGGAGTCGTTTGTTTTTTTCAGGATTGCTAGATATGTTTTTGTACTAACATAACAATTGGTATGGTCTATGGAAGTACAATTACGTTTCAATATAAATTTAAAATTCAATTTATCGTTTGAATCCTGAAACACAATGCATGTTTTCTATTAACAAAAATACAATCAATCATGTCAATAAATCATTCACTTGTTAACAAACTACGAGTGCAACATTATAAACACGTTATTAGTAAAACGACAGAAATAACGGCAACAAAAACGTAGATATGATGGTGCCAACATAAGTCTCAGAATAGAAACAAGACAAACATACGTTTATCTTTGATCATAAATCAATCATGGCGTATTGTTTATTTCACGCACATTCAGGCTGGTTTCTACACTGAAATTCACTTCTCGTTAAATAAAATTTCGAGGTGCATGAACTCTCTAGATCATTATCGACGTATACTATGTTTTAATGTTAGATTAAGTGACTAGACTAAGCAAGATGAAAATGATTCAAAGACCTATGTGTACTAGCAAAACATATTATCACTGATGTCATCCAAACGACGTTGGAAGAGGATATTATAGTAATGGAATAGCAATACTGCTGTATGACCGTCGTCTTTCTGTACGACTATCTACATTATTTCCCATCAAATGATATTACACTGCTCGAAATAACTTTAAGTGTATCCTTCTTCAAACTGAACAAATGCATAATGTTTAGTCGAAGAAATGATGTACAATGCTTTTTGTTTTTTTCCTATTTATCTAAATACTTAAATTTGTAGTCAAATAATATGTTTTATAGAACGAAGTTAACCTTGAAGAAGTTACCATCGTCTTTATCTTTTGTTGTTTTCTTATTCCATTTTCTAATGTAGGTGTTATTGAAGAGTGTTTTTCTGTATATCATGTCTGTTGTTTGTACAACAGTTTTCTATACTTTAAGAGAAAGTGTTCGAATACATTGTTTAAAGATTCCAACACAATTTGAAAAACGATATATTAACAGTTAATAAGGTTGAGTTCATGGACTGATTAGCTTTATTCCCCCCAAATGTGCCTTTATTATGAAATAGGAACTGTATACATTAATAGCAATAACTTGATTAATCCCAGATATGTGCTGATTTTAAAACATGGTAAATGAACGTGAATGTCGGTAATTATTCAGATATTGCTTCAAATGTATTAAACATAAGCCAGCAAAGTGTAAGTGCGCCTAATCTGTTGTTATAAACTAATTGTTTTTTGTTTTTGTTTTTTTTTTTCAAACTGATTCTTTTTCACAGGAGGCCATCTATGTGTTGGCCTGGATACAACATTAATAAAATCAACACTGCAAACGGACAGCATTAGTTTATTACCTACCTTAGTAGAAAAATGTATTAAATAATGGCATGGATGGTTCATCTTCTTTGAATTTAAACAGTTATGATATATACTTATTTAACAATATCCTAAGTTGCAAGTTGTTTCTATACTCTAATGTAGGACCCCAATCCCCTTCGAAAACATGCCCTTTAAATATGTTTGTCATATAAAAATGTTATTCATCACTATTCTGATTCATTTCTTAACTTGACACATTTGTTGATTTTTCGAAGAAAAGGGTATCAAAATATATTGGGGTATTATCATTTACAGCATACCTTCTATTGTTCTAACAAACTTCATGATACTCCTTTTTTTGTCCACAAATACATATATATCGAACTGTAATACCCTAAATCCATTATAAATCTAGTGCAAGTCTATAGTTGACATAGGCAAGGTCGTACAATGTTTGTCCGACCTATTTGGCAAGCCACAATAGTACATCTGGTAATTTATTACATAATTTTGTAAATATTGCCATCTGAGTATTGAAGTCTAATGGGACAAATTTTATTTTAAAGCCTTAAAATATCACACTGATATGGTGATATTACACACTCGTTTGAGAGCGCACAGGGGATCTCGATTTACATCTACCTGCTGCAATAATGGAATGTTACGACGGATGATCAATACTGTTTCATACAGGTGTCTTCGGGAATGTTTTAGATAGGTGTTCCCGGGGATGTTGCAGACGATAGGTGTCTAAATGGATGTTTCAGATAGATATCCCCTGGGATTTTTCAGACAGGTGTCTAAATGGATGTTTCAGACGGTTGTCTTCATTGATGGTTCTGATAGGTATTGCCATGGATGCATCGGGCAGGTGTCTTCGGGAATGCTTCAGTCAGATGTCCTAATGGATGTTTAAGACATGTATCCTATTGGATTTTACAGGCACTTGTCACTAGGATGTATAAGACAGGTGTCCCCGGAGATGTGTCGTATTTTCCAGATTTTAACTCCTTCATACTTTCAGGTCTTTTAAGAGCTTTGGAAATTGTGTGATTTTTTTATATACTTTACTTTTAAATGCAATTGTTTTTAACATTAAAGTGCTACAAGAATAGGAATAGTTTAAGATGCCAATTTTTTAACTGTTTCGAAACAACAACATATTGTGACTTAATTTTGGTGATTGGTCCTATTTCAAGAAATACGTATTTTTAAACCAAAAAGTGTATTTAAGTAATCAAAATCAGAATTGAATCTTATTCCAAAATATATGATAACAAACCTCACTATGATGGAATAGTCTTAAGGCTCAAAAGCAAATTCATATTGTTGATATACTTTTCTTTGTAAGTACAAATGGAATTGCAACAAATCTTTGATAATCTAATTCTTTGTTAAAGATGCTCAACCTCTTAACACCCCGTTCAAATGAAAATTGTTCAATTGCAAAGTTTTGTACCTGAAAACTAAATTAAGATTAAGTTATAAGAAAATATTCTTAACCAAAAGTACTTGAATTGACATAAAGCATAGGGTATAAAAACATGAAACCCTGCGCCCAGGTACGGTATAGTTTCATGTAAAAAAAGATTCCTTCCACATGACTGTCCCATTATCGAGCCAAGCTAAATAGGTTACGACGGCCAATTAAGTATTACCACTTTGTAACTTGATATCGTTACCTATTAAGAAAAAAATATGAATTTTCTCTTTTTGGGCGAAATGTTAACAAGGGGACTTCCGAGTTAGTTCTGTTTCAAAAACATGTAATCAGTAGATTGCTATAACGCCAATTGTTGGGGTTTCCAAAGGCTCATCCTATTATTAAAACAACAACAACAACAACAACATTAATTCCACAAATTTAAGAGTCCAATTACCATTTACAATATAGTAGTGTTTCATTGACTGCTGTCTGCATTAATTAGCATAACATATCTAAATAAGCGAGTTAGTGGTGCTTATCTTGTCTCTGCAGTTTTTCAAATTTTGTTAAATTGTCTGCTATTTTCCCTTTGATCTTTGTGCGACTAAACAAGACTAGTTTATTATTTAGCTAGTGGGTTGTCCCTGGCGTTTCATAAACATTATGATGCTTTTAAAATGCAGTTAAACATTAAATGAGAAATATAAGTGGTATGCAATTCTATTTCCATAATTAAGGAAGACAGTCAATATCATATAATATCTAACATTTACAAATCTGTGTCGAAAGTACATAAATATATATGCAAATATACTAGATCATTTATAAATCTTCTAATAAAGTGTAAATACCACGTGGTGTATGAATGCGTCACAAGTTCTAAGATGCGTAGCATCGTAGAAAGGGCCGATTTGTAAAACCTTTCATGAAGAAAATAAAAAGTTACCTTGGTTTAAAGATATTTACCATAACCAAATTCTGCTGCGCGTCTTAGCACTTGTGACATCATATACCACGTGGAATACACACTCAGTAATATAATGAATACGTACTATTTTACTTATGTACAGTATAGCAGATATCCGGACGAAACTGTAGTGTGCATAAAGATGGTATAGGCTACGTGCATTGGTTACGATAAATGACATTCTTACCCGCTTTAAAAGTATGGCGGTGACTTCGTGCCCCATTATTTCGAACTGACGATATCTTGATAAATGTATAATGTTGTTTTCTTTTTAGCGTTGTGTATCTTCTTTAGTAAGTCTTTGTTCGAGATGGATGCGCCTTTAAACAATTATTGGGCTTGTTTTCTTATGTAAATATCTCATTTAGCATGGAGTTGATCGGTCATCATTGTCATAAAACGAAACGCCCGAAGCATCTAATATGCTGCATGACATTCTTTCTCTTGAGTAAACGCCATTATCAATAAGTGAAACAATTACGTAAGTGGTATTGATTAAAAGGCAACCAGTAGGATTGAAGCTTGATACTCGGAGTGTGTGATATTTTATTCTTATTCTTGTACTCTAATGGAACATGCTGTTTAAAACATATTCAAATATCCATCCTTAATGGTAATATTACCTTTTTTCTAAAGAGAACGCGTCGCAAGGGTTGATTTACTACAATCTAAGCGGAACATTATGAAGATTTGACGGAAGCACTACAAATTAGAATCCGTTTATTAATGCATGTGGCGTTGTAACAGGAACTGAAAGGGGAGGTGGGTAGAGGTCTTTAGAAAAATCACGTTATTGCTTTGATATAAAATTATGCAAATATCCAGCGTACATCAGCCGATTTTATTCTGACTTTAATTTCAATTCATTACCAACGAGTATATTGCAACGTTTTTTATTCATGCTTGAATGAAGCCGGTATGTAGGCATATGTAGTTGGCACAGCGTAGTTCCACGACGAATCAGACTTTGATGTGCGAGAGTGTTGTAAATAGTCATTTGGGAAAAACTCAGGCACATAAAGATACGACGAAAACGCTGTTAAAGATATGTATTTCATTGTTTCAATGATTTTACAATTCAATGGTCTAGATGAGAAGGTAACCAGTTGGATTGAAGCATAATAGTACCCTTTTACCTAACAAAGATTACTGTAGTTAAGAAGTGATCAGAACAATGTGAGTCTAAAGGATAAAAATATTCATCTGCAATGTACTCGAAAATTGCCAGTGTTGTTTGTTCAACTCAATGATCGAGTCGTATCGTGCTAATTTTTATGTAAACGCTGAAGCAAATTACAATACCATTACCATTTAGTCGTGATATTTCATTCTAACATTGTAATCTAATGGAACATTCTGCATTAAAACATAATCAAATAGCCCACGTTTATGGTAATATTACTTTTTTCTAAAGAGCACGGGGAAGCTGGTTAACCACCAACTTTGTTGAAATTAGAATCCGTTTCATAATTTATGTGGCGTTGTGACAGGAAGTGAAAGGGGTAGGGCAGACTTCTTTAAAATAATAATCTCGATATTGTTTTGAATTATAATAATGCAACTATACAGCGTACATCAGCCGATTTGTTTTTGAATTGTATTTCAATTCATTAACAACGAGTCTATTGCAACGTTTTTTCTTATCATGCTTGTTTGCTCAGGCACATAAAGATACACAGAAAACGTTGTTAAAGATATGCATTTTATTGATTCAAGGATTTTACCTGATTAACATAATAATCTCGCAGTGAGTCAGTATTGTTTCAGAAATGTGTCCATGGAAAATTCCTTGTGTCCAATGTGTTAATCCTTTCATACAGTGGAGTAGAGAGCAACTTCGAACATTGTTACCAAACTTAAGTATTTTCGGATGAAAATAGACCTATATATGTTTTGGCTGTTCGAAATACAATACAATTTTACATAAAAAACAGACATATTTTATGATGGCTAACTAGCCACTTGTCACACTTTCAAAAGAATCAGTACATTACTTAAACAAATGCATTATTGCGGCACATTCATAGCTTATTATAATGCAGTATACAAAAAATAATTAACAATCTTTGATAAACATATCTATTTTTATATAGTATGTATGCAATGTGTTGTCTGTGGAGTTTTGTGCTGTTCTTCCTTGTTTCTTGATTGTGAGTTTTGGACGGTACTGCAAGTACCGTTCATAGGTACCATGCTACTTTTCGACAGGCGTACATCAATTGGTTCCCGCATTCAAAGCTGAATACGACAGCTAAACTAAACCCAGCATTATACACCGTCACATCACTCAGAAATATTTTCTATGTACGCGAACTGGGAGTAAGATTACACTATTATTAATAGTCCCAGACGCGAAGCGAGATATCTGATATTCTGAACACGCATTGTATAGGTAATGAAAGTGAAAGACGAAATCTTATTCAGAATAGAAAACTGGTCATACAACTGCTGTTTCAATTTTGTTCAAACTCGGGAGTAACATATGCATTCAAAAAAGATGAATGAATACGCACTTCTTTTCTCACCTCGATCATGATCATTTATGACCTTTAATAACTAACCCCGAAATTTCAGAACGAAAAAGGTTTGTTATTTATTATTTTATCACGGTCATTAAGAATACATATCGTATAAAATTGATAAAATGATTATAATTCTTCAATCTATCTGTCAGCTCTAGTTTATGGAAAGTTAATTTTGTACAAAATTAATTTAAGTTCGTCGTTTGATTTTCGTTCAGTAGTAATCGTATTCGTACATCCAGATTGTTATGATGTTTGTGAACCGTTTGAGAAAGCAGACTGATGAAATCGTATTTTAGTCTAAAGTAAGTATCATTATATGAGGTGGCTTATTATAAACCCATTTTTTGGTAAAACATATGTAGCCGACCGGTTTATATTACCATTAAACACGGTATTACATGATTTAGATACGTTAACTGCAATAACAAAGGAAGTAGGCAAGTTGCCGTGTGAAGAAAGCAGGTCAAGAATGTGCTATGTACTATTGAGTAAATGTTTTGTTCTTTGTAAGATATGCTAACTTGTACATTAGTCTAAAATAATAGACGTGTTATGCACCAGTCAATTGTAACCATGGCCCCCAAGGTCCGGGGAATAGCGGGGACTTTCGGTATAGCCAACCCCGGGTAAAAGCCCTGTCCTGCGGGGACGAACTTATGGTAAAACCCCGGCCAAATACCCCCGCACCCCAAACAATCTATATAAGGCCCAATCTCCGCTTAATTTGGCACTAAGACAAAACCACCGCAGTCACCCTGCCGTGCGGGGCCACCTGGAAAGTAAAAACACGGCCTTTTTCCCCGGCCATCCCCTGTATATCAACAGACTGGGGAAGGGGGTGGGGTGGCGTGGTTACAATTGACTGGTGCGTCATACGGGATTCTTCCAATCCCTAATGTCTAAACGGGTTTGTGCAAAAACGGGTGGGTTTGTGCAAAAACGGGTGTGTTTGAAAAAAATAAAAATTGAAATAAGTGAAGTATTTTATGGTTTAAATTGATCATAAAGGTTTATATTCATATTAAACCATGTAAGTGAAAAAAATGTTTTGACAAAACAAGCATTTAATGCATTTAAACACATTTTTTACCTTTCCAATTAAATGAAAGTTGACTAACACAGACAACAATTATGCCAAACGGAACAACTTGATCCAATCGTAATAACTCAGCCACCTCCGACAAGCTTTCGAGACAGACCTCATAAATACATTCGTAACAACTCGGCCATGGCCAAAATGTTCCGATTGTTTTAAAATTGTGCCATGAAGCCATGCAGGTGCCCTTCATGTACATATGATCATATCGTCATGTTTTGACAGAATGAAACAAAGAAAACACGTCAAACTTATAATTATTCGTTGGATATTTATTTGTTTGTGTACAGAACTAATATAAAATAACATTATTTGGTAATATTACTTGTTTTTATTATATTTTGTGATGCAATATGCTTTAACCAGGAATCCTGATCGGAATAACTACCCACTTTTCGTACAAAACTTGTACATATACTGAAATAAAACACATCGTCTTATTTGCATAAATTTGACGTATTACATATGGAAAACCTTGAGTAGGCTGTAAGGGATGAAAATTTTGTATGAACTATCCCTTTGTCAACTTCTTTGATACACATTTTGGAGACAAGCTTGCCTGAACTTTGATTACAAATTAAGATACACAGTGGTCGAAACTAGCACTACCCTGAAAACAAAAACCTAAAAGATTTTCTCTCGGGCTAGTGAACATCCAAATGTTATAATTACCAGACCAAAATGGGTTGTGTGCATATTGTACCAGTGATTAGATAAAGCACTCGCCTCAACATTAATAAACGTAAAGTAAGGTTTTTAATTTAATTATTTCACTATCATTTTTAATAAACATCTTTTAAATTGCCACCTTGAAACTTTATTACTTGTTTAAGAACTGGTTGAGGCTGTAAATGCTTCTGTAGCTCAGTGTTGTTGTACTGAAAATGAACCTTAGTTTCATCATTTTTCATAAAAAAATAATGTGCTTATAAATTGTAATAAATTCCTTAATAAACCATACCATTAAAATGTAGAATACTTATTTGCAGATGCCCTCCATCAAAGAAGCCTTTGAAAAAATCAAGTGGGCCATACCTAAGTTATTTGAAAGTCAAAATATTGCGGTATACTGCAGCAGCCCAGATGGCATTTGGTGATAGCAATGGTTTTATCTTGCCAAGGTTTATCGTGACACCAATTTCAGCAAATCAAAAGTTGGATGCTCTCTACCATCAAGAGACATTATTTGGAAGACTGAGGACAAGACAGTTCACATTCTCAAAACATAACAGTCCTGGTAACAGTTGTTTGAGTGTGCATGAAATGCAAAAGCTCATCGGGCAAGCAATTGTTCAGGGGCTGCCATTGTCTCCTCCAGGTGGCTCGCCATTCACCACAGAAAACAAGGGTGTGTGTCTCCGGCACCATCGTTCAGGTATGGAATCTTTCATACATTTCTTAAAAGGCATTTTATCTTCAATATACATGTAGCACTCTTGTCTGGATATGTGACCACCAACAAAACTCACAGGCTTCGCATCGAACCCATGTCGCCTTATTTTGAAGCTTAAACCGTTCCAAGGAAATGTGTACCTTCATCCCTTTCAAACACCATAAAGTACATATGACCATAACTTCTTTTAGTTTTGCATATACTGCTTTCTGAACAGTAAATGTAAATTACGCAGGTTATTTTTTTATTTCCTTTTATCTATTCAGGTTGAAGCTCAGCACATAATGACAAGGTATACAATGTAGATGTGACCATTATGCTTCATGCTGTAGACAGAGAAATGGAGGGCAGGAGACGTACTGATGTTGTGCATAAATGATGTCGTTGCCAACACCCACAACTCATTCACATCACCTTTTACACCAACAACAAATATACAGGTAATTAAAATTTTGAGCCAGCTCAAAATTATTCTAAACACATTTTCTGCATTGATGGAGCTACTATATTGTATCTGCTATAGCCATCAGTTCACCCCTACCAAGTCATACCTTTAATTTCCATTTAACTAAAATAAATATATTTGTTTACATGAAATATCATTAAAATTGGGCAGTACTAAATTAACAAATCAAAATACATTTCAACTAACTACTATGTTCACAGAATGTTTAAGATTAAAATTTAATAATAGTATGTGTAAACATTTGCAGAAAATCTGAGCTAAAGTGACCCAAGAGAGCATCAAGGTCGTCAACTTACTGCAGACTGGAGTTACATTTGGCTTATGTCACAAGGCTGACTGTTTTCATGGAATTGAGTTTGCTTCCTTACCCTTCCTACATTTTGATCAACTGACAGCAGATCAATTGCATCTTAAATAAAACTGTTTTGACATCTGACAGCAGCTTCGTCAAAATAGAACTGAACCGCTTGGAATGAAACCAACTTTAGTCATAAACACACATTTAATGTGTGCTTGGACATTTAGTAGTGAACAGTATAGTTCTTAACATTATCAAAATAAGCTTTTTAACATGTTTAACTTTCAATTCTCTGCCTATCCTTCATGAACATTTTTTATGCCTAGAAATATCTTTATATGAACAATCAATTTAAATAACAGCTTCTCACAACATAATATTTTGTTAAGTTTTAAAAAACATACCCAAAGACACTTCAGTAATGAAATTGCTTTTTTTTTAAAAAACATTTCATTAGTTTACAGTATGAAATAAATAGGTATTTCACCAGCAAAGAGAACCTCTGAACCTGAAAATACATGAAATTTAACTTCAATAACATTATTTCTAAAAACTGGAACTATTCACTATTACTATGTGTTTTGAAATTTGTTTGTACAAATCGCTGCAAGTATATCAACTTAAATTGTTCTTTCAATTGTATCATGTATATTTAATTATTTGCACATAACTAAACCACAAATGATTAAGTTTTGATCTCATTTTATGTTTCTCTTGTCTAATACAAATGTTACTCAATAGATTTTTATGATGGGTATACTTTTTAGTTTTTTATGTAGTATGTGATAATTGTCAGCTGCATCTTTTCATTCAGGAAAATCTGTATCTAAACTTCTTTGCAAGCCACCGACCCATTCTTTGCCTCAAATGTAATGATACATGTATGTTTTATGTGGTTGCTGTCAGAACAGGTATTAATATTTATGAACCCGATAGTCAGTACACGAAGTGCTCAAGGTGAGATATTGTGATCGCCCTGTATCTGTCATCAACAATTTGAGTGTTAACACTCTAGAGGTCACAATTTACACACAATCTAAATAAAACTTGGTCAGAATGTTACCCTCAATAAAATATTGGACGAGTTCGATATTGGGTCATCTAAGGTTAAAAATAAATCACCAGGTCAAATTGAAGGAAAAGCTTGTTAACACTATAGAGGTCACATGTATGACTGTATCTTCAGGAAACTTGGTCAGAATGTTAATATTAATAGTTTCTAGGTCAAGTTCGAATCTGGTTCATGTGCAGTCAAAAACTAGGTCACAAGGTCAAATTGAAGGAAAAGCTTGTTAACACTCTAGAGGTCACATTAATAACAGTATCTTCATGAAAATTGGTCAGAATATTTATATTAATAATCTTAAAGTCAAGTTAAAATCTGGGTCATGTGCGGTCGAAAGGTTACCAGGTCAAATCATAGGAAAAGCTTGTTAGCACTCTAGAGGTCACATTAATGACTGTATGTTCATGAAACTTAGTCAGAAAGTATATATTGATTAGCTTTAGGCCAAGTTCGAATCTGGGTCACGTGTGGTCAAAAACAAGATCACCAGGTCAAATTTAATGAAAAGCTTGTTAACACTGTAGAGGTCACATTTAGAATTGTATATTGTGAATTGTATATTCATGAAAGTTGGTCAGAATGTTTATATTAATTAGCTCTAGGACAAGTTCGAATCTGGGTCATGTGTGGTCAAAAACTAGGTCACCAGGTCAAATAATAGGAAAAGCAAGTTAACACTCTAGAGGCCACATTTATGAGCATATGTTCATGGAACTTTATCATCAGAATGTTATTCTTGATGATCTTTAGGTAGGAGATTGAAACTGGGTTATCAGAGGTCAGAAACCAGGCCACTAGGGTCAAATCATAGAAAAACTTTGTAAACACTGTAGAGGTTACATTCTCTCTTTCATCACCATGAAACCATTTCAGAATGTTTGTGTTTATGAAGTCTATGTCACACTCGAATTGGATCAGTTGAGCGATATAGGGCTTTCAGGGCCCTCTTGTTAAAAATAAATTTTTCATTTGCTCAATTGCTATGGTATTTTTTTTTAAGTTTCAAAAAATCAATCTTGTGATATAGCTTTCGTGTTGCATCCACCATGACCCCAAGCCTTACCTTTTCTTAAACATCTGAATATTCAAGTAAAAACTACTAAAAATCATGATTTTCTGTTTTGTCAATTCACAAAAATTAAACAGACAAGGTCTGATATCCAAATGGTACTCATTGTGTACTGCCAGAAATGAATAATTTTATGTCAATGACCTGAGCACACCTCACCTGTCAACAGTCATTAATTCTTTAATTATTACTTCATTGTTGACATACATTCAAGTAAGCCTTCCATTCAACTGCAAATAATCTAATAAACTCTGGTATGACCTTATCACATTAGGGCCTTCTGACAGAGGCTAGAGCACTGTCAAAACATTTTGGAAATCCGTTTGTCATTGTTTGATGAAACGTATCGCCTTATCTGCCTTTGGTAATGGAACGAAGGAGGGGCTCCTTGAGCGGCATAGACTGTTCATTGTTTTATTTACAATGATGTTGTGAAAGAAAAGTTATCTTTGATTTAAGTCTTTATTTTAAACAACATTTTGCCTCCGAAGTAGCATAAATTACGTTATTTATCACTGTGATATACACACACTGTAAATTATGCTTTGTGTGAATTTGTTAATGTGGTTTTTCAAATTTAACTGATCTGTGGTTGTTGTGGCATTGGTATCACAGTGGTCTATGTGTTTGCCTGTTATATTTTGAATTGTTCTGGAAATCATTTTTCCAATAAATTCATAAAGGTATGCACTTCTATATTTCTTGTTTTTTTTTATTATAAAGACGAACATTTAAGTTGTGTGTTTTAGCCTTTGTGTAAAAGTTATCGCTCCAGATTAATGTATGATGTATGGTTCAAATCCCTATTACATATATTTACACTACCGAATGTTACATTGATGTTGCCAGCATTCAGCAGTACCGTCCCTCAGCACTTTCAGTGCTTTGATTTGTTTTTGTGTTTTATGTCTTACCCAGTGCCATTAAACGGGGTTTATGTTTAAACTTTTTGCTACTGAGCTTTTTTTTGTAGATTTTCACATAAGTATTGCCTGTACATTATGTTTTATGAGATCACAATTACACTCAAATACAAGGGCAATGAGTCTTATAAAGCTGAGAAGAGCAGAAGAGAATAAATATCGATATTGAATTAAGACAAATTCGAGATAAATCAAAGGTCCATAAGAAGAGACAGCTTATAACATCGATTATTTCTTTGAGTAACAAAGATGACCATAAACGCATCTTAATCAAATTACCGATTTGCTAAAGTTCTGCTTTCCAAAGATAGCATATATGAGCATTAAAACTGGTGCAATGTTGCAATAAGTTTTTTAAGTTTTTTATAACAAAAATAGTAAAAATAAAGGGTATGAAGCATTTATAATCTAAGACATTTACGGAATGAATAATGCATGACAACTTGGGGCAGGGAGGCATACTGGCACATACTGGGACATACTGAATATTCACATATTAGTTGGACTGAAATACAGAGTGACATAAGGAGTTAGCACAACCAAAATCAATAAATTCTTCGGCATGAGCACCCTTTGAGCCCGACTATCAACATGTCTTAAACAAAGCTTTGTTCTCCTTATCGCAGGTTAAATGTAAATTAAAAACACGATCCTCCGTCGTTACATTCCACCAGTGCACTAAGGTAGTGGTAAATCGAGATTCCCTTTGCGACGCGTGCTCTCAGAAGAGTGTGTAATATCACCGTAATAGTATGTATTGAAATACATTAAATGCGGCTTGTCCCATTCAAGTTCATACTCAGATTGTCGTATTGACTAAATAATACCAAGAAATACGAGATGTGATTTTACAGCTTGCTACAAAGAAATACGTGTGGTGTTATCCATCCTTAATTACTGCAGGTTTATTATGCGATGTGTATTCTAGCATTCCGTGATTCATAAACCGTAATATTAAAGTAGAACTGAACTGATATTTGACATTTAATTATTACATAACGATATAAAAGATTGATAATTTTCAAGTTTGATACGATATGTTATTCAGTTCAAATCATTTTCATAAGCTGGCAATTTTGTTACAAACTACCCCCTGTTCCGCATTTTCCGAAAAACTCAACTGACTTGCGTCCCTTGGCGTTGCTATACATGCGTAGTTGCTTCCCTTGGAACTGCCTCTCGGTTTTGATAGAGAATGAAGATGAAACGGGAGCCAGTCAATCGACATATCAACTTCCGCGTCCGCGATAATTCAGTAAAAAACATGGACTTTCCGAGGTTTCCAGTCCACTTACATGGTTTATCACCAAAATAACGAGTAAAACATATGGATTTTGCTTAATCTTCCGAAGTAGACGCTTTTAATTTGAAAGTTAACAGAAGAAATGGAACGAATCAATATGTTCAACCAAGTCAAACACAGAAAGTTTGAAACAGTTTCAAACTGACGATAAATCCTGTGTTCCTGAACCGGCTGAAGTCTGAATCTGTGAATAATTTAGTGTATCAGTATAATATGCAGGGGCGGTTATACAATTTCAATTGGGGATCGGTGTGTTAGCCCAAATAGGCAACAGCTTTGCCTCTGTCCAATCCAGACCAGATGTGATGTTGAAAGACCAAAAAAATTGCCAGCCATTACAAATTTAGGCACTTAAATTCTCATGAAAAACTTGGCATAACAGTAGTGACACGCAAAACGATGGCAATGCCAAGCTGATTTAGTGGCAGTCATTTGACTGACAAAAGGAATGTTGTGCTATGTTACAACAAAAGTGGCTTTAAAAACCTAGGTATTTATCGATGGAGTACTGTCAAAGTTTGTATTTAAAGAAAGGCTGTCTCTAACCGTCGGCTTGACTAAAGAGTAACATCCCTTTTATGTAAATTAGCCATGGAATAGATTATTTGCTAAGCAAAAGTTCTCAAATGTCAACCAAATTTTACATCAAGGTTAGCTAGATAAAACCTGCACAAAATGTTAAATCATTTAGCAGAAACTTCAAATGTATGCATCTATTTATAACATTAATTTTGCAAAACTATCTATTGTGGAATTTGCAAAGAAGCGCATATGTTGTTCATTCTAAAGGTGAGAGAACTTCATCATGGTTCATGCTGGCTTTGACCAAACACATGTATTCTCTACATAGGAAATTGGTGAAATTACTACAAACATCTGAACATGATTAGTATGCCATGAATGTACTATGCACTGGCAGTTCCAAACCAGTGCATTTGTAGTCTATGGGATGCTTAGTCACAATCTGCCATTCACGGAATCTGACAGAGTTATACAAATTAACTAGATAAATTAAGGTAAGTGTGATACGATTTCAAAGAATGAAGTCATATGGAAAGATTAAGGACAAACTTGCAACTCTAGAGTCTAAACATCAAAGTGGTCAAGACATGTTAAAGCTGCACTCTCACACATAGCATTTTTACAACTTTTTTATTCTTTGTCTTGGAAAGAGCAAATTTTTGCGTAGGTATCAGCAAATATACGATAAAAGATTGCTGACAAAAGATCAGATCATAGAACTTCATATTTCCATTTGAAAATTCATGTTAAATGGTTTAAGAAACAGTTTAAGAAAAATGCATAAAACATCAATTTTTGAACTTAAATATAAAAATCGGAGATCATTTTTTTTTTGTCAGCAGTCATATAACTAGTTTCAGTGCATTTTTCACAAAAATTGGCTCGTTTCAAGAAAAAAATAAGAGGTCAAAACGTTCAATTGTGAGAGTGCAGTTTTAATTTTATGATATGATGATAAATTTCATTGATTAATGCTTTTAGCGCAGATCTACATGTAGATAATGTCTTGAAAAAACATTATTCACAATACTGATTTTCCTTATGAGTATAAGTATTCCATGTATTCATGAGCATTTTATGATGTTGACTTATTTAAGTTGATTCATCTTCATGATATCCAATCAAAATTATACACAATAAACAATATAACTGATACTTGTTTATGTAATTGATTTTCAATACTCTAATATGAAATTTGATTCAGTGTTTAACCTTACAGTATTTTTTAAATCCTATAAAATTACAGTTTAAGGACAAAAAGCAGTAAAATAAAATTAAACATCAAATGCTGAATACAAAATATTTCACCAATAAAATCATAAAGCAACAGTAGGTCATAACATGTACATAAAGAACGAATCTCCACCAACACAAAATTTGACATACAGCATACAGATTTAATGTCCTTAAACTTTGATTTTATTTTAGTTCTTCTGAATAACAGTGACAACATTCATAAAAATGGTCATGAAACATTACTATTATTAATTATTTGAAAAGTGTAAACTTATATTTCTATGAGCACAAGTTAAACAGTATCTTAATACCATGTATTTAATACAATGTAGTATTATTAAAAATCATACACAAGTTTATCAAATTAATTCTCTATTTTATGTATGAATTTTTATTCATTACAACAAAAAATGCATTTCAACAAGCAGTTTTATTTTTTAAATTTTCAGGAAAGATTTTTCATTTTTTGCAACGATCAGGACAATGAAGAAATTGACAAACTTAATAATAATGAATTGCAACAGAAATTAAAGTGTAAACCTCTTTTCAATAAAAAGATAAATGTCATTATTTGGGAGTGACAGAATACAGCCATTGTCCATTTCACTCTTTCTACTCAATGCATTTATAGCAGCTGATTGGTTTTTGTTCACAAAATGACTTGTATACTTGTAAATATGGTAAACATATATCTTCAAGTGGGGTTTAATTAAAATAATTCAGAAAAAAAAAAGATTTTTCAGTCTGCTGTACAACAAAAATTTAGAATGATAAGAAGTTTGTCTTAAAGCATTAATATTTTAAGTTTTCTGATTTGTCACAATTTAATAGAGAATTTCACAAGCAGATCCAGTGGGATGGGGACCCCCCCCCCCAATATCTAAGATCCGTTTTGTTTCAATATAGTAGAAAAAGAGTAATAAAATAATATCCCCAAAATGCACCATTTCGATCAAGAAATTGTGAAAATTTCAAACACCACTGCCAATGCTTTTAACTAAATACATTTCAGTTCTGATGGAGGGCTGCAAATTAAATGATGTTTTTGCCTCTAAATTATGCCTCCCAGTATCAAATACTGAATCCGCCCTTGAATTTCCCATTGTAAATCAAGCCTCTATTAAATATTGAACAATTGAAGAATCAACAGCCTTTTAGCTAGGATCAACAGCCTTTGAATGACTGTAAATAGTACAAATTTCTATTAAAATCACTGAACCTTATTTTCACCCAGAATTATGAACTGAACTTTCCACAAACTCTAAAGTTGTTGATTTATGAATTTTTTTCAGTCTTTCTTGTTTTTATTTGTTTTATTATTTTTATGGATCACTCCAGGGTTTCCGCCAGGAATTTTATAAGGTTTTCAAAGTTTAATAATAAGCAACACAAAATATAACTTTACACTAAACTAAAGACGGGAACGCAACTCAATTACATACGACGACATAGCATAACCCTTGTTTATAATAACACCGATATCTTAACACGGTTCTCAATTACAAGTTAATAATTTAATTGGTTAACAAACGCACTCGGGATTAAAAAACAAAATAAAACGACACATGATTTATGTTACCGAAATCAATTAACAACTTATTTTTACTTTGCGTTCATAGATGATTATAGGGATGAAGGTCGCAATTACGACAGTGGTGTTTTTCACCCATTCCTATTTGATAAAGAATAGGAGGAGTTTGGTTAATTGCACTGTTGAACCTCACCGACACGCCTTCATGCTGTCGTCGATCCTGAATGGCTGATACAAATGCCGTAATAGTCCCGACACGCCTTCTGGCTGTCAGTCAACCGTTGCAACCGTTGGAATCGCAACAAAACTGTGTATTGTCAAAACTGATGATTGTTTTGATAAGGGTTTTCGCTACGCGGATTAAAGCATGTCGGCATAATTAACGCGTGTCGGTAATTAGCCTTGCCAGCGGAAGGCACGTCGGGCCCGACAAGCCATAAAGGGCTGGCGGAAACCCTGCACTCCCTTTTAAGCGGTTCCTAAAAGTGTTAAATCATGTGATTATGGGGGCTAAAGGCCCATAACTCTAGCTCAATGATTTGTTTACAGATTTATTTTACAACATACTTTCAATAAATAGGCAAAATAAGTGAGTATCACTTAAATGAAAACCAACCATTGTTGTATTTAAAATGTGAATGACGGTCTTTAAAATCTCAAAGTCTCTTTTGGCCAATATAAATTTATTGCTTTTCAACCATTTTTTTAAATGGGGGTATTTTGTTGTTCATTTGATGAATGTTCATGCTCTTTCTTAATGCATACGAGGCCATAAACATGAGTTTCTAGACGAACCACAATCAAGATCATAACATTTCTCCTTTTTTATAAGTCAATGTTTTACATCGAAGAATAAACTCAGTTCCTAGACAGTTCTGGACCGATATGCAAATACATACTGGTACACTAGATCAACATTTTTATTTGAGTCAATATTTGAAAGTGGTGGCAAAAAAAAAAAGGATGTCGGGGTATGAAAATCCAGCAATGAATTGATAGTTGCCTTATTGTTGTAGTGTGCATTGCATTTGGGGAAGCAGCAGCTTGGTTAGTTAAGTTAATAAGAATTCCATCCTAACTTTTGAGTGTTTTTTGGCTAGAGTCCAACACCGGACACACATCCAAGGTTAACTTTTATGTTAAATGCAAGGGTGTCTTGATAAGTCTTTAGATGAAAGGGAGAGGGGTGAAGTTTGTGGGTAATCCTATACGAACATGGGGCATCGGTTAGTGTTTTAGTGATCATAGGGTCGAGCCCATCATTGGGCCCACTTTTCCTCACAGATTTACTGTTAACTGTATTGTGGAGGTCATTCTTTGATAAAATACAAGTAATTATCAAATCACTCACCTTCATCACTCACAATTTTATCTTCCTAAGTAGAGTGCAACACAGCATTCCATTAAAAATGCTGACTTAAAACAGCCAAATGTAAAGCAATATTATGGAATGCTGGTTGTTCCAATTTCCTTGTATCAAAAAATCTCCAATGTGTATAACCTGTCCAAGTCCTCGCAGGTATTACGATTGAATGGCACTGCAATTATTGTTTGGTTAATCAATCCATTTCAACCAGCTGCCCCAACATACGAGCACGGTCGTAAAAGTTTAAGATCGTCTGCATTTCATTATCGCTACCTTATTTTGTGCCACTGACTTGTCTGTCATTGACGGTTTCTGAAAGTAGTGTTGCCATGGCCTCCATTTTAAATGGCTTATTTTAATCCAAGGGAAGTAACACGTTTATATTTATCGCAAGGATACAGACTGACTTCATATAAAACACTTCGTATCGCTATTCAAACCGACTACGTAGATTTTGTAGATTTAATTCTTATATCAATATGTAGGCGATATCAGAAACCCAGAAATATCTAACATTTTCCGGAAAATTAAAGCAATGCATTGTGGTATATGGTGCAATGCATTGTGGTACTCGCTGGGCATGCGCACTTAAAACAAAGGGAGACAACACAGTGTCCACTCATTTCAAGGGCATTAATTCATCTAGCAACCATAGAATGGGCAGAACAGAGGCCGGATTCCGTGGTAACGGTAGACCGTAGAAGCAACATTTACGCTTTGTATATTAAACTTGAGCGCGTTTAGTAGAAACAATGAATAAAATTAAGAACTAGAAATTACAGTTCAGTTCACCTTTAAATAAATAAAACCAAAGCTAATTTGGTCCGATAGAAGTAAAGAAATGTTCTCTTATGGCTTTCTGCAAATAACGTGTAATGTTATCCAGTCCTTAATGAATGCATGCTTAATATGCGATGTGTATTATAGCATACCGTATACATGTATAAATTAAAAACAATGCATTACGACAATAATGATACAAAAGTTAATGCAGACAATCTTTGACACAGCTATTCCTTAATGAATGCATGCTTAATATGCGATGTGCATTATAGCATACCGTATACATGTATAAATTAAAAACAATGCATTACGACAATAATGATACAAAAGTTAATGCAGACAATCTTTGACACAGATATTCCTTAATGAATGCATGGTTAATATGCGATGTGAATTATAGCATACCGTATAAATGTATAAATTAAAAACAATACAATACGACAATAAGGATACAAAAGTTAATGCAGACAATCTTTGACACAGATAATACACTTTAAACTTAAAATCAACCAAAAACAGAGAAAGCAGTCAGAAAGTTCGTGAAATAAACAATACACCATGGTTTAAATGAACGTATGTTTTTTTTTTAATTATTAATAGACTGATGTTGTTATCGCGATGTCTATGCTGCTTACACTGACCTGAAATATTCCGAGGAGATTTCAACAAGGGTTTTATGTCTATAGTCAAAGTAAGTCAAATGAAACACTTTGATTAAGACGAAGTAAAACCTCTTTTATAACCATGCATATACTATATAGCACAATCGCAATATAATACTTTCACGACCATATAGCCACCATCTACATGTAGAATGATACAACACAAGCAAATTTCATACATCTTTCATTTTTCAATTTTCATTGTTCAAGCTCCTATTCCTTTAATATCTATTTTGTCTCGGTCACTCACCAAAGAGCTTTATTCTATTCCTATTACTCGTTTATGTAAGGCGAAACAATAATATTTTTACAGAATATTTACCACTACGTTTTTTGGTGCGGCTGTTGCTTCTATTTACGAACAACTTATATACACTATTCCTCTTAAAGTATATGCTTTCCAAGAAAATTCGCAGAAATTGAATCTGTCGGATAGTTCATAAAGCATTGAATGATTTATTGACATGATTTATAGTTGTATTTGTAAATATTTGTTTTGAGATTTATGTGTCAAACGATTAAACTTATATTGAAACGTAATTGTGTTTGATGATTAAGCCTGCATGCATACATTTTAAGAATGTTCCATAAATTGTGCTTGCATTACACCTTTCAACAGCCGTTCAATCCATTGCGTCAAAACAAAGGCCATTGTTGCGGCTGTCAAACGCGACATGATATATTTTCTCTATGCGTACTTTTTTACATACATGTATTTGTGCACTCTTTAAAAATTGCATGTACATGATAAAAGGCACTTAGCATATACACCTGGGGCAAAAATATAGTATGGAAATGGACTTCTTCGATATGATGATCGGTCCATTGTCAGTAATAATAATTGCAATACTGTTAAAGCTCCAAGCCTCTGCCAAGCACTTAAACTGCCCTTTTCCCTTTTTAAGAATCAATAGTTTGAAGGACAGAAACAAACGTAATAAGCAATTGTAGTTGAAGCAACGTTCGACATTAACGGCCACCGAACAGCACTAAAACATCAGGACATGGATATCGTTACAGCATTGGAGTATTTGTAAACGGCGGTCTGATAACGTCCAATAAACGAACATTCCCGCCTGATTTATTGCGGTAGATAGTACTCGCTGTTATTTCTTATTTTCTCCTAGAAATTGTAAATGTATGGAATTTTAGAATGGCGTTGAACTTATTGGTGGACAATATTGGTGTTGCGGAATTCATTTCTTATTTACTCATTACAAAACCAATACCAGAGCAAATAAGGTAAATGTATGTCAAAAACCCCTTTAAATTGTACATTAAACATGCAAAGAAGCTGTTTAGATGTTATTCATGATAGCATAATAATTGTACTAATCATAATAATATTGATTTGTTATCAATCCAGATCGAAAAATTATTTTAGACATTTTGCAAAAACGCGTGTGGTGTTGTTATGTGATGTCACGTCGCGAGTAATTTTATTTCAACATTAACGTCAAAACGTTCATTTACAAATCACTTTTTAAGATAATTTATTTTAATTAAATACTAAAACCATCTTTCTTTCAGAAACGTTATTCACTCAAGTTATTTTAATATATAATGACAACATTTCAAAACGCTACAAGTAAATAAAATATAATTGGACTTTTTAGAATATTGCAATAAATATATAATTAAAGAACTTATTGCCAGGGTTGTAGCCATAAATGTTAACATAATCAGATATATTTAGATTACATCGTCGCACTCATCATTGTGTTAAACGCGGTGGGTTGCTACTGATCAAAAGTGAGCGATATTTTAAAGAGAAATACTAACAAGACTGAAAGAAAAACAAACAAAAATATCTTTGGTTGTTTTTGCGCGGAAAGTAGACAGGTAATTTACCCTTTTTACAATACAACGATATCTTTCCACGATAAGCCATCATCAAAATTTCAACAGGGTCCTTGATCAACATTTTGAACGTAAATAACAACTACCTGACATTTTCTTTCATAAATAGTTTCTTCTATTTAAAATATGTCTTCGCTTTAAATTTAGCATCCGTTCTTATGTCAAATGAAAACGTAAAGAATGAATAATACTTAAATGTCTCGATTCTAGTTATAATTTGGAATGAACAGTTCATGTATATACAAATATTTAATTTTTTTGAAACTCGACCGTTTTAAGCAGCCTTTTCTTCAAATAAAGACTTTAAAAAAGATAACTTAATTCACCAAATAAAATGAAACATGGCGAAGTCTACGCCGCTTAAATGGCTCTCCATTCGGTCTTTTACTAGATTGTGAAAAAGAGTCTAGTTTCTTAAAACACTTTGACACGCCTTTTTACGAGACAGCCGTCAGTTTGAGCGCTGTCAAATCATTATCTTTGAAACAGGTTTGAAAACAAATAACCTAATCATACTCCGTTAAAATAAAGAAGGGACTCTTTAAGCAGAATATACTGCCCTTTGTTTCATTTACAATGATGATGATGATGATGATGATGATGATGTTGATGATGATGATGATGCCTTTTACTCTTATAATAGCAACCTTTCTGCGTAGGAATTCCTTTTGAAACTCGTAATCATATATTACGCCTTCTGAAGTTCAGTGGTCATATTGGCTTTAGTATGATCTATACTGAAGTATTTACATGTTGCAATCAGCAACCAAGAATAAAAAAAATCAATGCGTAATCTTCGAACAATGCAACATATCACTTGGTATCCAAATTCCTTTTGAGACTTCAGTTCAAAATAAAAATAACACAATCACTTTGCATTAATTTGTTACAAGAGACAGATTTGCCATTAACGGCAGTCCCATTTCGTCCATATTGTGATTTGCAGTGCACGATCGAATTAATTTTTGATCAATGTTATTATTGTCGGAAATTAACTCTTTTGTTGATGCAACCCGCTACTGGATGAAAGTGTGAACTTTCTGTAGATGAGAGTAAATGTATCATTAAAAACGGTCATTTCAAGGAGACATGAAGAGGATTGTATTTGCATTGAAAGTAATGACAATCTATATATAAATGTTTCCAACGTTACAGGCAAATATAGCACTTTAAGAAACTATAGTCGTGCATGTTGTACCCGAACGGCAATATGTGTATTGTGTACATATGTTTCTTTGTTTTATTATTATTTCATTGCGTCAGGATTATTAAAATTGTGATTCAGAACAAAGGTATATTTCGCACTAGACGGAGTACTAAACCCCCCCCCACACACACACACACTTGCCGTTATATATTACATGCTCAATTCTTTCATCGTCTTTTAAAAACATGCATGTGTTCAGCCCTCATTTTAAAGATACTCCCAGAATAGCTTTTGACGACATGTCTGCTGTTTTAAGCAGATATTAGTTGATTTTAATGATTTATTTAAAAGTTTTACTGCGCGATATTTACAGGAATTGCAAATTAATAAGCTATTATTTGATTTTAGATTATAGCATTAATAATAATAACTGTAAGGTCAGCATGGAGTTCAAGTTGTCGTGCAGTCTAGATCTTATTTATGACTGTAGCTGAATGCATCTCAGACATACTTGCTACCATAACTTAAAAACCTAAAAGTTCGGGTTAGGTTTCCTGAAGTTTAAGACAGGTTGCCGGTCGTTTTATCATTATGACAGTGTATGACTATTCAATACTGTGGTGAGTAGTCATTGTTCAATTGCGGAAGGTACAAAATTGCACCCGTTAATGCTTATTATGATTATAGATTTCTTTTGAGCAGACCTTTATTGAACACGCATTTGTATTTGTACATTGTCGTATTTGAAAGATGATTAGATTGTTTAAATGAAGTATATAATACCATGTCGGGTAAAACACATGTCAAATAACACGTTCAATGATAATGAAAAAGAAGTTCAGTAAATCTGTGTAGAGCTGTGGTTTTACTAAGGCGAATACGAATAACCCAACACTTCCGTTTAATATCATAAAATAACATTATATAATCTTTAATTCTCTAGAAAATATATATTCGTATGCGATAAGCGATAATAACAGTCGGAGACTAGGCTTCCTTTGCTATATCGGCAATTTTGTATAGTTGTATAGATTGATATCATTACACGCCTAGTAAACGACAGTTCCATCACTTATCGATGGTTCAAATAATATTTGTTGGCGACATGTAATTGCAGCTGTGCCTTTTGTGTATTTGTACATATATTTATATGTTTAATATTTCATCTGATATTTTATTAGATCGACATATTTCGAAAATCGGAGAATGTGGTACAGTGTAAGACGACTTTTATTACGAATTCGTTTCATTATTGTGCGAGTTGTGGTGCCAAGAGCTTTTCTCCCGGACTTCGGCATTTTTTGGGATTTGCCAGCATTTCAACACTTCGATGCACACCGTCATTTCTGCGGAATTCTAGTTTCATTAAGCACTATTATACATTTCAAGCCAAGATGTTTTATTTATTTATGTTGAAAATGTATTTTTTTCTGCAAATTTAAGGTAGAAGTTAACTTGCATTAAATTCGTTCCAGCTTTCGATAATTTAATTTACTGGAATCTAAACGAGGTTCCTTTTTCAAATGGGCATTTGTAAATTTCGAATTTAAACCGTTACCTTACTGTAAAATAATGAACAAAGATAATTGGTAATTCTAGAGGAAACAGTTATGTTTTTAATTAGTTAAGTTTAAGATAAAAGGTGTCTTTTTACATCATAAAAAGAATTGCTTATTATTTTTTACAATAGAATATTGCCTTACGGTCAGGGACAATCTTGTGTTTCCTATTCCAGTTGTTTTACTGTTTATTAACACAAATTGAGTGTGATTTATTAAAGATGAGTTACAAATTAAGACAAAGTTATGTTTTAAAATAGTTCCATCTTAAGTTCGTGATACATTAAATGTTATTGTAATTGTATTTCCCACAAAATGTTACGATTGGGCAATGGTTTCCCTTGATTTAATAATGTGTACGACTATTTCACATGTTCACTATATCATATCATGGAAACGGTTTTTTTCTGTATTGGATGTAGTAATTGTTGACAAATACATCCGCATACCTCCACGGAGGCACCAGTCTAAAACAATATTGGTCCTCCGCCTACATCTATGGAAACACCATTCTGAAATAATATTGCTCCTCCGTGAGATTATTGCTCAAGGGTTCTGCGCTTATCAAAATACATTCTGGAAACAATGAATATAGAACTTAAACACCGTTATAATTGTATGACGATGTGTCGGGTATATTTCAAATCACTAACCATTTACATACATTTATCATACAGCACTTTCTCCATTTTTTATTGTGTAAAGAATTAATACTTTATTTACAACATGACAACTAGCACGATACGATAGGTTGTAAATTGGCATAATTGTATATCAAAGCAAAAAAGCGATTGTATATTTGTAGAAAAGATATTTCCCAGTCCCTTTCCCTTGAGAATAATTAAACGGGTTCTTATATTCAATTGGTGCCGTCAGATCGTCGTTATATTGTACTAAAGTGGTGGTCAATTGAAAGTTTTTCTCAGACAAGCATGTATAACACAACAAACGATATTTGAAAACACCAAAAGATGCTGCCTGTCGCATTGGATGACAAGGTGAGTTTGAAATATCACGCATTACGTTCGACCATTCTAAATGGTTTCTGCTTTCACATACGTGATACGTTTATTGTTGTACCATCATTTCAATTTCAAAGATGGGGTTTTATGCACCTATTAAAGTTTTGCGCCTCTTGGAGCACACCGAGGATTTAGACAAACTGCATATTTTGCTGACTAAATCACTACCTGGAACAAAATACGTGTGGTTGACCTTATTTAAGGTTAAAATATGTATGACATGTCTATTTCCCGGGTGATTGTCTAGCTTGTGCTGTCAAAATACTACCGGTCGGGAATCACCCGATGCTTAAACCTACATGCCCCCGTCCCTGTAGGGGAAAAGCATCTATAGATGCATTACTAAATAACGTCAGAAACGATTGGTAACAAATATTTTTGTCACCTTTGGTTGGTGTTTAAATTTGAAAAAAAAAGATATGAATCAAACATAATTGGGACCTCATTCTTGTGTTGGGCAAGCTACACCCAGTTCTTACACTGTTTTCTACTAAAATGAAATATACTTTTAGCTAAAATTAAGATTATAGTAAACTTTAAACATACCGGTTATCTTTTCTCAAAACCATTGAATCTCATTATGGTTTTAGCATTTGCTTAGACTGGAAACTCGAAAATCAAAGCTTGTTCGCTTCATATTTATATGTACATTAGTTCATGACAGGGTTATTGCATTGCTCAAAACCAACTCGTTTCTATTTTAGGTAATGTCTTTTATGCATAAAAGGTTCTGTAGACCGTTTGGTGTTTGGCGTATTTCGTTTTATGACAGTCTCGACATTGATCATTGATTAACGCCATGCTGAATGTGGTTCGATTTAAGCCAATAGGAGTAGGCAAGACTGTCAATTAATATTTCAAATGTTACTAATTTATTCTATCACTCTTCACTCTGCAGCTTTATCCGGAATATTTGTGAAACTATAAAGAAGCAAGTTAGTGAACCATTGATACGATCGCTAAAGACATTTAGTTGATTTAATGGTATTTCTATGAAGATATTTGTATTTGTGGGAAATATTCTATGTTAATAACTGTCTCTGCTCATGGGAGAACAAATATATGCGACTTCCTATTCACAATAATGCATACTTAATGCTGCTTCATGGCGCTTGGCCTGTCGTTAACTCATTTTAAAAGCATCATAATTCATATCAAACTACAGGGACAAGCGCACTTGCTAAAACATATTGTGGTCTTATTTAGATGTCCAAAGATCAAAAGGAAAATGACAGACAGACAATCAAACAGTTAATGGAAGATCACACTGCAGAACACTAGCAATTCTTTGGAATACCAGGATATCATTAATCAAGATATGTTATTGTAACATTACGCACGTAACATCTGTAAGCAGACAGAAAATCACTATGACAATGCTTTATTGTAAATTCTGATTGATCTAAGTGAATAATGGATGGTGAGGAAGTTTTATTTCTTTATATTTTAAGTACTAAAATGATAGGATGAGCCTGTAGAAAACACTACAAGTGTCTTTATATATACACTATACACATATAAGCCATTCAACTGTTCATGCCATGGAAAGAAACATACATTTGCTGAATTCTTGTGAACATGCCCCCGCACCCTCCCCTCAGAAAAGGTAAAAATATGAGTGAGCTTTATCCGTTTAAGGGTTGGTATTGATTTACAACTGTAACTACTAATGACGCAATTATTACAACCCTCGAACAACACTGCCCTGTATCTTAACTCAGTAAAAATGACACTCTTATTCAATATCAATGCATACACATGTATAACAAACATATATTTTGACTGATAACCTTTAACTACTTACTTAATAATGCATTTATAGAAAATATTAATTACTGATAACAAGATTGTAACCGTGTATTTAATAGCTGAAAACGCAAAAATATTAAATGATTGTTGAATGCCTGAAGATTTACTGTGATCTACTATAATCCCAAACGGTAGAATTACTGTGTTTTATGCACATTTCTTTCAAAATAAAATATGTATCCTTCATTAGAACCATTGTTTTAGACATTTACTCACCCTTTTTTGAATAATAAAACAATAGTATTCATTGTGGTAAATCTTATGTGGGAGTAAGAGTGCATCTTTAACTGTTGTTTACACTGTTGATTATATAAAATGATAGATAAGGAGCGGTATAAATATTAGCTCTAAGCTTTCTCCTCAATCCTTACTTATCATGCATGTAATTTATGTCTTTGCTTCATTCACTTATAGACAATACATATTGCTCAAATCGATTGCGTGTTAGAATAAGAATATCGTGCGTTTGTTTCTAATAAAGTGGCAACGGAAGCCTTAAATGAATTTCCAAATATCCACTTTATTTTATCAATGTTGTGAAATTTCATATGTTTGTTGCGAAACTGTCAAATAACACAACGGTATTTAATTGTCGCATTATCATTTGGACAACATAGTTTATGATAGATATGTCGTTTAGGCAAAATGTTTTAAATCGGAAAAATCGGACGGTTCTAAAACGTTTTCGTACTTCAAACTCAAGAACTCAAAAAAATACTTATGGCATTGTTTTTAAAATTGATTATACATATCTTAAAAGTACTGACCAAAGAATCGTCTCCGAAGGTAGTTTACTTAGGACTTTAATAAGCAGCATTGAGGCGATGCTTAAAATAACCACTACATCCATTCGATCTCGCAATCAGAGCTATACCAAATTACATCCACTTAATCTTGCAGTCTCAACTATACTTCATCCACTCAGTCTTGCAGTCAGAACTATACCAAATGATATCTATAAAGAATCGCAGTCAGAGCTATACCAAATTACGCCCACTCAGTCTTGTAGTCAGAACTATACTATATTACACACGGTCTAACAGTCAGTATTATACTTAATTACATTCACACAAATTTGCGATCAGTAATTTCATAAATAACATCCAATCAGTCTCACAGTCAGAACTATATGCACACTCAGCCTGCATGGTTGACTCATACTCAGTGTACCACAAGTCCAATAAGTGGCATATTACCACTGACATGATTATTTTTATTTAAAAAAGCGGACCCGTTGATGTCTAGAACACATAGAAACAAGATAGGTGAACTTCATGAATTTACATTAGTGTGGTAGCAAACTGTTCAACGCTCAACGCTATTCACGTTGACATTCGTAAATCGGCAATAAGGTGACGTTCAAATGTCAAAATATTTAATTTTCAAAGATGGGGTTGTATGCACCTATTAAAGTTTCGCCCCTCTGGGCGCACACAGGGTTTTTAGACGAACTGCACATTTTCTGACTTAATCCCTACCTTTAACACAATCCGTGTGGTTGGGTATTAGAGGTTGAAATAAACTCAGACATGACTATTTCCCTAGTGGAAAAACAGCGATATGTGCATTACCAGATAACGTTGGAAGCCGTCGGTAACAAAAAACAACAACAACGTTTATGTCAACTATCTTTTTAATTCTCTTCCATGCGTTGGGTTAGCTTCTCCTGTCCCCTGCACTAAAATGATACATACTGGTACCTTTTGTTTTCT